>NC_066581.1:69277262-70477262 GCF_024323335.1 Lathyrus oleraceus | reverse complement strand
CCAGTCATCTATCAATCAACAAAAGTCAACCAAAGTCAACTGTGCATTTAATCATGGATTTAAAGGTGGGAGATGGTTAGAGAGGCTTCATTCATGTCCATACAAGTCTTATTTGACATTTCAAACATCAACATTGAAGAAAATAAAGTCAGATGAAAACTTTCTAAAAATAGAAAGTGACTTGTAATTCAAAATTGCCAAAAATGGAAAGGTTTTCTCCTCAAGATTACATTATCAAAAATGCTTCAAATGAAATTTTTTCCAACATGAAAGTTGAAGATCTTGCTCTCACCTTTCCAAAAAGTCCAAGAACATGAATTTCTCATGTGTGGTTGAGAAGATATGGATCAACCTTGATCAAATGAATTTGAACTTCACAAGTGCATAACTTTTGAACCATAAGGCCAAATGAAGTGGTTCTTTTTGCAACATTTCTATCTTGACATGAGCTATCCAAAACATGCATCATATTCCATGCATTTTGATCACAAAAATATTGGCATTTTCATTTGAATTTTGGAGGGAAAATCCAAATTCAAAAAGTATGCATTGTTTTCACTTCCAAGCATTGCATTTGGATTCTACATGTCATTTTGAAGTGAATTGAAGCATAATTCGTGTACTGTAGCATCTATTTCATGCATGTAGGATGCATTTGCAATTTGGCATAACACTTGGTTTTTACTTAATTCACTTGCATTTGCTTAATTGTGATTAGCAACATCATTACAGACCATATATATAGCATAAGCATAACTGTTTTTGTGATTAACACATCAAATTCTCAGATCTAGATCCATTTGCAAAAATCTTCACAATTTTCTCTCTCACTTTTTCTTCAAAATTCTTCACAAGCCTTGCCTTGTTCTTGTTTGCATCATCATCCATAAGCATATTTGGAGATTTTGGAAGCAAGATCCATTGATTTGCAAGCAGATTTGAGGACCGTTGAAGTTTTGCTCATCAATGGCAAGTGGAGATTTAAGCTAGATCGTGCCAGTTTAACACTCAAACTTTCCTCCATTCATTCATCCAAGAGCTGAGGAGCTTCTGTTTGTGCCTTGCCAAGCCTGAAAGCCTCGATTTCACTTTTGCACTTCCAACAAGGTTAGAATTCGACTTTCATGATTTATGAAATTGATGGATGTAGGTTGTAGATCTTTCATAGGTGGTTAATCTGCACTTTAGATCATTGAAATCCATGCTGAAATGAATTAGTTATAAGGATTTTAAGTTTGATGGATGAATGTTCTTTGGCTCGAATCTCTTGATACATGTAGAGTTAGGTTAAATTGAACTTAGATTCGTATTGCTTGTTGAAAGATCTATCCAATGGTGTGGTTTTTGTGAATTTCTGGACGAAAATGTTTTTGAGCTGATGAACGCGCATGAACATGAAGAACACTTAGGGTTTCATGTCCAGAAATGCTTTTGATCCGTCCTAGCGCGCTGTGCATGTGATTTCGTGTTTGTGGCCATGCAGTGGTACAACGTGTCTCCTGCGTGGCTAATTGGTTGGTCCAGGTTGCTCGCCCTTGCCACATAGCCTTAAGTGAAACGGTGCATTTCCCTTAAGGGCGCTTCAATTCAAAAGCGCAGCCACTTCGATTCCTGGCTCTGGCTGTTTCAAATTTGGCGTTTGCATTTTTGCTCATTTCACCCATGCCATTCATGTATGCCATTTCATGTGATTTTTTAATTTTTCATCCATTTCAAAAATTCATAAGTGCATGAATAATGATCCAATTGGCCTGGGATTTTTTGCACTTTGTTCCTCATCATGTCTAGTATTTTATGAGATTTTTTCCAGAAATTGTGCACGCATGAATTTTGTTTTGGCTTAGGGATTGTGTATGTATGTGCTATCTTGTACCCTGCTGGCCATATCCTTCATGAAATGATGAGTTTTGATCTAATGACTTTGAAACTTTGCATGCTTAAACTAGACACTTTGATTGAAATTTTGGTGTTGAGTTTGTATTTTTAGCATTTCTGGTTGATGAGTTATGATCTGATTAATGTAGGTGTGACAATGTGTGTCACACCTTTGCTTTCTCAACTTGTGGATTTTCTTTTCCATGCCAAACAAATGCCAAATGATGTGAATTTTTGCATGATGCTACTTCTAGATGTTAGGATTGATCATGAATGTTTATGGAATTTTTGGAATGATTTCTGATTTGTTTGAGATTTTCCTTTCTGGCTTGTCAATTGTGGACTTTTGGATAGTCATGAACTTCAATGATTTGTGAAATGCTTGATGTTTATCATATGAACTTGAAATTTTCCACATTGATTCTAGACAGTTTGAAGCTTATTGTGGCTTTGGTTTGAGTCATTTATCATGTTTGGATTCTGTTTTAGGCTTGTGTGAAGTTGATGCATCTATTTGTGCCCTAATTGAGCTTGTTTGTGCTTGCCTTGCCTTATGGAATTTATTTTCCATGCCTAAACTTGGCCAAATGCCTTGATTTTTGGTGTGATGATCATGTAATGAGTGCTGTTTAGCCATGATTTTTCTTGAGATTTATTGAATCATTTTTGAGTTGATGTGGATTGGTTCATTCTGTTGTATCAATGTGATTCCAATTTGCATGCCTTGCCTTATTTGACTTGTGAAATGAATTTGGTGAATGCTATTGACATGAGGCCTTTTGGATATTGTTCTTAATTGATTGAGCTTGATTCTTGTCAAATTTCATGTTCTGTTTTGAGTTATTTCTCCCTCTTTGACCCTAGGTCTTGTCCTAGTGGTTTGCTTCTCATGTTTGAGCTTGGTTTGTAGGTTAAGAAGCATATGGCCATGAGGGAATTGATTCACATTGCTTGAGTTGACTATTTGGTTTATCTTGACTTGTTTTGTAGGTGGCTTTTAGCTCATTTGAGTTGAGCTTGTGCCTTGCACTTGTTGCTTGTTTGACTGATGTTGACTATGTCTGTTGACTGTTGACTTTTAATTGTCTGTTTGACTTTTGTTGATTGTATACTGATTGTGTTGGATTGTTTTCAGGTACCTTAGTTGCTATAGTTCTTTGAACTTTGCTTGGTTGCTTAACCATCTAGGTATAATTTCTTTGACTCCATGTAGTCTGGAAGACCTGTCCTGTTACTTGGGCAGGCACCTGTCTGAAGTCCTCCTTAAGAGGCAATGCTTGTGTATGTTTATCTTTGTGCCAAGCAGGAAAAGACCTTTGATAAGGCAATTGGCAGATAAAAGAGATGTGCAATCCATCTCCTGCTATTCTGTGTGTCATCCACTTTGCTCACACACCTTGTGTTGATGCATTATGGATATTAACCAAAGATCTTTGTTGAGTCAGTCATATGTGGAGAAGAGTTCCAACTTTCTGAACTCCCACTTTCATTTGTCTGAAGCTCTCCCAGGCCAGGGATAAGAGCTGTGAGGTCTTACCCTCACTTCCCATTTCATCTGCTTCACCCTAACTCTCAATGTTAGGGTTAAGAGCTAACATCACCCTATTACAGTTGGCTTGTGCTTCACAGCCTAACCTTGTATGAGCCCACTTTGTTTGTATATAGTGTGTGCTAATTGTGTGTATGTTTGCTTTGTTTTGATTGTGCTTATTAGGATAGCTTGCTGCCTGTGCAAGTTAGATAGAAACCTCAACCTAGGACCATTGTGGAATACATGATAACTATTAGGCTCGAGTCAGTCTCCCTTTTAGTTTGTCATTTCCCAGTATCTGGTTAGGAGAGAGTTTCTCCCCTGTTAAGGGGAACTATGTTGCCCTGATCCTCATACCAGATGAGGTACGTAGGCAGGAGGTCGTACGAGATCTCTTCGGGCACCCTTTTTCTTTTTGTGTGTGTTTGCTGGACAGTTATTAGGCTCGAGTTCCAGACTCCCTATTAACTTGTTGTGTGTTATCCTTCTTGTGTGTTAGGAGATGGATGTAAGCCCAGCGATTGGCATTCCGTCTCCTATTGTTGTGTGCTTGGAGTCCGATATAAGTCCAGCAATTGGCATTTGGTTTCCAGTGTGGGTTTGTTTGGTTCGGAGTCTGATGTAAGTCCAGTGATTGGCATTCGGTTTCCATGTTTGCCTGTTTTGCGTGTCTTTGTGTCGGTGTGCGTGAGCCGAACTACGGTAGCTCTGATTCTCATTCCAGATGAGATACGTAGGCATAGGATGCGATGTCCTAGCGAGCCCTTTCCCTCTTATCCCACCTGTGTTGTTTCTAGTGTGTGTGTGTGTGTTTGTGAGCAGTTTTAGCAACCTTGTTCTTTCCTTCTGAGCGTGGATCCCGTCGAGTACGACAGATGCGTAGGGGTGCTAATACCTTCCCTTCGCATAACCGACTCCCGATCCCATCTCTCTTTGGTCACGAGACCATGTCTTTCCCAGGTTTACTTCGAGCGTTTCCTTTCCCTTCTTTGGGATAAATAACGCACGGTGGCGGCTCTGTTTGTTTTGTTTTTAGCCCGCCGGTTGTTTTTCGCGGATGCGAGAGCTGGCAACTCTGCTGGGGACTATAGAAGTTGACCTATTGCTGGTCCATCTTCCCTAAGCGAGTCTCTCCTAGCGTTCTCTAGGATAGTTAGGGTTGCTTGTGTTGTTCTATTTATTGCATTTATTATTATGTTGTGTATATATTTGCATAAATATTTGCATGCATCATACTATCATTGTTGCTGTCCTCTGTACAGGTTGGTTCCTCTGTTTGGGGGGGGGTGTTCTGAGTGGGGCTAAAACCCAGACCCGAGCATACACCTAGGATTAGCGTGGTCTCATGTGCCTTTCATGTTAGGTCAACATGTTTTGGGCAACGTGACATACCACAAGCCGGACGAGGTTCATTTGAGAGTGCTCTTCCTTTGTGGGGTATTCTACTCTGGTTGAGTCACTTCATCTGAACTATTGACTTCGGTGACCATTCTTTCCCGGATTTTTGGTTTAGATGATCTTAAGAGAGCTACAACGGCACACCCGAAAGGGCAAACCCATTGAGTATCTTTGCCCGATTGTCAAGACCATTATCCGCCTTAGGATGACCTGATTAGAATTCACCTGTGAGGGGGGGTTGATTCGTACAGATGCATGTTCTGATGGTGACTTTGATGGTGACTATTGGTTCCGTTGATCAGAGTTCTATTTATAAGTCGGATTTATGGATTTATTTCCAAGGCGCCGGAGTGCTGTCCGTGTTATTTATCAGTGGGGATCCGTTTATTTCAGGATTCCCCGGGCTGGTTCAGAGGGTCTTGTGGTCATCTGTTCAGAGAATGTCTGGTGATGATGGTGATGTATCTTTCAGTTCCGTTTATTTTGGAACCCTGAGTGGGATTTGTGGTTACATATTCCTCCAGATGGTTGTGATCAGTTCAGAGGCCGTAACCCAGTGCAACAGTTGATCAGATGACTTGGAGGATGGCACAATGCATTGCATTCATTCATCAGCATCATTCACATTTTGCATTTACCTGCATCTAACACATGTTTATCCATATGCAGGGACATTTTTGATTGAGATCCTGGTTGAGAGACTTCCTTGCTCAGACATGAGGACCGGTTTGAAAGACGATGTTGTCTACAGTTTCTTCGACCCAGAGATTAGTATGCTGAGAGATATGATAGCATTGACTACACCTGACCATGTGGGGATGTTCCGAGAGGCATACGGTGGTATTCTGAAGTTGGTTTTCAGGCTCACAGACAGTGATAGGAGTGTCATCTATACTCTTCTCCAGTTTTACGACCCGGGCTTGAGGTGTTTTGTCTTCCCAGATTACTTGTTGGGGCCCTTGATGGAGGATTATGCTAGCATCCTGGGTATTCAGATCCGAGATCAGATTCCTTTCTTCGCCACTAAGGGGGAGCTTGATATTGCTGAGATTTCTCGTGCTCTTTATTTGAGCCCGGAGGTGACCAAGGGGGGTTTGAAGGAGAAGGGAAAGTTACATGGTTTTCATCTGAGTTTCCTAGAGGCTAAGGCCAAGGAACATGCTGCTGTGGATAATTGGAAGACTGTCTGTGCCTTGATTGCTGTGAGCATCTATGGGATCGTCATGTTTCCTAATCAGAAGAACTTTGTGGACCTTAATGCTATCAGGTTGTTCATGCAGAGGAATCCTATTCCTACTCTGGTTGGAGATGTGTATTACTCGGTCCATAATCGGAACGAGAAGCGGCGTGGGGGACTGATCAGATGTTGTGATCAGTTGTTGCATAGGTGGTTCATGGGGTACTTGCCTTCCAGAGGTGCCTTTGCTTGTCTTGATCCTACTGTCAAGTGGTCATTCAGGCTAATGGGTTTGCGGGCCAAGGACATAGCTTGGACTCACAATGGTATGGCTGGACGGGATTTCATTTACAGTTGTGGGAGTCTTCCCAATGTGCCTCTTATAGGAGTTCAAGGTTGCATTAATTACAACCCGGTACTTCTTAGGAGACAGATGGGGTTTATTGTGAAGGGTCCTCCTCTCGGACGAGAGATTCAGGAGTCTTTCTACTTCCCGATTGAGGGCAATCAGGCCAAGTTGAGGCAAGTGTTGGATGAATGGCGTGATATTCAGAGAAAGGGCAAGGTTCCTTTCGGCAAGGTTAATAGCCGGTCTTTTCCTCTATTTGATGATTGGCTTCGGAAGAGGATTGAACTCACACATCAACCGTTTCCGGGGGGTGATCCTTGGTGTCCTATGATTGAGGGTCCACGTTCTTCTGTCAGTATGGATGAGTTCCTTGAGATGAAGAAAGCTAGAGATCAGCTGCAGGCGGAGAAGACTGAATTAGAGATGAGTGTTGCTCGGATTCAGATGGCTAATCAAGAGATCAGAGTGAGGATGGAAGATCAGGATAAGAAACATGCCCTGGAAGTGAAGCGATTTGAGATGGACACTGCCTATTATCGGAAGATCAGCCAAGCATTGGAGTCGTCTACAAAAGAGCATGATATCACTAAGGAGAAGCTGGCCAAAGCCTTGAGGGTCATTGAAGATGAGAAGAGGAGGCAAATCCTTGTGAGGGATCAGAGGGAAGACAGAGTCAGAATCCTCGTCGCCGAATGGGAAGCAAAGTTGAAGACTAAGGAAGCGGAGAACACGAAGATCATTGCTGAGAGAGATCATTATCAGACTGAGAGAGATCATTACTTCAGACAGATGAAGATTGGCCAGAAGGAGATAGGGAGATTGCAGCAGGAGAACACTGAGCTTAGGTTCGCGGTGAAGTTTACCAAGATGGTAGATGATGCGGAACCTTCGGCGGGGCCTTCTTCAGTGTAGTCTTTTGCTATCATTTGTGTGGATTACCGTCAGGCCTGTTGACGGAATTCACTTGCTTGTATTTCCTCTCTGATTCTGGAGAATTGTATCTGACTTGTATCATCTTTGATGTATGACTGTGGCACTTATTGTGCATTTTTTATGCAGTGGTTGTTTTCATTCAGTGATCGATCTTCAAGCTTTATTTGCTTTCCTGTATGCACTCACATAGCACACACATGGTTGGGTGGTATTTTGCTAAATCATATATCTCTGATCTGTATGGTGAACTCAAAAGATGAATGTCAGAATGTTGCTGTCGGATCATTATCTGTCTCGATGAAGCCAGGATCGAAAGACATAGTGTTCCTCATGTGGATAGATATTGCATTCATGCATGATCATAATAACTTGTTTTTTATTTTGCAGGTATCAGTTCTAACGTGCTTGATTGTTTCAGGAATCATTGCTCGTGCTCGTAGAGTTGTACCTTTGCACTCAACACGTCCACACCGATATTTCACCAGACGCAACACACCCAGACTGATGGATCTACCTAATACAGATGTTCTCGAGCTGAAGGAGAAAATGAACGAATTGATCAACGTCATGCAAGGTTTTGCTGTGGGCCAAAAAGCACTGGCTGATAAAGTTGAGAAGCTCGAGCGGGCTTCAGCTGCTAACAACGGTGTCAACCTGGATGGTGTCTCCAACCAGGGGCTTGGTGGTTCTAGGGAAGGTGGAAAGAGAACAACTGTGGGTGTGGTGAATAATAATGTCGGTGGTTTTGGTGCTGCCACAGGTGGTGGGCCCGGTCAGATGGGTAATAATATGAAGGATAGTCTGTTTCCTCCGTTCTTTGGGGTTGAGGATGATAGGGAGGAAGACAGAGAAGCTGATCAATTCTCCATGCATAATGAGCCGTTTGGTCAATACGGTGTCCAGCCACCGAATAAAGAAATTCAGTTGCTGGCAGAGAAAATCAGGGCTCTCAAAAGCTATGCCACTCCTGGGGTTGTGAACATGTCGAATATGGGGCTGGTTGAGGGGATTGTGATCCCGCAGAAGTTCAAGGCGCCCGCATTTGATAAGTACAATGGGAGTTCCTGCCCGGAAACTCACCTTCAAGCTTTTGTCCGCAAGATTTCTGCGTATACTATGGATCAAAAGCTGTGGATGTACTTTTTCCAGGACAGTCTGTCCGGAGGATCCCTGGAATGGTACACCAAGCTGAAGTCTTCTGATATTAAGAGCTGGCAGGATCTTGGTGATGCATTCTTTAAACAGTACCAGTTCAACGCTGATATGGCTCCTAGTCGTACCCAGCTGCAGGGTATGTCTCAGAAGCCCAACGAGGGGTTTAAAGAGTATGCTCAAAGGTGGAGGGAGTTGGCTGGCAGAGTTCAACCTCCATTGGTGGACAGAGAGATGTCTGATTTGTTTATGGGTACCCTTCAGGGGGCGTTTGCTGAAAGGATGGTTGGTTGCCCGGTTACTAATTTTGCAGATATTGTGGTGGCCGGTGAAAGGATAGAGAGTTGGTTGAAACTGGGGAAAATCCAGGGTGGTAATGCTTCGTCATCTGGTTCGAAGAAACCCTTTGGAAATGGTCAGAGGAAGAAGGAGGGTGATACCAGCGCAGTGTATACCCAAAGAGGACCGAGTAGGGATCGTTACTATCAGCACACTGTTGCGGTAACCATTCCTGCTGATAATCAGCTTGCACAACAACAACAACAACCACCGCAACAACAAAGACAACCATTTCAGCAGAGACCGCAGAGGGCTGGGTATCAGGTGCGCGGAAGGATGAATGATCGATAATTTGATAGGCCACCTGTGACCTATTCATTCCTGTTGAAAAAGCTGAAAGACTTGGGGTTGGTACAATTGAGAACTTTGGCTCCTTTGAGACCTGATCAGAGGCCAACCAGTTTTGATGAGAATGCAAAGTGTGAATTTCATTCAGGTGCTCCTGGGCATAACGTAGAAAACTGCAAAGCTTTTAAGCATGTGGTTCAGGACCTGGTGGATTCTAAAGCAATCAACTTTGCTCCATCTCCCAATGTTAATGCTAATCCCATGCCTGCACATGGTCAAATGGGGGTGAATGCAATCTCTGAGGATAGCAGAATTGGGCTGTTGTCTGTGGATCAGCTGAAGACTCCCTTGGTCGAGGTCAAGAGGCAGTTGTTGTTGAATGGGGTCTTTCCGTGCTGTGGTGATGGTTGTGCTGCGTGCACTGTTGCTCCTGAGGGGTGTATATTGTTGAGAGAGGCTATCCAGAGGCTGATGGACGAAGGAAGTCTCAGGTTCGAGAAGGTGGATATGGGGAAGGAAGATGTCTCCACCATAACCATCTACTTCGACCCGGTTGATTTGTCGACACTGGCCGATGCGGCTCTAGTTACTATCACGGTACCTGGGCCAATTCCCTATGACAAAGATGATGCCGTGCCGTGGCATTATGGTGGGGAAGTATATTGTAATGGAGAGAAAGTGGAGGACCAAACTACAAGTGAAGCCACCGTTTCAAAGGTGGATAATGCCGGACCTAGTGGTTTCACTCGTAGTGGGAGGTTATTTGCTCCCGATGCTCTGAGAAGTGGGGAAGGAGAAAAAGAAAAGAAAGAAAAGGCCGAGGCTTTAGCCAGGGCAAGAGGAAAACAAGTAGTCAATGAAGGTACTCCAGTGGTGACACCGGCGCCTGGCGGGTCGGAGAGAGAACTTGATGATGAAGCGGAGGAATTCCTTAGAATCATCAAGAAGTCTGAGTACAAACTTGTTGACCATCTGCAGCAAACCCCATCTAAAATCTCGATTTTGTCGTTGTTACTGAGCTCTGAGGGGCATAGAGAGGCTTTATTGAAAATTCTGAAGAGAGCCTATGTTCCTCAAGAGATAACGATTAATCAGTTGGAGACGGTGGTGTCTAATGTTCATGCCAGTCATGGGCTGGGTTTCACCGATATGGATCTGACTGTGGATGGGAGGAATCATAATCGGGCTTTACACATTGCGATGGAATGTAAAGGGGCCGTGCTTTCGCACGTGTTGGTTGATACCGGCTCCTCATTAAATGTGTTGCCAAAGAAGGCCTTGGCGAAGCTGAATTGTGAAGGGTTGATCCTGACGCCCACTGACCTGATAGTAAGGTCTTTCGATGGTTTAAAGCGGGCGGTGTTCGGAGAGGTTGAGCTCCCGGTGAAGATTGGCCCTGAGGTGTTTAAGTCAGTATTCTATGTCATGGATATTCAGCCGGCATACAGTTGCCTGTTGGGTAGGTCGTGGATTCATGTTGCTGGGGCAGTGACTTCGACTTTGCACCAGAAACTCAAGTATATCTGGGATGGGCAGGCCGTCACCGTTTGTGGAGAAGAGGATATCTTCGTCAGTCACCTGTCATCGTTCAAGTACGTGGAAATGGATGGTGAGATATGGGAGACCCCGAGTCAAGCATTCGAAACCGTTAAGGTGGAGAATGCTCTTTTTGCCAAAGAGAAGGAGAAACCGTCCATTTCTTCGTATAAACAGGCTGCTGAGATGGTGAAGAGTGGAGAAGCTCCTGGTTGGGGGAAGATGATGGATATCTCCGCCAAGAAAGACCGCTTTGGAGTGGGTTATCAGCCGGGCAGAGGCTCATCTGGACAAGGTAGAGGACGTCGTCCGTCATTCACATTCACCAGTGCTGGAATGCTGGATCCAGATCATATCTGTATGGTGGGTGATGAAGTCGACAGTGAATGCGAGATGGATCAGTGGATAAAGCCGTGCGCACCAGGGATGGAAGTCCAGAACTGGAAGGCTGAAAAGATCATCACTGTCACTCTGCTCGAAGAGTAATATTTTTCTTGTTTTTCAATTTTATTTGCATGGAAGCCATACGTTTTGCCCGAAACGTAATGGTTCATTGTAAGGGCCACCTCATGTTTCATTTTGCAACTTTTTGCATCGTAAATAAAAGGATGTTTTTCAATTAAAAGCGGTGTTCCCTGTTTTTCATTTATTTTTGCAGTTTAATAAAAACAAAATAAAAGTGGCAATGTTTTCCTTTTCCTTTTCAATTTGTCTCGCTCCGGTTCTAAAGCAATGCATGAATCAACATTCATGCAGATGCGATTTCTCGCCGGATCTCGTTGATAACAATCCTGTTATACCCTCATATGACTTCGACAATCCGATCTATCACGCCGAAGAAGAAGGCGAAGAAGATTGCGAACTGCCAGGGGAATTAACCAGGTTGTTGAAACAAGAGGAGAAGGTGATTCAGCCGCATGAAGAGCAGGTTGAGATTGTGAATCTGGGTACCGATGAGGTGAAAAAAGAAGTGAAAATCGGGGCTGCTTTGGAGGCGAGTGTCAAGAGCAGAATGGTGGCATTGTTGAAAGAGTATGTCGACATCTTTGCCTGGTCTTATCAGGATATGCCAGGGTTGGATACCGATATCGTTGTGCACAAGCTACCGTTGAGAGCAGATTATCCTCCAGTGAAGCAGAAGTTGCGTAGAACCCGACCTGAGATGGCAATGAAAATTAAAGAGGAAGTGCAGAAGCAGTGGGATGCTGGTTTCCTTGCTGTCACTAATTATCCGCCTTGGGTCGCGAACATTGTGCCAGTCCCGAAGAAAGATGGGAAGGTGAGAATGTGTGTGGACTACCGGGATCTGAACAGAGCTAGCCCGAAGGATGATTTCCCATTACCTCACATTGATGTGTTGGTAGATAATACAGCTCAATTCTCGGTGTTTTCCTTCATGGATGGCTTTTCTGGCTATAATCAAATTAAAATGTCGCCAGATGATATGGAGAAAACAACGTTCATTACACCATGGGGCACTTTCTGTTACAAGGTGATGCCATTTGGTCTCAAGAACGCCGATGCTACTTATTAGAGAGCTATGGTGACTTTGTTTCATGATATGATTCATCATGAAATTGAATGTTATGTTGATGACATGATAGCAAAGTCCCAAACAGAAGAGGGGCATTTGGTAGATCTGGCCAAGTTGTTCGACCGGCTGAGACAATTCAGACTGAGGTTGAATCCGAATAAGTGCACTTTCGGAGTGCGGTCCGGTAAATTGCTGGGGTTCATTGTAAGTGAAAAGGGAATCGAGGTTGATCCCGCTAAAGTAAAAGCAATAAGAGAAATGCTTGAACCGAGAACGGAGAAGGAGGTTCGTGGTTTCTTAGGTAGATTGAACTACATTTCACGGTTCATATCTCATCTAACAGCCACGTGCGAACCGATATTCAAATTATTGAGAAAAGATCAAACGGTCAGGTGGAATAATGATTGCCAAGTGGCATTTGAAAAGATAAAAGAGTATTTGCAGGAGCCTCCGATTCTGATGCCTCCTGTGGAGGGACGACCGTTAATTCTGTACTTGACGGTCCTCAAGGGGTCTATGGGGTGTGTATTGGGGCAGCATGACGAGTCTGGTCGAAAAGAGCATGCCATATACTACCTTAGCAAAAAGTTTACCGACTGTGAAACAAGATATTCACTGCTTGAGAAAACTTGTTGTGCTTTGGTCTGGGCTGCTCGCCGACTGAGGCAGTATATGCTGGTTCATACCACTTTATTGATTTCCAAGATGGACCCAATCAAGTACATTTTTGAAAAGCCAGCGTTGACCGGACGGGTTGCGAGGTGGCAAATGATTTTGACTGAATATGATATACAGTATACCTCTCAGAAAGCAATCAAGGGGAGTGTATTGTCTGATTACCTCGCCCAGCAACCCATTGAGGATTATCAACCGATGAAGTTTGAATTCCCTGATGAGGACATCATGTTTCTCAAATCGAAAGATTGTGAGGAACCGATCCCGGAGGAGGGGCCTGACCCTGAATCCGAATGGATTCTGATGTTTGATGGGGCCGTTAACGTGAATGGTAGCGGAGTTGGTGCTGTTTTGGTTACGCCGAAAGGATCCCATATTCCTTTTGCTGCCCGACAAACATTTGAGTGCACCAACAACGTGGCTGAATACGAAGCTTGTATCTTGGGGATTGAAGAGGCGATTGATTTGAGGATCAAGAACCTTGTTATATATGGAGATTCAGCTTTGGTTGTAAGTCAGGTTAACGGAAAATGGTATACGCATCAATCTCATTTAATTCCATATCGGGATTATACGAGGAGATTGTTGACGTTTTTCACCAAGGTGGTAATGCATCATGTGCCCAGAGAGGAGAATCCGTTGGCAGATGCTTTGGCTACTCTGGCTGCCTTGATTAAGGTGCAGTGGTGGAATCAGTTCCCTAGTGTTGAGGTGGGACGTCTGGATAGACCGGCTTATGTGTTTGCTGTTGACACAGCGCCTGATGATGAGAAGCCGTGGTATTACGATATCAAGCGCTATCTGGAAACCCAAGAGTATCCTGAGGGAGCATCCAAGAAGGACCGAAAGACTCTGCGGAGGTTGGCCATGGTGTTCTATTTGAATAAGGATGGGGTTTTGTACAAGAGGAATTTTGATTGGGTCTTGCTCAGATGTGTTGATGATAAAGAAGCAAGCCAATTGATGAAAGAGGTTCACGAGGGGTCGTTCGGTACCCATGCCAGTGGGAATGCAATGGTGAAGAAGCTGCTGAGGGCAGGTTATTATTGGATGACAATTGAGGCCCAATGTTTTAATTTCGTGCGGAAGTGTCATAAATGCCAGATTTATGCTGACAAGGTGCACGTGCCTCCAAACCCGTTGAGCTTGATGTCGTCTCCGTGGTCGTTTGCTATGTGGGGCATTGATATGATTGGGAAGATTGAGCCTACGGCTTCGAATGGGCATCGGTTCATATTAGTGGCTATTGATTACTTCACCAAGTGGGTGGAAGCAGCCTCTTATACGAACGTGACGAAGCAGGTCGTTGCCAGGTTTCTCAAGAGAGACATTATTTGCAGATATGGGGTTCCCGAGAGAATCATTACTGATAATGGTTCTAATTTGAATAACAAGATGATGGCTGAACTGTGTCGGGAGTTCAAGATCGAACATCACAATTCTTCTCCTTATCGTCCGAAGATGAATGGGGCGGTTGAGGCAGCCAATAAAAATATCAAGTAGATTATGCAGAAGATGGTTGTGACCTATAAGGACTGGCATGAGATGTTGCCGTTTGCATTGCATGGGTATCGAACTTCGGTGCGCACGTCTACTGGGGCAACACCGTTCTCACTTGTGTATGGAATGGAAGTTGTGTTACCGGTTGAGGTTCAAATTCCCTCTTTGAGAGTCCTGATGGACGTGAATTTGCAAGAGGCGGAATGGGTAAGGACCCGGTATGAAGAGTTGAGCCTGATTGAGGAAAAGAGGCTGGCGGCCATCTGTCATGGGCAGTTGTACCAGCAGCGGATAAAGCGTGCTTTTGACCGAAAGGTACGACCTCGAGTGTATCACGTAGGTGATATGGTATTGAAAAGGATCCTTCCTCCTCAAAACGATCGAAGGGGCAAATGGACACCCAACTATGAAGGTCCATTCGTGGTCAAGAAGGTTTTCTCTGGTGGAGCCTTGTTGCTGACGACCATGGATGGCGAGGATTTTCCATCCCCTGTGAATGCGGACGCAGTTAAAAAATACTTCGTATAAAGAGATCCGCTGGACAAAAAGAATAAAATAGTCCAGGCAAAAATGGGCATCCCGGCGAACCAAAAAAACAGAAAGAAAAGGTTCGGGCAAAAATTAGGGATAAAAATAAAAATTGTACACCCGGCAAGTCGAAAACCTGAAAAGGCGGCTTGGGCAAAAAAGGGTATCCCGGTGGACTGAAAACCCGAAAGGGCGGTCCAGGCAAAAGAGGGATTGAAACGAACAACTGCGTCCAACATGATCGTTTGTACATTGGATATGACATGGATAATCCCCGGTAGGGATCAGTCGGAAGCGTCTTGTTCAGAAGGCAGAAAGCACGGAGAGTCTGAGGACATATGGGGTGTAACTGAGTTGAAACTTGATGAGATCGCGGTTTCACATTGCCATTAGGATAGATTTTCCTTTTGTGCGCAATTACCTCTTTTCAGGAATTGCTTCCTTTGTATTGCTCAATTTGAGCCACACTTTTCAAATCAATAAAATGCATATTCAGTCAAATAATTTTGTTTTTTGTTTTCATTACCGCTTTGATTGCAAAAACATCCATTTGTTTGTGATAAAGAATCTTTGCATTTTAAGACATACAGGTCCCTTCCAATGCATGTTTATAAGATTGAAAACTTGAAATCTTATTCGGAAGGTGGAGTGACCCAAGTGTTGAAATCTTGACACGCCTGGGGCACGGTTTTATCTAACGATCTCTTTTGCAGGTAATGTTAGATATTTTCATTCACTTGCAGGTTGTGATGTGGAAGCTTTGGATAAAAGATCCCCGAGGAGTCCAATCAGGGACGAATGAATAGAAGAATGGTGAAAAAGACGGCGAGACGTGCGACGATCCTGGATATTAATCAAGAAGACTCTTCAAAGTCTGAAGATTAAAAAGTTTGTATCCATCTTAGGAGGTTGCTCTCCGTGGAGTACGGAGAAGTTGGGAATGCAAGGTGATGAATCAAAAAAGTCCAGACGAGTCTGGGAGTTCTCAAAAGTTGGAAAGCTGACACTGGATTTGGACGTTGAATGACATGGTTCGACGAGTCGACGGGTGTTCAGTACCAGGCTTTCCTGGTTTCCCCAAGCAGAGTTGGGATTGTTACCTCCTCAGCAGATTCGAGGTCTGTGATTTCCCTAGCAGGATCGGGATGGTTATCTCCCTAGCGGGTTTGAGATTGGTGTTTCCTCAGCAGCCAGGCCTGAAGGTTGCTATTTCTCAGTGGAGGTATCTGTTGGTGGTGGTTTCTCCAAGCAGAGTCGGGAGTGTTGTATCCCCAGCAAGTCAGAGATTGTTGGTTTCCCCACAGAGTGCGTTGGTGGTTGATTCCCCAGCGTGGTCCCCAAGTGGATCGGGTGCAGAGGAGGTTTTCCCCAGCAAGGGTGGCCTATTTCCCAGCAGCAGTGTTATTCCCCAGCAGGGTGGAGATCGAAGTGTTGTCGAGTTCCTCAGCAGAGTGCCTCGAGCTCCCCAGAAGAGTCCCTTGAGGGGGATACTTTTTATGCATTCATCATGTAGATAAGCATAGCATATTGCATAATAAATCGGGTAGCATTTCCATGATTATGGAGCATTGCGTTAAAAATATATCATGCATCAGCATTTCAAGCGTAAGCTAGTCTCAAGCCGTGGTTATTGTTTGAGAGGTGGCTTCGCCAGAAGGTGAAGATGTTACTCTGAGGAGTTTGGCATCGTGATTTGAATCAACGGTATTCCCCAGTAGTGCGATATTGGAGGAAAGACTTTTGTCGGGCGGAGATGGAACGATAATCCAGGAAGTTTCGGGGTCCAAAAAGTAAAGAAAAGAGAAAGAACAATCCCCAGCTAAGCGCAAAGTGTTCGTTGGCTAGGGTTGAATAGAGAATAGCCGGTTCGTGGTTTGTTATCCCCGCCATGGGTCGTTGTCACGTGCGCCGACTCATTTATCACTATTCCTTTTTGCCGACGCTGACAGGCATGGAAGTTTTCCGGTGCTCAGACCGAGGTGGGTATTCAGACCAAGTTTCCGATTTTCAGATCGAAGAAGTTTCCAACAATCAGGTTGAAGTACTTGCGGCATCCAGGCCGATCTTCCGGTTTTCAGACCGAGGCGGGTATTCAGACCGATGTGGTACTCAGGCCAGTTCCGATTTTCAGATCGAAGAAGTTTCCAACAATCAGGTTGATGTACTTATGGTATTCAGACCAATTCCCGATGTTCAGATCGAAGAAGCTTCCGACGTTCAGATCGATGCAGCTTGTGGCATTCAGGCCAGTTTTCCGGTATCCAGACCGAGGTGGGTATTCAGACCAAGTTTCCGATTTTCAGATCGAAGAAGTTTCCAACAATCAGGTTGAAGTACTTGCGGCATCCAGGTCGATCTTCCGGTTTTCAGACCGAGGCGGGTATTCAGACCGATGTGGTACTCAGGCCAGTTCCGATTTTCAGATCAAAGAAGTTTCTAACAATCAGGTTGATGTACTTATGGTATTCAGACCAATTCCCGATGTTCAGATCGAAGAAGCTTCCGACGTTCAGATCGATGCAGCTTGTGGCATTCAGGCCAGTTTTCCGGTATCCAGACCGAAGTGGTGTTCAGACCAAAGTGGCGTTCAGGCCAGTTGTTTGGTGATTGGGCCAATTTCCGGTTTTCAGACCGAAGGGGCATTCAGGCTAGTTGTTAGGGATTCAGGCCAATTTCCCAGTATTCAGACCGATATCAATACTCTCATATTATGATGTTCAGTATTCAGACTGACGTGCGGCGTTCAGGCCATGGTTATTCCTGTGTTACCATTTATTTTGGTATACAGGTCGACATTCTGTTCCGGTGTTCAGGCCGATTTTCTTCGTACCCAACGGATTCTTCTTTTCAAGATCGCTTCTTCGCCGATTCTGACAGGCACTGTTGATTATTTCCCATCAGAGTGCAAATTGTTCGTCTGTTCTTGGTATTCAATCACTCTTCACCCTGATCATCTGAAAGCCGAGGCTGTTCATATTGACAGGTTCACAGTGGATTGAATAGGGGCAGCTGTAACACCTCAAAATTTGCCCTCCTCTCTTGGGACTAGCTTAGCATATTGCATTTCATCTTTTAGGACATTAGTCATTACATCTTTGCATATCATGTGGAAACATTAAGCAAGTCATCCTCCTAAGTCTTTCTCAGGAGATAAAGAGGTTAAAAGATTTAAGCCTAAGGGTCTCATGAATTGATCACTAGCCATCTGAGGGTTTGTGCTTCAATTAGGGTTTCTTGGTTCCTCAAGGAGATTAATCATTATCTTGGTTGAAATGGTACATCACCATCATCATGGTCTCATCATCACCAAGAGGTTCATTGTGCCTGGCAAGTTTCCTTGAGATTAGGGGTTTGACCTCTAGTCAACCCTAATCAGTTGAATTGTGCCAATCAGGGTTTTGCAAGGAGATGGGGTCTTTCATGGAGATGGGGATCATTATATGGTTTTATTGAGCTTGTACAAGCTAGGGTTTCATTTTGGAGCCATTTCATCAGGAGATTGAGGCTCAAATTCATCTATGCATGATCCAGTCATCTATCAGTCAACAAAAGTCAACCAAAGTCAACTGTGCATTTAATCATAGATTTGAAGGTGGGAGATGGTTAGAGAGGCTTCATTCATGTCCATACTTCGTATAAAGAGACCCGCTGGACAAAAAGAATAAAATAGTCCAGGCAAAATTGGGCATCCCGGCGAACCAAAAAAACAGAAAGAAAAGGTTCGGGCAAAAATTAGGGATAAAAATAAAATTTGTACACCCGGCAAGTCGAAAACCTGAAAAGGCGGCTTGGGCAAAAAAGGGTATCCCGGTGGACTGAAAACCCGAAAGGGCGGTCCAGGCAAAAGAGGGATTGAAACGACCAACTGCGTCCAACATGATCGTTTGTACATTGGATATGACATGGATAATCCCCGGTAGGGATCAGTCGGAAGCGTCTTGTTCAGAAGGCAGAAAGCACGGAGAGTCTGAGGACATATGGGGTGTAACTGAGTTGAAACTTGATGAGATCGCGGTTTCACATTGCCATTAGGATAGATTTTCCTTTTGTGCGCAATTACCTCTTTTCAGGAATTGCTTCCTTTGTATTGCTCAATTTGAGCCACACTTTTCAAATCAATAAAATGCATATTCAGTCAAATAATTTTGTTTTTTGTTTTCATTACCGCTTTGATTGCAAAAACATCCATTTGTTTGTGATAAAGAATCTTTGCATTTTAAGACATACAGGTCCCTTCCAATGCATGTTTATAAGATTGAAAACTTGAAATCTTATTCAGAAGGTGGAGTGACCCAAGTGTTGAAATCTTGACACGCCTGGGGCACGGTTTTATCTAACGATCTCTTTTGCAGGTAATGTTAGATATTTTCATTCACTTGCATGTTGTGATGTGGAAGCTTTGGATAAAAGATCCCCAAGGAGTCCAATCAGGGACGAATGAATAGAAGAATGGTGAAAAAGACGGCGAGACGTGCGACGATCCTGGATATTAATCAAGAAGACTCTTCAAAGTCTGAAGATTAAAAAGTTTGTATCCATCTTAGGAGGTTGCTCTCCGTGGAGTACGGAGAAGTTGGGAATGCAAGGTGATGAATCAGAAAAGTCCAGACGAGTCTGGGAGTTCTCAAAAGTTGGAAAGCTGACACTGGATTTGGACGTTGAATGACATGGTTCGACGAGTCGACGGGTGTTCAGTACCAGGCTTTCCTGGTTTCCCCAAGCAGAGTTGGGATTGTTACCTCCTCAGCAGATTCGAGGTCTGTGATTTCCCTAGCAGGATCGGGATGGTTATCTCCCTAGTGGGTTTGAGATTGGTGTTTCCTCAGCAGCCAGGCCTAAAGGTTGCTATTTCCCAGTGGAGGTATCTGTTGGTGGTGGTTTCTCCAAGCAGAGTCGGGAGTGTTGTATCCCCAGCAAGTCAGAGATTGTTGGTTCCCCCACAGAGTGTGTTGGTGGTTGATTCCCCAGCGTGGTCCCCAAGTGGATCGGGTGCAGAGGAGGTTTTCCCCAGCAAGGGTGGCCTATTTCCCAACAGCAGTGTTATTCCCCAGCAGGGTGGAGATCGGAGTGTTGTCGAGTTCCTCAGCAGAGTGCCTCGAGCTCCCCAGAAGAGTCCCTTGAGGGGGATACTTTTTATGCATTCATCATGTAGATAAGCATAGCATATTGCATAATAAATCGCGTAGCATTTCCATGATTATGGAGCATTGCGTTAAAAATATATCATGCATCAGCATTTCAAGCGTAAGCTAGTCTCAAACCGTGGTTATTGTTTGAGAGGTGGCTTCGCCAAAAGGTGAAGATGTTACTCTGAGGAGTTTGGCATCGTGATTTGAATCAACGGTATTCCCCAGTAGTGCGATATTGGAGGAAAGACTTCTGTCGGGCGGAGATGGAATGATAATCCAGGAAGTTTCGGGGTCCAAAAAGTAAAGAAAAGAGAAAGAATAATCCCCAGCTAAGCGCAAAGTGTTCGTTGGCTAGGGTTGAATAGAGAATAGCCGGTTCGTGGTTTGTTATCCCCGACATGGGTCGTTGTCACGTGCGCCGACTCATTTATCACTATTCCTTTTTGCCGACGCTGACAGGCATGGAAGTTTTCCGGTGCTCAGACCGAGGTGGGTATTCAGACCAAGTTTCCGATTTTCAGATCGAAGAAGTTTCCAACAATCAGGTTGAAGTACTTGCGGCATCCAGGCCGATCTTCC
This sequence comes from Lathyrus oleraceus, assembly GCF_024323335.1. NCBI lineage: Eukaryota > Viridiplantae > Streptophyta > Magnoliopsida > Fabales > Fabaceae > Lathyrus > Lathyrus oleraceus. The sequence goes on along the minus strand of NC_066581.1, from coordinate 70,456,739 downwards.
GGTTTTCAGACCGAGGCGGGTATTTAGACCGATGTGGTACTCAGGCCAGTTCCGATTTTCAGATCGAAGAAGTTTCCAACAATCAGGTTGATGTACTTATGGTATTCAGACCAATTCCCGATGTTCAGATCGAAGAAGCTTCCGACGTTCAGATCGATGCAGCTTGTGGCATTCAGGCCAGTTTTCCGGTATCCAGACCGAGGTGGGTATTCAGACCAAGTTTCCGATTTTCAGATCGAAGAAGTTTCCAACAATCAGGTTGAAGTACTTGCGACATCCAGGTCGATCTTCCGGTTTTCAGACCGAGGCGGGTATTCAGACCGATGTGGTACTCAGGCCAGTTCCGATTTTCAGATCGAAGAAGTTTCCAACAATCAGGTTGATGTACTTATGGTATTCAGACCAATTCCCGATGTTCAGATCGAAGAAGCTTCCGACGTTCAGATCGATGTAGCTTGTGGCATTCAGGCCAGTTTTCCGGTATCCAGACCGAAGTGGTGTTCAGACCAAAGTGGCGTTCAGGCCAGTTGTTTGGTGATTGGGCCAATTTCCGGTTTTCAGACCGAAGGGGCATTCAGGCCAGTTGTTAGGGATTCAGGCCAATTTCCCGGTATTCAGACCGATATCAATACTCTCATATTCTGATGTTCAGTATTCAGACTGACGTGCGGCGTTCAGGCCATGGTTATTCCTGTGTTACCATTTATTTTGGTATACAGGTCGACATTCTGTTCCGGTGTTCAGGCCGATTTTCTCCGTACCCAACGGATTCTTCTTTTCAAGATCGCTTCTTCGCCGATTCTGACAGGCACTGTTGATTATTTCCCATCAGAGTGCAAATTGTTCGTCTGTTCTTGGTATTCAATCACTCTTCACCCTGATCATCTAAAAGTCGAGGCTGTTCATATTGACAGGTTCACAGTGGATTGAATAGGGGCAGCTGTAACACCTCAAAATTTGCCCTCCTCTCTTGGGACTAGCTTAGCATATTGCATTTCATCTTTTAGGACATTAGTCATTGCATCTTTGCATATCATGTGGAAACATTAAGCAAGTCATCCTCCTAAGTCTTTCTCAGGAGATAAAGAGGTTAAAAGATTTAAGCCTAAGGGTCTCATGAATTGATCACTAGTCATCTGAGGGTTTGTGCTTCAATTAGGGTTTCTTGGTTCCTCAAGGAGATTAATCATTATCTTGGTTGAAATGGTACATCACCATCATCATGGTCTCATCATCACCAAGAGGTTCATTGTGCCTGGCAAGTTTCCTTGAGATTAGGGTTTTGACCTCTAGTCAACCCTAATCAGTTGAATTGTGCCAATCAGGGTTTTGCAAGGAGATGGGGTCTTTCATGGAGATGGGGATCATTATATGGTTTTATTGAGCTTGTACAAGCTAGGGTTTCATTTTGGAGCCATTTCATCAGGAGATTGAGGCTCAAATTCATCTATGCATGATCCAGTCATCTATCAATCAACAAAAGTCAACCAAAGTCAACTGTGCATTTAAACATGGATTTAAAGGTGGGAGATGGTTAGAGAGGCTTCATTCATGTCCATACAAGTCTTATTTGACATTTCAAACATCAACATTGAAGAAAATAAAGTCAGATGAAAACTTTCTAAAAATAGAAAGTGACTTGTAATTCAAAATTGCCAAAAATGGAAAGGTTTTCTCCTCAAGATTATATTATCAAAAATGCTTCAAATGAAATTTTGTCCAACATGAAAGTTGAAGATCTTGCTCTCACCTTTCCAAAAAGTCCAAGAACATGAATTTCTCATGTGTGGTTGAGAAGATATGGATCAACCTTGGTCAAATGAATTTGAACTTCACAAGTGCATAACTTTTGAACCATAAGGCCAAATGAAGTTGTTCTTTTTGCAACATTTCTATCTTGACATGAGCTATCCAAAACATGCATCATATTCCATGCATTTTGATCACAAAAATATTGGCATTTTCATTTGAATTTTGGAGGGAAAATCCAAATTCAAAAAGTATGCATTGTTTTCACTTCCAAGCATTGCATTTGGATTCTACATGTCATTTTGAAGTGAATTGAAGCATAATTCGTGTACTGTAGCATCTATTTCATGCATGTAGGATGCATTTGCAATTTGGCATAACACTTGGTTTTTACTTAATTCACTTGCATTTGCTTAATTGTGATTAGCAACATCATTAACAGACCATATATATAGCATAAGCATAACTGTTTTTGTGATTAACACATCAAATTCTCAGATCTAGATCCATTTGCAAAAATCTTCACAATTTTCTCTCTCACTTTTTCTTCAAAATTCTTCACAAGCCTTGCCTTGTTCTTGATTGCATCATCATCCATAAGCATATTTGGAGATTTTGGAAGCAAGATCCATTGATTTGCAAGCAGATTTGAGGACCGTTGAAGTTTTGCTCATCAATGGCAAGTGGAGATTTTAGCTAGATCGTGCCAGTTTAACACTTAAACTTTCCTCCATTCATTCATCCAAGAGCTGAGGAGCTTCTGTTTGTGCCTTGCCAAGCCTGAAAGCCTCGATTTCACTTTTGCACTTCCAACAAGGTTAGAATTCGACTTTCATGATTTATGAAATTGATGGATGTAGGTTGTAGATCTTTCATAGGTGGTTAATTTGCACTTTAGATCATTGAAATCCATGCTGAAATGAATTAGTTATAAGGATTTTAAGTTTGATGGATGAATGTTCTTTGGCTCGAATCTCTTGATACATGTAGAGTTAGGTTAAATTGAACTTAGATTCGTATTGCTTGTTGAAAGATCTATCCAATGGTGTGGTTTTTGTGAATTTCTGGATGAAAATGTTTTTGAGCTGATGAACGCGCATGAACATGAAGAACACTTAGGGTTTCATGTCCAGAAATGCTTTTGATCCGTCCTAGCGCGCTGTGCATGTGATTTCGTGTTTGTGGCCATGCAGTGGTACAACGTGTCTCCTGCGTGGCTAATTGGTTGGTCCAGGTTGCTCGCCCTTGCCACATAGCCTTAAGTGAAACAGTGCATTTCACTTAAGGGCGCTTCAATTCAAAAGCGCAACCACTTCGATTCCTGGCTCTGGCTGTTTCAAATTTGGCGTTTGCATTTTTGCTCATTTCACCCATGCCATTCATGTATGCCATTTCATGTGATTTTTTAATTTTTCATCCATTTCAAAAATTCATAAGTGCATGAATAATGATCCAATTGGCCTGGGATTTTTTGAACTTTGTTCCTCATCATGTCTAGTATTTTATGAGATTTTTTCCAGAAATTGTGCATGCATGAATTTTGTTTTGGCTTAGGGATTGTGTATGTATGTGCTATCTTGTACCCTGCTGGCCATATCCTTCATGAAATGATGAGTTTTGATCCAATGACTTTGAAACTTTGCATGCTTAAACTAGACACTTTGATTGAAATTTTGGTGTTGAGTTTGTATTTTTAGCATTTCTGGTTGATGAGTTATGATCTGATTAATGTAGGTGTGACAATGTGTGTCACACCTTTGCTTTCTCAACTTGTGGATTTTCTTTGCCATGCCAAACAAATGCCAAATGATGTGAATTTTTTCATGATGCTACTTCTGGATGTTAGGATTGATCATGAATTTTTATGGAATTTTTGGAATGATTTCTGATTTGTTTGAGATTTTCCTTTCTGGCTTGTCAATTGTGGACTTTTGGATAGTCATGAACTTCAATGATTTGTGAAATGCTTGATGTTTATCATATGAACTTAAAATTTTCCACATTGATTCTAGACAGTTTGAAGTTTATTGTGGCTTTGGTTTGAGTCATTTATCATGTTTGGATTCTGTTTTAGGCTTGTGTGAAGTTGATGCATCTATTTGTGCCCTAATTGAGCTTGTTTGTGCTTGCCTTGCCTTATGGAATTTATTTTCCATGCCTAAACTTGGCCAAATGCCTTGATTTTTGGTGTGATGATCATGTAATGAGTGCTGTTTAGCCATGATTTTTCTTGAGATTTATTGAATCATTTTTGAGTTGATGTGGATTGGTTCATTCTGTTGTATCAATGTGATTCCAATTTGCATGCCTTGCCTTATTTGACTTGTGAAATGAATTTGGTGAATGCTATTGACATGAGGCCTTTTGGATATTGTTCTTAATTGATTGAGATTGATTCTTGTCAAATTTCATGTTCTGTTTTGAGTTATTTCTCCCTCTTTGACCCTAGGCCTTGTCCTAGTGGTTTGCTTCTCATGTTTGAGCTTGGTTTGCAGGTTAAGAAGCATATGGCCATAAGGGAATTGATTCACATTGCTTGAGTTGACTATTTGGTTTATCTTGACTTGTTTTGTAGATGGCTTTTAGCTCATTTGAGTTGAGCTTGTGCCTTGCACTTGTTGCTTGTTTGACTGATGTTGACTATGTCTGTTGACTATTGACTTTTAATTGTCTGTTTGACTTTTGTTGATTGTATACTGATTGTGTTGGATTGTTTTCAGGTACCTTAGTTGCTATAGTTCTTTGAACTTTGCTTGGTTGCTTAACCATCTAGGTATAATTTCTTTGACTCCATGTAGTCTGGAAGACCTGTCCTGTTACTTGGGCAGGCACCTGTCTGAAGTCCTCCTTAAGAGGCAATGCTTGTGTATGTTTATCTTTGTGCCAAGCAGGAAAAGACCTTTGATAAGGCAATTGGCAGATAAAAGAGATGTGCAATCCATCTCCTGCTATTCTGTGTGTCATCCACTTTGCTCACACAGCTTGTGTTGATGCATTGTGGATATTAACCCAAGATCTTTGTTGAGTCAGTCATATGTGGAGAAGAGTTCCAACTTTCTGAACTCCCACTTTCATTTGTCTGAAGCTCTCCCAGGGCAGGGATAAGAGCTGTGAGGTCTTACCCTCACTTCCCATTTCATCTGCTTCACCCGAACTCTCAATGTTAGGGTTAAGAGCTAACATCACCCGATTACAGTTGGCTTGTGCTTCACAGCCTAACCTTGTATGAGCCCACTTTGTTTGTATATAGTGTGTGCTAATTGTGTGTATGTTTGCTTTGTTTTGATTGTGCTTATTAGGATAGCTTGCTGCCTGTGCAAGTTAGATAGAAACCTCAACCTAGGACCATTGTGGAATACATGATAACTATCAGGCTCGAGTCAGTCTCCCTTTTAGTTTGTCATTTCCCAGTCTCTGGTTAGGAGAGAGTTTCTCCCCTGTTAAGGGGAACTATGTTGCCCTGATCCTCATACCAGATGAGGTACGTAGGCAGGAGGTCGTACGAGATCTCTCCGGGCACCCTTTTTCTTTTTGTGTGTGTTTGCTGGACAGTTATTAGGCTCGAGTTCCAGACTCCCTATTAACTTGTTGTGTGTTATCCTTCTTGTGTGTTAGGAGATGGATGTAAGCCCAGCGATTGGCATTCCGTATCCTATTGTTGTGTGCTTGGAGTCCGATATAAGTCCAGCAATTGGCATTTGGTTTCCAGTGTGGGTTTGTTTGGTTCGGAGTCTGATGTAAGTCCAGCGATTGGCATTCGGTTTCCATGTTTGCCTGTTTTGCGTGTGTTTGTGTCGGCGTGCGTGAGCCGAACTACGGTAGCTCTGATTCTCATTCCAGATGAGATACGTAGGCATAGGATGCGATGTCCTAGCGAGCCCTTTCCCTCTTATCCCACCTGTGTTGTTTCTAGTGTGTGTGTGTGTTTGTGAGCAGTTTTAGCAACCTTGTTCTTTCCTTCTGAGCATGGATCCCGTCGAGTACGACGGATGCGTAGGGGTGCTAATACCTTCCCTTCGCATAACCGACTCCCGATCCCATCTCTCTTTGGTCGCGAGACCATGTCTTTCCCAGGTTTACTTTGAGCGTTTCCTTTCCCTTCTTTAGGATAAATAACGCACGGTGGCGGCTCTGTTTGTTTTGTTTTTAGCCCGCCGGTTGTTTTTCGCGGATGCGACACCTAGCAATCAAAATTAACATAGTCAAAACTTTTGATACTTTGGATTGAAATTTCTTGATTAAGGTCCTCAAGAATTTTGGCTTATGTAATAATTTTTTCAATTGGATGTAAACCATATAAAATTATGGAAATATCTCCATCTCTATTAATGGTAAGCTTGAAGGCTTTTTTTCTTGTTCAAGGGATGTTAGACATGGTGATCCACTTTTATCTCTTTCTTTTTTTCCTTGCAGAAGAAGTCTTAAGTAGGGGCTTAGCTCACCTAATTGATAGCAAGTAAACCAACCTTATTAAGGGCACTAGGAAAAACCATATACCTTCAATTTTTTTATATGCATATGATATTATGTTATTTTGCATATATTCCTTTAAAAACATTCAAGTGCTCACCAAGTTTTTTTTGATAGATATGTTGAAACTTCATGCCAAGTCATAAATCCTCATAAGTCCATCATCTATAGAGGATCTATACCTAACGCAGGTTGACATACATTACATCATCAGTTAGTTTCAACATAAGTACCATGCCTTTTCTCTATTTAGGAGTTCTTATCTTTAAAGGAAAGCTTAGAAGGATTCATTTTCAACCAATCATTGACAAGATTAAAATCAAGCTGACTAGTTGGAAAGCTTTTATGCTATCTTTTGCTGGTGGAATTCAATTCAATAGAAGTGTCATCCAAAGCATTTTAATCTACTCCATCACCATCTACACATGACCCAAATCTTTGTTAAATTTTTTTAAAGGATTTTCAAAAACTAAGCTTGGAGTGGTGACTTGCACAATAAGAAATTGGTATTTGTGTCATGGAAAACTATTTGTTTTCCTATTTCCACCGGTGGTCTAAGCTTGAGATTCCTAACATAACTTAATGATGCAACCAACCTCAAGTTATTTTGGGACTTACTAAACTCTAATGATCAATGGGCCACCTTCCTCAGAAGTAGAGTGATCAGGGAAAACACTTGCATTTGATATCACATATTCTCGTCATTTTGGAGTTGTATTAAGCCTCAATTCAACACTTTTATGACAAACTCTAAATGGCTAATTGAAAATGGCAGTAAAATAAACTTTTGGACAAATAATTGGTCTGAAGTCGGTATTCTTAGTAAATGATTAAATCTTTCTGACCACATCTCTCAAAAACTCAAATCAAATGTGAAGGACTTTATTTTTAACTCTAACTGGTTTATCCCTAATGATTTGCACCACTTATTCCCAACCATATATTCCAACATTGTTAACACCATAACGCATTTGTAGCAAAAAGATGGCATGTTAATTTAGATACACTCCACCTCATGTTGGCTTTTCCTCAAAGATGCATATTCTTACATGTCCATCACTTCCCAAAACAAAGAATGAGCCACACTTATTTGGAACCCTGTAATCCCACCCTCAAACTCCACCCTCATTTGGAGAACCATTCATCATAAAATGGCAATTGATGACAACTTAGCCATTAGAGAATGTAATATTCCCTCAATATGTAGTCTTTGTAGATAGTTAGTAGAGACTGGTGCATATTTATTCTTTGACTATCCCTTTTCTCTCAAGTTGTGGAACTGGTTACAGACAACCATCAATGATTCCAATGACTTTTTCTCCTTTACTTCCATCCTCAATGTTTACAAGAAAGGTTGGAGCCCTAAATGCTCCATTATGATTTGTGTTGCCATCATTTCCACCCTCAAAGTCATATCACAATGCATAAATGGTTCAAGATTCAAGAACAATTCAACCTTTATAAATTATGCAATCACAAGCATTATTGCATTAGTCTCATTAACATGTGATTCAACCAAATTAGCAATTGGTCCATCCATGCTAGATTTCTCTGTCCTAAAGGCTTTCAAAGTGTAAACTCATTATCCAAAAAAGATTTTGAAGTCAAGGAAGTAATATGGTGTCCTCATAATCCTCCTTGGATAAAATGCAATACAAATGGTTATTCTCTTGATGACCTTGCCCCCTCATCTCATGGTGGTCTTTCCAGGTTTGTTGTTAGTGATTGCCTTGGTTGTTTTTCCACAAACCTAGGTGCTCACAACTCCTTATATGCAGAGCTAATGAGTATAATCCCTGCCATTGAACACGTTGCTAACACAAACTAGAGTCTCCTTTGGATCGAAATTGACTCCATAGTGGCCTTCTTGACTTTCAAGAATCCTCAAATTGTCCCATAACGGTTATACAACAGATGGAGTAACTGTTTAACTATTTCAACACAATGCATTTCTTGATCACACACATTTTTAGAAAAGAGAATCAATGTGTTATACTCTTGCCAATCTTAACCAATCCTTGAATGTTTTCATATGGTGGGCGACATCTCCTATGATTATTAAAAAGGAATTATTTAAAAACTATATATATATATATATATATATATATATATATATATATATATATATATATATATATATTTCACAACCAACTTCCCGCTATAAACCTCTGATACATAAGTATGAATATGATGTTCAGTACGAGTACTGATATTAATGCATGATGCGACATTTGAAAAAAATAAATCAAAATATCAGTATTTTTATAAAAAAAATAAGAGTTCCTTTATAAAATGTATGAATAGATAATTAAATTGATAGGTTCATATAAAAAATTTTAAAAAATTATAAATAATATTATTATACAATAACAAAAAAACTAAAATATATAAATATATTATATTAAATTTAAAAAATTAATTTTTTTTATTCAAAATCAAATAATAAAAAAAAGATTAATTATTATGCACTCACATAAAATATTTTTATACTTTCTATACATAGCACAGATACATAGATACTCATGAGTCATGTGTATATACTCATGTGGGCAGAAGAAAATATGAAAATAATTTTCCGCTTCCACCGTTCTTATCATATCAAAATTTAGATTTTCCCTTCTAATCCCATTAATTACACACTATATTAGTACTACTATTTATTAAATAAAGTAGTATGAATTAATAATTCATGTGCAACTTCTTAATCCATTATCAAAATCGTGCATGTTGAATGGACCATAATAATAATAGCTACCAAAAACTGCTACCACCATTGACTTCAACTACTTCCACTTTTCATCATCCATGGAGAGACAGCGAAGTTTCTCTTTCAAACCCACTAGACTCTTACTCTTCACATTCACTCTCTTTTCTTCCATTTTCTTCCTTTCATTTTTCACTATCTCCCTCACCAAATCCACCACCACAGCACCTTCACCAATCACTCTTGTTCCCATTCTTCAACCTGGAACTCTCCACTCTTTCACTCAAAACAACTTCACTCGTGCTAATATCTCAACTTTAATCGATAACCGTCTTTCTAGAAGCGTCAACAGATCCAAATCTGAAGCTGTGAGAGACCGTTCTGTTGCTTCGAGTGTTGAGTTTGGTGAAATGCGTGATAATGGAACGATGGTTGAGGTGGTTGGTTTAGTGGGGAAGAGTAAAGTTTCGATTTTTGAGACAGTTGAAGTGAAGAAGAAGGTGGTGAAAGGGTGTGATTTGAGTAAAGGGTATTGGGTTTTTGATGAAAGGTATCCTCTTTATGGGAGAGATTCTTGTCCTTTTGTTGATGAAGGTTTTGATTGTGAAGGGAATGGAAGATTGGATAGAAATTTTACTAAGTGGAGATGGCAACCTCAAGATTGTGACCTTCCAAGGTACTGCCTAATTCAATTTTTTGGAACACTTATTTTATTATTATTATTATTTTTTTGTTTCATCTTGCAAGTTTAGTTATGCTTATGAGTTTGATTAACAGTTACTTTAGTCCTTAAAATGTGTAAGAGGTATCGAAATAGTTCATGAATCAAACGGAATTACCAGGTTGACCGGTTGGTGAAGGCTTGGATCTGAGAGTGTGTTTCTCTCAGGGTCTTAGGTTTGAATTCCGTTATGGGCTATCAATTCAATTCCTGAGTTGAGTCGGTCCATACAGGCTAAAACTCTAACTTCAATTGGGGCCCGTAGTCGGTCTTAAGAGAGACTTTTTATCATAAGTAGTAATCTATGTGAAGTTAATTTTATTCTGAGTACTGTTTTTTCTGTTATAGGTTCAATGCAACAAAAATGTTGGAGTTGATAAGAGGGAAAAGGCTAGTTTTTGTGGGTGATTCCATTAATAGGAACCAGTGGGAATCAATGCTGTGCATGTTATTGAGTGCTGTTAAGGATCCAAAGAGGGTGTTTGAGGCACGCGGGAGGAAAATTACCAAAGAGAAGGGGAACTATAGTTTCCGGTTTCTGGTAATTCTGCAGAACCTTAATGTTTTCGTAATGTATAACTGTGTATGATTAGTTCTGAAGTATTAGATTGTTACTTTTTTTTTCCAATATTGTAGGATTACCAATGTACTGTTGAATACTATGTAAGTCATTTCTTAGTTCATGAAACCAAGGCAAGAGTAGGGCAGAAGCGAAGACCAACGTTGCGGATTGATGCCATTGATCACGGTTCGTCGAGATGGAGAGGAGCTGATGTTTTGGTTTTCAACACAGCTCATTGGTGGTCGCATTACAAAACCAAAGCTGGGTTAGTGCTTCTCTTAAATGTTTTGTACTAAAAAAAATTGGTGTCTTTGGAGTCATCACAAGCACAGAAAGTTGGCATGTGCTGCACATGCATATATTGAAAAATGTGCTGTCATAGGCCCGATTACAAGTTTCTTTTATCACATCAGAGGTCAGAGACACTGAAAACACGATACTGACACCAACATGTCGACACTAGTAATAATTTAAAAAGATGAATAAATTAAACGTAATCACAAGGGTCAGCGTCGGTTTCGGACACAAACACTAACACAGACACACTTTTTTCCAGAGGTGTCGGTGCTACAGTCCTAACTTTTCTGGTTCCCTTTTCAACTAACACGTTGTTGTACAACAGGATATATTACTATCAAGAAGGAACTATGGTTCATCCCCGGCTAAATGTTTCTACCGCTTTTGGTAAAGCTTTAACCACTTGGTCCTCATGGGTGGACAAACACATAAATTCTAAGAAAACACAAGTTTTCTTTCGAACTTCAGCGCCGTCTCATTTCAGGTTCGGTTCGGATATTCACTCTGCAATAGTTTTTCGTTGATTACATTGTTGTCATCGCGGATCGCGAATCATAGAAAATAGTGGTTTGTTCAAATTCTGCTACGCTATAGTGCTTTAGCTAGTGCTGCTATTAGACAACACTTTATAGTAAATCGCGCATTGCAGAACAATGCCGATTTGTTCAAATTCGGCCATGCGAAAACTTTACAGACATCACTGGTTGATCAGTTACTGACTTTGATACATTGTTCAACAGGGGAGGTAATTGGAATTCAGGAGGACATTGTACAGAGGCAACTCATCCTCTTAATGAAACCTTAAACACAACTTATCCGGAGAAGAATATAATCGTAGAAGAAATCATAAAGCGAATGAAAACTCCGGTGACATTGTTGAATATAACTAGTTTGTCAGAATTTAGGATAGATGGTCATCCATCCATTTATGGGAGAAAAACTCAATCATCAAGAATTCAAGATTGTAGTCATTGGTGTCTCCCAGGGGTTCCAGATACATGGAATGAGATGTTATTTTTTCATTTACAAAGTAGATTAGAGTGAACTGTTTCAAACTTGTATCATCATTTTTTCTGCAACTGTGTATATGTAGTTTGTGAAAGTTTCCACGAGTTCATGAAGATGAATGATTTTATGCATTTGTTTTTTTTTAGTATAATGCAACTGCATTGTAAATACTCTTAGAGTGAAAGAAGACCAGACCCGATATGTTTAGAGGCCTAAAATATGTTTTACTCCGAGATCTTAACAGAATAATTTAAGACTTAATAAAATAAGTTGGACAATTATTTGATAATAATGTGTCATTTTGTATATTTATAATTAAATTTGTTTTTTTAAAAATGTTTTTCTTCCAAAATTTTGAGGTTTAAAGCTCTAGATTTGGTCGCTTGGTTCTTCGGCCGACACTAATGAAAAGTAAGTTAAAATTTTGAGTACTATAGAATGTGGTGAAATCAGGGGTGGAGACGTTAATAGAAAACCGTCCGTGTCCGTCCGGCCCGCAGTACCCGTGGGGAAATGCAAGTGATGTAAGAGTAACATAATGAAAAGTAACTCAAAATTTTGGGTGTTAAAAAAAGTGGTGAAAGGTTAGTGATGTAAAGATAAAGTGGTATGACATGACAAGTCAATGTTTTGTATTGATAAATGATCTATTTGAAATAAATAAATGTTCTCAAATAAATTATCAATTTTAATTTTTAATATATTTTTTTCATTTTTATTCTTTAATTAATATTATTTTTATCATTTTCAATATATAATAAATGTAATTTAGTAAAAATATCGTTATCTTTTTTTTCATTTTTTTTTTAAATTTATGTAAAATGATCAATTGGATCATCCATTGTAGGACGAATGAAATATTTAGATTGATGGAATGATATAAAGTGGATTTCTTTTTAAAATAATTATTTTTTTAATTTTTTTTCTTCGAAAATAACAAATATTTCAAAAAAAACCAAAATAATCACTTTTAAAAGAGAATGCACCAGATAGCGTTGACGCATGCATTGACCCTCATGAGGAGGCGTCAATGTCCATGGTGCCTTAAGTGGAGACGCCAATGCGCCTCTGGCGCCTGCATGTTGTGTCATGTTGGGCGTCAGCCCTCTTGACGCATGCATTTTATGTCCACTCTGTATAAATAGCACGCCTTGGAGGCAATATTTTTCACACAAAATCATCCCCTACTACCATATTTTCTCAAATTCAACCCCAATCACCTTTAAGTTTCTGTGTTTTAACCATGTCTGCATACATTCAAAAGCGAAATGTCGATGTAATATTTTCCGCCGTTGCGACTCCGGTACAGATTCGGCTCTGGAACACAGATACATTTGAACGTCTTAATCGGACGTTGTACAGTTGGTTAGAGGGAGAAATTGGAGAGGGTGAAAGGATTAGAAGAATACAATGACTTGTGTCCACGTTCAACCAAAATGGAGAAGTGCGTGAATGAGTGGATATTAAGACCGACCAAGATGCTCGTAGGATGATGCATTACATGTTCAAATTTTTTTTGATGGTTGTAATCACATAGTTCTTGTATTCTAGTTGTTTTAATTGTTTGTGTTATTGTTTATGTAATGGTACTTTCGTCACAGACGTCTAATATGAAATAAATTTAGTTTTTCATATATTGCAATAGAGGTACATGTGAATTTATCTGGTTGTGCTCGTTCCAACACTAGGACAATTATTACGATTGTGACCTCACTGACGGTATGAAATACATAATCTAACCATTTTGTTCGCCGTATCCATTTCGGTTCGAATCCGGGTACTGTTTGGGCGACCCTTTTTCTTCCTTCGCATAACTTCGTTGTGTCAGACGATGTCTCCTTAATATTCTGGCCAATAATCCTCTTTTGCCACTACGGAAAAACTAATTTTATAAACATTTGATAGGCTACTGACTTTGTAAACTTCGGATAGCAAGTATGATGGATCCCTTCGAACCTTTGAGCATGCTGTAATGATATGGGAGCAGGGCGTAAGGAAGGCTTGGAACTTTCCGCAGCCGCACCAACCTCTATCTAGTTCGACTTTGTACTGGCTCATCGGCCTACCCTCATTGTGATCCATGGACTCGATAACACTATACCAACCTTTAGTGCGGTCAAACACCGTGACTACACGTGTGTTTGCTTTTGCAGCTTCATGTCTAATGAATTTCATTGAAGCATCACTGAACAACTACCCAGATTGCAACGCTGAACTCCATTTGGAACGTCAACTCTCAAATAACGCCCCTAGCCTGAAATATGTTACTTGCACCAAAGCGGTTATAGGTAGGTTACAAATGCCTTTGAAGACAGAGTTCATTGATTCCACAAGATTTGTTGTCATGTGGCTCCAACGTTGACCGTTATCGTATGCCCTAGTCTACTTCTCCAATGGAATACTATCGATCCACTGTACTGCATCTTCGTTTGACAATCTTATTTCTTCGCGGTAGTGTTTGAAAGAAGGTTCTGATAATGCGTAATCTGCATTGACAACCTTCTTCTGCAACATCTTATCTTTGATGTCCCGCATGAAATTCTGAGCAATATGTCTAATACAAAACACATGCGTCGAAGGAGGATTTTGCTAGCCATTATCAATGTTATTATATGCGCCGATGATTGAAGGGTGTCTTCCGAAGATCAAACATAAGTTAGGCTGAGGTGCAACGTGTAAGCAGAGATTTCTTAGGAAAAAACTCCATCCCTCAGCAGTCTCCCCTTTAACTAGGGCAAAGGCGATTGGAAAAATGTTGTTGTTGCCATCTTGTGCCACTACCATCAGTAGCGTTCCTTTGTATTTCCCGTACAACCATGTACCATCAATTTATATAATTGGTTTACAAAAAGAAAAACCTATGATGCATGGTTGATATGCCCAGAAGAGACGATGAAATATTCCATTTCCAACAGCACATGTCCCGTCTGGTGTATACGCGGACAATGTTTCCAACTTGACAATAGTCCCGGGAGCATATTATTTTAGAGCCAACATGTATTTTGGAAGTTGTTTGTAAGACTCCTCCCAATTGCCAAACATTTTTTCAACAACCTTTGTCCTAGCTATCCATGCCTTCATATATGATGAAGTGTACTCGTACTCTGCCCTAATATGCGAGATTATTGTACTCACCTTTAACGACGGATTGTCGCCAATGACATACAATATTTCATCGCATATTAGATGAGTGCTTATTTCCGATGATCCTGCATTGGGTTTGTCAGCATGCATGTGTGATCTGAACCCATTGATCCAATCTCCCAAGACTCGCTCCTCTTCCGGTACGAAGCTGACAACCTAAAAAGGCAGTGCTCATTCAAACAATAAATTTTATACCTCAATGCGTTAGTTCTGTCAAATCTGAAATCAGCTGATAGTTGCATGTGTAATTTCTTAATGGCTTTTACACATTCCTCTTTTGTGCAAAACGTGTCTTCTTATTTCAAAGATCATTGCATTTTCACATAAGGATTGTACCATATATCTGATGAAGGTTCATCGGAACCAAAATTCAACCTTGTCATGTGTTGGGGTGGACAATATACATGACTAGCTGGTATTAACTCCTCTTCCTCATCAGCGTTCACCATTGAATCAACCATGATCTCAGCTTCTTCTTCTTCGTCATTTGAAACATTCACCTCAGCTTGTTTGTCATCAGTTTCACAAAACAGTTATGGTTGATCAATAAACTGAGACACTTGTTGTTGATGTGATAATATATACAACTCTATATCGTTGTAACCAGATTGTTCGTGACTAACAAACATATGCTGAACATCGTCATCATCTCGAATCTTCTTCTGATAAAACTTCACCTGGTTTTCTGCAAACCAAACCAGACCTTCCCACCAGCCATCGTTCGATCAGGTCATCACACAAGGACCTCAAACACCTCAAGAAAATCATGGGAGACCTCTAAGACAAACTAACGCACCTGGATGTGGAACAGGGGGACGTTTCGATCGGGGCGGTCATCAAATTTTTGTCAATCCAATGTAACCAATTATTACCACATGAATATTTTTTTTACATTATTCTTTTTTATTTGATAAATAAACAAAATTAAAAATTAAAAAAAAATACAAAAAATAAATAATACAAGGGTTTATGTGCCAGATGAATTGGCGCATACACCACATGCACCATTCAGGCGCCAGGGGCATTGGCGCCTCCTCATGAGAGTCAATGCTATTGGCGCCTCCTCATGAGGAGCCCAATACATGTGCCAATGCCTTGTGCACCTCCTTTGCTAGCTTATCTGGCGCATCCTCTTCTAAAAGTGGTTATTTTGGTATTTTTTTTAAAATATTTGTTATTTTCGATTATTTTAAAAAATGGTTATTTTAGTTTTTTTTTCTATAAAGTGAGATATTTTAAAATTAGTGGTATGTCATAACAAGTAAGTGTTTGTGTTGGATGATAAAGTAATTCTCTTATAGAATATCTTAATGACTATAATTCCTTCTCGTTATATTTAAATTGATGAAACGATATGAATTGAGATGTGGTGAGATGAAATAGAATGAAATAAGTTATGTTATTATAGTTTGGATTAATTTAAAAAGGATGTAATGAAGTCGAACACAATGAAACATATTTCATCCAATTTTATCACTTTTATTCATTTTCCACACTCTTTTATTTGAGTGGATTGACAAATTTGCTCTATTCCATCATAAAATATTCAAACAATGAAATAATATATTTATGTTCCACTCCATCTCACTCACTCCATTCCATTTCGATATGTTCCCTTCATTTTTACAATATTCAAACATAACCTAAAAGATGATTAAGTGATGTTGCGGATTCGAACCAGCGCTTATATAATCAGATGTCCCAATATTGCTAACAACTGTTTTGCTTTGTCTTAACGGAACAATATAAAACATTTTTATTATGTCCATTAAACTATATTTTTATTAGTTTGTAGTTTTTTTGATAAATTAATTCAAGGAGTGTATAACTTAACCTATTGGTCGAAATTTCATCACTTAAAGATGAATAAGTGAGACATATATTAAACACTCGCTCCTATCATCATATGTCTATACAGTTACTAATTGATATGGATTCATGGGATAATTCAATTGCTAATTTTATTAAGAGTTTAATTGTGATTCAAAATCAATGTAAAAAGTTTTATACTATCATCAAATCACAATCATTCACGAGTATGACTTTAAAGTAAGTTATGATAAAAATCAGCTATGTTAAGGATTTAATGATTGTGATTGATAACTTATTTGCCATCAACTATAAACCAACTTAGAGCATCTATAATAGTCTCTTTTTATGCAACCTATTGAGTTTTATATACTATTAATAAGGGGTCTTTACAATACTAATATTCTCTTTTGCACCTTCAGTAGTAAAATTTGTTTTCAAAAACAAAAGTATATATATATATATATATATATATATATATATATATATATATATATATATATATATATATATATATATATATATATATATATATATATATATATATATATATATATATATATATATATATATATATATATATATATATATATATATATATATATATATATATATATATATATATATATATATATATATATATATATATATATATATATATATATATAGATTTCAAAAACAAAAGTATATATAGAGAGAAGCTCCCCCCTCTCTCTCTCTAAAATTAGTTTGTTTTTCCTTCTTTTCCCTATATAGTTGAGCGTCACCTCTCCTCTTATAGAGGTGTCACCTTCGTTATCAAAGTTTCTCTTCTCCAACCTGGAGGATGTCCTTTCCTCAGTCGAGGTTTCTACCATTTGGATTTTTTTTCTTTCCTTCTCATTCCTTCAAACCACACATCTCTAGTTGAGGTTTCTACCATTTGATTTTTCTCTCTCTTTCTCATTCCTTTGAACCACACTCTCTATTAGTTCTTTTTCTTATTCTACCACCGACCTTCATCATGGTTTCTCTCTTTTCCGTCAACAACCACCAAGCTCTCATTGCTCGAATCAAGTATGCTTATGTGCTCCCAACTCCAAAACCATCTTCACCAACCAATGGCTCAAAGTTGTACGGACATGAAAGAAAACCTCCATCAGAGCCTCCACCACCAGAAGGTACAAAACTTCTCAGATATTACATCTGTGTATGTTATTGTTATTTTGTTTTTTTGTCTGGCTAAATTGTGTGAGTTACTTTTATGTTTAGTCTATTTTACATATGTATTCATGATATTTTACGGAATGACCCAGAGATATTTGAATGAAGGAAATGTGTTTATGAGTGAGAACCTAACAATGGTTGTTGCAAATCAGACTCTCTTTTCTACTCAACAAATGATTCATTCATATATGGTGAGTTTAATCGAACCGTATGTCCCAAAGTTAAAGAAATGATTTGTAACCGAATAAATTTAAAGATTTTTATACCTAAACACACTTATCATTTATGGAAGAAATTTGTTTGATTGCTTAGATTAAAGAATTGGATTGATAATATTCTATTGATTTCTAAAGTCTTTTGATGTCCAAATCTTAATTGACTTAGTTATTAGTATTTTTTTAGAATGTAGATTAAAATTCTCGGACACATTGTGTTTCACCATACTTGTACTTTATTTTATCTAATGCATCTTGTTCTTTACTGTTAAATTTTTTATTTATTTATATCTTATAGCACAAGTGTTTATTAATATAAATGTTTATGTATAAATTCACATAAGTTATTTCTATAGAAATTGATAAAACATCATAAGATATTCAAAAAATTTATGAAAATAAATTTAAAAAAACTTATAAAAATATCATACGTTATCTTTATAAATTCTCCTACACCTACACATTTCACAAAATTTATGTCAGTAAATAAATTCAAATAAGTTAATCTAAATAATTTATATGTCATACTTATGCAACTCATACTTTGTTCCACTAATAAAACATTAATTATAAAAGAATAAAAATATAGCAATACAAAACACTGCATTGTTTAAAGTATTAATTCAGCAAAAATAACCTAAAAGGTATTAGAAACAACAAACTCAAACTCTACATGATCAATTCAAAATTGTTCATGGAGAGAAAATACAATACAAATTGAACATTAGTTTTCCATTTAGCCCATCAATGAGAAAATTTAGCTTTTTTTATTAAAAAATGTTGGATCACTTTTCTCGGAATTATCTTCATCTACAAGTTTACGATACCATCGTAGGCTTCGAACATTTTTATCATAGTTGTAATCAACGAAAAGCTCCTCACCAGCTTCAATGCGTTCCTTTGCAAATATTCCCATTCGATGATCTCCAGCAACGACCATAAGCTATAAAAAAAAGTATAAGTGATTACAAAATGTCCACAATTGAATTCACGGTCATGAGATTAAAATATAAGTTGATATAATAGAGTTTTTAGACTAACCTTTGCGTAGCAATTGGGATTTTTCGAGTGGTTTGCAAATTTTAACTTGTTTCCTTTACGATAAGCGTCAAGACAATACTGGAGATTCTCCGCATTCACACAGTTAGAATATTAGAACATCATTGATCAAACAAGTTAAATTTGATATTTTGAATTATGATCAAACAAAATATCGACCGAATGGAGTGTGAATTAAAGTTATAGTTGATACGAAACACTTACCTCATTATTCAAGTTAAAAAGGAAAGAAAAGTCTGCATTGTCATACACTTTTCCACGTTTATCACCTTCTTTCTGAGTGAGTATTTCACCGGTATACTCTCCTATAAACTCATCTTTGTTTACAGGATTCTGAAATACACTAATAATTAGTAATAAGAATATATACTTTCATATTTTAAAGAATAAATAATACAAATAAGTGCAAACTTTTCAACCTTTATGAAAACTCCCCATCCAACAACATCAGACCTTGCCAAAAGAACCTAACAAATAAAATTAAAAAATGATGTAAATATAAATATACTCATGAATTAAACACATATAAGAGCAGGAAAAAAATATTACCTTCTGTTTTTTCTTTAAAAGAAATACCATATTTTCACATTGATATTCTTCACGATGAGACGACTCTCCTAATAAATTATCTCCACAACTATATAAAAAATAATATAAATAAATTCATTATATTAATCACGATAATTCAGATAATTTAATCACCTTATTTGAAATAATATTACATAATAATCCATGTAAAATATAACAAAAAAAATATAATAACCATACCTAACCCAACAATTCCGACATACATCTGGGTCACATTCTCGTCTTGCTGCAAAACATGGACATTTTCGAGTTTTGCATTGACCCTTATTACAATGACATCCTCCGAATCGTTTATTACATAGCTTAGAACACCTAAAGATAAAAAAAATGATCACATTAAAACATAATTTGTTAATTAACAACTAATGACTCTGTCCAAAGAATTTTCACAATAATAATATTTTCACAATAATAATATTTATTGAAAAGGACTATAACTGAATGATAATTGACATACCCGCAATATTTTTCGCAACAAAATCCATTATTAACACAAGAACATTTCTTTCCACACACACCTTCACATTCACAAGGTGTATATGGAATATACTTTTCTTTCCCATTAGTCATTTGTTTCCATACAGATGAAACTCCTGCTGACTTTGAAGAAATTTTAAGCCTCTTATGTTTGAGCTTTTTCTTATGCCTACGTGGCTTGGATGAAATTTCATTAAATTTTCCTTTTTGGTCCTCAGATACATCTAGAATTGACATTTCATAATGCATGTACGTAGCAACTTCCTTGCAAGTTTTGCATCCAAAAAATAAGTTTTTAGATATAAGGCAACTGCATAACATCAATTGTATAATTAGTCAGTATATAATCACTTATATACTATGAAGCACGAGCGCTGATACAAATATCAGACATAAATGTCAGTGTCGTGTTAGTCTCCAACACTAACATGGACACAAACACGTCTGGACACAAACACGTCTTTTTTCATAGATGCTATATAATATATGTATGTGTTTTAAGTGTAATATCAAAAACAAGAAAGACTCTTACCTATTTCTCCCAAACATTTCTATTCCCTTTGAGTATAATTCTTTCTCCAAAAGTTTCCAATTTGAAACACTAAAGTCTTCTTCAACTTGTCCTTCCATTGAACTAGCCATGTAACAATGGTCACTACATGGTTTTTGTCCATCCTCTGGTTCTGACCAAATGAGTTGTTTTTTCCTCTAAAAAGTAAACCATCATCAAAACTAATTTATTAATTAATGAAACCACATGTTAAGAAATGAATGTAGAACTTTTTTTTTACTTACAGGATATATTATCTTTTGAGAGTTTCCGTGCAAAGAACAATTAAAAATCTACAAAGTACAACAAAATCGTAAAATTAAACACACACGAGTTATTCATAATCATGTTAGAAAACATTACGATAATAAAAAATTACAAAAACATGATAGTTTTAAAGTATTTACCATGCATTTACGACAAAAAAGAGGGTCGAAAGCCTCTAAAGTTTCACTCAAACTTTGGTTCAAAAATGTCTCAATGTCAGATTCACTTTCTCCATGATACCTAGAATTTTGGTCACTTTCCTCGATAACTTTATACCTCTCCTGCATATTTTGATTGACACAATTTTTTTAAGACGATAAATAATTAGTTTCTCATTATACATAAATCTCTTAACACTGAACATACATCTCCAAACAAGAAGTATTAGAATTACCTGAATTTCAGAACTCGGGCACCCGATTACTTCGCTAACAATACTCAACACCTCTTCATCAGCTAAACCATATTCTTCAAATACCATCCTATATATTAAATAATCAAGATGAGATGTTTAGATATGACCAACTTAATTTTTTTTAATAAAGTAGAAAAATATGATGCACAAGAAATTTAAAGTTTGTATTGAATTTAAATTTTACCTCAAAAATTTGTCTTCACCTTCTGAAAAGTTGTGTTTAGCTTCCTCATCCTCTTCTAATTCTTCATTATCACTGGATACTATTGTTTTACCTTTACGATGATCATAAAATACATTTTTTCTTCTAGCACTCGAGTCTTCTTCCGTCATTTTTTCATTTCTGCTTTGCATGAATTTTTTCAAAAAAATAGTAAATTGTTGGTATATAAGATGAAGAAGATAAAAATGAAAAAAGAGAAATAAGAGAGAAAATAACAAACCCTAACAAACTTCAATTACTATTTCACTACGTAGACGAAATACTAAAATACTGAATTATCCTTCGACAAATAAACGACACAAATTTCATATATAATTTTCATGTAAGAGGATTCATGAAAAATCTTTGGAACTTATAAGTAAAGTGTACCTGGATAAAGGGATCCAAACTGTATTTGTTGGCAATCTATTGATGTATGGGATCTTGACACTTTCCACAGATGGTGCATCTAGAGTGTAGATATTGTCATCTTCTTCCAAAACTTGAGTGACTGAGCCATTGAACTTGCACATAGGATGATCCATTTTTGAAGAAAGCTTTTGAAAATTATTTTGTTCAGTTTGCAATGATTTATTTCTTGATATTTTTAACATGGCATTCGAAACCTGGGATTGAATATACTTCCCATTCCTAGCAATCTTTTCCTAAAGAAATATAATTAAGGTTAATTACAAGCATTTCAAAGAAAATAAGAGATATTAACTCAATTAATGTAGAGTATAAAATGTTACTAGCAGAACAATATTTTTATCCTCTTAATTTATAGTGGAAAATAAATTAAATAATTGTCTAACAAACATAATTACACATGAAATTTAAGTATTTAAAGGTTAACCACAAATACATCATTTTTTGGTTTGTTTGATTTCGATATTTGCAAATATATAAAATTTTGTTTTGGTCTTAACTCTTTTGTTTGAATTGTAAAATTGATAAATATTGAACCTTAAACCAACAATTCTCACTCATTTAGTTCAACTAACAATTATTAATTAAGTTATCACATCCATCTAAATAACATATATATTTAAAAATCAAAATAATAACAATAATAAAATTGCATAGACCAAAATCAAAATGTGGTATGTTTATGTATACTAAAGATTGATCTAACTCATTCTTACAAAATCGATTTATAAGTTGAGAGATGTCATTCTATATAAATTATTTCAAAGTTCTATCTTTAACAAATATATGACTTGAGATGTTTCTAATACACCCTCTCACGTCCATCACTCGTTTTGAGTTTGGTGAATGGATATACGGTGGACGACCCGTGGTCTAATCGATAGGCTCGAATAACATATTAGATATTGACCTAACTCATCCTTTTAAAATTGACTTGTATGGTGAGTAGGGATGGAAATAGGCGGGCCGAGCTAGACTTTACCAATCCTAAGTCTGATTTGCAAAAAAACTAAAGCCTAAGTCTGGCAGGTAGTCTGTCATAGGCTTATTTTTAAGTCTGAGTCTAGTCTTTTCGAATGTCTGATTAGTCTGTTAGCCTACATAAAAGCCTATTTATTTTAGACATATGTAAATAAGCAAATCAAATAATGTTTAAATAGACTAACAAACTAGAAGACCGATGTGACTATAAGTTTGATTGCATTGACTTATTTTAACTTACCTATTAACATAAGTTTTGTGAGATTATTTGTTTAAGAGAACTTTTGAAAATAACTTATGACATTATTCATAAGGTGTTTTCATATTATTTTCATAAGTTCTCCAAGATAACCAAGTTTTATTTATATATTTTAATTTAAAGTACAAAAAATAACATAATGATAATAAAAAAGTATACATATTTATTTAAATATGCCGGTTTGATAGGCTTAAAAAATTGTTTTTATGGCTTGAGGCCTAACCTCTCTAACTAAACAGGCTTATAAAAAAGCCTAGGCCTTTTCTATTTAAAAATTTTTTTTGACCTGACCTGAGTCTATGTAGACTAGACCATAGGTCCCGGTTAGCCGGCTTAGCCTATTTTCATCCCTAATGGCGAGGATGTCGTTCTATATAAATTCTTTCAAGTTTCTATCTCTAACTAATGTGGAACTTGAGATCTTCTCAATAATGTATAAATAAATACATATTTAAATCTACACACAACTATATATACAGTTTGAAATAATTCACCATCAAATTAAACTCACTTGAATAGATTTGACTCGATCTTTTTGGATTTGCGTTTTTATCAGATCTATGTTGTTCTCCAAAGTTTGACGAGTGTTTGTTTCTCCCCCTCCATGTTTTTCCTATCCACACAATAAAAAATTATTAGTACGATACCAAAAAAATAAAAACAACAAATCACACACATCGCTTTTATGTAAGGAACAAATCAAAAATTAAAGTGATTGAAAGCAAAGATACATAAAAAAAACTAGTCGCGTCGCTTTTTCTGTCCTATTAGGAACAAAATCACAATGCAAAATCATCTGAATTAAATTCTAGAATATCATTGTTAAGTGCACTCATTCAAAAAAAATTTAAATAAATAAATCGAGCAAAACAAGAGAAAATATGTGAGTGAAAAGAGAAACGAACTTGAGATTCAAAGGCACGGTCGATGGCAATCGAGGCCATCGAAGAATCTGCGAATACACAAAATAACTTCGAAAAAAGAGAAGAATTGATAGAATAGTGAGAGTGTGAAAATTGAGCAAAAGAACCAATATCTCGTTTTAAATAAGAGTGCGGAACAACGTTGTTCTTTTGGGGGCGCGTCAAACCCTAAACACAATTATTCTTTTCTTCAAAATGATATATTGGTTTTCAAAAACAAAATTGAGAAATGGGTAATTTTATCTTTTTAAGTGGTACTAATGATTATTTTATAATTGTGTCATAAGGGATTTCAACTCAATGAGGTCACAATTCATTTACCATTGAGTTAACACCTCAAATATAAAAATAATAAATTAATTGAGGTGCTAACAATAACCCTAAAATTTAGTATATTTTAATTAAAAAATATTATTTTAAAATAAATATATTTTACATATTAAAGTGTAAATATTTTTAATAGTTATCTCTCTTAATTTTTTTCTTGAAATATAAAAATTATTAAAAGAAAGAACGTTCAAAATTATTTTGTTGTAAAATAATTGTAATGTCTTCGATATGAGTTCAACCTTGTATCATTAGGGATGGTACAACGGGTTGGATGGATCCATGTTACCCATCATTTTCATGAATTGAGTTGAGATTTTGAGCATTGAGGATTTTTCGGCAAGTGTATCGATAATGTCGTAATAATAAAAAGATATTGATTCCACAGGGACTGCTATTTAACAAAATAATAGTTTTACAGTTATAAAAGGTAACGATTAGGGGGTTGAGTTTGAATGCGAGAAAATAAAAGTTATTCTAAATTAATAAGAAAGTAGTCAGGTTTTGTATAGAATCCATTATTTCTCCCCTATTAATGTCTAATGCATTACATGAATGAGAATGTCATTATATTTCCACGGTGAATTAACACAACCATTATACTCAATCCCTTGGTGTATAGCTACTAATTACCACTCGGGGTCTCCTATCCCTATTCAACTAGCGTAAGTGAAATTAGGCGATGCACAAAACGTTAATTCAACTGCCACTACTCGGGATCTCCTATCCCTATTCAACCAGCGTAAGTACAACAATTGCCTTAGTTCCAACACATAAACTAATAGTCATTAGTACCTATGTGCCCAAGATCAGATTAAAAGGGTATCTCACATAAAAAGCATTAAGAAAAATAAGTAATTGAATATAAATATAACTCAAATTACTCATGCAATGACAAATTCAACATATGTCCCAACAAGTTCAAAATATGTTCATCAAACAAAACCTAACTTAGAGATGTTTAGCTACTCATAATGATACAATACAATACAAATTTATTAGATGAAGATTGCATATGAAAATCCTTGAATAACTGCCCTCCAATGGCTTCCAATGCTCTCAAAATTTCCCTTTTGGCGCTCTTTACCATCACTTTCAATCTCAAAATGCAACACCCTTGAAAAGATGCCAAAAAAATCTTTTTATATCAGTCAAATCAATCAAGAATGCTTCAAAATAGGCCCAGAAAAGGACCTATCGCACGCGTGATAGTTTGCATCACGCTCGCAGTGCTAACTTTGCTTTTCTATCATGCGCGCGATGCTGCGCGTGATTATTCCATTAGCTGCACGTTTTTGCTCCTTTTTCCATCTGATTTTCACTAATTTCTTATTTCATTATACTTAGTCATTTTTGCATCTTTCTTTGGCATTTATTCTTCATTTTTGCTCCTCTTTAACCTGTTTTGATTCGTTTCTTCTACTGAAAACATACAATGACAGAGTGTCATCAAAACCCCAAACTTGAATTGTTGCTTGTCCTCAAGTAACTTACTTGCACTGCCAATTCCAAACAGAAAAACATGTTGCACAATAACAATTGAACATCACCATATGAAATTTCTTTACCTGACCATCATTCTAGCTTCTAACTTCAATACAACAAATTCAGAAAACATCCTGAATTTTTGACAAGTACTCAACCTGTCTCTCATCTCATCATGACTCACTTAATTGATAAGGTAGTCTCTTAATCAACATGCAAAATCGTTTATACTAAGTTTGATCCTGTTCTAATAAAATTCGTCAAAGAAATCAAAACATACATATTTGAGGGCTTTTTCAGTTGTATCTTGGCTTATGTTCGGGTATGATATATTTGGGAAAGTGGGTTTAAACCTTTGGAAATAGATACCTAGTTCTCCTCTTGTCATCATACCATTATATTCCTTATTAATGGTACTAGAGATCCTTCTATTGTGGTCCTTAACATTCATTCTGCATTCTATTTTTTTAAGGGGATATTTTTAACTCCTTATTTCCTCAAAATTTTGAAATTTTGACCATTTTTTATCTAGTACCCCAACCCCAAACTTAAACTTTACTCACTCTCAAGAGCAACCCCAAACTTATTTTTTTTCATACAACTTAAGAACTAAACATTTCTACATAACTCCAAAGAGAAGGTGGGAAGATGAAATCTTTCAAGTCATATGGCTAATAAATAAGGCTAAGTCACTGAAAGAAGGGTCAAACTCAAAGTGGTTAGCAATGGACGTATCATATTACTACATGGTGGTTACAAAGGCTCAGAGTTAAAAAGCAAACAACAGTCTCAGTGTGTGTAAGTTAGACCAGAAAAATTTAAACGAAAATAGTTCAAACTTGATAAAATAATAATGCATGGATACACTCAATAAAAGGAATAGTAAACAATGGAATTTATTTGGCTCAAACCTCACTAGTTGAGGTATATAAAGGTTGAGCAAAAGTCTCTTGATTCCTTTTTCATCCTTTGCCTTTAATTTGTAAGTCGCTCTCCTAATGATTAAGTTTCCTCAGATGGTACTTTTTGGTTCATTTTTTCAATGCTACAAGTGCAATTTTCATAAATATAAAAGAAATAACATCTGCAAATCATTCATTAAAGACAAACATGATTGAATTAATACAATAGGGAATAATACTTATAAGTGCTATTACTTTTCGTTAGGTATACAATCGAAAATAAATAAATTAAAACTTCTAAAATTAAAGAAAACTAGATACATGTTGTTTCATATGTTATCATTGCGAGAAAGATCATGTATGCCATTCACAGTGTTGTGGAAATCATTATTTTATCGGGTCCATTTTTCTCTCATGTGCTCTCTTCTTCTTGCTTGCTCTTGATCTGGATTTACAAAGTAATTCTCTATCTCTTCAACGGTAGTAAAATGTGCTCATAAACTTTGAGCAAATATGTGATCTTCTTGCTGGTTGTAGAAGTCTCTGAATATAGGAGCGGATTCAGAGGTTCAACATACAAAGTGGGTGAAAATTCTATTATCCACCTTGTAACCCCCACTACATGAGCTTCCATTCTTCTTTAAAACTCAAATGCATGTTGATTTCCTTGCATTTGCACTGAGAAAAAATATTAAGCAAAGGTTGTGATAAAATGAATTTTGTGAAGAAGAAAGAGTAGAAAGAGAGTTGTGAGGAGAAGAAATTCAAAATCTCTATTTATAGTCCATCTTTCTATTTCCATTGTGCGCATTATGCATCCATCACGCGCGCAATGCTAACAGTCTTACCAAAGTCTCTTAGCCAACGTCTATATCGTGCATGTTATGCGTCCATTGCTGTGCAATGTAACACCCTATTTTCTAGAAATTATTTATATTAATTAATTATAATTTTATATGTGTATCTAATTATTATTTGTGTGATAATTGAGATGTTTTGGGGCAACAAGGATGGGTGGTCCTTAGGTAGGGAGTGTGGAGAGTAATTAGAGATTTGTAGATTTATTTAGAATTATTTAATTGATTAAAATAATGTTTTAATGTTATTATTTAAATGAAATAATAAAATAAAAGAAAATAATGAGTTTGGGGTGGAAAGTGCGAATTCTGGAGATTTAAAATAAATAATATAAGTTAGTATAAGTTGGACTTTAGTAGAATATTAGAAAGTCGAAATTAAGTTTTTGATTTATAAGGAGAGAAATGAGGTGAAACATTTTTTGAATTGGAGAAAAAGAGACAAGAGAAGATAAAAGTAAGGAAAACCTAAGGAGAACTATAGGGAAGAGAAGTCATAGCCAAAAGCTTGGATTTTTCTAAAATTACAAGGTAAGAGTGAGAATTTGATTCAATAATAGGGATATGAATGAAAGGGTAGAGAAAAATTTAATTCTTTTTGGATTGATGATGAATGTTGATATTTGTTGAATGAAATTTATGTTCAAAAGTGTTTATATATGTTCACCATTGTTAATGTTTGAAGTTTTTAGGGATTGATATAATATATAGATCCATGATTATATGAATATAAGTAGTGATTGATATAGGTATATTTATGACTGAATTTAAAACCATAAAATTTTTTTTCTGATGATTTCATGGACGTTTTTGGGGTTGGAGAAGATGAAAATCGTGCTGGAAATTTCAGAAAAATAACAATGTTTTAGTAATGCATTCGTGCATGGTTTTGATCATAACTTTCAACTCATAAATCCATTTGGGACTGAGTTTGAAGCGTTGGGTAGATGAAACAGAGGGCTATAAATTTGTTTCAAAGATAAAATATTTTTAACGATTTTATTAGAGGTTGGTAGTAGGTGGGAAAAAAGTGTATGATGTGACGAATATGGATGAGGTCTGTATTGATAAATTATTTGATGTGTTGTGAATGATTAGGGTGGTGTGTTTGATTATATTTGTGGTAGCCCAGAAGGGTGGATTACATTACGCATGGTTGCAATTATGGGATCGATTGTGGATCACTAATTATTATTATAATTGTTATGTTAAGTGCATTATTATCATGTCACACATTCATTGTTATTATGTTGAAAGTGATAAGTCATAGGTCCGAAGGGGGACAAAATACTTATCTGGAACTCAGAAGGGGGAGTTCGGGATTCCAAAGGGGCAATCGGGTTCGTAAGAAGAATCAAATGTTGAATTGGTACCACATGCATATGAGTCGTTGCCTTTGTTGTGAGTCGCATAACATGAATGAAATATATGCGTGAAATATGATTATGTGTGATGATGATGTTATTGTATGTGATATTGATGATAATTTGAACATGATAATGTGATATGATGTTGTGCATGATTGTGTAGATATTGTACTCTATTTTAGATTCTATGTTGTTATTATTGAGATGAATTATCACCCCTTATATTTGAATGTTGCCTTTACATGGGCATTGTGCATATACTTAAGAGTAGAGACACTGTTGTGAGTGGAAGTTCGCTCCTGGAGCTATTTCTTTTGGTTTATTTGTGTTAACTTTGGTTATTCTTTTATATGTAACACTGGAAGCGAATGATTTGTTTTATGTTGGAATTTCCTGAGAGATAATGCATGCTCTCGTACTTGTTTTATGTTTTGGTGTGATAGTACGTGTAGAACACTCACGAGTCAGTGCTTTTAATTTTGTTATGAAAACTATTATGAGATTTTAAATTGGTATACTTTTTTATTATGATTCTGCTGCAAAGCTATTCATATGAGTTGGATGTCGTGTAAACATCCTAAGTGCAAATGTATATAGTACAATGTTTTGTTGTAACCCGTGCTACGAAGCAGACTATGATTATTGTGAGTGACACCCTAAGTGATTGTATTTCGTTAATTAAATTCTTCGATAATTATGCTTAGGTTTTTAGGGTGTTAAATAGTGGTATCAGAGCAGGTTGGTCCGTCCGGCCAGCTTGTTTAATTATGTTTGTTCCCTAGTATGCGACATGTGTGTGAAAACATTGTCGATGTTTATTTTGTTTTTCCATTTGCAGGTTGGTTATAAAACAAGTGGAGGAGAAGTGTTGACTTCTCTTGGATGTTCTAACTGTAGAGAGCTTGGACATCATGTTGCTGCATATGAGAGTATTGTGTTTTTCCTGAACCCGGAGAGAGGTCGAATTCGAGGATGGTGTCAGTTAGAAAAATGGTGTGATCCTTGAGGGAAGACGGTCAGATATTCTTGTTGTTTGCTTCCTTGTGAGGGGGAATGCGATGTTTTTCCTAGAGATGAGCCAGTGGTGTGTTAAGTATCCTAACGTATTTCCTAAGGATGTGTATGGTTTGTCTTTCATTGGAATAAGTTGATGTTATTCTTGGAATGAATTGGTTGGAGTTAAACCAAGTTTTTACCAATTGTTTTGATAAGTCAATGTTGTTTCTTGAATCCAAAGAGGATATGGATTCAGTATTCCTGTCTGCTGGTCTATTTGGGATGTCTTTGAGGGAGAACGATCAGGTATTGTTGAGATCTGCTTCTCAGAGAGTAAGGATAAGTGTGACGCCTAGTGATATGCAAGTGGTGTGTGATTCTTGATGTTTTCTTGAATATATATGTGACTTTCCTCCAGAGTGTGAATATGAGTTCGATGGAGGTTAATAATTGATGTTTGTATCTGCTAAGTAAGTGAGAGAGTCCGTGAAGGATATGGCATAAGTGTTTATGATGTTAGCTTCATTGGAAGCCAAAGGCAAGGGAGTAGTTTGTGATCTTCCTGCAGTGTGTGAATTTCCGAGAGTGTTTCCTGAAGACATTAGTGATTTACCACTAGAGAGAAAGATTGAGTTTACTATTGACTTGGTACCCGGTATTGGTCCTATTTCTATGGCTTCGTACGTAATGTATGCTTCTGAGTTGAGCGAGCTGAAGAAAAAATTGGACAAGTTACTTGAGAATAAAATTGTTCGTCCAAGTGTTTCTCCTTGGAGTGCACCGATATTGTTAGTAAAGAAGAAGGATGGTAGCATGAGGTTATGTCTTGACTATCGACAGCTGAACAAGGTGAGGATTGAGAATAAATATCCTCTTCCGAGAATCGAGGATTTGATGGATCAATTAGATAATGGTCGTGTTTTTAGTAAAATTTATTTATGGTCGGATTACCATCCGATTAAAGTGAAACTAGAAGACGTTCTAAAGATTGCATTTAGAACGAGACATGGTCACTACAAGTATTCTGTGATGCAGTTTTATGTGACTAATGTGCCATGTGTGTTTATGAAATATATGAATAAGATTTTTCATCAGTATTTGGATAAGTTCGTGGTGGTATTCATTGACAACATTCTAATTTATTCAAAGACTGATGAAGAGTATCTTGAGAATTTGAGAATTATGCTGGAGTTGTTGAAAGAGAATCAATTATATGTTAAGCTATCTAAATGTGAGTTTTGGTTAAGAGGTGTGGGTTTTCTTGGCCACGTAATATTTGGTGGTGGTCTTGCGGTTAATCCTTCGAAGGTTGATGATGTGTATCGGTGGGAGACTCCAAAGTATGTTATGAAGATTATAAGTTTCCTTGGGTTAGCTGGTCATTATTGCAAATTCATAGAAGGTTTTTCAAAGTTGGGAATTCATTTGACTCAGTTGACTTGAAAGGGTCAAGCGTATGAGTGGGATGTTGCTTGTGAAGAAAATTTTGTAGAACTCAAGAAAAGTTGACGACTGCTTCGGTTTTGATTCTTCCGAGTACAATCACACTTTTTGTGTGTATTGTGATGCTTCCAAGACGGTTCTGTGTGGTGTGTCGATGCAGAATGGACAAGTTGTGGCTTATGCATCGAGAAAACTTAGAGCTCATGAGAAGAATTATCCTACGCATAACTTAGAGTTGGCCGTCGTTATGTTCACACTTAAAATTTGGAGACATTATCTGTTTGGCTCTAGATTTGAAGTGTCCAATGATCATAAGAGCTTGAAGTACCTATTCGATCAGAATGAGTTAAATATGAGGCAAAATACGTGGTTTGAATTATTAAAGGATTATTTTGTTTTAAATTACCATCCTGGTAAAGCCAATGTAATGGCTAACACACTGAGTCGGAAGACGTTGCATATGTAAATATTGATGGCTAGAGAATTAGAGCTAATAGAAGAATTTAGAGATTTTAGTTTGTTTTGTGAAGTCACGCCGTAGAGTGTGAAGCTAGGCATGTTAAAGCTTACCAGTGGTGTTTTGGAAGGGATTAGAGAAAGTTAGAGGACTGATTTGGAATTGTTTGGCTTTAATTAATCAAAGTCAAGGTGATGATTTCAAGATTGATGATAATGGTGTTATAAA
Source organism: Lathyrus oleraceus (assembly GCF_024323335.1). NCBI lineage: Eukaryota > Viridiplantae > Streptophyta > Magnoliopsida > Fabales > Fabaceae > Lathyrus > Lathyrus oleraceus. The sequence continues at coordinate 70,424,642 of NC_066581.1, read as the reverse complement.
ATTCCGTGATAGAATTTATGTTCCTGATGTGCCTGAACTCAAGAAGAGTATTCTTGAATAAGGACACCTAAGTGGTCTGAGTATTCATCCGGGTGCTACAAAGATGTATCAGGATTTGAGAAAGAACTTTTAGTGGCCTTGAATGATGACAGAGATTGCAAAGTTTATGTATGCATGCCTGACTTTCCAGAAGTCAAAGATTGAGTATCAAAAACCGTTGGGTTTGATAACTGTTGTCTATTCCTGAGTGGAAATGGGACAATATTTCGATGTATTTTGTGTCTGGATTGCCAAGGACTATGAAGAATTGTGATACTATCTAGGTAATTATGGATAAGTTGACAAAGTCTTCTCATTTTATTCCGATGAGACTAGATTATCCATTGGAGAGGTTGGTAAAGCCGAATATCGAGAGGATTGTCAGTTTGCACTATATTCCATCCAGTATTGTATCTGAAAGAGATCTGAGGTTTACATCGAGATTCTCAGAGAGTTTGGGTACGAAGTTGTATCTGAGTTCTGCTATCGTCCTCCAGACAGATGGTCAGACTGAGAGGACTATTCATTTGCTAGAGAACTTATTGAGGGATTGTGTATTTTAATAAGGAGGTAATTGGGATAGATTTTTACCGTTGTGTGGTAAAGAGATTACCTTTATGAAGGTAGCTTGGGGAGGACCAGCTGGTGGAAACGTAACTTGGGAGCTTAAGAGCCAAATGAAGGATTCGTATCTGAATCTGTCCACTTGAGGTAATTTTCGAGGGTGAAAATTCTTTAAGTAGGGGAAAGTTGTAACACCCTGTTTTTCTAGGAATTTTTTATATTAATTAATTATAATTTTATGTGTGTATTTAATTATTATTTGTGTTATAATTAAGATGTTTTGGGACAACAATGGTGGGTAACCTTTAGGTAGAGAGTGTGGAGAGTAATTAAAGATTGATAGATTTATCTAGAATTATTTAATTAATTAAAATAATGTTTTGGTGTTATTATTTAAATGAAATAATAAAATAAAAGAAAATAATGAGTTTGAGGTGGAAAGTACGAATTTTGGAGAATTAAAATAAATAACATAAGTTAATAATAAGTTGGGCCTTAGTAGAATATTAGAAAGATAGAAATTAGGTTTTTGATTTGTAGGGAGAGAACCGAGGTGAAACTTTTGGAATTGGAGAAAAAGAGGTAAGAGAAGAGAAAAGTAAGGAAAACCTAAGGAAAACTCTAGGGAAGAGAAGTCATAGCCAAAAGTTTGAATTTTTCTGGAATTACAAGGTAAAGGTGGAAATTTGGTTCAATAATAGGGATATGAATGGAAGGGTTCATGAAGGTTTAATTCTTTTTGGATTGATGATGAATGTTGATATTTGTTGAATGAAATTTGTATTCTAAAGTGTTCATGTATGTTCACCATTGATGATGTTTGAAGTTTTTAGAGATTGGTATAGTATATAGATCCATGATTATATGAATATAAGTAGTGATTGATATAGGTATATTTATGACTGAATTTAAAACCATAAAATATTTTTGGTGATGATTTCATGGACGTTTTTGGGATTGGAGAAGATGAAAATCATGCTGGAAATTTCAGAAAACAACAACATTTTAGTAACGCATTCGTGCACGGGTTTGATCATAACTTTCAACTCGTAAAGTAATTTGGGACAGAGTTTGAAGCGTTGGGTAGCTGAAACAGAGGGCTATAGGTTTGTTTCAGAGATCAAATATTTTTAACTATTTTATCAGAGGTTGGTAGTAGGTGGGAAAGAAGTGTATGATGTGATGAATATGGACGGGGTCTGTATAGACAAAATATTTGATGTATTATGAATGATTGAAGTGATATGTTTGATTATATTTATCATAGTCCAGAAGACTAGATTATGTTATGCATGGTTGCAATTGTGTGATCGATTATGGATCACTAAATATCATTATAATTGTTGTGTTAATTGCATCATTATCATGCAATACATTCATTGTTATTATGTTGAAAGAGATAAGTCATAGCTTCAAAGGGGGACGAAAGACTTATCTGGAACTTAGAATGGGGATTTCGGGATTCCGAAGGGGCAATCGGGTTTGTAAGAAGAACCAAATATTGAATTGGTACCACATGCATGTGAGTCGATGTCGTTGTCGTGAGTCAAATAGCATGAATGAAATATATGTGTGAAATATGATTATGTGTGATGATGATATTGTTGTATGAGATATTGATGATAATTTGGACGTGAGAATGTGATAGGATGTTATGCATGATTGTATAGATGTTGTACTCTATTTTACATTCTATGTTGTTATTATTGATATGAATTCTCACCCCTTCTGTTTGAATGTTACCTTTACATGGGCGTCATGTAGATACTTAAGAGTAAAGGCGTTGCTGTGAGTGGAAGTTAGCTCCTGAACCTATTTATTTTAGTTTATTTGTGTTAACTTTGGTTATTCTCTGAAATGTAACACTGGGAGTGAATTATTTGTTTTGTGTTGGAATTTCCCGAGAGACAATGCATGCTCTCGTATTTATTTTATGTTTTGGTGTGATAGTACTTGGAGAAGACTCATGAGTCGGTGCTTTTAATTTTGTTATAAAAACTATTATGAGATTTTAAATTGGTATTTTTTTATTATGATTCCACTACAAAGTTATTCATATGAGTTGTATGTCGTGTAAACATCCTAACTGCAAATGTATGCAGTAAAATATTTTGTTGTAACCCGTGTTATGGAGCAGACTATGATTGTTGTGAGTGACACACTAAGTGATTGTATTTCGTTAATTAAATTCTTTGATAATTACATGCGGATTTTTAGGGTATTACACACGATATTAATGGTTATCAGATTCCCCAAACATCTCTATCACGCGTGTTATGCATCCATCGTACGCTCGATATTTCCCTATCACATGTGCGATGACCTGCGTGATATTTCCAGGGGATTCATCCTTTTCTTCTTATCTTCTTCTTTTTTGTTTTCTTTCCTTCTTCTCTTTCACCTGGTCTCTTTTCTTGCATAACAACACACAAAATACATGTTTTAATAAACAAAAATAAACTTAAAAATTTAAACACTTACTTACTGATGGGTATCCTCCCATTCAGCATTTCTTTGTCGTCACTAGTTTAATGGTACATGCCTAAGGCATGTCGGGCGCAAGGGATACCCTCACGCCGGATAATTCACCTTTTGTCAACTTTTCTATCTTTTTCTTCAAGTTGGTAGGATGTCTCCAGATCATTTATATACGGTGTCCATTCATACACATTAAACATGACTTTTTCCTTGTTGAACTTTAAGTTAAGTTCATCGGTTTCCACATCTATTAATACCTTCTCGATTTTCAAGAATGGGCGTATGAGAATAACTGACCCACACGTGTCTCCCTTCATGTTGACCACCACAAAATATCCAGGAAAACTAGACTGTCGACATGTACTAACATGTCTTGTAAGATATCATGAGGGTGAGTAACAAATAAATCAGCCAAAGTGAGAGTCATATTACTCGGCATGATCTCTCCCATATTCAATTCTTTAGCCTTATTAAAGGGAATTACATTGATACTCGACCCTAAATCACATAGAGCGTGTGGGATCTTTACCCCGCAAATGGTGCAAGAGATGATAAACTTACCTAGATCTTTCAGCTTTGGTGGCGGTGTTTAGGGCACCACCGTCTTGCATTTCTCAGTCATGTTTGCATGTTCTTTGTCCAACTTCTTCTTTGTACCATTTAGCAATGCCTTCATAAATTTAGCAAACTTGAGCATTATCTCTAAAACCTCATGGAAATAAATACTTACCTGAAGTGTGGTCAACATCTCTTTAAACCTGGCAAATAATCGTACCTCATCTTCCTGTAATGGTTTCTTATCAATAATTGGATATTGTGGTTTTATGTAATCAGGTAGTTTTGGATTAAGATCATTAAGAATTTTCTTCTTAGTCCTCCTCCAAGGGGAGGTTTTGTCTATCCATTGTTCAATGGTGACTCCCTTCTTAGCTTTGTCACTCTGATTCTTACTCTCCTCTTTCTCAGTCCCCATTTCTTCCCCTCCAATCAAGTCCTTTTCCAATATTTCATCCTCACCTATGTTGGTGATTACCTCAAAACCTGATTCTACATCCTTGCAAGTCTCACTTTTAGGATTATCCATAATGTTACCTATAAATCCTCCACTAGAACTATGTAAATAGGCTATTTTCCAAGATAGCTGGCCAATTTGCATCTCAAAGTTTTTATAGACGCATCATTGTTCTTACTCGTTGTTTCATGATGTTTATTTACCTAGTCAAAATTGGTATGGGTGGCCTGGATGAATTTGTGTAGTGTCTCTTCAAGCGGTGAAGGTTTCCTTTGGATCGAAGCTTGTTAATTTTTACGAACACCCTGATTAGCACTTGTATTATGATTATTGCTTCATCTGAAATTTGGATGATCTTTCCATCTGGGATTGTAGGTGTTAGAGTACGGGTTATTTTTCTGGAAATTTGCAAATTGAGCTTATTCACTAGATCCTTCCAAAGAGCACCTTCTATTTGCATGTTCCTCTCCATAAAAATCACACCTCAATGCTTGTAACTGACTCACGTTAGCTTTACTAAAGCTACTTCCAATTAGCTTTTAATTCAATAATTCAATTTGGGCTAAAAGTGCAGTATGAGTATCAATAGCTAACATACCTTTTGGTGTGTCTGCCATTTCAATTTTTATTGATCGTTCACTTTTTGAATGAATATTCATTCAAGCACATCTTTTCAATCAAGTCTTTAACTTGTGGTCCATTCATTGTTCTGATTGTGCCTTTCGTGGAAGCATCTAGAAGCATGTGTGTTTAACTCTTGAGACCTTTGATAAAATTTTGAATTTTATCCATGTTATTGTAATACCCTATTTCCCTAACGCATAATTATAATTAAATTATATATTTTTCACAACATTCACACATAGGATGTTACACATCTTGAAACACTCATGCTGATCATGTAACACTTAATTTAAATAAACATGCAATACCTGTCATTGCATGCTCACCTTCACTTAGGATATCATCATAGCGGAAATACTCAATTAAAACACATCAATTTAAATCTCGTAATAAATTTCATATCATAATTAAAAAGCATCGACTTGTAAGTCTTCTCCAAATGTTTATCACACCAAAACATAAAATGAGAGAGCATACATTGCCTCTCACAAATCTCAACATAAAACAAAGAAATCGCTCCCCAGTGTTACATATCAGAGCATAACTAAATCTAAAACAAAGACATTTAAAAGAAATATCTTCAGGAACAAGCTTCCACTCATAGCATCGACTCTAATCTTGAGTATTTGCATGATGCCCATGTAAAGGCAACATTCAAACATAAGAGACGAGAAATCACACTCAATAATAACAATCATATACTGCAAGGTAGAATATTAACATGTAGCATAATATACACAATCTCAAATCACAGTATATCAATTACATTCTCACACCAACTCAACAATCAAAACTCATTCACATACCAATCACACACCAATTACACACAATATCAATATCATATGCATTCATCTCATTATGCATATCTTACTCAAAATGCAACTTCATGCAACTCTATGCATATGGTACCAACTCAACAATGATTCACCCAGGAACCGAGTCCCCTCTCTGAACCCATGAGTCCTCTTTCTGAGCTATAAGCCCCCTCTTCGAGCTTCAGATATGCCATTAGTCCCCTCTCTAAACTAGCAATCTGCCTCTTGACACAATTCAACATGAATACATGAACATGTTAACAAAATATCAATGCGTTAAGACCCTTTTTTTGATTCTAACATAAATGCATTTACAACTCAAGTAATCTCCTCTCTGGATTACATCTCACCAAAATCACAAAATGCACATTATCAGTCAACAGTGCAACACAAACATACTAATAATTCATCTCAACAGAATTATATTTCAAACATACAACAATACAACCACATGACTCAAAATAATCTATATTCTCAATATTCTCATATTTCATAATTATTCTCAACGCTTAACATCTCATCATAACATATATTCAAACATTTCCATAACTCATGAAACATATTACTCAAAACTCGCATAACTCAACATTTACTTGATTAATTAATATTTTAATAATACTTCTTATCAATTAATCATCTTATTACAACATAATCAACCTCTTAAATTATTACCAATTGATGGTAACTCACGTTAGCTTTCCAACGCTCCGAATCGCGCCTCAATCTTAGTCCTGAAACTCAAGTTACGAAGAAAATAGTTAGAATTGAAGAATCCTCACACAACAACTGTAACTGCTTAACCAAAACATGTAACCAGTAACAGTCACAAAAATTTTAAAACAAATTATTAGTTCAGATGTAACGAGTTACAACAACGTGTTAACCGATTACCACAGTACAAAAACAAAACAAAAAACGCGATTTTCACCATTGAAGAACCTTCGGAACTCCGGTTTCGATCCCGTAAAAACTCATAATATCATAATTCTACGTACTACAATTATCTAATGATTATAAAAATATTTAACACATGTAATTCTAAATTTTCTCAGAAACATATTAACCCCAAAGCTTCAAACCTACGACATCATCAATGGTGAAAAATACATGAACACATCGAAACAAAATTTTATTCATACATTGACAAATGAAATTCAACACTCATAACAACATTAAATCACATATGATCACCAAAGTCAGAATTTTCAACAAGTCAATTAATCCTATTGATGGTTAAGGACTCTTCTATCCTACCCCTCATGCATAAACATTTTTTATCAGAAGTTATTTTCTCCCCTTACCTTAGATTTTTCCAACAAAATTCTTTCAAGCTCTATCAATGGATGATCTCCATATGCCTTCTCTTTCTCTTTCTCTTGCCCTAGCCTCATTTTCCCCTTTTCTCCCAAAATTTATACGTACGACTCAACTTTCTCCTTGTAATTATCTTTTTACACTAAAAACCTAGTCTCCTCATTAGATTATTCCTACTTTACCCTTACTTTTCTCTCTAATCTCCATCTTGCCCTCAATATCTCTACAACTTCTATTTTGTTTTTATCTTTTTATTTTATTTAAATAATAAAATAAAAAAATTATTTTAATTAATAAATTAATTCTAAGTTATTATATCTTTCTCTAATTACTCTGCACACCTACTACAAGGTCACTCACTCTCTTTCTCACCCATATTCATTTATCCATCCACACACAATAATCAAATAAATACATAAATAAATACACAAAAAATTAAATTAAAATAAAATAATTTACTAAATATGGGGTGTTGCAACTCTTCCCTACTTAAAGAATTTTTGTCCTAAAAAATCACCTTAAGTAAACAGATTCATATACAAATCCTTCATTTGGCTCTCAAGCTCCCAAGTAACATTTCCACCAGTTGGTACTGCCTAAGCTACATTCACTAAGGTAATCTATTTACCACACAACTTCTTCACTTCATGATCCTCTATCTACATGGGTGATGAATCAACAGTCGGGTTATCTCTCACTTGTACATCATCCATTTGGATCACATGAGACAAATTTGAAATGCATCTCCTCAATTGAGACACGTGAAACATATCATGAAGATTAACAAGCGACGGTGGTAAAGAAATATGATAGGCCACATATCCTATCCTCTGCAAAATTCGGTATGGACCAATGAAACATGGAGTAAGCTTTCGAGACTTCAAAGCTAGACCAACACCAATTATCAGAGTAACTCTAAGGAACACATGACCTTCCTCTTGGAATTTAAGTGCTTTCCTCCTTTTATCATGGTAACTCTTCTGGAAACTCTATGAAGCTCTCATCCTCTAATGAATTACTTTGATCATCTCTATTTTCTGTTGGATAATCTCCAACAAAATTACAACATTCTCTCTCTCGATTCATACCAACACAGAGGTGTCTTACACCTTTTACCATACAACACCTCAAACGGTGCCATTCTGATACTCCAATGGAAACTGTTGTTGTAGGTAAACTCTATCAACACTAAAAATCCATCCCAAACATCTCCTTTCTCGAGCGCGCAAGCTATCAACAAGTCTTCTAAAGATTGGATAGTCCTCTTTATTTGACCATCCATCTGTGGGTGATTAATGGAACTCAATCGCAACTTCGTACCCAATGCTTTCTGCGATCTCTCCCAGTACCTTGAAGTAAACCGCATATCTCTATCAGATACGATACTGGAAGAAATACCATTGGTAGCTTCAACATACCTAACTTCACACTATGTGGCGTGACTTCATAAACCAAACTCAAGTCTTTGAACTCTTCGATCAGATCAAACTCTCTAACCATCGACACATGCAAGGTTTTGCGACTCAATGCATCAACTACGATGTTGGCTTTACCAAGATAATAATTCAAACTAAAGTTGTAATCCTTTAGAAAGTTAATCCATCTTCTATGTCTCATATTCAAATATTTCTAATTGAAAAGATACTTCAGGCTTTTGTGATCACCATACACCTCGAATCTCAAACCAAACAAATAATGTCTCCAAATCTTCAACACGAACACAATGGAAACAACCTCTAAGTTATGTGTCAGATAATTCCTCTCATGCACTTTGAGTTGCCTTTAAGCATAAGCTACAACTTGAATATCCTGCATCAACACACCTCCAAGTCCCATCAAGGAAGCATCACAATACACAACAAAAGACTCAGTCGGACTCAAAAAAATCAAAATAGGAGACGACGCCAACTTCTTCTTGAGCTCTCAAATTTTTTCTTCGCTTGATGCATCCCAAACAAAAGTATGACCTTTCCTCATTAGTTGAGTTAACGACAAAGCTAACTTAGAAAAAGCTTTAATAAACCTGCAATAATAACCAGTTAATCTAAGAAAACTTTGAATCTCAGTAACAAACTTTAGAGTCTCCTTGTGTAGCACAAGATCAACCTTTGAAGGATCAACAACAATCCCTATGCTAGAAATCACATGATCAAGGAAACTCATTTCCTTCAATCAAAACTCGCACTTAGATATTTAGCATATAACTTATTCTCTTGTAAAATCTCCAATACCGACCTCCGATATCTGCATGCTCTTCAACTGTCTTCAAATAAATCAGAATGTCATCGATGAACACAACCACAAGCTTTCCTAAATACTAATGAATTATCATGTTCATATACTCCATGAACACACCAAAAGCATTAGACACGCCAAACGGAATCACTGAATACTCGTAATGACCATATATCATTCTAAAAGTAAACCTTGAAATATCTTCAGCCTTTACATGAATCTGATGATAATCAGATCTCAAATCAATCTTGCTAAAAACACAAGCACCTAGTAATTGGTCCATCAAAGCATCAATCCTCAGAAGTGGATACTTGTTCTTAATAGTTACTTTGTTCAACTGTCGATAATCGATACACAACCTCATACTACCATCTTTCTTCCTGACTAACAACACTGGCACACCCCACGACGAAACAGTCTGGCGAATAAACTTCTTCTCAAGAATTCCTCTAATTGCTTCTTCAATTCACTCAACTCTGAAGCAGACATTTGATAAGGAGCCATCCACAGCGGAATCGTCGAAATAGTTGACATGAACTTCAAATCTTCATCTTCAACAAACCTAAGAAACAGCAGTGACGTATCCAACAACCTACGCTCTTGCAAACATCGACACAACGAACCAAATCTCCACACCTGAAACATCTCAGAGAAGCAGAAGCTTCTCCCCACTAGTTTCAATCTCGCTCCTACAGGTAAGCGATTAGAAAAACAAACGAGCACCGACAGTGCTTCACACACATGTCGCGTACTAGGGAACACATTACACTACAAAAACCTGGTCGGACGAACCGACCTGCTCTGATACCACTAATGTAACACCTTATTTTCCCAATGCATAATTATAATTAAATCAGATATTTTTCACAACATTGACACATAGGATGTTACATATCTCGAAACACACATGTTGATCATGTAAGACTTAATTTAAATAAAAATGCAACATATTTCATTGCATGCTCACCTTCACTTAGGGTATCATCATAGCGAAAATACTCAATTAAAACACACCAATTTAAATCTCGTAATAAATTTCATATCATGATAAAAAAGCATCGACTCGTGAGTCTTCTCCAAATGTTTATCACACCAAAACATAAAATATGAGAGCCTACATTGTCTCTCAGAAATCTCAACATAAAACAAAGAAATCACTCCCTAGTGTTACACATCAGAGCATAACCAAAGCTAAAACAAAGAAATTTAAAAGAAATAGCTCCAGGAACGAGCTTCCATTCACAACAACGACTATACTCTTAAGTATCTGCATGATGCCCATGTAAATGAAACAATCAAATATAAGGGGTGAGAAATCACATTCAATAGTAACAGACATATACTGCAAGGTAAGATATCAAGACATAGCATAATCTACACAATCTCAAATCACAGTATATCAATTATATTCTTACACCAAGTCATGAATCACATCGCATTCACATACCAATCACACACCAATTACACACAACATCAATATCATATGTATTCATCTCATTATGCATCTCATACTTAAAATGCACCTCCATGCAACTTCATGCATGTGGTATAAACTCAACAATGGTTCACTCAGGAACCGATTCCCCTCTCTGAACCCATGAGCCTCCTCTACGAGCTTGGGATAAGCCACCAATCCCCTCTCGAAACTAACAACCTGTCTCTTGACATAACTTAACATGAATACATGTGTCATACCTAAAATTTTCCCTTCATTCAATAAATTAATATAATAATCATAATATTCGCATCATCTTCATAACACAATATACATTTCATCATGTATAGTGCCTAAAATGTCAACCAAAATAAACTTTTAGGTTTACAGAAAGACTGGTCAAACTGATCCTCAAATATACATGAAATTAGCAGGCAAAAAATTTCAAAGTCGAGCTTGCAGACATCAGTTTTATTAATCTACGGTTCACGTAGTTTAACCAGGTGTGCTCGTTTGATTTTTTTCGACTATTTTTTTGTTGCATTTGTTTAGTCTGAGCCTTTTAACCGATTAATTTTTATTTTAAAATTTGATCAAAACCTGTATGTTTCCAAGAAGTTTATTTCACACTAATCATTTTAGTGCAGTAATTTTTATTTTTCGAGTATTTTTGCACTCAATTTTTATTAGTCTTTATCCATTTTATTTCATTTTTGTTATCAAATGTTAACAAAAAAAGTAAATAGAATTAAATAAACTTTAATTTAATTTTTATTGATTTTATTAAAATATTTTGAATTTTATTTTGATTTAGTTTTAATACTCAATTTTGTCATTTAAAAAAGGTACAAGGGGTATTATCGGAATTGTTTGATTTCATGAAACCCTAAACCTAAGTGTATATATATATATATATATATATATATATATATATATATATATATATATATATATATATATATATATATATATATATATATATATATATATGAATGCATTGCATGAGAGGAAAAAAAATATAATTCAAAAACAACCCAACGACGCCTCCCCATTGGTTATTCACTTTTCTGAAATTTTAAAATGACCAATAGACAGCATAATCGGCGGTAAAAAAAGAGATCTTATCTCTCTTATATCAAATGAAGATCCAAACAAAAAAAGAGGGCTTTGAAATGTGCACCAACTTTTGAATCTTCATAAACATTTTCACCAATTGATACCTCAAGAATTTTTTTCCCTTTTAACATAATTTTTTCGTCTTTTATTCATTTCCATCACCTCTACAACATTAGCTGACATTATAGAAAACACAGGAAAAATTGCTATTGCGTGAAACCCTCTTCACCACTAACCTCCTGTTACCTTCTTCATCAACTCACAACTTCCATCCGAAAACCACCCTTTTGCACCGTCATTTTCACCTCTGACCAACACCCTTTTAGCTCCTCCCAAACACCCACTGTCAGCCACCATCTTTCTTCTTCACCTTCTATTTAATTCGTATACATCACCCTTTTTTCTTTCATCGTGAACCACCATTTTCAATTAAAAATCACAAAAGCATAACATCTGCCACCATTATAAACCCTTCTTTGTCGCCACCTAAGCTTCACCTTCCACACTTAATGCCCTTTTCAAATTTATCCTCCCTCAACATAAAATAACTCACACTTAAACACTTCATAAAGCTTCCCCACAAACCAACTTGTAAACTCCACTAAAAAAACTATAAACATTAATCGGTCGGTCAACTGCTACACGTCTGCAAAACAGTCTCCGACGAAACTGACCTCACTGCCACTCCACAATAACCCAAACTCCAATTTTGCATCCACCACAAAACGCCACGATTTCCTCCCTTACAACACCATCAGAACCACACGTCACCAAGAACGACATCGCCACCACGACAACACCATAAAAACTCTAATGCCTTAGCCGTCGTATTTCCTCTACACTCTGTTGTGGTAGTTTTTTTTCTTGCTCTCTCTTGATGTGTTTGGTGTTGTTGGAATGGTAGTTTATTTTGACGTTAAACTGAGAGAGAAGAAGTTTGAACTTATGCTTTTATTTTTTTCTGAAAAAATGCTTGAGAGAGACGAGACGATTGTTTCTCCTTGCTTTGCTATTTGTTTTTACTTCATTTTATTTTTATTTGGGGTTGCCGAGTGTCATAACATGAACAATAACTTTTAAAATTTTGAATTTTCTTTAAAATGGCATCACATAAGAGGCAGTTCTCGCCCATTTTTACAGCATAAGTTTTTTTTTCTTTTTCCTTTTTTTGAATTATTATTATTATTATTATTTAGTGTATAATTTAATTAAGGTTTAGTTATTTTGGCCTTGGCCATGTTGCTTTGCTAACTTTCCCTAATCATTTATGCACCCCATGTGTTGTCTTTTTTATTATTTATTTCTTTTTTTAGTTTTATTTACTTGAATTAGTACTTAATTAATTAGTTAATTTTTATTTAATTAGTCAGTTAGAATTTAAATAATTAATTTATTTTTAATTGTTAAGTGGATTATTTGAGTATTTGCTTAGTCAATTTCAATATACTTAGTCGACTAATCTATATTCATGTTCATATCGCGTATGTAAATAATCATACTCAACATCGCACTAACATTTCGTTTGATTCCAAAATGACTTCAAAAATCAAATTCCAACTTTCCATATTTCACAAATTTTCAAAACCAATCTTAAAACCATTCCCAAATCCATTTCAAAATAAATAAAATTATTTTTCAACCATTTCACAAATAATTTTAACTAATACATTAAACTCTTTTCTTAAATAAACACGAAAGAAGATGACTGTTGAAATCTAGCATTCCATTAGAATCCTCGAATGATCGGTCCTGAGGCACATGTTTTGGGTTAGCCATTCTAAGCTCATATTTTCGGCGCCCACCCCAAATTACCAAAATTGGAAAATATGCACAGCTGGTTTCGACCAATAAGTAATTCGACCAGCTAGAGATGAATCGGCTTAGCTGGTTGGATAAAGATCAAGCTCATAGCTGAAATTTTGGAGAAATTCTTTAAGAAGCGGTTAGAAAACGGTTTTCGATCAAAGATTCAAAATTTAAATAAAGGAGGGAAGTTCACCTTCGTCGGAAACCACAAGAGCACACGTGGAGCAGGATGAGCGAATGCGCGCATGCATGGCGCCACATGTATCGACGTGATTGAAGGACCATCAGAGTGGTTATTTCGATCCAGTATAAATCTAGGGTCTTAGTGTTAGAAAAGTGTGTGTCAAATTGTGTATAAAAATTGAAAATTTACTAAGTATTCATGTGAAGAAGAATTGTAAAACGCAGAATGTACGTTGTCTACACCATTGTTATTTATTTCAAAGCAATCTAAATTTGTCTTTACTTTCTTTCTTTCCAGAAACATTCTTCCTTGCTTCTTCCTTTCAAACACTTTATTTTTACTTTGTCATTTGCAATTTTAAGATCCTTTTGTTCCTTTCCCTGCATTCAACGTTCACTTTACAATCTTAAGATTCCAGTACTTGCAATCTTTACTTTATCATTTTAAATCCTTTATAATTCCCGTCGTTTATTTCATTTTTCTTTACTAGTCATAAACGCCAATTCAAGACCTTTCTTTCCGTTTAAGTCACCCTTTGTCCTTAATTTTCTTTAAAAATCTGATCTGACGTCTAATTTTGATCATTTATTACTACCATGTTTACGAGACACTTAGCACATGTCCTAGGATCAATTTGATCGATCCTACGAGTAACCAAATTTAGAAATTCGGAAGATCAGCGGTTGTTTACCAATTTTCAAGGTAAACAAATTGGCACGTCCAGTGGGACCAGTGCTAACGTCACGTACCGTGTAACATTTTTAATTGCTAAGTTTTGCTTGGGAAAAGATTCGTTGTATGCTTTTAAGAAGTGGTAAAATAGCCATAAACGACGAACAACGAACAGGGAGAGAATCCCAGACGAGGATGGCGAATATGAATCCGCCAGAAACTCAAAATTCTCAAAATCCATCAACTAGCAACATAATGCGCCATTCTTCTTCGATAGGGGCAAACATGGGCACAACGCATGCGTCGAAAGTAGTCCCGTCTACGGTGAGTTCGATGCCTATGCATTCGATCTCCCATTCTGAACCAATTCTAACTTACATTGGACCTAGGGGACCTCCTCACACTTCTTCGCCAATTAGGGATATCCCAAATAGGTCGTTGGTGACCCCTGGTTTCTCAATACCATTTAGCGGTCGAGAACAACCATATGGAATGCCAACTTCAGTGATGGCTAATCTACAGAATATGGGTTCTACTTTTTTAGAACCGACGGCTAACATAAATTCCCCAGTGCAAGGGTTCAGGATAAACGCAGGTCGAACCAATCAAGCGTTAGGTCTAAGACACCCAGCACAACTACCCACTCTTACCAATAATTCTGCGGGGGCATGGAGGCAACAGATGGACGAAAGCAATCATGAAATGGTCCAAATGTTAACTCAAACTTTGACCATTGTGTTAAATCCTCTGATTCAGAATATGACTCAGTCGAATCAACAGATGACATCACAAGTGGCTCAAATGTCTGAGTTTCTTGGTATACCTCAACATCAGTGTCCCCTGCCTAGGGATTGGGTAAGAGAGAATCAAGAGCCCACGTTTGAGGAAGACCTCACCATTAACTAGATCCCACAAAATCAAGGGGGAGTAGTAGTACCCCCTAGGATTGAACCACATGTACCCAGGGAACCAAGGGTGTTAATGGTAAATAGGAATCAAAATGTTGATGATATCATACGACAAGTTCGACATTATAATGTGGCAGCAGATAATAACCTAGCATCTATAGTCGAAAGAATTATGGTTCGAAATGGGGTAAATTTTGGACTTAGAAGACCAAATTATACGTCACCTTTAGCAGAATATATCTTACAAACAGATGCACCCCTGAGGACCAAAATCCACAAGTTCACCAAGTTTGCTAGGGATACTACTGAGTCTACTGTCGAACACGTGGCAAGATATTTAATCGAAGCTGGAGATATGTCAAATAACGAGAGCCTTCAGATGAAATTTTTTCCAAGTTCTCTTACAAAGAATGCTTTCACATGGTTCACAACGTTGCCCCAAAACTCGATCCTCTCATGGAACCAACTGGAAAGAATGTTCCATGAACAATTCTACATGGGGAAAACGAAGATAAGTTTGAAAAAGTTGGCTAGTGTCAGACAAAAATTCACTGAGCCAATTGATGACTACCTGAACAGATTTCGACTACCGAAAGCCAGGTGTTTTACGCAAGTACCAGAGCATGAACTGGTCGAAATGGCCGTTGGAGGCCTTGACTATTCAATTAGAAAGAAATTGGATACTAAATACCTGAGGGATATAGCCAAGTTGGCTGACAGAGTTCGACAGGTGGAACATTTAAAAGAAGAAAAGGCTAGAACGAACAAAGGTAAAAGGGTAGCCTATGTCAATTTCAGGAAAGATGACGAAGATTCATGTCATGAAGTTCCAGACTTCGACGATACTGAGATCGACCTTGCTGAATTGACACAAGGGCCACCATATGCATGCAAAGTTTTAGCTCCTTCGAACGGAAAAAACCCAATCGAACCTAAAAGGAATGATAGGTTTCCTAAGAAAACATATACGTTCGATGTTCCAAAATGTGACGAAATTTTTGACTTATTAGATAAAGATGGTCAGATGATAGTACCTCCAGGTACTAAAGAACCCCCTTTAGAACAAAGAAAGAAACGAGGGTTTTGTAAATATCATAGTTTTTTGGGTCATAAAACGTCTCAATGTTTTCTTTTCAGGGATCTTATACAGAATGCCATCCAGGAGGGAAGACTCAAGTTCGGTGATAAGACACGGAGCCAGATGAAAATTGACTCCGATCCTCTATAGATCACTGAGGCTCATTATACTGAGCCAAAGTAGGTGAATTTCATTAAAGTTGCTGATGATTTCTATGTGACCGAAGTTACTGAAGACTTTGTCAATGGGCCTGTCATGGTTAGAGTACGTGAGTACTTCGAGCAAGCACCTCTTGGCAATTTCACCCAAAGGGGTACAGAGGATGTCAACAGAGAAAATGTTGAAGCCTCAAATGTTGAGGGTGCTGGAAATTTAAAGTTAGCAATGATCACTAAAGAAACCGCTGATAATTGCATTCAGTTGGACAAGGCCACTGACGACCTTCAAAAACAATTCCAAAGGTTGGATATTACTGAGGATATCCACATGGAAGTTAATATGGTGGAGTTATCTCAAGAAGTCTCCATGGAAGTCGATGATGAATGTCAACAAGAGGAATACAACAAGGTCGCCTTCCCTCAGGAGGAAGAAACGTTGTCGGACTTCCTCCAAAGGTGCCAGAAAAAGAAATCAGAAGTTATGTTATGCCCTACGTGAAGTGATGTCTTCGACAAAAGGGCAACTCAGAATCTGGAAGGAGTTAGGAGAGTGAATCACCAAAATGGCCGTAAATCCATCCACAATAATCAAGCGGGTAAGCCATAAAGGTTTTTCGATCCCAGGAGATATCCTGATCCTAGGCGCCCCATGGTGAAGTTGAGTGAAACCAAGCAAGCTGGGCGAAACTTCCAACCCATGACCTTTAAGCCAAGCATCGAAGGATCAAATTGGAAGTGGGTCAAGCAGACTGAGGGTAGGAAATACGGTCATGGAAAGTGGCAAAACTTCGAGGTTGAAAGAGGTTCGTCGCTGGCTTACCGCCAGGAATTTTGGTCTGACAAAAGGACCACACATGTGTCCGAAAACTATAAAGGAAAGAGTCCTATGACGAGATCTCAGTGGAGAAGAGAACAAAGAAGGAGAAAAGCCAAAAGAGAAGCTGGTGAAATGGACCAAGCTGAATCAAGTACCAACGTGATGGTGAAGAAAAAGGATGGCCAGAACTTCACCAAAAGAGATCCCAAGATTTCAAGTAAGACGGCCGGAGAAAATCAGATGGCTGCCGAAGATGAGTTATTAATTGACAACTTCGACTCTGGTTCGGAGGATTCTTTAGACATTTTAGTCGGAGTAGTATCCGTAATGCCCAGAGAATTCGATGGGATCACCGAAGTCGATGATAATGACAATATCACTTAGAAGGAAATGGCCGCTCACAAACCGGTCTGTTACTATGTAATGAATAATGGCTGTGTCGAGGAGCAAAATGCTTTTTCCGAAAGACACAGTGAAACCATGAAGAGTCACCTGAAACCCCTCTTCATCACTAGAAAAGTCAAAAACATCCTAGTTAAAAAAATACTGGTAGATTGTGGAGCAACTGTGAATTTGATGCCCCATCGCATGTTGGCGAAAATTGGCAAATATGATACTGATGCCAAACCTCATAATATGGTGTTAACCAATTATGAAGGCAAAGTAGGTTTCACCCTGGGGGATATCCAAGTCGAATTGACTGTGGGAATGGTCACTAGGTCCACAATGTTCATGATTGTGGAAACGAAGGTAAACTACAACTTGTTGCTGGGAAGAGAATGGATCCATGGAGTTGGAGCTGTCCCATCTTTGATGCATCAGAGGATTATAATTTGGTGCCCAGATGGCATTGTTGAAAATATAGAGGCGGGCCAGGGGTACCTTAAAACCCCTATGAATCATGTCAACATGCACCAACTTAACAAGCACTTAGCCACTATAGCTCCTTGTGATTCAGCTGAGTTTGTGTTTACCCCTGATGACAACGCTTATTGTTCCTTAGAGGACGAAGTAAAAAATATGGATGTCAAAGCTAGTGAAATCTCTCCACCAGTAGGTCCCGGGAAAGACTTTGACCCAAGACCACCTGACGAAGGTCAAGACAAAGAGGAAGACCAGAGGCTTGATGCGATCTACGTTGACGAGCCTTTGGGTTTCGAGAAGGACCCACTAGCAACAAATATTAAGATGCTGGCTTAGGATCCCCTCGAAGAAGTGGACTTGGGAGAGGGGGTAATAAAAAGGCCAACTTACATCGGCGCCAACATCCACCCTCAACTAAAGATCGAAGTGGTCCAGTTGCTGAGAGAGTTTAAAGATTGTTTCACATGGGACTATGACGAAATGCCTGGTTTAAGTAGAGAGCTGGTCGAATTGAAACTTCTGATCAAACCTGGAAAGAAGCCGGTGAAGCAAAATCCAAGACGATTTGCTCTAGCAATACTGTCGAAGATCAAGGAGGAAGTTGAAAGGCTTCTCCATTGTAATTTCATTCGCACAACCAGGTATGTCGAATAGTTAGCTAACATTTTTCCAGTTGTAAAGAAGAATGGTACGTTAAGGGTTTGCATAGATTTTAGAGATTTGAATACTGCAACCCCAAAAGATGAATACTCAATGCCAGTGGCGGAAATGTTGGTCGATTCTGCCGCAGACTATTAATATCTGTAGCGGGAAATTCATGATCATCAAGCTATAGACAAGCTAGAGATCAATTAACAAGAGTCGCCACCGCGCTTTTATTGTTTCCAAGGGGAAAGGGAAAAAGTACGAACAAAACCCAAATAGTAAGAAGTTTTCAAATAAAAACTAATAAAAATCAGAGATCACAGATAAGGGGGCTGGTTACACAGAGGGAAGGTGTTAGCACCCAAAGTGTCCTAGGTACTCCTAGGGAGCCCTTTTTGTGTGCATATGTACTTTGTACAAAGTGATGTTTACAAACAAATAGAATGGGGGGATGAGAAAAGAATTCATTAATTATATTTTTGTGTTTGACAAGACCTTCGGTCTTGTGCCTATGTACCAACATAAAAATGAGGGATCAAAACCTCGTAGTTCGTGCTAGAAATTTCAAAGTGAGTATGTTGGTTTTAACAAAAATTAAGCTTGAAAGGCACAAAGGCCTAAAATGGTTTGAGTGAGTTAGTTCTTTTTGGCTTTTTTTAAAGTTTAAGTCAAGTATAGTTAAGTTTATTTACAAGTTTGATTTAAGAAAATAAGTTTGAAAATGCAATGGCATAAGGCCAAAGTTTCTATCTTTTTGTAAAAGTGGTCAAAGTTTTAGAACAAAAGAGTTCACACAAAGAAAATTCTGAGAGTGGAGGGAGAAATTTTGAAATTAAAGAAATGGGGAGAAGATGAAGAGACTACCCTATGCACAAAATTTAAGTTTAAAGTTGAAAAGATCTGACCAAATGGGAGCAATCCAATAGACAAGTATGTCAATAGAAACCCAGAATTCCCTTGGACTTTTTAGGATCAAGCAACATACAAATGCACAATTATATCAATCTTGAAGAGAAAAGGAATCAAATAAAGATGGCCTCATCCAAGCTTATCCTCTTCAATGATCTTCTTCAAAAGAGCCAATGTAGCAGATGAACTCGATAAGTCACAGGTTCAACATAACAGCTTAACAATGATCAATGTTGCAGATGAACTGGAGAGATCTTGAATGATGTATCAGATGAATTCAAACTTGAAAGCTCTTGATTCTTCAACAAATTGGCATTGGCCAAGTCCATGAGCAAAGGAATGTTGCCTAAGTCCAATTGGGGCAAGATCAAACCAACAGTCCACTCAAAGTCTTTTAGGGTTTTTGTTATTATTATGTGCATTAATGGTCAAAGACCAATAAAAAAACAAAGAAACAAAGTATATCACACAATATGGTCCAAGTGGACAAAGTGAAAATTGCATAAACATAAGCAATTAGAATGATATGTACAATGACAAATGATAATAGAACAATAAAAGTAAATTGCATTAAAAGTAAAAGTTAATGGTTAGTAAGTTAATAGTTAGTTTTGTTTTGCTTTTTGATTTCAAGACATTCTTTGGAGAACACTCAACCCACTTTCTACAAGCATGGATCCTTGAACCAAAACATCTTCCAAAGGAAGGAAAGAAGGCCAAGTTTCCACACAAAACCATGGAAGAGGGGAGACTTATAATCTCACTAACTAGAATGCTTATGCCTTTTGTGTCACAAATTTAGCACTATGTTAAGCAATCGTAATTGGACTTATGTAGAAGTCACAACTATTTGAGGCCGGACAATAGACTTTTAGTGTTAATGCATGTTGGAGACATCGTATTAAGAACTATGCTCATTAAACATACCACACACAAAAATATGCAAAAGGTGTGGCCTAATCTCATCCATACTCATGTTAATCTTTCAATCAACTAGCATTAGGACTTTGAGATGTCATTGGCCAATTGAAAATGAACGGATGAAGAAGGGGAATTAGATGAAGAGGGAAAGGGATGAATGAGATCACAAATTGGTCAAAGGAGGACTTTTACCAAATTAATATTATTCATTCATTTTGGGAGATGGAATGTACATTCCATCAATCCCCTAAATCCAACAATATTAATTTGACAAAGTCAAATCAACCTTGACCAAGGCCCAACAACAAATGAGAAACTCAAATAAGTCGATCCAAATGGTCAACACAATTAAAATGACATTTATTCAATTAAAAATAATAAAATAATGCATTAAATTCAAATATGTTTTGTCCAAATCCTAAAATCTTATCAAAACACCAAATAAATGGCCATGAGATTTATCATAGGTCAAACAAGGTCAAAGGACCTTGGATAAAAAAATTCATAATTTTTAGACACTTAAAAATATTTTTACACAATTAAAAACAAATGAAAAATCAATTAATTCATGAAAAATATGAATAATGATCCAAAAAATAATTTTAATTTAGAATATGAAAGAGAAAAATATTTGAAATTTTTAGGTGAAAGTCCCATATTTTTTGGATCAATATTAAATTTATTATGAATTATTGAAGAAAACGGAATTAAATGGAAATTTAGAAAATGCTAAAATACGTGGACCATCAGATCTCCCTCATTAATTGAGGTGGCAGATCTGATGATCCACAACGTGCGTTCCACCAACACCTTAGTCAAGCGCGCTGTAACATGAGTAATAAAAAGGAATGGCTGAGATTAGAACATGAGAATTAGATCACACGGTCCAGACCAAAGACACATCCTCACCGGAGCCAGAGCTCCGGTTGTCTTTTTCGGTGAGCTTCGCCGGACTGGTCAACATGAACCATCACCAAAATTTCAAACAGGGACATGATTTTAAAGAGAAAACATCACTGAGCACGAATATCACCTCAATTTCTTCCTATTCCAACTATATTGAGAGATATGTCGAATTGAAAAATGAGGTTCATGATATGAGTTGCTTCGATTTGGCCTCAAAGCAACTCAAACACCTTGCCTACATTGGTAGGACTTCACCCAACACAATAATCAATAGAATTGAGCAAGAAATAAGGAGAATCAAGGAGATCAAATTTTCTGCAAATTACCTTTAATGGAGGTCTGAGCTTGCTAGATCTTGATCTGAATCGTGCTTTGCTTCACTTCAATTGCTTGCAGAAGAGGAATGGAAAGGCTTAGAATCAATGGACTCCTGGAGAATTGAATTCCAAAACAGTGGGGATTCAAGCTCAAATTCAACTGAATTTTTCAGGTTTATCCTCTTAGTATGAAGGGTTTTCTATGGGGATTCAAAGCTGGCGCAGTGTGTGTGTCAATTCTGAGCATAAGGGCTTCAATTTATAAAGAAATTGGATGATATTTGCACACTCACTTTCACTTTCCAAAATTGGCAAATGATGAAAGCATGGTGCATGGGCGCGCATTGGCCTATGGAATGATCGTTTGAAAGTCCAAAATGAAGTTCAGATGCTTGGGAGATGGATTGGATTGCAAGGCAATTGAGCATTGTCATTTGAAGTTTGATCCATGCCACATGATACCAGCCCGTTTAAGCCATGCGCAGCCTATGTATTTCTAATCCAAAATGCATGAATTTTAGCTCTTTGGAAAGGTGAGATCAAGAGGAACAAGTTTTATGTTGAACACTTTTTCATTTGGAGCTTGGAACCTGGAGATATTTGAGGTGGAAGTTTGGAAAAAAATTGACATATCAAAATTTTTCTAAGTGTCAAGCCATATGTCTCAATATTCCACCTTGCTTAACTTTTTGTAGGAGCTTAAAATGAGAAAAGTGTCTTCATCAAAGTTGTAGATCTCTAAAAGACCTTCAAAATGGTCACCAATTTCATGTCATTTGGATTTGAAATGATAGAGTTATGCATTTTTGAAGTTTGGCAAAATCACTTGATCAATGGTATAGGTCAAAAGTGACCTATAATGTAGCCTCATATCACATATTCAAAGAAGTTGAATTAGCTCCCACTCCAAACATCAAAGTTGAAGTAGACACATTGAATTTTATTTTGCAACTTGGAAATCTTTCATCTCATAAAAATTGAGCAAATTATAGCCTTAGGAAGTTGACTTTCAAATTAGGGTTTAGACAAAATGACCTATAATGTTTCAACATAGAAAATGATTTTCCAAGCAAAACTAGCTCTAGGTCTCAACATGAAAGTTATTTATAATGTCATTTAGAGTAAGTTTTCGCTTGGAATCATTTTCATATGGTGAAAATTGTAGGAGATAGGGTTTAGGGAGACCCAGTTTAATTAACATAATCAAATTCTTGATCGTGCTCAAAAGGTTTAGACAAAATTGGGACTCATATGTGTGGGCGTGTGAATTGTAAGCCATAGATGATTGAATTGGTCTGATTTTTGAGTTGTAATTTGTCACTCAAATCTTTTAAGCATGAGTGTGTGTTTACTTGATTGAAGCTTTTAAGTAAGATCAAGTGTGTGTCTTTAAAGAGTGTCTTCTTTTCATTGTAATTCTTGTTTTATATCACTGATGTGATTGAGGGGGGTTGAGTAGGGTCTCATATCTAAGGGTTCTTAGGTAGAAGTCACACGGGTAGAGATTAGGTGAAAATACTGTAACTTGAAGTTTTTTACTGAGAGTCTTTGAACTGATTCTATTTAGTGGATTTCCTTCCTGGCTTGGTAGCCCCCATACGTAGGTGAGTTTGCACCGAACCGGGTTAACAATTGCTTGTGTCTCTTGCATTACTGTTCTTGATCTTTTATCCTATTTTTATTGTTCAGATATTAGTGTCGTGACATTACCTTCGACATCTCATATCTGATACCAGAATTTCACAAGATATCACGGTCGATCAATTTGACGATGTGGTTGCCAATATCACCGCTAGTAGGTATCTGGGATTTAATGAAGCAAAGCTACCTCCTGAGGGAAAGGCCCACAACAAAGCACTATATATTTCTGTCACATGTACTAACTTTCTCCTATCCCTAGTCCTCGTTGATACTGGATCCTCGCTTAACGTACTGCCAAAGTCTATATTAAGCCAGTTATAGTTTAAGGGGCCCGAAATAAGGACCAGTGCATTGATCATTAGAGCTTTTGACGGTTCCCGAAGGCAGGTAATTTGGGAGGTCGATTTTCCTATTTGTGTTGGACCCCGCTAGTTCAACATCATATTCCAAGTCATGGATATCAACCCAGCCTATAGTTGTCTGTTAGGAAGACCATGGATTCATGCCGATGGGGCAGTCACTTCTACATTGCACCAGAGACTGAAATACTTGATAGATGACAAACCGGTAATCGTGTGTGGGGAAGAAGATTTGTTGGTCAGTGAACTCTCCTCCTTTAGATATGTCGAAACATATGAGGGGATCGTCGAAGTTCCGCTCCACTGTCTAGAATTTGAAGATGTCAGTTCCGCCACGACCAATAGCAATCAATCATCCGCTACCATCTTATCCTCAGCAAAGAGTGCCAAACAGACATTGGAGAAAGGCCCACTTCCTGGTTGGGGTATGGTCGTCAATGTGGCAGAAGAGCGCGACAACTTTGGTATCGATTATCACCCGACATCACGCAACGTGAGTCCAAAGAAAAAGCAATTCAACCCGGTCAAGTTCAGCAGTGCCGACTCTCAAAACGAGCATACCGTGGCAGTTATTGGAGAGTACAGTGGTAACAAGCCAAGGGCACCCAACCTTGTTCGTAGATATCCTCTAGGATTCAAGCTTCCCAACTGGACAGCCACCGTGATTCCTATGGTGTACTCGGAAAAAACGTAATGCATTTTGTTTTCTCCACCCCTCGTCCTCGTCGGAGACGAGAGGATAGCTTGTGAGGGCCCCATGTTTAAAAGTATTATGTGAATAAATAAAAAGTAATTTTTTGCATGCAAAACTTTTGTTCCCTTTTCTTTCAGTTATTTTCCTTTTTCACTAAAAACAACGAAATGGCAAAAGATTTCTTTTTTTCCTTTTCCAACTTTTCTAAAAAAAAGTATACTAAAATAAGCTCATCATATGCAGAGCAGATAAAAACATTGATTACGACATGGATAAAATCACCTATGAATCTGGACTTTCAGTCAACCAAGCTTAAGACGACAGTGAGGAAGATTGTGAATTACCGGCTGAACTAGCACGGCTCCTTGAGCACGAAGAGAAAGAGATTCATCCATACAAAGAACCAGTGGATGTCATTAACTTGGGTTCTGAAACTGACAAAAAAGAAGTAAAAGTTGGGATATCTCTTGCCAAGCATGTACACTCCGAGTTGGTAGAGTTGTTGCGTGAATATGTTGACGTCTTCGCTTGGTCGTATCAAGATATGCTAGGGTTAGACACCAACATTGTTGAACATCACTTACCACTCAAGCCTGAATGTCCTCCAGTCAAGCAGAAGCTCAGAAGGACCAGACCCGATATGGCACTCAAGATCAAGGAAGAGGTTAAGAAGCAGCTAGACGCTGGCTTTTTAGCCATTTTGAGTATCCGCAGTGGGTTGCTAATATTGTTCTAGTTCCGAAGAAGGATGGTAAAGTCACAATGTGTGTAGACTATCGAGACCTCAATAGAGCGAGCCCAAAGGATGACTCCCCTTTGCCTCATATTGACGTTTTGGTCGACAACACAGCTCAATTCTCTGTCTTTTCTTTCATGGATGGGTTCTCCAGGTACAATCAGATAAAGATGTCACCAGACGATATGAAGAAGACAACTTTTATCACACCTCGGGGAACTTACTGCTACAAAGTCATTCCATTCGACTTGAAGAACACAGGGGCAACATATCAGCGCGCCATGGTAACACTCTTTCACGACCTAATTCATGAAGAGATTGAGGTTTATGTGGACGACATGATCGCCAAATCCAGAACTGAGGAAGATCATCTGGTTAACCTGAGAAAGTTGTTTTTCAGACTCTGAAAGTTTAAATTGCGTCTGAATCCAGCTAAATGTACTTTTGGGGTCCGATCCGGTAAACTCTTGGGTTTCATAGTTAGTTAGAAAGGTATTGAGGTTGATCCCAACAAAGTTCGAGCCATCCAAGAAACGCCAACTCCCAGAACAGAAAAAGAAGTCTGAGGCTTCCTTGGGCGACTTAATTGCATCTCTAGATTCATACCTCACTTGATGGCTACCTGCGAACCAATATTCAAACTGTTGAGAAAGAACCAATCAATTGTGTGGAACAACGATTACCAAGCGGCATTCGATAAAATAAAAAAGTACTTGCAAGAACCACCAATCTTGATACCACCGGTTCCCGGTAGGCCGCTCATTATGTACCTCACAGTGCTTGATGAATCCATGGGTTGCATTCTGGGTCAACACGACGACATAGGCAAGAAAGAAGATGTTATTTACTATCTCAGCAAGAAATTCACTGAATGTGAGACCCGATACTCACTTTTAGAGAAGACTTATTGTGCTTTGACTTGGGCTGCTCGACGCCTAAGACAATATATGATTTGCCACACTACTTTATTGATATCCAAGATGGATCCGATAAAGTATATATTCAAAAAGCCTGCTGTCACTGGTAGAAGTGCCCGGTGGAAAATGTTGCTAACCGAATACGATATACAATATGTGACCCAAAAAGTAATAAAAGGGAGTGTTCTGTATGACTATCTCGCTCACCTTCCTGTTGAAGGTTACCAACCGTTGAGGTTTGACTTCCCAGATGAAGACATCATGTTCATCAGAGACTTCACTATGCCAGGCTTCGAGGTAAGCCCTGAGGAAGGCCCTGAACCAGGATCGTGATGGACGCTCGTGTTCGACGGTGCTTCCAATGCCCGAGGTCATAGTATAGGTGTTGTTATCACTTCTCCAATTGGTTTCCACCTTCCTTTTACCGCTAGATTGTGTTTTGACTGCACTAACAACATGGCAGAATATGAAGCATGTATCTACAATTTAGAGGTGGCAATCGACTTGAGAATCAAAACTCTTGAGGTATTCGGTGATTCAGCTCTGGTAATAAGTCAGGTGAAAGGCAATTGGGAGACTCAGGATAGCAAGTTGATACCTTATAAAGAGCATATTAGAAAACTGATACCCTATTTTGATGAAATCTCCTTTCACCATATTTCTAGGGAAGAAAATTAGTTAGCCGATGCTCTAGCCACGCTGGCATCTATGTTCAAAGTCAAATGGAAGAATGAAGCACCATCCATCCAGATTGACCACATAGATGAACCAGCACATTGTCTAGCAATTGAGGCTGATCCTGACGATAAGCCTTGGTTCTATGCCATCAAAACATTTCTGGAGAAACAACAGTATCCTGAGGGTATATCCATTACCTATAAGAAAGCTCTAAGAAGACTCTCTTCCAAGTTCTTCCTAAACGGTGATGTACTATACAAGAGGAATTATGATTCCGTACTGCTCAGATGCATGGATAGACACGAAGCTAGTACGATCATAAAGTCCATACACGAGGGATGCGAGGGTGTACATGCGAAGGGTCCTGCTATGGCCAAGAAGATCCTCCGGGCCGGTTATTATTGGACGACAATGGAGGTCGATTGCTACAATTTTGTGAAAAGATGCCATAAGTGCCAGATATATGGCGACAAGATCTTCGTGCCATCAACTCCGTTGAATGTTCTAACTTCTCCATGGCCCTTTTCTATGTGGGGCGCCGATATGATTGGGATGATAGAGCCTAAAGCTTCCAATGGACATCGATGTATCCTAGTCGCCATTGATTACTTCACGAAATGGGTCGAAGCTGCTTCGTATGCCAACGTCACTCAACAAGTGGTTACCCGGTTTATGAAGAAAGAGATAATCTGCCGCTATGGGATACCTAGCAAGATCATCACTGACAACGCCAGTAACCTCAACAACACTATGATGAGGGAGTTGTGCGAATAATTTAAGATCGAGCACCACAACTCTTCACCATACCAGACCAAGATGAACGGCGCCATAGAAGCAGCTAACAAAAATATCAAGAGAATCATCCAGAAGATGGTCAAGACATACAAGGACTGGCATGAGATGTTACCCTTTGCTCTGCACGGCTACAAAACCTCAGTTCGCACATCCACTGGGGCAACTCCATACTCTCTGGTTTATGGAATGGAGGTTGTCCTACCGATTGAAGTCGAGATTCTCTCACTCGGGGTCATCATGGAAGCTGATCTTGATGAAGCTGAATGAGTTCAATCTCGATATGACCAGCTGAATCTGATTGAGGAGAAGCATTTGACGGCCGTCTGTCATGGTCAGTTATACCGAAGACGTCTCAAATAAGCTTTTGACAAGAAGGTTCTTCCTCGTGCATACCGCGTTGGAGAACTCATTCTCAAGAGGTATTCTGCCATTCACTCAGATCTGCGAGGCAAGTGGACTCCCAACTATGAGGGACCTTTCATCGTTAAAAAGGCCTTCTCAGGTGGGTATCTAATCCTCACAGCAATGGATGGGGAAGATTTGCCTTCTCCAGTGAATGCAGACATAGTCAAAAAAGTATTATGCCTAAAAAGAAATGGTGAAAGCCCATTAGGTTAACCTCTGCAAGGTTAATCTAGGCAAAAATGGCTATCCCGATGGACCAAAAAATGATTTGTCCATGCAAAAGTTAAGGAACACATATGAAGCTCGCTAAGCCGAAAACCTGAAAGGGTGGCTTAGGGAAAAAGGAGCATCCTGGTGGACGAAAAGAATTGAAAGGTCCAAGCAAAAGTTAGGGATAAAGGCATTGACCATGACCCTCGAGCCCATACGCTACAAGCTAGATGTCAGAGGGTCAAGGACCGATCCAATCATCGTCAGTCGAAGCAAGGTTTTGGAGATACAGGTTATATGGTAAAATGAGGTCAATGTTGTAATCAATGGAGAAAATTATACAAAAATATTTCCCATTGCCATTTCAATTATTTTTTTCAATTTTTTCAACGTCCTCATTAAGGGCGTATGCATCCTTGTACTCATCATATGTACAAATTCTATATCAATAAAATTCGGTTATTCAACCAAACATGTTATTCTATGTTTTGTATGCAAAATAATTGGCTTGTCTTACTCACATAATGCTTTAAAATTTCGGGGAATAATAAAAAGCTACTCTAAAGAGAAACACTTTGCATTACTGTTGAAACCCGATAAACCTGATAGGTGATCGGTGACTCAACAAAAGTGTTACTTGGATACGTGTGACATTCGGTCAGCTGGGACACCATGTGGATTCCGACTTTTCAGTGTTCCTTAACATGCAGGTAATTCCTTAATGGCAGTATTGGCACCAATTAAACTTCTCGGCAATCATGTTCTAACTCTCGATGAGGAGTCAGAGTTCCTATCACAATACAGACAAACCCCTACAAAGGACAAATAAGCAAAAAAACATGCATCAAAAAAATAAGCATACGTCATGCACTACATAATGCATCTTCCCTACACTGGCACTAGAGCTTCGACCACCTATTTGGGAAAATTTTGGGCACGTAGGTATTTAATCACCTTCCACCTCGAATATCTGAAAAGCTCCCGCAATTATGATATTCAGGTTCAAGAAGATTAAATAGGGGCATCTGTTGTACCCCAAATTTTCCCTTCCCTTTTTCTCAGCTATTAGTCCAATCACTTGATCAGAAGATCACTTGCATACATTCACAATTCACCCACATGCATCATTCTTCATGGATTTAGAAGAAACTTGGGCTTACAAAGTTAGGGCTTGTGTGGATATCAAAGCCCAACGACCATGTGTAGCACCTCAAATTTGCACCCTACCATTGTACATACATTTTCATATTAGGTCATTAACATAACATAGTCCATTGCATAACATTGCATTGTCCTTGCCCCAAGTGCAAGTCAACAGACAGAATTAGGTCAACTGGTCAGGAAAATCAGTCAAACAAGCAAGCAAGTGCATTTCCATTGAGGCAAAGCCCTAGGGTTGGTTTATCAAGTTCATGTGATTATGTGATCATTGTGAAGTGGTTTGGCCAAATATTGGATGCTCAGAAGTCATCAGTCAAGCTGAATTTCAGCTGAAACCCTAGAAAGTCAACTGTGGTCAACTATGGTCAATTGTGCCTGATTTTATGGATTTGAAGGTGGGAGATGGTTTGAAAGGCTTCATTCATGTCCATACAAGTCTCATTTGACATATCAAAGATCAAGGTTGAAGAAAATAAAGTCAGATCAAAAGTTTCCTAAAATGGCAGGTGACCTGTAATTGGAAACTGCCAAAAATGGAAAGTTCTTCTCCTCAAATTTACATCATCATAAAAGCTTCAAATGGAATTTTGTCCAACATGAAAGTTGAAGATCTTGTTCTCACCTTTCCAAAAAGTCCAAGAACACTCATTTCTCATGTGTGGTTGGCAAGTTATGATCAAATCATTTTCAGAAAACGTTGAAATTCAAAGTGCCATAACTTTTGAATGGAAAGGCCAAATTGGGTGATTCTTTTTTGAGCAAATCACATTTGACATGTACTATCACATTGCATCATTACATTTCATTAAAAATCAACACATCAAAATGGCATTTTTCAAGTGAACTAATTTGCATTTTTGTGGGAAAAAAAGTGATTTTGAGAAATACATGGCATTTGCACTCCAAACCAATTCCAACACATTCTAAATGACAAATATGACTTGCTCAAGTTGCATTTGTACTGTTACATTGGCTGCATTGTGAAAAGGGCATTTTGGCCAAAACACTTAAAACTTCATTTCACTAATTCACATCATATTTGCTTAATCTTGATTAGCATTTGGATTAGCACACCATATAAAGTCTCTAATCATAACAGAAACTCCTAATCACAATTCATTTTTCAGATCTAAACTCAGAAATCACCAAAATTCTCTCAATTTTCTTCAAACTTTTTCACACTTTTTTCACCATTTCCATTGAATTTCTTCACTCTTTTTGCTGGTTCTTGTTTGATCTATCTTCTACAGGTATTATCGAAGAACTGTTTCACAAAACCTTGGCCAAAGCATTGAGGAATCGTGACTGTCATCATCAAGCTCATCCATGGCGAATTGATGATTCTTGAAGTTGGAGTATAAGCGAGCTACAAGACCTATTCCAATCATCTTCTACATCATCAAGCATCATATGTTTCAGCATTTCAGACCTTGGAACGCACGAATCCAACACTGCCATCTCCAAGAGGTTAGAGTTCGATCTCGATAATTGTTGTAATCATGATATGGCTTTGATAGATTGAAGTTCATAGAGTAGCATGCAGCTTGTAGAATTGTTTTTCATTAGAAATTGCTCTAGTTATTTGGATTTAAAGTTTGGATGTGAAACTTGATTTTGCTCGATCTGTGAAGTATGAGTAGATTTAGGTTAAATGCTTGTTAGATTCATGATGTATGTTAAACGCCGGTCATTTTGATATAAGGCACGATGATTTTAGTGAACTTTTGCTCTTGGTGATTTTCTGGAATGAAGAATGTGATGAACATCTCAAACGCGCTTCAGATTGTTGTTTGATCCATATTTCCTGGCCTGGCGTTTGAATATGTGTTTCCCGCGGGTTCGAGACAATCACGCGTTGCCACGCCCTTAAGTGAAACGCGGCGTTTCACTTAAGTGGCCACTTATTTATGTTTTTGCCACTGCAGCATTTAGAATCATTTCATTCCTTTTCTTTTTTCAAATTTTTATTTCATTTTGATCATCAATCTTAGAAAAATCATAACTCCTTCAATTTTGATCCAAATTTGATGCAATTTTTTGTGCCATTCTCCTTGTGATGTGCTCTATTTTTTGGTTATTTTTAATCATGTTGTGCACGTGTGGAAAAATTATTTGGCTAGGGCTTGATTGAATGTGTCTTTTGTGCACCATGCTCACTCTTTCATTCATGAAATGATGATACTTCATTAGAAATTCTTGAAATTTTTTTTGCTTGATCTAGACTCTTTCCTGGTGATTTTGATATGTGGTTTGCAATTTTTGAGTTCCTGGATTGAAAGTTATGACATGATCTTTGGAGTGTTACATTTTATGTCATGCCATGCTATGTGCATCTTCTTGATTTTATTTTCTATGCTTGTTGAACTTGAATTGAGCTGGATTTTTGCATGAGAATACTTGTGAAGGTTGAGAATACATGTGAATGTTTCTGGAATTTTTGAAGGCATTTCCTATTTGATTGGGATTTTATTTGTTGTTTAGTCATTTGTTGACTTTTTGTGATACATGTTCCCATTTGATTTGTGAAATTCTGGTTATTAATTGGATGGATGTGAAATTTGACATGTGTATGATGGACATCTTGAAGGGCATCATGGTTTTAATCCCATTCATTTATCATGTTTTGTCTCTGTTTTATGATTGGTTGAAGTGAATGCATGTTTTGATGCCTTGTATTGACTTGTTTAAACTTGTCTGAACTTTTTGAATTTCATTGACTTGCTTTCCTTGGTCCAAATGAGCTGAAATTTGGTATGATTGATATGTTATGAATGCTGTTTGATCATGAATTGTTTGAGGATTTGTTGAAATGGTTTGGTATTGATTTGACTGTGATCATTCTGTTTGGTCCTTTGAGGTTCTAGATTGCATGTTTGGTGCTTTTTCTTTCATGAAATGATAATGATGAATGATATGAATGTGAAACCACTTGGGTTGGATTCTTAATTGTTTGATCTTGATTTTGGTCAATTTTCACTTGCTGTTTTGGATTTTTCACCTCCTTTTGACCCTAGGCTTGTCCTAGTGGTCTTGTTTCTCATGTTTGAGTTTGCTTTTCAGGTTAGGAAGCAAATGCTTTAAGGAGATTAATGCAAGTTGATTAAGTTTGGTTGATTATCATGAACTAACTTGTTTTATTTTGTAGGATGCTAACTCATTTGGTTTGAGTTTGTGCTTTGCACATGTGATTGATTGTGTTGTCTGTTGGTTCTTATGCTGTTTGTTTTGACTTTGTGACTTGAATACTGATTATATTTGATTGATTTCAGGTACCATAGTTGCTTTAGTTCCTTTGAGAACTTGCTATTGCTTTGCTTTGCTTAAGCATTGAGGTAGAATCTCTTGTCTCCATGTAGTCTGGAAGACCTGGCCTGTTACCTGGCCAGGCACCTGTCTGAAGTCCTCCTTAAGCGGCAATGTTTGTGATTGTTTACTTTGTCCCCAAGCAGGAAAAGACCTCATATGAGGCAATTGGTAGACAAAAGAGATATGTAGTCTATCTCCTACTATTTTGTGAGTCACTCACCTTGCTCACACCACTTGTGTTGATGCATAGTGAGTAAAAACCCAAGATCAGTTGAGTCAATGTCATAAGTGTAGAAGGGTTCCCACTTTCTGGACCCACACTTCATTTGTCTGAAAGCTCTCCCAGGCCAGGGATAAGAGCTGTGAAGTCTCATCTTCACTCACCTTTCATCAGCTTCACCTTGACTCTCAATGTCAAGGTTAAGAGCTAACCTCACCCTGATATAGAGGCTTGTTTGTCGAGGTTGACATGACCCCTCGACTAAAGCCTAGCCTTGATGTTTGAGCCCCTTGTTGGTGTGTTTACTTCATGCTGTATATGTTTGTGTGGTGTGATTGTATCTCCTAGGTTTGCTAGACTCCGCGTAGTCTCGTTTGCATGTCAATTAAGGTAGCACGGTTCCTTCGTATAGGACTTCCTTTCTTGCTTGAGCTTTCCTAAAACACAAACAAACATTATCCCCTCTTAAGGATACGTCAACTCCTTCTACTACAGGTGAGTAAGTCTCCAAAGGTCGAGCATCCAGTAGATTGCGCAGTGACGTTGTCCACTTAAAAAACACAAACCAACAGGAATAGTTTAGCCGAACTACGACAACTCTGATTCTCATGTCCAGATGAGATACGTAGGCACGAGATGCGATGTCTTGTCGAGTTTGACTAACAACTAACACTAATTCTTTTCTCTCGCCCTCGTTGCGATTGAGACCTTCCCCTTCTCTTGCCCTAGTTGCAATCGAGACCCTTCTTCTTCCTGTGTTGGTGTCAGGAGATGGATGTAAGCCCAGCGATTGGCATTCCGTATCCTCTTGTTGTGTGCTTGGAGTCCGGTATAAGTCCATCAGGTGGCATCTGGTTTCCAGTGTGGGTGTGTTTTGGTTCGGAAGCTGATGTAAGTCCAGCGATTGGCATTCGGGTTCCATGTTTGCCCTTGTTTGTGTGGTTTTGGGTGCGTGTTAGCCGAGCTACGAATGCTCTGATTCTTCTTCGTCCAAGAAGATACGTATGCATAGGATGCGACATCCTAGCGAGCATGTGTTGTTTCCCCGGTCCGAACTACTTTGACTCTGATGTCTATGCCTGATAGACTAAGTAGGCCCAGGATGTGATATCCTGCCGAGTCATTCTTGTTTGGTTTTCTTGTGTCTCTTTCAGCCAGTGTGTGTGTGTGTTTGAGCATAGTTTCAGCAACCATTTTCCTTCCTATTATGCGTGGATCCCGTCGAGTACGACGGATGCGTAGGGGTGCTAATACCTTCCCTTCGCATAACCGACTCCCGATCCCATTCTCTTTGGTCGCGAGACCATGTCTTTTCCAGGTTTACTCTGAGCGTTTCCTTTCCCTCTTTTGGGATAAATAACGCACGGTGGCGGCTCTGTTGTCTTGTTTTCCACCGGTTTTTCGCGTAATGCGACAGCTGGTCCATCTTCCCTAAGCGAGTCTCTCCTAGCGCTCTCTAGGTTAGGGTCTTGGTTGCTTGTTGCTGCGTTATTTATTGCATTCATTGTTTATTGTTTGCATTTATTGTTTGCATTTATGTTTGCATTCATTCATATTCATCTGCTGTGCTGGCTGTGTTTCTCTGTTTGGGGGTGAGAGTTACTCGAGGTAAAAGGCCTAATACCCAGGCTATGAGTGAAATCTAGGAAACCTAGGAATAAAGTGATTCATGGGAAGCGGGTGGTATGCGCCACTTAGCGGAACATTGATATCATGAGCAGTTCAGACCCTGGTGGGATATTATCGTTACATACTTCGGATGTGTATATGATGGTATTCTGCGAAAGGTTATTTATGTTGCGTTTCTCTCGACCTTACCCTGGCCTAGATGACACCCGTGAGCGGGGAGGGAATGATCATTTTAACAGGTACAGTTGGTGACCGGTTGGTGACTTATGGTTCTGTTGGTGACTCGGTTTTCTCAGATTGGGTTCAGATGACAGTTTATCAGTTGACTTTGGGTTTCAGATGAATTGTTGTTCAGAGTTCGAGCCGAAGCGTCGATCCTGTGTTCCGAGAAGCACAGCCTGCCAGTCTTGTCTGCATCATCTGCATCATAGCATGCTTATTTTCAAAAGAAACGCAATAAAAAATTTTTGAAGAAAAAAAAGAAAAAAGAAAAAGAAGAACTAATCTCCGCATGCATATCATTTCTCAGGTACATTCCAGAGCTTGTTCACTGATAGAGATGGCAACAGTCCCAGAGCCGAAGCGGAAGACTTGTTCATACAGCTTTCACCGTGAGTCTTTGACGTCTCTGATAGAGTTGAGTAGCCTTGTGACCAGTGATCATCTGAAGGGGTTTGTGGATCAATATGGGGATATTCTGACATTATTGAAGATGGTAGTCGATCCGGTGCCGTTGCAAACGCTTCTTCAGTTCTACGACCCAGAGCTTCGATGCTTCACCTTTCAGGATTATCAGTTGGCGCCTACTCTCGAGGAGTATTCCATTCTGTTGAGTGTCCCGATTTAGCATCAGGTTCCTTTCTTGGACGTACCGAAGGAAGTTGATTTCAGAGTTGTTGCTAGAGCTCTCCGTTTGGGTATCAAAGAAGTCAGTGATAGTTGGAAGACCAGTGGGGATGTTGTGGGTCTACCATTGAAGTTTCTAATGAGAGTTGCCAGAGGAGAAGCAGATAAGGGGAATTGGGAAGTTTTTCATGCTTAGCTTGCTGTTATGATCTATGGGATCGTCCTGTTTCCGAGTATGCCCAACTTCGTGGACTATGCTGCAGTCTGTATTTTCATTGGAGGAAACCTGATTCCGACTCTGTTAGCTGACACTTATTATGCTATCCACAGTAGGCATGGTAAGGGTGGAGCTATCAGAGGTTGTCTTCCACTTTTGCTCAGATGGTTCATGTCTCTCCTGCCAGTCAGCGGACCTTTTGTTGAGGCTCAGAGCACTTATAGGTGGACTCAGAGGGTGATGTCTCTCACTTCATATGATATCAGATGGCAGTCATACCGGATGGATGTGCGGGATGTTATTATGAGTTGTGGAGAATTCCGGAATGTGCCACTTGTGGGGACTAAGGGTTGCATCAATTACAACCCAGTTCTTTCTCTTCGCCAGTTAGGGTTCATAATGAGCGGAAGACCGCTTGAAGCTGAGATAGCTGAGAGTGTGTATTTTGAGAAGCGAAGTGACCCTGTCAGATTGGAGCAGATTGGAAGAGCTTGGAGGTCTATTGGTGTTAGAGATGGATCTGTCTTAGGGAAGAAGTTTGCCATTGTTATGCCTGATTACACTGATTGGGTGAAGAAGAGAGTGGAAACTTTGTTGTTGCCCTACGACAGGATGAATCCGTTGCAAGTGCAACCACCCTTGATTCTTGCTGAGAGTGTACCTGCTAAGCAGTACAAGCAAGCTTTGATGGAGAATCGCCGTCTAAAGGAGAAAGAGCAAGATGCCCAGATGGAGTTGTATCAAGCCAAAGATGATAGGTTGAACCTGACTCATCAACTCAGAGGTGCCCAGAGTGCAGATATTGGTGGAGTAAGGAGCAAGAAGAGATCTTATTCAGAGATGGAGAATTTGTTGGATACAGAACACAGAGAGTGTTTGAGATTGCAGAGAGTTGAGGCCGGTTATCTGAAGAAGATCAGAGACTTGGAGAAGCAACCCAGAGACAAAGATATCCAGTTGAAGAGGGAAGTCGACCAGAGACTTGCATCAGAAGACCGACTTGGGTCAGAAGTTGTCGAGCTTAGAAGACAGTTGAAGGAGAAGATCACTCCCTTGCCAGAATGTTCAGAGTGTGAACTGTTGATAGACCAGTGTCACTACTTGAAGACGCTCATTCCTGGAAGCCGCTTGTCTTAGCTTGTACTTTCTGATGTTTATGTTGAGAATCACCCCCAGGCCTGTTGGGTGGGATTCATTTGTTGTACTGTGATTGGATATTTGGATCTGTGTTGTATGATCCTGTTGCTCATTTATAGATGAGATTGTTGTTTCACTCTGTACTCAGTGCTCTTTTGTATGCTGTTCCTGTATCTCCTGTGTTGTTCTTGCTACAGGTTGCCATCTTTCGAAGATGATTCAGGCTCTTTGAATGCCTGAGAAATGATCATTTCATGTGCATCATATGCATTAGCATCATACTCATATCATAGTGCATAACAGGTGTTCTAGTTCGGACTTCTCACTCTGGTTCCTGTGTCAGGCAGGATAGCTGATCAAAGACCGCATCGGTATTCCACCAGACTCAATCAACAGCGAAGCATGGATCAGGTTCAGAATGAATTAGCTGAGATGAGGGCGAACATGGCCCAGTTCATGACCATGATGCAAGGGGTTGCTCAAGGTCAGGAGGAGCTCCGAGCTTTGGTTCAGAGACAAGAGACGGTTATTCAGGCGTCTAATCGTGGCTCGCCTGCTGGTATTCCTGTGCCTGAGAATATCAATGTTGCTGTTGCTCCCGTTCATGACTATGCTGTGGGAGATGAACTCAGGGGTATAAGGATCAATGGACAGCCTCTTGCTGCAGAGACTGTCAATGTTAGGGCCACCCGGGCTCCGGTCCGTCATCCATCTCCTATTGTCGATAGACAAGAGGACATGTTCACATTGCTGAGTGAAGATGAGAATGTTGTCAGAGTTGAAGATAGGGATCGTAAGGTCGATGCCCTGGCTGAGAAGATTCGTGCAATGGAATGTCAAAACTCTCTCGGTTTTGATGTTACTAATTTGGGTTGGTGGAAGGCCTGAGAATTCCCCACAAGTTCAAAGCACCCACTTTCGACAAGTACAATGGTACTTCCTGCCCTCGCACTCACGTGCAGGCATATTATCGGAAGATCTCTGCGTATACTGACGACGAGAAAATGTGGATGTACTTTTTCCAAGATAGTCTATCTGGGGCATCTTTGGACTGGTACATGGAGCTCAAGAGAGATTCGATCCGATGCTGGAGGGATCTGGGAGAAGCTTTCCTCAGACAATACAAGCACAACATGGATATGGCACCGAGCCGGACTCAGCTGCAGAGTCTGTGTCAGAAAAACAATGAAAGCTTCAAAGAGTACGCCCAGAGGTGGCGTGAACTTGCTGCCAGAGTTCAACCCCCTATGATGGAAAGGGAGTTGACAGACATGTTCATTGGCACACTTCAGGGAGTGTTCATGGACCGAATGGGGAGTTGCCCATTCAGAAGCTTTTCT
This sequence comes from Lathyrus oleraceus, assembly GCF_024323335.1. Taxonomy (NCBI): domain Eukaryota; kingdom Viridiplantae; phylum Streptophyta; class Magnoliopsida; order Fabales; family Fabaceae; genus Lathyrus; species Lathyrus oleraceus. Next base: position 70,386,534 of record NC_066581.1, on the reverse strand, counting down.
GATGTTGTCATATGTGGGGAGAGGACCGAGAGTTTGATCAAGGCTGGGAAGATCAATGATGCTAGTTCCTCTTCATCTAAGAAACCTTTCTCTGGGGCACCTCGCCGTAGAGAAGGAGAAATCAATGCTGTTTAACACCGCCGGGGTCCGAACAGAAATCAATACAGACAGGTTGCCGCAGTGACTATTCCTGCACCTTAACAACGTCAACCTCCGCAACAACCGAGACAACAACAACAACAACAACAGTAGCAGCGTCCTTATCAGCCAAGGCAACGGATGCCCGAAAGACGTTTTGATCCCCTGCCAATGACCTACACTGAGCTACTGCCTGAGTTGCTCAGATTAGGATTTGTTGAGTTGAGAACTATGGCTTCGCCGATAGTTTTGCCTCCGGGGTATGATGCTAATGTCCGGTGCGATTTTCATTCTGGGGCACCAGGACATCATATTGAGAAGTGTCGGGCTTTTCAGCACAAAGTCCAGGATCTGATCGATGCTAAGACGATCAACTTCGCTCTAGTGCCCAATGTTGTCAACAATCCTATGCCTCAGCATGGTGGGCATAGGGTGAACTGTGTTGAAGGGGTCGAATCTGAAGATCTGGTTGCCAGTGTTGATGAGATTCAGACTTCTATGCTGGTAGTGAAGGGCCGTTTGCTGGATGGTGGTGTGCACCCGGGCTGTGATGAGAGTTGTGTTGCTTGTGCAGAATCTGACAATGGTTGCTCACAGTTGAGGGCCGGCGTTTAGAGGTTGATTGACGAGGGTTGTGTCCAGTTTGGTCGGGCGGATAGCAGAGATCGTGGGGCAGTGTCTACTGTCACGATATTTTTCAAACCGTCAGAAGGACGTGGGCCGAGGGCTGTTGGTAGTGAGTCTACAACAAATGGTACTCCTGTTACCATCTCTGCACCGGTAACCGTCAATACTCCGACTACTATTGCTGCATCAGGTAGAAGACCTGTGGTTGAGAATAGTAGGGTTGTTCCTTGGACATATGACAATGCCTACAGAAGCAACAGAAGGGCTGAGAATCGGGTCAGGCCGTCAAATCAAGCACCTGTGACAATCAATGCACCAGCCAGTAGAACTCCCGCCGTTGTGAGTCCCGTGGTGGACAATGTCGGTGGACCGGGAGGGTTTACTAGGAGTGGTCGGCTGTTTGCGCCTCAACCGTTGAGGGATGCTAATGCTGAAGCATCTGCTAAAGTTAAGGGCAAACAGGCCGTGGTGGACGAAGAGCCTGCTCAAACGAATGTGCCTGGTGGCTCGTTTGAGAAGGACGTGGAGGAGTTTATGCGAATCATTAAGAAGAGTGATTACAAGATTGTGGATCAACTCAACCAAACTCCGTCCAAAATCTCTATTCTTTCTCTGCTGTTGTGCTCTGAGGCACATCGCAACGCCTTGCTGAAAATGTTGAATATGGCGTATGTACCTCAGGAGATTTCCGTCAACCAGCTGGAGGGCGTGATTGCTAATGTGAGCACCATACACGGTTTGGGGTTCACTGATCTTGATTTGACACCGGAGGGGCGTAACCATAACAAGGCCTTGCACATCACCATGGAGTGCAAGGGGGCTGTGTTGTCACATGTGCTGGTCGACACCGGGTCTTCTCTGAACGTGCTGCCAAAGCAAATCTTGAAGAAGATCTCTGTTGAAGGGGTTGTGCTCACCCCTAGTGACCTGATTGTGAGGGCATTTGATGGATCCAAGCGTTCTGTCTTTGGTGAAGTCACATTGCCTGTGAAAATAGGTCCTGAGACTTTCGACATCATCTTCTACGTCATGGACATCCAGCCCGCCTACAGTTGCTTGTTGGGGCGTCCATGGATCCATGCAGCAGGGGCAGTCTCGTCGACTCTCCATCAGAAGCTCAAATATGTCTGGAACGGTCAGATTGTGACCGTGTGCGGTGAAGAGGATATCTTGGTGAGTCATTTATCCTCGTTCAAGTATGTCGAGGTGGATGGCGAGATCCACGAAACTTTATGCCAGGCGTTTGAGACGGTTGCTCTTGAGGGAGTGGCGTGTGCAGAACAGAGGAAGCCAGGTGCTTCGATTGCTTCATACAAGCAGGCCAAAGCAGTTGTTGAATCCGGTAGAGCTGAGGGTTGGGGCAAGATGGTGGACTTGCCTGTCAAAGAAGACAAATTTGGCATTGGTTATGAGCCTCTCCAAGCAGAGCAGGGAGTGTCGACGGGTCCGAGCACCTTCACCAGCGCTGGGCTGATGAATCACAGTGACGTCTTTGCAGCTGATGTTGAAGACAGTGACAGTGATATTGATCTCGACTGCTGGGTTCGCCCGAGTGCACCAGGGGAGATGATCAGCAATTGGACTGCAACGGATATAGTCCAAGTTACTCTTCAAACAAAGTAATTTTCTTTTGTTTTTTCATTCTGCACAAAACCCTACGTTCTGCCCAAGGCGTAGTGGTTCATTGTAGGGCCTCATGTTTCAATTTTTATCATGAATAAAGGACGTTTTGCAAACAATTTTGTGATCCCTGTCTTTCTATTTTGTTTTTCACTTTTTCAAAAAAATAAAAATGGCAATGTTTTTGTTTTTGTGACTTTATTGAAATCTTTTTCTAAAACAAAGCATTAAAACATGCAGAAGTGATATCACGGCATCTACTATGAACAAATCTGTTATGGCTCAGTATGATTTCGACAATCCCATCTACCAAGCTGAAGAGGAGAGTGATGAAGACAGTGAACTCCCGAAAGAATTGGCTAGATTGTTGAAGCAAGAGGAAAGGGTCATCCAACCTCATCAGGAGGAGTTGGAGATTGTGAATCTTGGTACTGAGGACGCCAGAAGGGATATCAAGACCGGGTCTGCTTTGAAACCAGAGGTCAAGAGCAGATTGATTGAGATGCTGAGAGAGTATGTTGAGATATTCGCCTGGTCTTATCAAGATATGCCTGGGTTGAATACTGATATTGTGGTTCATAGACTACCTCTCAGAGATGATTGTCCTTCGGTCAAGCAGAAGCTTCGTAGAACGAGTCCTGATATGGCAGTGAAAATCAAGGAAGAGGTTCAGAAGCAGTTCGATGCTGGTTTCTTGTCAGTGACAACTTACCCCTCGTGGGTAGCCAACATCGTTCCCGTGCCGAAGAAGGATGGCAAAGTCAGAATGTGTGTCGATTACCGGGATTTGAATAGGGCGAGTCCGAAAGATGATTTCCCATTACCTCACATTGATGTATTGGTGGATAATACGGCTCAATCCTCGGTATTCTCTTTCATGGATGGTTTCTCGGGCTATAATCAGATTAAGATGGCGCCAGAGGACATGGAAAAGACGACATTCATTACACCTTGGGGCACGTTCTGCTATAAGGTGATGCCATTTGGGCTGAAGAATGTCGGTGCTACCTATCAGAGGGCAATGACGACTCTCTTTCATGACATGATGCACAAAGAGATTGAAGTGTACGTGGATGATATGATTGCGAAGTCGCAGACAGAAGAGGAGCACCTGGTTAATTTGCAGAAGTTGTTTGACAGATTGGTCAAGTTCAAACTGAGGCTGAATCCAAACAAGTGTACGTTTGGCGTGAGATCAGGGAAGCTGTTAGGCTTCATTGTCAGTGAGAAAGGGATTGAGGTTGATCCAGCGAAAGTCAAAGCTATTCAAGAAATGCCTGAACCGAAAACTGAAAAGCAGGTTCGTGGGTTTTTAGGGAGATTAAACTTCATTGCAAGGTTTGTATCTCACCTAACTGCCACGTGTGAACCAATATTCAAATTGCTCAGAAAGAATCAAGCAATCAAGTGGAATGATGACTGTCAGAAAGATTTTGACAAGATAAAAGAGTATTTACAGAAACCTCCAATCCTGATTCCTCCAGTTCCAGGGAGACCACTGATAATGTACCTGTCAGTAACCGAGAGCTCGATGGGGTGTGTATTGGGACAGCATGACGAGTCTGGTCGAAAAGAGCATGCCATATACTACCTTAGCAAAAAGTTTACCGACTGTGAAATCAAATATTCACAGCTTGAGAAAACTTGTTGTGCTTTGGCCTGGGCTGCTCGCCGACTGAGGCAGTATATGTTGAACCATACTACCTTATTAATTTCTAAGATGGATCCAGTGAAATACATCTTTGAGAAGCCGGCTCTCACTGGACGTGTTGCCCGTTGGCAGATGATCTTAACAGAATATGATATTCAGTACACGTCTCAGAAGGCTATCAAAGGTAGTGTTTTGTCAGACTATCTCGCCGAATAACCGATTGATGACTATCAGCCTATGATGTTTGAATTCCCTGATGAAGACATCATGTATCTTAAGATGAAAGATTGTGAAGAACCTCTTGTCGAGGAAGGACCGGATCCTGATGACAAGTGGACATTGATGTTTGATGGGGCTGTTAATGTGAACGGTAATGGTGTTGGTGCAGTGCTGATCAATCCGAAAGGTGCACATATACCCTTTTCTGCCAGATTGACGTTTGATGTCACCAACAATGAAGCTGAGTATGAGGCTTGTATCATGGGGATAGAAGAAGCCATTGATTTGAGAATCAAAACGCTTGACATTTATGGAGATTCCGCTCTAGTGATCAATCAGGTCAATGGAGATTGGAATACGAACCAGCCACATTTGATTCCGTATAGAGATTACACCAGAAGAATACTGACGTTCTTCAAGAAGGTGAAGTTGTATCATGTCCCCCGGGATGAGAATCAAATGGCTGATGCTTTGGCTACTTTATCTTCCATGATAAAAGTTCATTGGTGGAATCATGTGCCACACGTTGCGGTGAATCGACTCGAGAGGCCTGCGTATGTGTTCGCAGCCGAGTCTGTGGTGGTTGATGAGAAGCCGTGGTATTATGATATCAAGAACTTCCTCAAGACTCAAGAGTATCCTGAGGGTGCGTCAAAGAATGACAAGAAAACCCTGAGAAGGCTAGCTGGAAGCTTCTATTTGAATCAGGATGATGTGCTGTACAAGAGGAACTTTGACATGGTCTTGCTCAGATGTGTGGATAGACACGAAGAAGACATGTTGATGCAGGAAGTGCACGAAGATTCGTTTGGTACCCATGCTGGTGGGCATGCAATGTCAAAGAAACTGTTGAGAGCCGGTTATTACTGGATGACTATGGAATCCGATTGTTTCAAGTATGCTCGGAAATTCCATAAGTGTCAAATTTATGCTGATAAGGTGCATGTACCACCAAGCCCGTTGAATGTCATGAATTCACCTTGGCCGTTCGCCATGTGGGGCATTGATGTGATTGGGAAGATTGAGCCTACTGCTTCGAATGGACATCGCTTCATCCTGATTGAGCCTATGCTAATGTTACCAAACAAGTGGTTGCCCGGTTCATCAAGAAAGAAATCATCTATCGTTATGGAGTTCCTGAGAGAATCATCACTGACAATGGTTCGAATCTCAATAACAAGATGATGAAAGAGCTTTGTAAAGATTTCAAGATTGAACATCACAATTCTTCTCCTTACTGACCGAAGATGAATGGTGCTGTAGAGGCGGCAAACAAGAATATCAAGAAGATTGTGCAGAAGATGGTCGTTACATACAAGGATTGGCATGAGATGCTGCCTTTCGCTTTGCATGGGTACCGTACCTCAGTGCGTACGTCGACCGGGGCAACCCCGTACTCCCTTGTGTATGGTATGGAAGCTGTCCTACCTGTTGAAGTGGAGATCCCTTCTCTGAGGGTATTATTGGATGTCAAGTTGGACGAGGCCGAGTGGATTCGGACAAGGTTTAACAAGTTGAGCCTTATCGAAGAGAGACGGTTAGCAGCTGTGTGCCACGGGCAGTTGTACCAGAGAAGGATGAAGCGAGCCTTTGATCAGAAAGTGTGTCCTCGAAGCTATCAGATTGGTGATCTAGTTTTGAAGAGGATCCTTCCTCCCGGTACAGATAACAGGGGCAAGTGGACTCCTAATTACGAAGGTCCATATGTTGCGAAGAAGGTCTTCTCTGGTGGAGCCTTGATGCTTACAACTATGGATGGTGAAGATTTCCCGTCCCCTGTTAACTCAGATGTAGTCAAAAAATACTTCGCATAAATTGACCCGCTGGACGAAAAGAATAAAAGAGTCCAGGCAAAAAAGGGCATCCCGGCGAACCAAAAAACAGAAAGAAAAGGTTCGGGAAAAAATTAGGGATAAAAATGAAAAGAATTTGTACACCCGGTAAGTCGAAAACCCGCAAGGGCGGCTTAGGCAAAAATGGGTATCCCGGTGGATTGAAAACCCGAAAGGGCGATCCAGCCAAAAGAGGGATTAAAGCGAAGACTACAGTCTGAGTTATCTGTACATCGTATCGCTTCGTCGTCTGCCATCTCGAAAGATGTGATCGGTCCAGTCATTCTTCTCAGAAAGCAAGGAGTTGGGAGGAAAACTATGATATGTGAGTTATAACAGAATTGGGAAGATGTGATCGGTCCAGTCATTCTTCTCAAATTTGCACCCAAACAAGTGGTTGCCCGGTTCATCAAGAAAGATGTGATCGGTCCAGTCATTCTTCTCAAATTTGCACCCTACCATTGTACATACATTTTCATATTAGGTCATTAACATAACATAGTCCATTGCATAACATTGCATTGTCCTTGCCCCAAGTGCAAGTCAACAGACAGAATTAGGTCAACTGGTCAGGAGAATCAGTCAAACAAGCAAGCAAGTGCATTTCCATTGAGGCAAAGCCCTAGGGTTGGTTTATCAAGTTCATGTGATTATGTGATCATTGTGAAGTGGTTTGGCCAAATATTGGATGCTCAGAAGTCATCAGTCAAGCTGAATTTCAGCTGAAACCCTAGAAAGTCAATTGTGGTCAACTGTGGTCAACTGTGCCTGATTTTATGGATTTGAAGGTGGGAGATGGTTTGAAAGGCTTCATTCATGTCCATACAAGTCTCGTTTGACATATCAAAGATCAAGGTTGAAGAAAATAAAGTCAGATCAAAAGTTTCCTAAAATGGCAGGTGACCTGTAATTGGAAACTGCCAAAAATGGAAAGTTCTTCTCCTCAAATTTACATCATCATAAAAGCTTCAAATGGAATTTTGTCCAACATGAAAGTTGAATATCTTGTTCTCACCTTTCCAAAAAGTCAGAGAACACTCATTTCTCATGTGTGGTTGGCAAGTTATGATCAAATCATTTTCAGAAAATGTTGAAATTCAAAGTGCCATAACTTTTGAATGGAAAGGCCAAATTGGGTGATTCTTTTTTGAGCAAATCACATTTGACATGTACTATCACATTGCATCATTACATTTCATTAAAAATCAACACATCAAAATGGCATTTTTCAAGTGAACTAATTTGCATTTTTGTGGGAAAAAAAGTGATTTTGAGAAATACATGGCATTTGCACTCCAAACCAATTCCAACACATTCTAAATGACAAATATGACTTGCTCAAGTTGCATTTGTACTGTTACATTGGCTGCATTGTGAAAAGGGCATTTTGGCCAAAACACTTAAAACTTCATTTCACTAATTTACATCATATTTGCTTAATCTTGATTAGCATTTGGATTAGCACACCATATAAAGTCTCTAATCATAACAGAAACTCCTAATCACAATTCATTTTTCAGATCTAAACTCAGAAATCACCAAAATTCTCTCAATTTTCTTCAAACTTTTTCACACTTTTTTCACCATTTCCATTGAATTTCTTCACTCTTTTTGCTGGTTCTTGTTTGATATATCTTCTACAGGTATTATTGAAGAACTGTTTCACAAAACCTTGGCCAAAGCATTGAGGAATCGTGACTGTCATCATCAAGCTCATCCATGGCGAATTGATGATTCTTGAAGTTGGAGTATAAGCGAGCTACAAGACCTATTCCAATCATCTTCTACATCATCAAGCATCATCTGTTTCAGCATTTCAGACCTTGGAACGCACGAATCCAACACTGCCATCTCCAAGAGGTTAGAGTTCGATCTCGATAATTGTTGTAATCATGATATGGCTTTGATAGATTGAAGTTCATAGAGTAGCATGCAGCTTGTAGAATTGATTTTCATTAGAAATTGCTCTAGTTATTTGGATTTGAAGTTTGGATGTGAAAATTGATTTTGCTCGATCTGTGAAGTATGAGTAGATTTAGGTTAAATGCTTGTTAGATTCATGATGTATGTTGAACGCCGGTCATTTTGATATAAGGCACAATGATTTTAGTGAACTTTTGCTCTTGGTGATTTTCTGGAATGAAGAATGTGATGAACATCTCAAACGCGCTTCAGATTGTTGTTTGATCCATATTTCCTGGCTTGGCGTTTGAATATGTGTTTCCCGCGGGTTCGAGCCAATCACGCGTTGCCACGCCCTTAAGTGAAACGCGGCGTTTCACTTAAGTGGCCACTTATTTACGCTTTTGCCACTGCAGCATTTAGAATCATTTCATTCCTTTTCTTTTTTAAAATTTTTATTTCATTTTGATCATCAATCTTAGAAAAATCATAACTCCTTCAATTTTGATCCAAATTTGATGCAATTTTTTGTGCCATTCTCCTTGTGATGTGCTCTATTTTTTGGTTATTTTTAATCATGTTGTGCACGTGTGGAAAAATTATTTGGCTAGGGCTTGATTGAATGTGTCTTTTGTGCACCATGCTCACTCTTTCATTCATGAAATGATGATACTTCATTAGAAATTCTTGAAATTTTTTGTGCTTGATCTAGACTCTTTCCTGGTGATTTTGATATGTGGTTTGCAATTTTTGAGTTCCTGGATTGAAAGTTATGACATGATCTTTGGAGTGTTACATTTTATGTCATGCCATGCTATGTGCATCTTCTTGATTTTATTTTCTATGCTTGTTGAACTTGAATTGAGCTGGATGTTTGCATGAGAATACTTGTGAAGGTTGAGAATACATGTGAATTTTCTGGAATTTTTGAAGGCATTTCCTATTTGATTGGGATTTTATTTGCTGTTTAGTCATTTGTTGACTTTTTGTGATACATGTTCCCATTTGATTTGTGAAATTCTGGTTATTAATTGGATGGATGTGAAATTTGACATGTGTATGATGGACATCTTGAAGGGCATCATGGTTTTAATCCCATTCATTTATCATGTTTTGTCTCTGTTTTATGATTGGTTGAAGTGAATGCATGTTTTGATGCCTTGTATTGACTTGTTTAAACTTGTCTGAACTTTTTGAATTTCATTGACTTGCTTTCCTTGGTCCAAATGAGCTGAAATTTGGTATGATTGACATGTTATGAATGCTGTTTGATCATGAATTTTTTGAGGATTTGTTGAAATGTTTTGGTATTGATTTGACTGTGATCATTCTGTTTGGTCCTTTGAGGTTCTAGATTGCATGTTTGGTGCTTTTTCTTTCATGAAATGATAATGATGAATGATATGAATGTGAAACCACTTGGGCTGGATTCTTAATTGCTTGATCTTGATTTTGGTCAATTTTCACTTGCTGTTTTGGATTTTTCACCTCCTTTTGACCCTAGGCTTGTCCTAGTGGTCTTGTTTCTCATGTTTGAGTTTGCTTTTCAGGTTAGGAAGCAAATGCTTTAAGGAGATTAATGCAAGTTGATTAAGTTTGGTTGATTATCATGAACTAAATTGTTTTATTTTGTAGGATGCTAACTCATTTGGTTTGAGTTTGTGCTTTGCACATGTGATTGATTGTGTTGTCTGTTGGTTCTTATGCTGTTTGTTTTGACTTTGTGACTTGAATACTGATTATATTTGATTGATTTCAGGTACCATAGTTGCTTTAGTTCCTTTGAGAACTTGCTATTGCTTTGCTTTGCTTAAGCATTGAGGTAGAATCTCTTGTCTCCATGTAGTCTGGAAGACCTGGCCTGTTACCTGGCCAGGCACCTGTCTGAAGTCCTCCTTAAGAGGCAATGTTTGTGATTGTTTACTTTGTCCCCAAGTAGGAAAAGACCTCATATGAGGCAATTGGTAGACAAAAGAGATATGTAGTCTATCTCCTACTATTCTGTGAGTCACTCACCTTGCTCACACCACTTGTGTTGATGCATAGTGAGTAAAAACCCAAGATCAGTTGAGTCAGTGTCATAAGTGTAGAAGGGTTCCCACTTTCTGGACCCACACTTCATTTGTCTGAAAGCTCTCCCAGGCCAGGGATAAGAGCTGTGAAGTCTCATCTTCACTCACCTTTCATCAGCTTCACCTTGACTCTTAATGTCAAGGTTAAGAGCTAACCTCACCCTGATACAGAGGCTTGTTTGTCGAGGTTGACATGACCCCTCGACTAAAGCCTAGCCTTGATGTTTGAGCCCCTTGTTGGTGTGTTTACTTCATGCAGTATATGTTTGTGTGGTGTGATTGTATCTCCTAGGTTTGCTAGACTCCGCGTAGTCTCGTTTGCATGTCAATTAAGGTAGCACGGTTCCTTCGTATAGGACTTCCTTTCTTGCTTGAGCTTTCCTAAAACACAAACAAACATTATCCCCTCTTAAGGATACGTCAACTCCTTCTACTACAGGTGAGTAAGTCTCCAAAGGTCGAGCATCCGGTAGATTGCGCAGTGACGTTGTCCACTTAAAAAACACAAACCAACAGGAATAGTTTAGCCGAACTATGGCAACTCTGATTCTCATGTCCAGATGAGATACGTAGGCACGAGATGCGATGTCTTGTCGAGTTTGACTAACAACTAACACTAATTCTTTTCTCTCGCCCTCGTTGCGATTGAGACCTTCCCCTTCTCTTGCCCTAGTTGCAATCGAGACCCTTCTTCTTCCTGTGTTGGTGTCAGGAGATGGATGTAAGCCCAGCGATTGGCATTCCGTATCCTCTTGTTGTGTGCTTGGAGTCCGGTATAAGTCCATCAGGTGGCATCTGGTTTCCAGTGTGGGTGTGTTTTGGTTCGGAAGCTGATGTAAGTCCAGCGATTGGCATTCGGGTTCCATGTTTGCCCTTGTTTGTGTGGTTTTGGGTGCGTGTTAGCCGAGCTACGAATGCTCTGATTCTTCTTCGTCCAAGAAGATACGTATGCATAGGATGCGACATCCTAGCGAGCATGTGTTGTTTCCCCGGTCCGAACTACTTTGACTCTGATGTCTATGCCTGATAGACTAAGTAGGCCCAGGATGTGATATCCTGCCGAGTCATTCTTGTTTGGTTTTCTTGTGTCTCTTTCAGCCAGTGTGTGTGTGTGTTTGAGCATAGTTTCAGCAACCATTTTCCTTCCTATTGTGCGTGGATCCCGTCGAGTACGACGGATGCGTAGGGGTGCTAATACCTTCCCTTCGCATAACCGACTCCCGATCCCATTCTCTTTGGTCGCGAGACCATGTCTTTTCCAGGTTTACTCTGAGCGTTTCCTTTCCCTCTTTTGGGATAAATAACGCACGGTGGCGGCTCTGTTGTCTTGTTTTCCCGCCGGTTTTTCGCGTAATGCGACAGCTGGTCCATCTTCCCTAAGCGAGTCTCTCCTAGCGCTCTCTTCTCGGAATTTACAAACAGACTGGTCAAATTAACTTTTTAACTGCGCCTAAAATTAGTCAACGAAAAAATGTCAAGTTTAAGTTTGCAAATGTCGGTAACATTAATTTGCGGTTCACGTGGTTTAATTTGACATGCTAAAAATATTTTTACGACTATTTTTGGTCATATGTTGATCAGTCTGAGCGGTTTAAACGGTCATAATTTTTATTTCAAAATCCGACCAAACGCTGTATTTTTCCGAGTCATTTATTTCGCGCTGATTATTTTGACGTGTTCATTTTATTTTTTCGAGCATTTTGGTGCCCGACTTTTATTTTTTTTGAGTCTATTTATTTTTATATTGGGTCTAGAATAAATAAATAGGTTAATTAGTTTTTATTTTAATTTTAACTATTTTAATTATTTAACTTTATTCAGTTTTTAATTTAATATTGGGTCTAGAATAAATAAATAGGTTAATTAGTTTTTATTTTAATTTTAACTATTTTAATTATTTAACTTTATTCAGTTTTTAATTTAATATTGAGTTTCAAAATAAACTTAGGCCCATTATCATTAACCTAATTTGTTCCTATATATATTTACTAGCATGACTGATAGAAGGAGGAAAAAAGACAGAACAAAAAAGAGAAACTGAGAGTGGCTGATCTATACTATCGTACACACAGTTTGGTAATAGTTTACATATGATATATACTGTATCTATTTTGTTGATATATTTGTTACTGTGTTTCAAATACATGTTCATATATGTAACTAGTGTGTTAAATATATATATATTTCTATTTTATGTTATAATTTGATTATGTTTTCGGATCGGATCGTGTCAATACGCCGTTTTCATATATACGTGTATGAGGCGTGACATTTGTGTTATCCGATCCAGTTGCGATGATCGCAATTTTGCGCTAGCAACGCCGTTGTTTTTTTTAATTCATATTTTTTTTATATACATATATTTAGATCTGCACATTTTTTTTTATAACTAACTACCCTGATTTTTCCTAAACCCTGACAATTTCGCCACAAACTCTAAATTTCAAACCTAAAACTTTAACCGTGTTATTTCCTTTAAACCATAAACCTTTTCTTAAACCTTAACAAACTTTATTATTATTTCCTATTTTCACTCATTTTTATGTTATTCATACACTGTAACTGCTTCGCCCTTTTAATATTTTAAGTTTTAACTTGTAATATTTTCAGTTTTACTTTTCGCCATCTTTATTATGTAACTGCACCAAAGCGTTGTAATAATTAGGATTTTATTTTTCTGCCATTTAAATTCCTGCCATTGATCCTATATTAACTGCGTGGTTTAGTAATGTAGGGCGTGAAAACCTACTAAATTAATTATTTAATATTTTTCTATAACCTTTATATTTTTTGTAAATAAATAATAAATACTAACTATTTTAATAACTTTTTTTTATTACTTACTTATAATAATAAATCCTTATATATTTTGTAAATAAAATCTAATTGACCATTTTTCTAATTGAATAATAATAATAAACCTATTAATATAATAATTTGATATTTTCTATAACCTTTATTTATTTTGTAAATAACAAACTTAATATTTTTCATATAACTCTTTTATTTTATAATTTGTACATTAATATATTTTAAATTCTTTTATTATTACTAATTTATTTTAAACTCATATTTTTCTAATAACTTCTAAAAAAATCTAATTTGTTTAACCTAAAATAATTTCTTTTAAAATTCTAACCTTTTTATTATCACTTTATTATTATTGTTATTTTATTATTGCTTTATTACCATTGTTTATTTATTATTTTATTATTATTTGCTTTTATTTATTCTATTTTTGCTTCATTATTTTCCTTATTTTAATTTTGTTTTATTTATAATATTAGGAACAAATGTATAGGTTGTAAATTTATTCTTTCTCGCCTGATTATTATGTATCTGTCCCATAGCCATGTAATAGTTTAGGAATTTATTTTTCTTGCTTTTATTTTTGTAAATATTTATTGCGTGGTTAGTAATTTAGGGAGTGCAAAAAACTAACTGTAAATAATTGAACTTAGAAAGTTAAATTCAAGACAAATATCTGAAAAATAACACTCACACACGTAAGTCGATCTTTGATCGCCATCTGTACTTCCTAGGGTATTCCTCTTGGTTGCCTTCTTTAAATAGTCAAGTCCCTCGAAAATAGGGGTGTCTTAAACAAAGTCCCTTCAAACAGAAAAATCATCAAGTCCCTATAAACTTAAAAGATCAAGTCCCTACGAGGTTGCCTACGATATAATGATCTTGTCCCTTCGGTAAATATGATGATAGTCCCTACGAGTTGCTAAAGACACCCCTTATGTTGCCTTCATTGACCATACGATGACCCTACGCCCGTCCCTTAAACACATCCAAGGTAATGACTACCTATTCCTTAATAATAGGGACAGTCTTACCATTGAAAGAATATACGAGAACACGAAAGACTTAATCTAGGGTAGGTATCTCATAGTTACTTGCTCACACTTTTCAAAATTACTTTTACACCTCACAATTTCTAAACTAGGCTTTGTATACACCCATACGAGGGCCATTACAAAGTACTTAAAGAAATTTTTCTAATCACACACTACACTCTTGCAAACAAACAAAGTGAGCTAAGTAACTAAGAGCCCATGGATAACCATGGATATAAAGGGTGCTAATACCTTCCCTTTGTATAACCTACCCCCCGAACTCAAAATCTTTTTAAGGTCTTTCCTGTTCTTTTATGTCCTTTCCTTTTGGATAAAATAAAAGTCGGTGGCGACTCTTGCTATCCGCAACATTTAACTAAAGTCAGTTCTCCCACCGTGTTACAGAACTGGCGACTCCACTGGGGATTTAATAAAAGAGGGGTACCCTTAGGAATTAGATCACTTTAAAATTGTTTGCCTTGTTTGCTTTATACTTATCTGTTGGGTGCTCTTATGTGTGAAAGACCCTAACCCGGATCTAGTGTACCTTAGGTAAATGGCAATAGACCAAGGAAACTGTACGACGTATATCGATATGGTTGATCTGGTGGCCATAGTTAGTGTGACTTCTTGGTTGGTGCTTATGTTCCTTAAGCAAGTTGAGGATAATATGAGGCTGCCATATGTTGTCAATACACTAACTGACTTTTAGAACCCTAGTCATCCCATCTTGGCCTTTAGAAAGTAGTGAGATAACCGGCTTTGGTGAAGACTGAAGTTGGTTGATACTCGATACTACACTCATTGAGATCCTAAACTTGGAGGGTTTTGGTTGGCAAGTAAGTTGCCTACTGAACAACCACCCTGGTGAAGGATCAATGATTTTGAGATCCCTTAGAACCTGGTTACTTTTGTAGGACAGGATGAATCAACTAAACTTCAGGGGAGGGTACTTACCTTTAAACCTCATGCAAGCCTTCAAACCTAGGGCTATTGTGTGACTTGTTTGTGTGTGCCACATGTTTGTGATTGAGCATAACATCATAGCATCATCATGCATCATAAGCATAGCATTTTCACTAACCATTTCAAGGACCAAAGGATTTATCTTTGTTCTTTGTTGCAGGTCATGGCTTCTGCTCGTAGGAATACTATCCGGATCAACTTTGTAGGAATACCTCCTAAGCTTAAGGAATTGGTCTCTCAAGTTTCTGAAAACTCCCAGTTCATCAAGAGGCATGGTCACCTACTGGATCTAGTCACTTCAGGGTTCAATGAAGACATGATAAGTGTCCTGTTTCAGTTCTTTGACCCTAAACATCATTACTTCACATTTCCCGACTATCAGCTGGTTCCTACAATGGAAGAGTTCTCCAAGCTTCTGGGTATACCTATTCTTGATCAGAAACCCTTCACAGGCTTGGAAAAAGAGCCTAAACCTGAAGTCATTGCTGCAGCCTTACATTTAAAGAAATCAGACATTGTCCTAGAAACAAGGAGTGGAGTTAAGGGTATTCTTGCTAAGGTATTGATGGAGAAAGCTCAAGTATTCCTGAAGGCTATGAGTTATGATGCTTTTGAGGAGATCTTAGCCCTATCGATTTATGGCTTAGTACTGTTCCCCAATCCAGACCAGTTCATAGACGTACACGCCATCAACATATTTCTGACTCGCAATCTAGTGCCTACATTACTTGGAGACATCTTACACTCTCTTCATACCCGTACTACGAAGGCACGAGGAACTATGATGTGTTGCATACCTCTATTATCTAGGTGGTTTATTTCTCACCTTCCTCGATCAGTGATGAAGAATGAACAAGGGTTCAGGTGGTCCAAGAGGATTATGTCACTTTCTCATTCAGATATTCGTTGGTGCTCTAGATCTATGGAGAATGTTACCATCATTGACCGTTGTGGGGAGTTCCCTAATGTGCCACTCCTTTGCATAAGAGGGGGCATTACCTACAACCCTTCTTTAGCTCTACGTCAGTTTGGTTACGCTCGGACTGATGGTCCTCATGACATGCTTATTCAGGGTATTGTGTTCGACTATGACAACGATCTTCAAGGTTACCGTCAAAGGTTCATACGAGCATGGGGTAAAGTGAACAAGGTTGACAACAAGACTCTGGAACCCAAGTACACTATTCCTATGGAACCATATCTCAGATGGGTACGATCTCGGGCTGAGACTCTTATGATGCCATATCCTGCTATCCTGCCAGTTACCATGGAGCCTGTTGCTGAAGGAGATACTTCTTACATCATTCTTCATCCAGACATGCCCACTGACATGGAAGAGTTACAGAGGTCCTGGATCCAGTTGAAGGAGCAAAGAGATACTTTTGAGACTCATTACAAGGCAAGTCAGGAAAGAATCCTGGAGCTAACAAAACAACTTCACGAGGAGCGGAATCTCAACTCATACCTCAACACAAAGAGGAAACGTCCATGGGAGACTTAAAACCCCATTTTTTGTATTCATTTCATTTTTATTGTAAGCCCAAGGGGCAAACAAGTTTATTACTAATAAAAGCTTACTTTTTGGTGGTTTACACAAGTTTAAATCCTACGGTCCTTGAAAACATTGCATAAGCATCTACATACCATATTATTGCATCACAGGTTTCTTATGAACAAGTATCTTATCTTCTCGCTGTTTACCTCAGCAGAAATAGCTCTTGAACAGACTGTCAAGATCACTTCCAAGGGTCCTATCAAAATTACTGCTGAAGGCCTGGTGAAGACTGTTGCTGAAGTTAGAGTGCCTCCCATGATTATTACCACTCCTGGCCCTATTCCTTATACTTCGGATAAAGCTATACCCTGGAATTACGGTTCTGATGTTTATATCCATGGTGTTAAGCAGGAACCTTTGACTGATACACCTGTTACTGATGATAACCTTGATGTTGATAATATTGTTGGATCTAGTAAGATCACCAGAAGTGGAAGAATTTTCTCTCCTCCAGCTACCTCAAAAAATACAGTTCCTCCAACTACTACCTCCACTTCTGAGCCAAGTACTGATGCTCGAGGCAAAGGTCCTGTGGTTGAACATGTGCAAGCTGAAGCACCGACTGCTGAAAATCTCTCTAAACAGATGGAAGAAGTGCTGAAGATCATTCGTAAGAGTGATTATGATATTGTTGACCAGTTGGGGCATACTCCCTCCAAAATTTCCATGTTGTCTTTGTTGCTGTGTTCTGAGGCTCATGCTAAAGCCTTGATCAAATTCTTAAGGACTGCTCATGTATCAAATGAAATTTTTGTGGATCAATTTGAAAATTGTGTTGCACATCTGACTTATGATAATGGGTTAGGTTTTTCTGATGCTGACTCGACTCTTGCCAAAAGAAACCATAACAGAGCTTTACATATCTCCATTGAATGTAGGGGCACTACCTTGACTCATGTGTTGATAGACAATGGCTCTTCATTGAATGTACTTCCCAAAGAGGTTCTGAACAAGCTCATTCCTGAAGATGCTGTGTTAAGACCAAGTAATATAGTGGTGAGAGCCTTTGATGGTTCAAGAAGAGTGGTGCATGGAGAAATAGATCTCCCGATCAAAGTAGGCTCTCAAGTCTTTGATTCTACCTTCCATGTAATGGATATTCGTCCTGCGTACTCTTGTTTGCTTGGGCGCCCATGGATCCACGGGGCAGGTGCTGTGACCTCCACTCTACATCAGAAGCTGAGATATCCAGTGAAGGGAAAGATCGTAACTATTTATGGAGAGGAAGAATATATGGTCAGTCATGTGAATACATTTAAGTATGTTGAAGTGGAAGGTGAATATGTTGAGACTCCTTGCCAGACATTTGAAGTAGTTCCTTGGGTCGTTCCCGCTACTGAAGCTCCTCCTGTGGTTAAAAGAGTTCCTGTGGTTACCAGAGTACCTCCTACAATGGCTTCCCTCAAAGATGCTAGAGCTGTGGTTGAAGAAGAGTCCCAGAAGGCTGTTCGTCGTGCTCGTGCTGTTCGTGTCACCAATCAAGGGAACATGAAAGATCAAATCAATGTTGTGGGTGACTATAATGAAGACTACAATCTGGATAACTGGATTTTCCCTACTGTGGGTGATGGGCTCAACAATTGGAAGACTGAAGATGTTATTCCTATCTCCTTTAGTCAGGAGTAAATACTATTACTGCGTTGTTATTTTTAAGCCTTGTGCCTTACCCGGGGCACAATGGTATGCTTTTTTCGGGATGTCATTTCATTTGCATACTTCATTCAATAAAAATCAATGGACGTTTCGTTTTCGTAAATATTAGGCTCTTTGTTTTTCTTTTATTTTATTTTCATCAGCTATGTGTTCTTACACACACCCACATCACTAAAATGCAGATCCTCATCCACTCTGGATCCTGTTGATAACAGTTCTACTATTGCCAATTATAATTTCGAGAATCCGATCTATCAAGCTGAAGATGGAAAGGATGAAGATTGTGAAGTACCTGTAGAGCTTGCTAGGTTATTACAACAAGAAGAGAAAGTTACACAGCCGCATGAGGAATCAATTGAGGTTGTAAATCTGGGTACTGAAGTAGACAAGAAAGAAGTCAAAATAGGAGCAGGCTTGGAAAATAGTGTCAAAGAAAGATTGAGTCGGATGTTACGTGACTATGTAGAGGTTTTCGCTGGAAAAATCAAGAGATGATATGGAATGATGAATGTCAAGAAGCTTTTGACAAAATCAAGAAGTATCTCCAAGAACCTATACATCTGATGCCACCAGTTGAAGGAAGACCTCTAATCATGTATTTGACCGTGTTAGAAAATTCAATAGGGTGTGTGTTGGGGCAACATGACGAGTCTGGTCGAAAAGAGCATGCAATATACTACCTTAGCAAAAGGTACCGACTGTGAAACAAGATACTCCCAGCTCGAGAAAGCTTGCTATGCTTTGGCTTAGGCTGCTCGCCGACTAAGACAGTATATGTTGAATCATACCACTTTATTGATTTCTAAGATGGATCTTATCAAATATACATCTGAGAAACCTGCTCTCTCCGGAAGAACAACAAGATGATTGCGGAACTCTGCACGCAGTTCAAAATAAAACACCATAACTCTTCTCCGTACCGGCCAAAGATGAATGGCGCCGTGGAGGCTGCTAATAAGAATATTAAGAAGATCATACAAAAGATGACAGTAACATACAAGGATTGGCACGAGATGTTACCATTTGCTCTTCATGGTTATCGTACTACAATACGTACTTCAACAGGGGCAACCCCATTCTCCTTAGTCTATGGTATGGAAGCAGTTCTGCCCATTGAAGTTCAGATCCCTTCCTTAAGAATCATGAAGGATGCAGGCTTGGATGAAGATGAGTGGATTCAGACTCGACTCGACCAGATAAATTTGATTGAGGAGAAGAGGTTGGCAGCTGTTTGTCATGGTCAGATGTACCAGAAACGGATGATCAAAGCTTTCAATAAGAAGGTTAAGCCAAAGGTATATCAGGCTGGTGACTTGGTAATCAAGCGTATCATACTACCACAGGGTGATCCTAGGGGCAAGTGGACTCCTACATATGAAGGACCATTTGTGGTCAAAAGAGTATTCTCAGGAGGTGCCATGATGCTTACTACTATGGATGGTGAAGACTTTCCACAGCCTGTAAACGCAGACATAGTTAAAAAATACTACGCATAAAAAGAGACCCGCTAGGTTGACTGGCCTAGGCAAAAATAAGGGCATCCCGGCAAACCAAAAGGGTTCGGGCAAAAATTAGGGATATATATAAAAAAAATGTACACCCGGCAAGTCGAAAACCTGAAAAGGCGGCTTGGGCAAAAAAGGGTATCCCGGTGGATTGAAAACCTGAAAGGGCAATCCAGGCAAAAGTTAGGGATTAAAGCGTATGACTATGTCTCGTTTGGATCACTCATGTAACTTCAACTGATGGTGCTACCTAAATCAAGTTCAAACAGATAAAGATCAATCCAATCGTTTCTGTCTCAACAGCAGAGGATGAGATATTTGAAGATAATGGCAATAGTAGAATTGAAACTCAATAGGATCATTTTTCACATAGCTGTTTTCTTTGTTTTATAAAAAATTTATGACGAATTCCTCTTACTAGGATTTCTGTCTCCTTGTACAAACTTGCCTATGTATAGGTCACTTTGTGATATAAATAAAATTTCATCTTTGAATCCAGATTTACTCTTACTCTATTTACATAAGCGAAAACGTCCATTGGTTGTGTTTGAATGTATGTATGCTTTTGAATACGATTGATGTCTACCAGAAATGCATAAAATGCAGTAATAGTATTTACTTAGGACGAACGAGGGTAGTAGTTCAACGAAGCTTCGCCGGTTCATCCCCACTACAAATCCCCAGTAGAGCAAATCAATCTTTATAGATACTTCGAATTACGTCTCCCCTTGAATTTATGTCCATCTCTTTTATCCTCAGTCGGGATACTCAGGAACTTATTCCTTCAATAGAAGTACGACGAACGAATACGGGAAGTGACAAATACTATACTATCAAACAAGACGGGAACGAGTTCCTCATATTCTTTAGCAACGAATCGGGATTTATTTTCCCTAGCCAGCAGTTGTTATACAAAGATATCCGGACGCTTCAGGCCGCATGATTCATACATACATCACTTACATCATACCATAGCATATCCATAAGTGCATAATACATTTACTTAGATGCACCATGCCATGCATGCATACATATTGCATAAACTAACCTTTTCCTTGCAGGATGGTTATATACAGATAAAATACTATCAACAATTCACAACAGGTCAGAAACGATCTATACGAAGATCTAGTGCTGATACTTAATCATTACTCAAGGTGTCCCTGGATAGTAGGCAAACGGTCTATACGAAGATCTATTCCCTAGTCCAGGATGTTTTCAGGAGAGTTAATCCTGATACTCTTTTGTCCTCGCATAGTAGGCAAACGGTCTATACGAAGATCTATTCCCTAGTCCATGATATTTTCAGGAGATTTCATCCTGATATTCTTTTGTTCTTGGATAGTAGGCAAACGGTCTATACGAAGATCTATTCCCTAGTCCAGGATATTTTCAGGAGATTTCATCCTGACACTCTTTTGTTCTTGGATATTAGGCAAACGGTCTATACGAAGATCTATTCCCTAATCCAGGATATTTCCAGAAGAGATAATCATCACGAAGATTTATTTCTACTGGTCTATTCGACAATTCAAAACAGTTCAGAGACGATCTATACGAAGGTCTAGTGCTGATACTTAATTCAGAAAGAAATCGCCACGAAGATTTGGTTCTGACACTTAAATTAAAAGTATGTTCTTAGATACGATTCAGAGACGGCCTATACGAAGACCTAGTACTGATATCCAGTATCAACATCAAGATATTATCACCTCCTGATATTATGGATGGCATCTATAAGCCCATCTCCAGTTCTTCCAAGTGGCATCTTCAAGCCCACTTAAGCATATACAACCAGTCATCAGTGTTACTTTACGCACCGGCGAGTGCAAATTTTTGGGCTTTTGTGTTCAATCTCCTTCAACCTTCCAAGTCACGAATGGCACACAGGCCAATCTAACTCCTCAGGTTTCAGAAAATTGAACAGGGGCAGCTGTTGCACCCCAAAATTTGCCCTATGTTTTTAACTCTAACCAATTTTTTGTTTCACATTCATTTGCATCATCTTCATAGCATAACATTTTTTTTCTGTCTTAATATTAGCCAGAATAATTTCTCGGAATTTACAAACAGACTGGTCAAATTAACTTTTTAACTGCGCCTAAAATTAGTCAACGAAAAAATGTCAAGTTTAAGTTTGCAAATGTCGGTAACATTAATCTGCGGTTCACGTGGTTTAATTTGACATGCTAAAAATATTTTTACGACTATTTTTGGTCATATGTTGATCAGTCTGAGCGGTTTAAACGGTCATAATTTTTATTTCAAAATCCGACCAAACGCTGTATTTTTCCGAGTCATTTATTTCGCGCTGATTATTTTGACGTTTTCATTTTATTTTTTCGAGCATTTTGGTGCCCGACTTTTATTTTTTTTGAGTCTATTTATTTTTATATTGGGTCTAGAATAAATAAATAGGTTAATTAGTTTTTATTTTAATTTTAACTATTTTAATTATTTAACTTTATTCAATTTTTAATTTAATATTGGGTCTAGAATAAATAAATAGGTTAATTAGTTTTTATTTTAATTTTAACTATTTTAATTATTTAACTTTATTCAGTTTTTAATTTAATATTGGGTTTCAAAATAAACTTAGGCCCATTATCATTAACCTAATTTGTTCCTATATATATTTACTAGCATGGCTGATAGAAGGAGGAAAAAAGACAGAACAAAAAAGAGAAACTGAGAGTGGCTGATCTATACTATCGTACACACAGTTTGGTAATAGTTTACATATGATATATACTGTATCTATTTTGTTGATATATTTGTTACTGTGTTTCAAATACATGTTCATATATGTAACTAGTGTGTTAAATATATATATATATTTCTATTTTATGTTATAATTTGATTATGTTTTCGGATCGGATCGTGTCAATACGCCGTTTTCATATATACGTGTATGAGGCGTGACATTTGTGTTATCCGATCCAGTTGCGATGATCGCAATTTTGCGCTAGCAACGCCGTTGTTTTTTTTAATTCATATTTTTTTATATATATATATATTTAGATTTGCACATTTTTTTTTATAACTAACTACCCTGATTTTTCCTAAACCCTGACAATTTCGCCACAAACTCTAAATTTCAAACCTAAAACTTTAACCGTGTTATTTCCTTTAAACCATAAACCTTTTCTTAAACCTTAACAAACCTTATTATTATTTCCTATTTTCACTCATTTTTATGTTATTCATACACTGTAACTGCTTCGCCCTTGTAATATTTTAAGTTTTAACTTGTAATATTTTCAGTTTTACTTTTCGCCATCTTTATTATGTAACTGCACCAAAGCGTTGTAATAATTAGGATTTTATTTTTCTGCCATTTAAATTCCTGCCATTGATCCTATATTAACTGCGTGGTTTAGTAATGTAGGGCGTGAAAACCTACTAAATTAATTATTTAATATTTTTCTATAACCTTTATATTTTTTGTAAATAAATAATAAATACTAACTATTTTAATAATTTTTTTTTATTACTTACTTATAATAATAAATCCTTATATATTTTGTAAATAAAATCTAATTGATCATTTTTCTAATTGAATAATAATAATAAACCTATTAATCTAATAATTTGATATTTTCTATAACCTTTATTTATTTTGTAAATAACAAACTTAATATTTTTCATATAACTCTTTTATTTTATAATTTGTACATTAATATATTTTAAATTCTTTTATTATTACTAATTTATTTTAAACTCATATTTTTCTAATAACTTCTAAAAAAATCTAACTTGTTTAACCTAAAATAATTTCTTTTAAAATTCTAACCTTTTTATTATCACTTTATTATTATTGTTATTTTATTATTGCTTTATTACCATTGTTTATTTATTATTTTATTATTATTTGCTTTTATTTATTCTATTTTTGCTTCATTATTTTCCTTATTTTAATTTTGTTTTATTTATAATATTAGGAACAAATGTATAGGTTGTAAATTTATTCTTTCTCGCCTGATTATTATGTATCTGTCCCATAGCCATGTAATAGTTTAGGAATTTATTTTTCTTGCTTTTATTTTTGTAAATATTTATTGCGTGGTTAGTAATTTAGGGAGTGCAAAAAACTAATTGTAAATAATTGAACTTAGAAAATTAAATTCAAGATAAATATCTGAAAAATAACACTCACACACGTAAGTCGATCTTTGATCGCCATCTGTACTTCCTAGGGTATTCCTCTTGGTTGCCTTCTTTAAATGGTCAAGTCCCTCGAAAATAGGGGTGTCTTAAGCAAAGTCCCTTCAAACAGAAAAATCATCAAGTCCCTATAAACTTAAAAGATCAAGTCCATACGAGGTTGCCTACGATATAATGATCTTGTCCCTTCGGTAAATATGATGATAGTCCCTACGAGTTGCTAAAGACACCCCTTATGTTGCCTTCATTGACCATACGATGACCCTACGCCCGTCCCTTAAACACATCCAAGGTAATGACTACCTATTCCTTAATAATAGGGACAGTCTTACCATTGAAAGAATATACGAGAACACGAAAGACTTAATCTAGGGTAGGTATCTCATAGTTACTTGCTCACACTTTTCAAAATTACTTTTACACCACACAATTTCTAAACTAGGCTTTGTATACACCCATACGAGGGCCATTACAAAGTACTTAAAGAAATTTTTCTAATCACACACTACACTCTTGCAAACAAACAAAGTGAGCTAAGTAACTAAGAGCCCATGGATAACCATGGATATAAAGGGTGCTAATACCTTCCCTTTGTATAACCTACCCCCCGAACTCAAAATCTTTTTAAGGTCTTTCCTGTTCTTTTATGTCCTTTCCTTTTGGATAAAATAAAAGTCGGTGGCGACTCTTGCTATCCGCAACATTTAACTAAAGTCAGTTCTCCCACCGTGTTACAGTCACCTACCTGAGAGATATGTATATCTCATAATTTATCAAGGTGATGTATTACTCATGGATCAAGATGAGCCTGTGACCTACCAAGAGGCCATAATTGGTCCCGAGTCTGAGAAGTGGCTAGAAGCCATGAAATTTGAAATGGATTCCATGTACACAAACCAGGTTTGGACCTTGGTAGAGCCTCCTGTAGAAGTTAACCCTATAGGATGCAAGTGGGTCTTTAAAAAGAAGACTGGCATGGATGGTAAGGTACGTACCTATAAGGCAAGATTGGTTGCAAAAGAATATAAACAAATTCATGGGGCTGACTATGATGAAACCTTTTCACCAGTTGCAATGCTTAAATATGTTCGGATTTTACTTGCTATCGCTGCATATCATCATTATGAAATATGGTAGATGGATGTCAAAACTGCTTTCCTTAATGGGAATCTTCTTGAGGATGTGTACATGACACAATCTGAAGGATTTGACATACCAGAAGAAACCCAAAATATATGCAAGTTACAAAGATCCATATTGAAGCAAGCTTCCAGAAGCTGGATTCTTTGTTTTGATGAAACAGTAAAACAATATGGATTCATCAAGAATTAAGATGAGCCCTGTGTCTACAAGAAAGTTAGTGGGAGCATGATCGTCTTCTTGGTATTATATGTAGATGACATATTACTCATTGGAAACAATGTCCCTACCCCACAACAAGTAAAGTCTTGGTTGGGGAAATGTTTTTCTATGAAGGACCTAGGTGAAGCAGCCTACATATTAGGAATCAGGATCTACAGAGATAGATCACAAAAACTGCTTGGCCTAAGTTAGAGTACATACGTAGACAAAGTTCTGAGACACTTTAATATGCATGATTCCAAGAAAGGATTCAGACATATGCAACATGACATGTGTCCATAAAAAACACAATCCCCTTCAACTAAGGAATAAAAGGATCACATGAATAAGATTCCATATGCATTTGCAATAGGATCTATCATGTATGCCATGTTATGTACTCGACCAGATGTCTCGTGCGCTTTAAGTGCAATGAGTAGGTACCAATTTGATCCCGGTGATTCTCATTGGGTAGCTGTCAAGAATAACCTTAAGTATTTGAGAAGGACTAAGGACTCATTCTTGATATATGGAGGTCAAGAAGAGCTTGTTGTAATTGGATACACCAATGCTAGCTTCCAGACAGATAATGATGACTTTAGATCGCAATCTGGTTATGTGTTTTGCTTAAACGGTGGTGTTGTGAGCTTGAAAAGTTCAAATCAAGATACAAGTGTTGATTCTACAATCGAGGCCGAGTATATTGTTGCCTCATGTGCAGCAAAGGAAGCTGTTTGGATCAAAAAGTTCATTAGTAAACTTGGCATAGTTCCTAGCATTATGGATCCCATTGGTCTCTATTGTGATAACAATGGTGCTATCGCACAAGCTAAGGAGTCTAGATCTCACCAACGATCCAAAGACATACTTATGCAGGGCTGCAAGGATGCTTAAGTCATGGCTTGCTCAAGCTTAACCATGTTCATGGCATGTTGACAACGAAATGGAAAATCAAGTCCAAATGGCTAAATAAAGATCAAAAATGGAAATGGAGAATGAACATAGAACTAGGATTGGACATTTAGTGGTTTAGGATGGAAAAGAATTTGGGCTGACTTTGGTCAAAGTTGACCAAAAAGTCAACTATTGGCCAAAGTCAACATTTGGTAAACATGTAATTTTTTGTATTTTTGTATGTAATGAAACATTTTATGGATGAAAATGAATGGAATTGGTTAATTGAACAACATGAATTGGTTTAGTATATGAACTTATTACTTGAAATGGCTTGAATGAACATGACTTGTATGAAATGGATTTAAGTATGAATGGATTTGGACATGTTTGAAATGGCTTGGATAAAATCAAATAAATGACCCAAAAATCACACATGAAAGAAAGCCACAAAGTCCTTAGCAAGGTTAATAAGATATAATGCACTAAGACCTAGACAATAACCATAGACCAGGCAATGATAGTATGACAATGATTAGATGAATGAATGGAAATAGATGAAAGTTGTGGGATTAAGAACTTGGGCTATGACTAATGGGCTCAAGCACATATGAATAGAATCATAACCAAGGAAACAACATGAATGCACCATGAACATGAGGTTGTTGGGTGAACCTTGATCAAGTAGGAGAATCAAACCACAATGGGGAAGAATCAAATGAAACTAGGGTTATGAGGCGATCCAATGAAAATGAGATAACATTAGGGTTTTAATGACCCGAGGCATGCCATAACAAAGTCTCTTGAATCCAACATCAAGAAATTAGGGTTTTCCTCATCACCAGATGAAAAGTCAAGCCACAAGGCACATTTGGACCATACCATCCCTGATTAGGGTTTCAATGAGGCATACCCATAAATCAAGGCCTTTGAATGAATCAAGATACTTCATAAGTAAATCTCCAATGTATGAGCCCTCCGCCAGGGTTTTGATAGCCAAGATAAGGCCCAAAGAATATCCATAAGGTCACATAACCAAATCATCAAGAAATTAGGATGTGAATGACCTGAGGAGTATCATGATGAAGTCTTCTTGAATCCACATCCTAAAGATCAGACAAATTAGGGTTTTACTTCCCCTATGATCAGATGAATAGCCAATTCACACCTTTAAGGTTTGATCCATACATAAAACCTAGATTTGCAAGCCATAGAGATTTGAATCCATAGTGATCAATGATCTGTCTCCAATTCTACTTGTTTTCTGACACTCATTCGGCACCTTTGTACTCAGTCGATAACACATTAGTCCACTTATTTTATTGTTTTGTTTAGTAATTTAGATGTTTTACATTGTTGTTTCCAGTTGTTGATTACATGTTATATGCATCATTATACTCCATTTTATGTCCCTTTGTGGTAGTTCTATTGGTTTCAGGTGTAAGCAAGAGTACCAGAGGGATAGACAAGCAAATCAGACGTTCTGGGCCCGTCGGAAGAAGAAAATTGGACAGTACAGTAGTCCTGACACAGCCACCCGTGTTTCCTAACATGTGCCGTGTCAGGAGAAGACACTTGGAAGAGGAAAACAGGGAGCTGAACAGGGTGCCCGTGTCGGCTGACACGACCCGTGTCAGCCTCCCTGAAAGGGCGTGTCAAGCCTTTTACTCCAGAAGCCCAACACGGCCTGTCGTGTTGCCTGACACGGACGACCAGTGTTGGCTTGGACACTAGGTTTTCCAGTTTTGTGTTGTTTTTGGCACGACTTATCCTGGAGGGAATTTTGGACTTTTGCTAGATAAAAATTGTCATCAGGAACTATTTATTGGAGATTTAGATATGGAGAGAGGGACTTTTCACGATAAAAAATTAGAGACGATAAAGATTGAAGCAGTGGAAAGCAACGAAGAACGGAGATCTTTCAAGAGCAGACGCGATTGAAGATCAACGGAATTCCGAACTTTTTGCAATGTCTCAATTTCATCTTATATCTTATTTGAATAATATGAGAGGCTAAACCCCCCAATGCCAGGGGGTGTCCCTAAATTGATCATGTAATGACTCTGATGTTATAATTTCCTTAATATATGTTATTTGTTTCCAATTTCATTGTGTAATTTGCGTAATGCTTTCTTTATCAGAAAAATTAAGATTGATGTATGGTTAACGATTAGCAGGATTGCAATTGTTAAGGTTTTTAAACAGTGAAACCGTAGTAGATATCACCTAGGACTAGTGATACCCTATGGTTATCGGGTTATTCTTGTTAAACTAATGTGACTTGGGTTCATCATAATCACCTAAGGACTTAGAGGTTAGATTGAATACCAAAGGTTTCCCTCCGAGGTCTTAGGGGGAAATAATCTTAAGATCCGGTAATTGAAATCGTTCTCATTCTTAAGGAGATATACACTCAAGGGTCATTGTAAGACCCCAATTTTGACCCTAAGATCCCTCATGCAATTTCATCATATGCATTAGCATTGGGATCATACCTTGGCATCCTCCTTACCCCTCTTTCATTGGGTTTGTTTTGGGAGAGATCACCAAGCACCATGTGATTGTATCATACTTGTATATTGTCATTTTATTAACGAAAATACCAAAAATATGTCTTTGCATTTTCCTAACTCTTTTGTAGGTAGGGCATGATCACCATTGATCTATCAAGTTCATATCTAGGGTTTGAGACCCTCATGGCAAAGAGCACAACCATGGATTGACCCACAAATGGTTATAAGCATCATATATGAGTCCCAATGGCTCCTACATGTCATATTGATCAAGTTTTCTTCAAGAGTGTGGAGGTGATTTGCCTTGGAAACCCTAGTTTGACTGGGTATCTTGAGTGACTTCTCCAACAAACTATCTCACCAATTGATCAAATTTCTCAAGGGATACTTCAAAATTCATAATCTTATGAATATATTATCTACCATGATCCAAGAAAGTCAAAAGAATTGAAGGTTAGCAAGTTGGTTGATGGTGGTTGGCCAGATGAATTCATCTGATCAAAACTAGGTCTCCCTAGACCCTATCTCCTATAATTTTCAAAATATGAAAATTATTCCAAGATCAACGTTACTCTAAATGACATTCCAAACAACTTTCATGTTGATACCTAGATCTAGTTATGCTTGGAAAATCATTTTCTATGTTGAAACATTATAGGTCATTGTCTAAACCCTAATTTGAAAGTCAACTTCCCAAGGCTAGAACTTGCTCCATTTTTATGAGATGAAAGATTTCCAAGTTGCACAGTCAAATTGAAGATATCTACTTCAACTTTGATGTTTGGAGTGAGAGCTAAATCAACTTTTATGAGCATGTGATATGAGGATACATTATAGGTCATTTTTGACCTATACCATTGAACAAGTGATTTTTCCAAACTTCAAAAATGCATAACTCTATCATTATAAATCCAAATGACATGAAACTAGTGACCATTTTGAAGGTATTTGAAATCTCTACAACTTTTATGAAGACACTTTTCTCATTTGAAGCTCACATAAAAAGTTAAGCAAGGTGGAACATTGAGATATATGGCTTGACACTTATAAAAAATTTCAACATGTTGAAATTTCCAAACTTACACCTCAAAGTTCACCATGATCCAAGCTCCAAATGAAAAAGTGTTCAACATCAAACTTGTTCCCCTTGATCTAAGTTTTCCAAAGAACCTAAGTTCATGCATTTTGGATGAAGTTTGCTAGGTCTGCGCATGGCTTTAACAAAGCTGCATCATTGGAGAAAATCAAATGTCCAAAACTCCACATATCATTGCCTTGCCACTCAAGCCTCATTTGAACTTCAGAATAGTTGGATATGGATCAAAATGGATTTCTTCATGGGCCTGTACACGCCCATGCAAGCTTGTGCATGAAATGACCAAATTTAGCAATTTTTCAAGTGTGCAATTATCAATCCCAAATGCTACAAATACAAGGTCTCTGAGCTCAATTCAAAGAGACCTTGCGCGCCAGCTTTGCCCCTCAATTGAAACCCTCACATTTCAAAGGAAAACCTGAGAATTTTCAACTTGAAAATTGAGTTTGAATCTCACTGTTTGGAGATTCAAGAACTTCGGGATCCAAAGCTTTGTACCATTGCTAAACCACTCCTACAAGCTTCTCAAGTGTGATCAGATCAAGGTTGATGCAAGCAACATCAAGTTCCGCACAACATTGAAGGTAAATTTCAGAAAACTTCATCTCTTCGTTTCTCACTCAATTCTCATCAATTCTCTTGGATCTTTGGTTGTCTGAAGTCCTACCAATGTAGGCAAGAAGATTGAGTTGCTTAGAGGTCAAATCGAAGCAGCTCAGTTGACACACCTCAAAATTCAACTCCTCATATTTTTTTTATATATTTGGAGTTAGTTGAAATTGAGGTCAGATTCGTGCTCTACGCCATTTTTCTTTCAGATCATGTCCTCCTTTTTCATTTTCTTGATGGTGATTGGTGAACCAGTCCGGTGGACCTCGCCTGAGAAGGTGACCAGAGGTCCAGCGTCGGTGGTGTGCTGGACAGGTTCTGAGTCAATGATCTCATTTGAAATGTTTTAATCTGACACATTGGTTTTAATTACCATCCATGCAACGCATTGACTTAGGCCTGAGAAGGTGACCAGTGGCTCACTTTTTTTTTTTTTTTAACTCATTTGATTTTCATTAATTCATATTAAATTTAATATTGATCCAAAAAATATGAGAGTTTCACCAAAAAAAAATTAAATAAATTCCTCTTTCATATTAGAGATTTAAAATTATTTTTTGGATCATTATTAATATTTTTCATGATTTAATTGATTTTATGTTTATTTTTAATTGTTTAAAATTACTTTTAAGTCTTTAAAAATTCTGCAATTTTTTCTCCAAGGTCCTTTGACCTTGTTTGACCAATGATAAATCTCATGGCCATTTCTTTGGTGTTTTGATGAGGTTTTAGGAATTTGGCAAACCATATTTAATTTAAATGCTTTATTTTAGTATTTTTAATTTGAATAAATGTCAAATAATTGTGTTAACCTCTTGTGATGATTTGTGTAAGTTTGACTTATGTTGTTGGGCCTTGGTCAAGGTTGATTTGAATTTGTTAAGTTAATATCATTGGATTTAGGGGATTGATGGAATGTACATTCCATCTCCCAAAATGAATGAATGATATTAATTTGGTAAAAGTCCTCCTTTGACCAATTTGAGTTTTGATCCATTCCTCTCCCTCTTCATCTAGTTCCCTTTCTTTATGCATTCATCTGGTTTAGCCTATGATATCTCTAAGTCCTAAGGCTAGTTGATTATAAAATCAACATAAGTATGGATGAGATTATGCCACCTCTTTTGCATATTCTTTTTGTGTGTGGTATGTTTCATTAGCATAGTCCATTATATTATGTCTCTAACATGCATTAACACCAAAATCCTATTGCCCGACCTCAAATAGTTGTGACTTCTACATAAGTCCAATTACGATTGCTTAACATAGCGCTAAATTTTTGACACAAAAGGCATAGCATTCTAGTTAGTGAGATTGTAAGTCTCCCCTCTTTCATGGTATTGTGTGGAAACTTGGCCTTTTTTCCTTCCTTTGGAAGATGTCTTGGCTCAAGGATCCATGCTTGTGATAAGTGGGTTGAGTGTCCTCCAAAGAATGACTTAAAATGAAAAACCAAAAAGCAAAACTATACTAACTTCTAACTCATTAACAACTAACATTTAATTTCAAGTCCTTTATTTTAATGCACTTTAATTTTTGAGTTCTATTCATTTGCCATTATTCATACCATTCTAATTATTTATGTTAGTGCAATTTTCACTTTGTCCATTTGGACCATATTGTGTGATATATCTTGTTTGTGTATATTTTGTTTGTTTGTGTGGTCTTTGACCATTAATGTACATAATAAGAACAAAACCCCTAAAAAACTTTTGTGTGGAATGTTGACTTGATCTTGGACAAATTGGACTTAGAATCTAGGAAACCTCCCTATGCTAAAGGACTTGGCCAATGCCAACATTTGTGTAACCAAGTGCTTGAAATTTGAAACTTCATCTGATACATATTTGAAGATCCCTTTGAGTTCATCAGCAACATGATCATTGTGAAGCTGTTATTTTGAACCTGTGACTTGTGGAATTCATCTGCTACATGGGCTAATTGAAGAAGATTATGGAGTGGCTAAAGCTTGGATGTGGCTATCTTTATTTGATGCCTTGCTCTTCAAGATTGATATAATTGTGCATTGTGTGTTGCTTGAATCAAAATGTCCAAGGGAATTTGGGTTTCTACAAGACATTTTTGTCTATTGGATTGCTACCCAGTGGTCAGATCTTTTCAACTCTTAACTTTTAATTTTGTGCATAGGATTAGTCTCTTCATCTCATCCCCATTTCTTTAATTTCAAAATCTCTCTCTCGTTTTAAAAATCTTCTTTGCTTGAACTAGTTGTGTCCTAAACTTTGACCACTTTGCAAACTAGAAACTTTGGCCTTATGCCATTGCTTTTTCAAACTTCTTTCTTAAATCAAAGTTGTAAATAAACTTAACCATACTGACTTAAACTTTCAAAAATCCAAAAAGAACTAACTCATTCAAACCATTTTTAGGCCTTGGTGACTCTCAAACTAAATTTTTGTTAAAAGCTATGCATCCACTTTGAAATTTGTATCACGAACTATGAGGTTTTGACCCCTCATTTTTATATTGATACGTAGGCACAAGTTCGAAGGTCTTGTCAAACACAAAAGTATAATTAATGAACTCTTTTCTCATCTCCCCCATTCTATTTGTTTGTAAACATCATTTTGTACAAAAATACATATGCACACAAAAAAGGGCTCCCTAGGAGTACCTAGGACACTTTGGGTGCTAACACCTTCCCTCTGTGTAACCAACCCCCTTACCTGTAATCTCTGACATTTTATTAGTTTTGATTTGAAAACTTCTTACTTTTGGGTTTTGTTCGTACTTTTTCCTTTTTCCCTTGGAAACAATAAAAGTGTGGTGGCGACTCTTGTTATTTGATGTCTTGCTTATCCATATCTTGTAGATTATGAATTTACCGCTAAAGAAATTAAGTGGCGACTCTGTTGGGGAGTAGTCTCCAGTGGGTTTAGCCTACTTTTTTGTTGTGTGTATATAATTGTATATATGTGATGTATGTATATTTGTTTGTAAGATATAATTTTCCTGTTATGCTTGGTGATCTCTGAGTGGTGAGATAAATTCTAACCCGAACTTGAGTGCAATTAAGATAGGAGGATGGTATAGTCATGTTTGACTTGTGTGGAGTAGTCCTTAACAAGTTGGCTTGAGATCCATCTGCTTAGTGGAGACCCTTTTTGGATTTGGAAATGTCACACAAGTATTTGTGGTTAGGAATTACTATCTCTAATTTGGGTCTGAGAAGCTGAGGACCGTAGAACATTTACCCCCTCTTGGTCTATTTAGGACGTAGTGCGGAATTTGTTCAAGTGTAGACTTGATAATAGTTATTACGCGATACTACACTCAGACGAGTTTCTCTTGAGAATATTATGGGTCGATGAGTCAGTCATCTTAACCTGTAATATCTGATAGATGGAATTAAGACTCTGGGAACTTTTTAGAACATGATCTACAGGTTTTATCCTTAGTTCACTCCTTTGGGATGGTTCTTACACAGACTTCATGCTCGTGACTTACAACAAACCTTTGATTCTTGGCTGATCCAATCAAGTCTTGTCAATATCAATGGAACTTGGGTGTTGATAAGGTGTAAACCATAATCCACCAAAATGGATGATTTATCTTGACAATGACTTGATTCATCCCTTGACCTTTGTTTGCTTTCCTTGTGTGTGATCCCTTATTTGTGATTGTTGCATCCATGCATTCATACACATCATAACATTCATCACACGAAAATTTCAAGGAACTGAGGTATTATTTACAAATATTTTCAGACCATGGATTGTGGACGAAGGAACACTAAGAAGTATAGTTTCAGATGTCCCGACTTGAAAGAGTTAAGGAAGCTAGCATCCTTTGTATTAGATCTCTTGGACTTCAAACAACGTCATGGGAAGCTTTTGTCTATCTTGTCTACTGATGTGGTTGAAGGACTCTTGAGTGTGCTAGTGCAGTTCTATGATCCTCTCTACCGTTGCTTCACTTTCCCAAATTATCATCTTGTGCCTACATTGGAGGAGTATTCCCATCTCTTGGGGATACCTGTTTCTAGCAAGGTACCATTTAGTGGGTTGGAGGAGATTCCTATATCTCATCTTATTGCCTAAGCTCTTCACTTGAAGAAGTCTGAGATAGAGGCTCATTGGGTGAAGAAAGGAGGTTTATTTGGGTTGCCATCTGATTTCCTCATCAAGGAAGCTACTGCTTTTGCTCAATCCGGTAGTGTGGACGCTTTTGAAGCTATCTTTATGTTGCTCATTTATGGATTAGCTTTGTTCCCTAACATTGACGGTTTTATTGATGTTAACGCCATTATACTTTTCTTGATTGGGAATCTTGTGCCAACTTTGTTGGGTGATATGTACTTCTCTTTACATCTAAGGAATTCTAAAGGTGGTGGTACTATTGTCTCTTGCATTCCTCTTATGTACAAGTGGTTTATTTCGCACTTGCCTCAGACGCCTGCTTTTGTGGAGAACAAACAATGTCTACGGTGGTCTCAAAGGCTTATGTCTCTCACTAATGATGATATAGTTTGGTATGATCCTTCTTTGAGCGGTTTGGAGATTATTGATAGTTGTGGTGGATTCTATAATGTGCCTCTCATTGGTACACAAGGAGGAATTCACTACAACCCCGCTTTGGCTCGTCGTCAGCTTGGGTTCCCCTTGAGAGACAAACCTAATAACACTTTGTTAGAAGGTCTTTTCTATCAGGAGGGTAAAGATCCCCAACATTTGAAGCAGAAGATTGTGCATGCTTGGCATATTGTGCATAGGAAAAGAAGGTCCGAGCTTGGTCCACGCAATTGTGTAGCTTTGGAAGCTTACACTCTTTGGGTGAAGAAGAGAGCTTTGGAGTTGAAGATGCCTTATCCTTGTGAGAGACCTATATCTATGGTTGTGGTTGAGCCATTAACTCTCCCTAACCAAGATCTAGAGGAGTTGGAAGACGCACTCGCCAAGATGAAACAAGAAAAGGATATGTGGGAAGAGCGTTTCCGTGCTTTGAGCAAGAAGCATGAAGAGTTGCAGTTGGAGTATGAAGAGTTGCAAATGATATAGTAAGTTCCTTGAAAGTAAAAATAAATAAATAAGCATTGCATTTCATGCATCATTTGCATAAGCAGGTTTCTCTTTCGCCAGATGTCTCATTGGTGTTCTTCTGTGCTTCAGCCAAGATGACTCAGCGATATAACACTCGCGCGAATCATCTGAGAATCATGGAACACTTGAAGCAAGAGAACAGAGAGTTGAAGGACGAGATCGCTCGACTGACTGCCAGGATGGAGTCAGTGTTGGCCGCTAAGAGTCAATCTTCTCCAACGCCCGCAACTCCTCCTCCTCAGAAGACTGTTTTTTCAGAGGTGGCTACCTCTACCATGCCTGCTGCTGCCGCTCACTTTGCGCCTGCTATGTCTTCTGGATTCCCGTGGGGAATGTCGCCGAACTTCATGCCTGAAGGCTTCGTGCCTACATTTGCTTCCATGTTGGCATCTAGCCTGGTCATGGTTGTGCCACCTCCCGTTGTGCACACCTTGCCTCGTGTAGAGGATACCATTTATCATTCTGAGCCGTCTAAGGGTACAAATGTTTACGAGAAAATGGACAAAATGAAAGATCAGTTTTTTAAGCTGTGCAAGGAATTGAAGATGTTGTGAGGTAAGGATTTGTTTAGGAAAAGTGCTGTTGAGTTATGTCTGGTGCCGAATGTGAAGATTCTGGTGAAACTCAAAGTGCCTGACTTTGAAAAATATAGAGGGAACACATGTCCGCTCAGCCATCTGGTGATGTATGCCCTCAAGATGTCTACCCAAACTGACAATGATCAACTATTGATCCATTATTTCCAAGACAGTTTGACCGGTGTTGCGCTCTATTGGTATATGGGGTTGGACAGTGCAAGCATTCACACTTTCAACGACTTGGGATAAGCTTTGTCAAGCAATATAAGTACAATGTGGATATGGCGCTTGATAGAGACCAGATGAGGTCTATGTCTCAGAAGGATAAGGAGACATTCAAAGAGTACGCGCAAAGATGGAGAGAATTGGCCGCTCAGATCACTCATCCCTTGGAGGAGAAAGAGATGACAAAGATCTTTTTGAAGACCCTGAGTTCATTTTACTATGAACGCATGATTGCTAGTGCCCCTAGTGACTTTACTGAAATGGTAAACATGGGGATGAGGCTTGAGGAAGGTGTCCGAGAGGGACGTTTGTCAAAAGATGAAGCATCGTCAAGTAAGAGGTATGACAGTAGCTTTGGGAAGAAGAAAGGGAGCGAAACTAATGCAATAATCAGTGGGAGGCAGAGGAGGCCTCAGATCAGAAGGAATCAACAACCCCGTCAACACCACCATCAAGTATCTTCAGTCATTCCAGTATTTTCTAATAATTAATCAGTACCAATTCAACAACAACAACGTCAACCGCAACAACCGCAACAACAAACAAACACCTACAACAACAATAATACTAACAACAATCATCATCAACAAAACTTTGAGAGGAAGAAGGTCTCTTTCGACCCAATTCCTATGTCGTATGCTGAATTGTATTTGTCTTTGGTTCTCAAGAACCTACTTCAACCAAGAAACCCGCCGCAAGTTCCAGAACCACTTCCATGGTGGTATAAGCCTGAACTCCGTTGTGCTTTTCACCAAGGAGCACCCGGACATGATATAGAAAACTGCTACCCACTCAAGTATGAGGTTCAAAAGCTGATGAAGAGTGGAATGGTGTCCTTTGAGGACCGTGCACCGAACGTGAAAGCAAATCCATTACCCGCTCATGGAAATTCTTTTGTTAATATGGTGGATGGTTGCCCTAGCGAGTTTAAAGTGTTTGATGTTCGTTTCATCCAAAGGTCCTTGGTGCAGATGCATAAGGACATTTGTATGGTGAGTGATTGTGAGCATGACCATGATGGTTGTGACGTTTGCAGTATTAATTCAAGAGGTTGTGAGGTTGTAAAAAGGGACATCCATCGACTGATGAATGAAGGCATGATTCAAATTGTTCAATCCCGTCATGTAGATGACGATGTGAATGTCATAGTTCCCATTTTCAAACAACCAGAGAGATTCGTGATCCAGTACGACAGCAGTAACAGTATCAACGTTGGTCATACGGTTAGCGGGTCCAGTCCCGTATTCATCTGATAAAGTTGTTCCATATCAGTATAATTCTA
Source organism: Lathyrus oleraceus (assembly GCF_024323335.1). Lineage (NCBI taxonomy): Eukaryota > Viridiplantae > Streptophyta > Magnoliopsida > Fabales > Fabaceae > Lathyrus > Lathyrus oleraceus. The sequence continues at coordinate 70,349,190 of NC_066581.1, read as the reverse complement.
CAATGATGAAAGATGATCAAGAGGTCTTGTTACCTACGACCAGTTCTATAGTGAGCATTACTGATGTTACCAAGGTAACCCGCAGTGGTCGTGTATTTGGGCCGGTGTTCCCAAAGGATAAAGAAGAATCAGTTGTCAGTAAGAAGGTGGAAGTTCCTGCTGTAGATCCGGTTAGTGCTTCAAAGGGTAAGTCTGGTGAATACAGAAATTTGAAGACTAATGATGATGATGAGGTGCTTCGTTTGATCAAGAGGAGTGAGTTTAATGTGGTGGAGCAGCTGCTCCAAACCCCCTCAAAGACTTCAGTACTGTCTCTGCTAATGAATTTAGAAGCGCACAGAGAAGCACTGCAGAGAGTTCTTGAGCAAGCATTTATAGAACATGATGTTACGGTGGATCAGTTTGATCATATTGTAGCTAACATCACTTTCTGCAACAATCTCAGTTTCTGTGATGAAGAACTCCCTGAGGAGGGTAGAAATCATAATCTGGCTTTGCATATCTCTATGAATTGCAAAGATGATGCTTTGTCGAATGTGCTTGTTGACACCGGGTCTTCATTGAATATGCTGCCGAAGTCAACTCTGTCAAATCTATCATATCAAGGAGCGCATATGAGGTATAGCGGTGTAATCGTCAAAGCTTTTGACGGTTCACACAAAACAGTTATTGGTGAAGTGGACCTCCCAGTTAAGATAGGTCCGAGTGATTTTCAGATTACTTTTCAAGTAATGGATATCCACCCGGTCTACAGTTGCTTGTTGGGAAGGCCATGGATCCATGAGGCGGGAGCTGTTACCTCCACATTGCATCAGAAGCTCAAATTTGTAAAGAATGGAAAGCTTGTCGTTGTTGGTGAGGAAAAGGCGATGTTGGTTAGCCATCTGTCATCTTTCTCTTACATTGAAGCTGGGGATGAGGTTGGAACTCCGTTCCAAGCCTTATCTATTGCTGCTGAAAATAGAATCGGGGAACCTATGTCCTCATTGAAAGATGCCAAGAAGATTGTTGAAGAAGGCCATGTTGATCAGCGGGGGCGCGTGGTAGAGGTCTCTGACAACAAAGGAAGAACCGGTTTGGGTTTTCAATGAGGTTTGTCAATCGCAAGGTCTGAGGATATGAAACTTAGCTTCTTTAGCGGAGGGTTCATTCATGGCAATGAACAACACTTAGCTGTTGTGCTAGAGGATGACGAAAAGGAGGACTGCACCAATTTTGTGACGCATGGAAAGGCTTGCAACAATTGGACTGCTGTTGATGTTCTTGTTATTTTGCAACGATCTAAGTAATTTCTTTTATATGTTTTCAAAATCCTTCTCCTATTCCTAAGGGAGAAGTGAACATTGTTGGGCATTTTCAAATTGGTCATTAATAAAATTAATTCTATTCATCCACATCTATGATGTTTTGTTTTTACTTTTTGCTTTATTCTGAAAAGGTAATCACAAAAAACATAAATAAATAATATAATTGTCCATCTGCATAATATTTGGTCACAAATTCACCTCTCTAAAATCAAAATATCAAGTCATTATGCAGGTTGGTTTCTTACCCCATTGAATACAATGATCCTTCTCCTTCTCCAAATTTTGAATTCCTTGTGTTTCAGGCTGAGGAGGAAAGTGATGAAGAAGTGAGTGATGCACTATCTCGTCTTCTTGAGCATGATAAAAGAACCATTCAGCCGTTTGAAGAGCAGATTGAGCTAGTCAACTTGGGTTCCGAGGATGATGTGAATGAAGTCAAGATTGGGTCTCGACTGTGTCCAGATGTCAAGAAGGGGTTGATTGATCTGCTTCGAGATTATTCAGATGTGTTTACTTGGTCCTATCAAGACATGTCTGGTTTGGATTCTGAGATTGTGGAGCATAAATTGTCGTTGAAGCCAGAATGCCAGCCAGTCAAGTAGAAGTTGAGAAGAACGCATCCTGACATGGCTGTGAAGATCAAATAAGAAGTGTAGAAGCAGATTGACACCGGTTTCCTTGTGACCGCTGAGTATCCGTAATGGGTGGCCAATATTGTGTTTGTGCCGAAGAAAGATGGAACAGTCTGCATGTGTGTCGATTACAGAGATTTGAATAAATCCAGTCCGAAAGATGAGTTCCCTCTGTCACATATTGATATGTTGGTAGATAATACTGCTAAATTCAAAGTCTTTTCATTTATGGATGGATTTTCCGAATATAATCAAATCAAGATGGCACCCGAAGATATGGAGAATACCATATTCAATACACCCTGGGGAACATTCTGTTATAGAGTGATGCCTTTCGGTTTAAAGAATGCTGGTGCAACTTACCAGAGAGCAATGACTACTCTTTTTCATGATATGATGCATAAAGAGATTAAAGTTTATGTCGATGACATGATTGCTAAATCGATTGATGAAGAGGAACACGTTGAGCATTTGTTGAAGCTTTTCCAGCGTTTGAGGAAATATAAACTCCGCTTAAATCCCAATAAGTGTACTTTTGGTGTTCGTTCTGGTAAGTTGTTGGGCTTTATTGTCAGCGAGAAGGCTATTGAGGTTGATCCTGCCAAGGTCAAAGCAATATAAGAGATGCCTGCGCCCAAAACTGAGAAGCAAGTTAGAGGTTTTCTCGGCCACTTGAATTATATTTCCATATTCATTTCACACATGACTGCCACATGTGCGCCTATATTCAAGCTTCTTCGGAAAGATCAGTCTTGTGATTGGACCAAAGACTTCCAGAAAGCTTTCAATAGTATCAAGGAATATCTGCTTGAACCTCCGATTTTGTCTCCGCCTGTGGAAGGAAGACCGTTGATCATGTATCTGACTGTGCTTGAAGATAGTATGGGTTGTGTTCTTGGTCAGTAAGGTGAGACTGGAAAGAAAGAATTTTCAATTTACTACCTCAGTAAGAAGTTCACCGACTGTGAGACTCGGTATTCTATGCTTGAGAAGACTTGTTGCGCATTGGCTTGGGCTGCTAAGCGTCTGCGTCAGTATATGTTGAATCATACCACTTGGTTGATATCCAAAATGGATCCAATCAAGTATATATTTGAGAAGCCTACTTTAACTGGGAGAATCGCCCGTTGGAAGATGTTGTTATCTGAGTATGATATCTAATACCGATCTCAGAAAGCGATCAAAGGTAGTATCTTGGATGATCATTTGGCTCACCAACTAATTGAAGATTATCAGTCAGTGCAATATGATTTTCCTGATGAAGAGATCTTGTACTTGAAAATGAAAGATTGTGATGAACCATTGCTTAAAGAAGAGCCAGAACCTGGTTCCCGTTGGGGCATGGTATTTGATGGAGCTGTTAATTAATATGGTAATGGCATTGAGGCAGTGATTATTACTCCTCAAGGCACGCATTTCCCCTTTATAGCTAGATTGACTTTCAAGTGTACAAACAATATGACATAATATGAAGCTTGAATTATGGGGCTCGAAGAGGCCATTGATCTCAGAATCAAGCACTTAGATGTCTTTGGCAATTCAGCTTTGGTCATGAATCAAATCAAAGGTGAATTAGAGATGAATCAGCCCCGTTTAATACCATATAGAGATTATGCGAGGAGGATTTCAACTTTCTTTACAAAGGTTGAGTTTCATCATATCCCTCGAGATGAAAATCGGATGGTAGATGCTCTTGCAACGTTGGCATCGATGATTGTAGTGAAGTTTTGGAATGAAGTTCCCAATTTGTCTGTGATACGTCTTGATAGGCCAGCTCATGTTTTTTCTATTGAAGAAGTCAAAGACGAGAAGCCGTGGTATTACGACATCAAGCGTTTCCTTCAAAGTCAGATTTACCCGTCTAGGGCATCTTTAAAAGACAAGAAGACTTTGAGAAGATTAGCCGGAAACTTCTACCTGAATGGTGATGTTTTGTACAAGAGAAACTTCGACATGGTTCTGCTCAGATGTGTGGATAGACACAAAGCAGACTTGTTAGTGACTGAAGTGCATGAAGGTTCCTTTGGTACTCATTCCAATGGACATGCAATGGCGAAGAAGATGTTGCGAGCAGGTTACTATTGGCTGACAATGGAATCTGACTGTTGCAAGTTTGTGAAGAAATGCCACAAGTGTCAAATATATGCTGATAAGATTCATGTTCCTCCGACACTATTGAACGTCATTTCCTCCCCATGGCCTTTCTCCATGTGGGGAATCGATATGATTGGAATGATTGAGCCCAAAGCTTCGAATGGACATTGTTTCATTCTAGTGGCAATTGATTACTTCACAAAATGGGTTGAAGCGACATCGTATCCGAATGTAACCAAGCAAGTTGTTGTAAGGTTTATCAAGAATCAAATTATATGTCGTTATGGTGTGCCAAGTAAGATCCTTACTGATAATGGATCAAACTTAAATAACAATATGGTGGAAGCTCTTTGTAAAGGCTTCAAGATTGCACATCATAATTCTTCTCCCTACAGACCTAAGATGAATGGGGATGTTGAAGTTGCGAACAAGAACATCAAGAAGATCATTTAAAAGATGGTTGTAACGTGTAAGGATTGGCACGAGATGCTCCCATTTGCTTTGCACGGGTACCGTACATCCATCTGCACTTCAACAGGGGCAACCCCTTTCTCTCTTTTTTATGGTTTGGAAGCAGTACTCCCCGTAGAGGTTGCGATTCCTTCATTACGTGTGCTCATGGAAGCCAAGTTGACTGAATTTGAATGGTGTCAGACCAGATTTGATCAAATGATTTAATAGAAGAGAAGAGATTGACTGCCATGTGTCATGGTCAGTTGTATCAGCAGAGAATGAAGAAAGCATTTGATAAGAAGGTCAAACCTCGTGTGTTCAGAGAAGGTGACCTTGTGCTCAAGAAGATTTTATCGTTCAAACCAGATTCTAGGGGAAAATGGACTCCTAATTATGAAGGCACATATGTTGTTAAGAGAGCCTTTTCAGGCGGCGCTTTGATTCTTACAACTATGGATGGTGAAGAGTTCACTCGTCCTGTGAACGCATATGCAGTCAAGAAATACTTCGCCTAAAAAAAGAAAAGAACAGCTCGCTAAGTTGAAAACCCGAAAGGGCAGCTTAGGCAAAAATGAGCGTCTCGGTGGATTGAAAACCCGAAAGGGCAATCCAGGAAAAAGTTAGAGACATAAAACAGAAAGAATTTCCCGATAAGTTGAGTACCCCACCTTGGGGCAACTTATGAAAAAAATTAGGGATTACGGCAAGTAACTACACTCTGCTGATCTTCAGATTTTGGAGAAACATTGAGCACAAGGGTTGACATCAATTCATCATCCCCGGTAGCGGTCAAAAGCACAACGGACATCAAGAGTTGGTAGAAGGATTAGTGGTCATTTGTATTCAATGTAACCCTTTTCCATGGAAATTACCATTTTCAACTTTGTAAAAATCTATGGGTCTTGTGATTTACAGACTACCATTCTATTAAATAAAGTTGAGCTTTTATCCAATTGTTTTCACTCTTATTTTACTTCAGCCAATAGTTTAAATTCTATTATGATCATTTTTGAAATTAAAATTTTAATCAAAATCATTTTCTTAAATATATAAAATCAAGAACTTTTCAAAGCAATTAAAAAGAAACATCGACATCATTTCGAAAGCAGCAAGTGTTAAGTGTGAAGCATCGAGGATTCCCTAAAGCAGTTAACCCTTCGGGTATCCTTAGCTGAGTTTGTTGATCCAGTTCCCTTGTGACATGCTTGATCCCCGGCGGAACTCCCGTACATTTACCTAGCTGAGTTAGTGGATTCAGTACCTTGTAGAGTGGTGTTTTATCCCCGACAAAGTTTCGGTATCCCCCTGCAGAGTTTGTGTATTTTTCGCAAGTTTGATTTTGGATCTTCAGCAGAATAAGCTGATTTCCCCAGTAGTTCGCGTTGGTTTCTCCACCAGTCGCCATCCGACTCGCTCCCAGTCAAAGTTTCCTCCTAGTTTCTGAGCAGCTATTTGTGTTATCCTCTGTATGGTTGTCTCCCATGTGATATGGTGTTGACCTAAAAATCCCCGCAGACTCGATAACGTTTCCTTTCCTCAGCAGATCTCCTCCTTCCCCAGCTAGGGTTAAGCCTTTGGGATATTGATCTCTCTTTTCTCCGGCAGTTGTCCTTTTTTTTCTGGATTTGGGCGAGGATTGTACCGATGATTCAAATTTTGCGACCCCTTTGTATCCTTTAAGATCGTTTTGTCAGCATAATCATCATATATATATATATATATATATATATATATATATATATATATATATATATACACACTCATATAATTTCATATTTGCATATTTACTGAATCATTGTCTGAGATTCTTATGCTCTGTTATGGCGATACCTTATCTCCATACGAGTTCGGTGTTTGTCCTCTCTCAATTATAGAAGGTCGTCCCCTTTAAGCAGAAAGACTTTAACCTTTCTCCTTTCCCCACTGAGTTATTTCCTCGTGGATGATCATTGTTTCAGTTTTTCCTCCCCAGTAAATTATTTGGATGGAACCACTCCCCTTGAGATATATCCTCATTAGAATGAGTCTTGATTGACTGTTTCTTTCTAGCTCTTACCTAGATGGATGCTTTGAGTCTCCTAAGAGTTTATTACCCAGTAACTGGTAATATTCTCTTTAGTTCGTAGTTTGTTACTTCTTGCCCAATACACGGCAAAAGTATCTCTGTTTTTCTCCTCGATAGAGCCCCAAGTGGATATATTCCCCAGGAAGTATATCCTTGATATGTTCATTCTAACCGGTGACAGATATCTTTCTCTCCCCTGCCTGAGCTTATCCTTGATATGTTCATCCTAACCGATGACGGATATTCTCACATTTGGTATTCTACCTAGTAAAAAGGTAGTTGTAATCTCTATTTTTTGTTCTCCAGAGAGTTAATCCTTGATATGTTCATCCTAACCGATGACGGGTTTCCTTCTCTTTGCGGTCTTCTACCCAGTAATCGGTAGTTATAAATCCTGCTTTTGTCCCCTTCGCAGAGTCTATCCTTGATATGTTCATCTTAACCGGTGATGGATTTTCTCTTTGATGGTATTCTATCCAGTAACTGATAGATGTAATTCCTATTTTCTCTCCTTAACAGAGTCTATCCTTGATATGTTCATCTTAACCGGTGAGGAATTTTCTCTTTGACGGTCATCTATCCAGCATTCAATAGATGTAATTCCTACTTTTTGCTCAGTTGGTTTATCCTTGATATGTTCATCTTAACCGATGACGGATATCCTCCTTGACAATTCTCCGGCAAGTCTATCCTTGATATGTTCATCTTAACCGATGATGGATCTTCTTCCCTGTTGAGTTTATCCTTGATATGTTCATCCTAACCGATGACGGATACTCTCATTCTTGGTCTTCTGCCTAGTAACTGGTAGTTATAAATCCTATTTTCTGTAGTTTTCCCCAACAAGGCTATTCTTACCCAGTAACCGGTAATGAATACTCCCTCCTGGTGGTTCTCAGTGAGTCATCCTTGATATGTTCATCCTAACCGATGACGGATGTCCTCTCTGACAGATCTTTATTATCTCCTTACCCAGTAACAGGTAGTAGATAGTAGATTTCTGCTCCTCCTGTGTCGAAGTTTATTTCTCCCCAGTTGAGTTGAGTGCGCATTTCCTTAGTGAAATCGCTTTTCCTGCATGATTCAAGTACGTTAGTTTTATCCTGGTCTACTCGTTTCCCCTGCAGATATTTTGTTTCCCCGGCTGAGTCTTTCCATTTTGTATGGAATTCCTCTAGTCCCCCAGCATTTTTAAGTCGTAGCCTGGCCTACGCATAAGCTCATTTATCCCCTCAGAGTATCTGTCTCCCCAGTGAGTTTTCCTTACGAAATACATTATACTCCTGCGGACTTTCGGTCTCTCTGATTTCTTTTCCTTTGTGGCAATATTTCTCCACAGGGCATTAACTTTTGCATTCATATCATATGCATTATGAGGTCTCTTAGGGACCAAAATTTATTTCTATGTGTTGTTATTTAAGCCCATTCTACTGAGTCGAGCTGAAGATTTTAACCTTCACCTCCTCAGTTAGAATGTCCTTAAATAGGGGCAGCTGTAAGACCCCAATTTTGACCATAAGATCCCTCAAGCAATTTCATCATATGCATTAGCATTGGGATCATACCTTGGCATCCTCCTTACCCCTCTTTCATTGGGTTTGTTTTGGGAGAGATCACCAAGCACCATGTGATTGTATCATACTTGTAGGTATGGCATGATCACCATTGATCTATCAAGTTCATATCTAGGGTTTGAGACCCTCATGGCAAAGAGCACAACCATAGATTGACCCACAAATGGTTATAATCATCATATATGAGTCCCAATGTCTCCTACATATCATATTGATCAAGTTTTCTTCAAGAGTGTGGAGGTGATTTGCCTTGGAAACCCTAGTTTGACTGGGTATCTTGAGTGACTTCTCCTACAAGATATCTCCCCAATTGATCAAATTTCTCAAGGTATACTTCAAAATTCATCATCTTATACATATATGATCTACCATGAGCCAATAAAGTCAAAAGAATTGAAGGTTAGCAAGTTGGTTAATGGTGGTTGGCCAAACAAATTCATCTAATCAAAACTGGGTCTCCCTAGACCCTATCTCCTACAATTTTCACCATATAAAAATAATTCTAAGAGAAACGTTACTCTAAATGACATTCCAAACAACTTTCATGTTGAGACCTAGAGCTAGTTTTGCTTGGAAAATCATTTTCTATGTTGAAACATTATATGTCATTTTGTCTAAACCCTAATTTGAAAGTCAACTTTCCATGGCCATAACTTGCTCAATTTTTATGAGATAAAAGATTTCCAAGTTGCACAATCAAATTCAAGATGTCTACTTCAACTTTGATGTTTGTAGTGAGAGCTAAATCAACTTTTATGAGCATGTGATATGAGGATACATTATAGGTCATTTTTGACCTATACCATTGAACAAGTGATTTTTCCAAACTTCAAAAATGCATAACTCTATCATTCTAAATCAAAATGACATGAAATTAGTGACCATTTTTAAGTTCTTTTAAAGAGCTACAACTTTTATGAAGACACTTTTCTCATTTGAAGCTCACATAAAAAGTTAAGCAGGGTGGAATGTTGAGATATATGGCTTGACACTTAGAAAAAATTTCAACATTTTGAAATTTCCAAACTTCCACCTCAAAATTCACCATGATCCAAGCACCAAATGAAAAAGTGTTCAACGTCAAACTTGTTCCCCTTGATCTAAGTTTTCCAAAGAACCCAAGTTCATGCATTTTAGATGAAGTTTGCTAGGTCTGAACAGAGCTACATTATTGGAGAAAATCAAATGTACAAAACTCCACATTATCATTGCCTTGCCACTCAAGCCTCATTTGAACTTCAGAACAGTTGGATATGGATCAAAATGGATTGCTTCATGGGCCTGTACACGCCCATGCAAGCTTATGGATGAAATGACCAAATTTAGCAATTTTTCAAGTGTGCAATTATCAATCCCAAATGCTATAAATACAAGGCCTCTGAGCTCAATTCAAAGAGACCTTGCGCGCTAGCTTTGCCCCCCAATTGAAACCCTCACATTTCAAAGGAAAACCTGAGAATTCTCAACTTGAAAATTGAGTTTGAATCTCACTGTTTGAAGATTCAAGAACTCCAGGATCCAAAGCTTTGTACCATTGCTAAACCTCTTCTGCAAGCTTCTCAAGTGTGATCAGATCAAGGTTGAAGCAAGCAACATCAAGTTTTGCACAACATTGAAGGTAAATTTCAGAATACTTCATCTCTTCGATTCTCACTAAATTCTAATCAATTTTCTTGGATCTTTGGTTGTCTGAAGTCCTACCAATGTAGGCAAGAAGATTGAGTTGCTTAGAGGTTAAATCGAAGCAACTCAGTTGACACACCTCAAAATTCAACTCCTCATATCTTTTTATTTATTTGGAGTTAGTTGAAATTGAGGTCAGATTCGTCCTCTACGCCATTTTTTCTTTCAGATCATGTCCTCCTTTTTCATTTTCTTGATGGTGATGAGTGAACCAGTCCGGTGGACCTCGCATGAGAAGGTGATCGGAGGTCCAACGCAGGTGGTGTGCTGGACAGGTTCTGAGCCATTGATCTCATTTGAAATGTTTTAATCTCACGCGTTGGTTTTAATTACCATCCCAGCAGCGCACTGACTTAGGTCTATTGTGGAACGCGCGTTTGTGTCCACTTGATCTGCCACCTCAATTAATGAGGGAGATCAAGTGGCTCACGTTTTTTTGATTTTTTGATTTTTGTTTTAATTCATTTGATTTTCATTAATTCATATTAATTTTAATATTGATCCAAAAAAACATGAGAGTTTCACCAAAACTTTTTAAATAAATTCCTCTTTCATATTCTGAATTAAAATTATTTTTTGAATCATTATTAATATTTTTCATGATTTAATTGCTTTTATGTTTATTTTTAATTGTTTAAAAATACTTTTCAGTCTTTAAAAATTCTAAATTTTTTTCTCCAAGGTCCTTTGACCTTGTTTGACCTATGATAAATTTCATGGCCATTTCTTTGGTGTTTTGATGAGGTTTTAGGAATTTGGGAAACCATATTTAATTTAAATGCTTTATTTTAGTATTTTTAATTTGAATAAATGCCAAATAATTCCGTTGACCTCTTGTGATGTTTTGTGTAAGTTTGACTTATGTTGTTGGGCCTTGGTCAAGGTTGATTTGACTTTGTTAAGTTAATATCATTAGATTTATGGGATTGATGGAATGTACATTCCATCTCCCAAAATGAATGTATGATATTAATTTGATAAAAGTCCTCTTTTGACCAATTTGAATTTTGATCCATTCCATTCCCTCATCATCTAATTCCCCTTCTTTATGCATTCATCTCACTTGGCCTATGATATCTCTAAGTCCTAAGGCTAGTTGATTGTAAAATTATCATAAGTATGGATGAGATTAGGCCACCTCTTTTGCATATTCATTTTGTGCGTGGTATGTTTCATGAGCATAGTCCATTATACTATGTCTCTAACATGCATTAACACCAAAATTATATTGCCCGACCTCAAATAGTTATGACTTTTACATAAGTCCAATTACGATTGCTTAACATAGCGCTAAATTTTTGACACAAAAGGCATAGCATTCTAGTTAGTGAGATTGTAAGTCTCCCCTCTTTCATGGTATTGTGTGGAAACTTGGTCTTTTTTCCTTCCTTTAGAAGATGTCTTGGCTCAAGGGTCCATGCTTGTGATAAGTGGGTTGAGTGTTCTCCAAAGAATGACTTAAAATGAAAAAACAAAAAGCAAAACAATACTAACTTCTAACTCATTAACAACTAACATTTAATTTCAAGTCCTTTATTTTAATGCACTTTAATTTTTGAGTTCTATTCATTTGCCATTATTCATATCATTATAATTGTTTATGTTAGTGCAATTTTCTCTTTGTTCATTTGGACCATATTGTGTGATATATCTTGTTTGTGTATATTTTGTTTGTATGTGTGGTCTTTGACCATTAATGTACATAATAAGAACAAAAACCCTAAAAAACTTTTGTGTGGACTGTTGACTTGATCTTGGACAAATTGGACTTAGAATCTAGGTAACCTCCCTATACTAAAGGACTTGGCCAATGCCAACATTTGTGTAACCAAGTGCTTGCAATTTGAAACTTCATCTGATACATCTTTGAAGATCCATTTGAGTTCATCAGCAACATGATCATTGTGAAGCTGTTATTTTGAACCTGTGACTTGTGGAATTCATCTGCTACATGGGCTAATTTGAAGAAGATCATGAAGTGGCTAAAGCTTGGATGTGGCTATCTTTATTTGATGCCTTGCTCTTCAAGATTGATATAATTGTGCATTGTGTGTTGCTTGATTCAAGATGTCCACGGGAATTTAGGTTTCTATAAGACATTCTTGTCTATTGGAATGCTACCTAGTGGTCAGATCTTTTCAACTCTTAACTTTTAATTTTGTGCATAGGATTAGTCTCTTCATCTCCTCCCCATTTATATAATTTCAAAATGTCTCCCTCTTTTTAAAAATCTTCTTTGCTTGAACTAGTTTTGTCCTAAACTTTGACCCCTTTACAAACTAGAATCTTTGGCCTTATGCCATTTCTTTTTCAAACTTCTTTTCTTAAATCAAACTTGTAAATAGACTTAACCATACTTGACTTAAACTTTCCAAAATCCAAAAAGAACTAACTCATTCAAACCACTTTTAGGCCTTGGTGCCTCACAAACAAATTTTTTGTTAAAAGCTATGCATCCACTTTGAAATTTGTATCACGAACTACGAGGTTTTGATCCCTCATTTTTATGTTGGTACGTAGGCACAAGTCCAAAGGTCTTGTCAAACACAAATATATAATTAATGAATTCTTTTCTCATCTCCCCCGTTCTATTTATTTGTAAACATCATTTTGTACAAAAATACATATGCACACAAAAAAGGGCTCCCTAGGAGTACGTAGGATACTTTGGATGTTAACACCTTCCCTCTGTGTAATCTACCCCCTTAATTGTAATCTCTGACATTTTATTAGTTTTGATTTGAAAACTTCTTACTTTTGGGTTTTCTTCGTACTTTTTCCTTTTTCCCTTGGAAACAATAAAAGCGCGGTGGCGACTCTTGTTATTTGATGTCTTGCTTATCCATAGCTTGATGATCATGAATATACCGCTACAGTCATTACATGAGATTTTCACACACCACCCTTGGCATATTATTATAATTTGTGAAAATATTTATTTTGTTTTATTTTCCCTTACAGTAAATTTTACAAAACACAAACTATTACTTTTGTTCAATTGAGTGATTATTTACACATATATTGATGTGCAATCCTCGAGATCGATCTTTGAGAAATATCCTTCTTATTACTACATCGGCAAAATAGTACACTTGCTATTTTCCCGATCAAGTTTTTGGCGCCGTTGCCGGGGATTGCCAAATATAAGTTTAAAATCATCTCAATTGAAATTTTGTTGCTCTACAACTAAAATTTATTTTCCGTTATTCTGAATATTTTATTTTGATTATATCAACTGATATGTGTCTGATATTTGTATGCGAGGTAAGGTCTCAGCTGATTTTCCTTTTGACGCAGAAATCGAGAGAACCTTGCGGGCAAGACTCAGACAAGCTCGATTAGCCAGATTGGAATCAGACGAAGAACAACTTTCCATCCATTCAGGTTCAGATTCAAGTTCTGATAGAGAGATCGAAACTATGGTTGATATTCCACCGCCATCAGAAAGACTGTTGGGAGACTACGGAGGTGCAAATGCACAAACCGACATATTAACTATTGTCAACCAACCTGTGAACGTGGCTAATTTCCAGCTACACTCGAGTACCATTAATCAGCTTGAAAGGAAGCATTTTACTGAAAAAGTGAATGAAGATGCAAACAAGCATTTGCAGAGGTTTCTGACCATGAGCAACACTCTAAAAATTGATGGTCACGCCGAAGAAGCCAAGAAATTGAGAATGTTCCCGTTTACCTTAGCGAAAGAAGCTGAAGAATGGTTTTATTGCCTACCTGTCGGTAGCATCACATCGTGGGAAGAAATGGAAAAAGCCTTCCTGAATGAGTATTTTCCAGCATCGGTATTTCTGCGGAAGAGGTATGAAATTCTGAATTTTAAGCAGAAGGACGGGGAAACTTTGGGAGACGCTTACAAGAGATTCAAGAGAGTCCTAGTAGCCTGCCCAACTCATAATATGGATGCTACTGAACAGATGCAGATGTTTGTGAATGGTATCAAAATAAAGACCAAACAACTAATTAATATTATAGTCGGTGGTTCCACAAATTTTTCAACAGCCACCGGTATCAAGAAGATCATTGAAGCAATTGTTGCTACTGAACACATGGAGTTGTACGATAGGTGTCAAAGCAAACCATAAGGGGTTATAGATTTAAAGTTGGAAACAATAAAATCCGTATTGAAGATACTATAGTTGTTGAAGTTGAGAAGAAGCTGAAGGCGATGAATATAGGTACCCGACAGGTGGCACAGGTCCAACCAGCTCCTACTGTCTATTGTGAAATCTGTAATGATCTGCACCGAACTGTATATTATTTTGCAACCCATCAACAAGTGGAGGAAATCAAATTTTAGAAGTAGAATAATCCTTATTCCAACACGTACAATCCGGGTTGGAAGAATCATCCCAACTTCTCATGGAAAGACCAAAAAGAGACCGCTCCTCAACATGGTCAGTACCAAACTCAATATCAACAACAGCAGTAGCAACAGGCACCTAAGAAAGCTGAGTGGGAGATTGCCATTGAAAGAATGGCAGCTCATCATGTTCAATTTCAAGAAGAAACCCGGAACTATCAGAAAAACACCATAACATCCATAAAAAATCTTGAAGTCCAGATGGCTCAAATCGCTCAGCAATTAGCATCGAGTTCTTAAGCACAAAGTGCTCTACCTAGTGCAACTGTGCCAAATCCTAGAGAGCATAATAATGTGAGCGTTGTGACAACAAGAAGTGGTTAATCTGATGAAGTAGTCGAGGAGATGGATGAAGAGGAAGATCAGTTGATCGAAGTGGGTCTTGAGATCAAAGAAAATGAAGTTGTGAGGGAAGAAGTGGTAGCACCGAAACCGCTTGTGAAAGAAACAGTCATTGAGCCTAAGCCGGTTGTTAAGCTTCCCTTTCCCACTAGAAACAAGAAAAAGGGACAGCATGAGAAAAACTTTGAAAAATTCTTAGAGTTGTTCAAGAAGCTGGAGATTAACATTCCACTATTGGAGACACTTGAACAAATGCCTACTTATGCCAAGTTCATGAAGGACATCATTTCGAAGAGGCGTACCGCCGAAACCAACCCGATTATTCTAACTGAAACTTGTAGTGCTATTTTACAGGGTATGAAGATTTCGATAAAGAAGAAAGATCGAGGAGTTGTCACCATCCCTTGTACTATTGGAGACAGGTCATTCAACAATGCCCTTATTGATATAGGAGATAGTGTGAGTCTCATGTCGTTATCCATTTACAAGAAGCTTGGTATAGGAGTTGTGCAAGATACCAGGATGACACTCCAATTCACCGATAATTCGGTCAAGATACTGTATGGAATTGTGAAAGATGTCCTGGTGAAAATCGACAAGTTCGTATTTCCAGTTGATTTTGTAATTCTAGAAATGCCAGAAGATGAAGAGATCCCTCTCATTCTTGGTAGACCCTTTTTGGAGACGGGAAGGTGTGTAATCAACATAGAAGAAGGAATCATAACGTTGAAGGTTTATGATGAGGAATTAAAAATCGATGTTCGAAACACCATGAAAGACAAGGATGATATTTGTACCAGTCACACTATAGAGGTTATGGATCAGGTGATGACATATGATATCCCTCTAAATGCACCACCGTCACCTTTGGAAATAGTGTTGAGTTTGTCCATTTCCGACAATGATAAAGAAGTGGATGACGGGAACTCCCAAGCGCTAGCCTTGCTGGATTCACAAACCCCATGGAAAGGATCTCGACCACACCGGTGGGAGGATTTACGCCTACTTCACTCTAGTGAGGAGGATGAAGAGCCAGAGAAAGGAACTGAGTTGAAACAACTTCCGGAGAACCTCAAAGATGTGTTTTTAGATTCTGAAGGAAAATGTCCTGCTACTATAAACTCGAGCCTAGAGAATATCAAAGAAGAGAAGCTCATCCAAGAATGGAAGAGATAGTTCGGAAAGAGGTGGTAAAAGTGTTGGACGCAGGTCATATATATCCTATTTATGACAATACCGGGCCACAAAGAAAAGAGTTTTTCGAGGGACAACTAGAACTCTTGTTCAAATCCAAATTAAAGCCTCTAGGAAAGCTGAAATCCAGGTGGTCGGGTCCGTTTGTGGTTCACAAAAATTTTCTCCATGGAGCTATAGAACTGAAAAATCCAAATAATGGGGATACATTCAAGGTGAACGGATAAAGGTTTAAGCACTACTATAAGGGGCAAGAAAGTGGTTGATCGATAATGTTTATCTCCAAGGATGAGGGAGACGACCATCGAGCCATGCGACGTTAAACGCAGCGCTTCGTGGGAGGCAACCCATGCGGTTTTATTCTAAGTATTTCCATGTTTGGTGTGTTTACAGGTTTATTCGTAGGTTCACAGGTACATCGCATAGTGCAGAAGAGAAGGGTTGAGTTAAACTCATAAAAGATTGTTGGATACCAGAGAACAGGGTAATAACCAAAAACAGTGGAAAAATAAGAATTTTTTGGAAAAACAGAGCCCAGACACGGGTGCCCGTGTCACCTGACACGGGTGTCCGTGTCACCTGACACGGCTCGTGTCAAGCAAGCAACTGAGAGACCAAAATTTTACAGTAGGCTGACACGGCCCATGTCAGCTCTACTGGAAGAAGCATCAAAAAACAGTGCCCTGACACGGCCACCCGTGTCAGCTGACATGGTCCGTGTCAGGCCCAACGGCCATATTTTTCAAAATTTGTCTTTTTGTGACTTTGTGGACCCCACCCGGATTTTCCACCACTTAAACACATCTTACCCTTAATTTACCAATAAAATCTGATTTTCTTTCACACTCTCTCTCATTTTTACATAACCCATATCCTTCCTCATTTGTTCTTCACCTTCCTCCATAACCACACCATCTTAAAGCTCTCAACTTTAGCCCCTTACTCTATCCAAATTGCCGGCACCCTTCACAAAAGTTGCTCTACTCTCCATCCTCTACAAGGCTACGGTAATCGTTTTTCTGTTTTCCATACTTTTTCGGGGGGGGGGGGTGATAAATTTTGTTGCAGGAATAAATAATTCCACCAAAGCGAATTTCCAAAGGGAGGCAAACAAATGCGGAATCATCCCATCCACGGAAATGGACCATCCGTCATCCGAACTCACATGATATCATCTTTGACAACTCGGAGTATGAACGGAGGTACGCATCTCATGTCAAACGGAAAATCACTCCGACAAGGTACCTTTGCTCTGATACTTTATTTCAATTAGGTTTGTCGGAAGAATTGGATAGGATGTTCCATGTCCTCGGAATGCTTGAATTTGTGCATTGTGAAGCGCCAACCTATGAGCGCATCACCTTAGAATTCTTGAGTACAATTGAGTTCAAGTTGAAAAAAGGTTGGACGGGTACAACGATGTACTTTGGAGGAATGATGTACTTTAGGGGTCCTTTCAAGTCAACTTCAAGATTTAAGCATTCTAAAGGCATGAGGCCTAGTTTCTCTTCAACATACTTAGCATTCTAAAGGCATGAGGCCTAGTTGCTCTTGAACTCCATTAAGCATAGGTAAGGTCCTAATTCTAAGTCCTTTCTCCTTTTTTTGCATTGGGTTCACACAAACAAAAACAAAACAAGCACAAGGCAACAATATATTTACACAATAATGTGCTCAAGTTAGCAAAAGGCAAATGACATAAACATAAACATGAGCTCAAGTGAGCAAAAGAAAAGACAATATGAATAAATGAGCAAGAAATTAAATTGCATTAAAGTAAATTGCAAGAATTAAATGCTTGAATTAAAAGTTAGTAATTAGTAGTCAGTGTAAGTGTGCCATAAGGCAATTTAGCGCTATATTAAGCAATCGTAAGTGGACTAATGTAGTAGTCACACCTATCTGAGGCCAGTCAATAAAACTATAGGCAAATAAACACAAGTTAGAGATCATGACTAGTAAGCCTAGATCCTACAACTTGCCATGCCAAAAGAAAAGAAGAATGACCTTGTATGGATTTCAAGTTCTTTGCTTGACCAAGAAGCAACCTATCTTGGACACAAAGCAATTCACTTAATCTTTGATCAAGTTGAATTTGATTTGGATCAAAGAAGGTTAAGCCTCTCATATGTCAAGGCTAACCACAAATCATTAACTCATTGGTCAAAAGAAAAAGAAGAAGATGAGAGATGAAGATGGAATGTACAAAATGAAAATTCAAAGGACAAAACCAAAACACAATGATCAAATGTGAATGGAATCAACATCAATCAATGGTAAACAAAAGTGAAATAAAGATTAGAGGTCAAGAAAAGTCAAACATATTTTTGGTATTTTTTGGAATTAAAATAATACATAAAATAAAATGAACAAAGTAAGGTCAAACTTCAAATCCAATTCAAATCAACTTGGATAAGTCCAATTGGATCATCATAAGTCTAACATGGTCAAACAAGGTTTGACAAATTTTCTCAACATTTTTTGAAAACAGAAACTATTTTTAAACAATTAAAATGAAGAAAAATAACACAAATGGACTAAAATCTCAAATAAATCTCAAATCAATTAAGAAATTGATGAGGATATTTTTCATAGACTTGTCATCATCCAGATGTATTAAGAAAATATTTTTGGCATTTTTGAATATCAAAAAGTATTTTAAATGAATTAAAAAACTATCAAAAACAAAATAATTCACAAAAAATATTAAATGGAATCACAAAATCAATTTAAAATCAGATTATGAAACTAGAATTTAAGAGAAAAAATTTGCAATTGGTCCCATATTTTTGTGATTCCAAATAAAAGATTTATAAATTTTTTAAAATAAATGGAATAAAAGAAAATAAAACAAAAATAAGGAAAATAGGAAAAACCAGGAGCGTACGATCCAACCTCATTAATTGACGTGGACCATCATGTGGCTCTCAGGCGCACGCTCATCATGTACCTTAGTCAAACGCGTGGTATCATGAATTAAATGAAGTCAAACAAAAGCATGGCCAGGATTAGATCGTGGGAGCCTCATCCAAGGGTTCAGGATAAACCACGTGGGGACGGTGGTGGAAACCACCGTATTCTCCGGTGAGTTAACTAAATCTGGCCACCAGTTGCAGGTTTTGCAACCTCAACCAAACTACATGATCTTTATGCCAAATTAAAGCTGGGGTGATGTACATCACCCCTGTAACCTTGGATTGCTCTCAAGATCTCTATGGAGAGAGAAATCTGAGATGGAAAATCTAGGTGTTCAATCTGCAGTGCATGAATTCATGAAATTAAAGCCACCATTGGCTTGCCTCTCACACGAGGACTTCAGAAAACCAAGCAAACTCAAGCAAAGCACAATATATAGTGAGATTCGAAGCAAAATAGTTGAGATGTAAACCTTTGAAGTGCAACTTTGATGAGCACGATCCAACCAATCTCTTGCTTGCAGCTTGATCTTGAAGTATGGTATGAGTGCAAGGCTTAGGAATTAGTATTGAAGATCAACTGATGTTGTTGAAAATCAAACTTGAAAAGTGAAGTGAAAATGCAAAATTCCTTTGGTGTGAGGTTGGGATTCAATTCCAGCAGAGTTTTAGGTGCCTTCAGGTTGAGAAATGAATGAAGCGATGCATTTATTTATACCTGAAGTTGCAAGGAGAGTGAATGAAACTCGTGTGCATGCTCATTGGGTCCTCCATGCATGGGCCTGTACAGGCGCATGTGAGGCCCAAAAGCTAATGGTTTTGCAAGCTGATAGCATGATGAAAAGGTTTAGACGTGTGGTTTGCATTACAATTGCTTGTGTATGAAGTTTCATCATGAAATGCCTAAATGGTCACAAAAGTTCCCCTCTTCGAAAGTCCCATTTGGAAAATATAAACATATGCATGTGAGTAATGGTTGGAAAGGTCTTGACATAAGGAACAAAAGCTATGTTGCTCAAAAATCCATTTGGAGTTTGGAAAATTGTGAAAACTGGCTATGAAGTTTGATATACAAAACATGTACTTGAAAATTTTGCCAAAAGTGACCAACTTCAAGCCCTTCATTTTCATTGATTCAAACCTCAAATGGAAAAACCTTCAACATCAAAGTTGTAGATGTTTTCAAGGTGATCAATTTGGTTTTAAATTTTGAATCATTTGGATTTTTGATGAGAAATTTATGGGCACTTGAAGTTGGACTTTTTCAAGATTCAATGGCTTTGGTCCAAAGTGACCTATAATGTTTTGTATTATCACATGTGTTTCTTTTAGGATTATGAAATTTTGTCCAACATAACACTTGAATTATACATCTCAAAATTTCCAATTCACTTGGTCTCGCCTTAAAATCATAAAAAATGAATGAGTTAGGTCCTTGGGAAGTTGACCCAAAATTAGGGTTTCAGTCAAAATGACCTATAATGTTTTGAAATGAATGATGACCTTCCAAGTTTCAAATGGATTTTGGGTGAACATTAAAGTTGTTCATATGGTTCTTAAGAACATGTTTCATCTTAGGGTCATCTTCATTTGACAAACACATTAAAAGTTAGGTCTCAGTGGATTTCAATTTAGTCAGATGAGTTGACTGGTCAACTTCTCAAGTCCAAACTTCAAAATCTTGATGAATGAATGATTTAGGATACTCACATAGGCTCATATATGCATAAAATTATGAATTAAAGAACTTCCCTTGATTGAATTTGATCATAGGTTGAGGTTGCTTCATGAGCAAGGCACAGTCAATGCACAATTGAATTAGGGTTTCCTTGGGAAACAATCCTCAAGCCCTTTGGTTTGTCTTGATCAAATTGACAAATTGAGATACTTGGGAGGTATATATGATGATTGAGAGCTTTGGGAACCATTTTCATGCTTGCTTCCATCTTCATCTGGCCATTTCAATGAGCATAGGAGCCTCCTAGGAGCCTTGGATCTCATGATTGCTTAAGCTTCAAAACAAAAGAGGTTAGTGACATATTTTTTGTGCTTTTGGTTAGTAAACAAAATAAGAAAAGTAATAATATACAATTCAAGCATGCTTGGTGGTCTCAAACCAACTCACACAAGCCCTAACCCTAGGGTAAGGAGCCACACATGCTATGATCCTTGAGGCAATGCAATGAGCAATGATATGATGCCATGAGGGATCTTAGGGTCAAAATTAGGGTCTTACAGATGCCCCTATTTAAGGTCATTCTAGCCGGAGATATGAAGGTTAAAATCTTCGTCTCGACGTGGTAGAATGGGCTTAAATAATAACAAAGAGACGATTTTTGGTCCCTAAGAGACCTCATGATGCAAATGTATGTATGCAAAAATAAAATACTCTGTGGGGATATGTGGCCACAGAGAAAAAGAAATCAGGAGAAACTAAAAATCCATAGGAGTAATATGCTCACTAGGGAGACAGAGACTCTGGGGAAAAATAAAGGTAAATGCGTGAGCAGGTCACGACTTAAAACTTGCTGGGAGACACGAAGGGATTGCATGAAAATAAATCAATAAAAAGACTCGAGCTGACGCAAAGATGCTTGTATTGGGGAATATGCCAATACAGCAAAACTATCCACAAAGGATACTTTGGATAAAAATCCGGACTCAGGTGGGGATGTCCACAAAGGACTCAGCTGAGGAAGAAACAATGAGATATTACCGGTTACTGGGTAATAAACTCAAAGAGACATGTGATCAAATACACCGGTATAAGGGTGAAAGAACAACACGCTCGGGGAGAAAGAACATTTAAGACCGGTATAAGGGTGAGAGATATCAATCATCCAAACATCTGAGGAAGACCTAAAAAGGTATATCTCAACTCAGGAAAATCGGACTCCACAGAGGACAAAAGTCATAATAGGGAGCAGAAGGAAGGAACACCAGGGATACCGGTTACTGGGCATATAATAGGTGACCGACCAGGCGTGAATTGGTGAATATTTCCAAGACACTCATCATCCGAAGGGAGGGCTGAAAAAGCAAACTCGACTTACAGGATGGGCATTCGATTCCATAAGGAAATACGAATCTTACTCAACAGGGAAAGAAAAAGACTTCGACTGAAGAGCGCATGAGATATATTATCTATTACCGTCAAAACGTAGATAACATACTCCCATGGAAGATTATCCACAACCGGTTACTGGGTTAATGAAGGATAAATCGACCAAAAAGAAAGGGCATCGGCATATCGGCTACTGGGTATAAAATGATGACCAGTCAAAAGGAGAAACGATCATTACCAAACAAGGGTAAATGAAAGATGACTCGAGGGGGATACATCGACAAAAGCAATGATCCGAGAGATATATCACCGGTTGCTGGGTGGTATACTAAAAAATGAAGGAATATCAATACCGAATATTGGATAAAGGTAACCAACAAAGAGGGGATTACATATACCGGTTACTGGGTAGAAAACCACAGAAAAAGGACTTACAACTACCGGCTACTGAGTAGAAGGCCACAGAAATCTGCTGGGGAGAGAATGAACAGTTACTGTTTACTGAGCAATTGGTCACCTAAACCATAGGGAATTGTAGGGGAAATAGCAAGAAAGGAGTCAATCTAGGAACAAACTAGAGAGATGCAATGAAACAAGACTCAACCCATTGAGGATATAACTCAGGGGAGTAATTCCATCCCAATACATATTTAGGGAGGAAACTGAAACAACAATCATCCACGAGGACATAACTCAGTGGGGAATATGGAAGGACAAATATACATTTTATGCCTACAGGGATGACTCTCATTGGAGAGATCAGACACAAGCATCTGCTTAGGGAAGAATATTTCACCAATAGCAGGAGATAACAAGCAAAGATATATGGCAAAGGATGCAACATGAATATCTGAATGCTATGATTATGCATGTATATGCATGGTTTATGTATGATTAATGCTGACAAACAGACATATCTAACACAAACAGGTCCAAGAATCAATGGACAGACATCCGATATAACATCTCAAAAGAGAAAGCTAGGCCCACAGGAGAAAATCCAATCTGGTGGGGAGCATCTAATACCAGGAAACACTAATCACCGTTGGGGACCAAGCAGAATCACTGTCGGGGATAAAGACCACCGCTGAGGATCAGAGACCACTGTCGGGGATCAGCCAAAGGCCACAACTACCAAAAGTTGGGGATCTTCCAACAAATCTCGGGAACATGCGGAGATATAGATAAGATCAGTCAGAGAAGAAACTCTACAGGGGATCTTATCAGGCAATAATATGAAATTTTGTGGGGAACAACCACCAAACAGAAGCACATTAATCAAGCATTCACTTCTACCCACTGAAGAAACATCTCTGTTGTGGAAAAAAAAAGCAAATTACTCCGCCGAAGAAGCTATAGAGTTACTGCCAGGGATTTGCTGTTGAACAAACAAAAGATCCGATGCAGAGGAAACTCTATCGGGGAGCTCAACAAGGATAAGATCCATCATAGAAGAAACTCTACTGGGGAACTTATCAGGGAAAGATATGAAACTCTGTGGGGAACAACCACCAAACAAAAGTTCCGATAATCAACATATTTCCTCATATCTGCTGGAGAAACATCTCTACCAAGGAGAGAGAACCACTGCTCCGCTGGGGAAGGAAATAAACATCTTCAACACCAACTCTGCTAGGAGGAAACTATCCAATAAGGAGGAGAAAACAAATATCAGGCTCTGATCAGCCAACTCCATTGGGGAAGACTGAAGGCGATTACACTGGAGATAATCTGTTGGCGACCCAACTGGAGGATGTCTAATGTGAGCAACCCTACTGAGGATGGGTAGAAAGCAAACTTGCTGGGGATTTCCACTCATGCTAGGGGAACAACCAACTTCCTCGCAAATAGATAGCATAACAATTTTTATCAATTTATAAGGGATTTTAGGTCGGTCCACACAAGGGATGACAACCATATAATTGATAAAACACAGATGCTAGACTCAGACTCTCTGGGGATCTGATGACGGAGGTATACACATCTCCACAAGATCAAGGCCAAAACTCCAGATTCCCTGGGGACTTGATGATGTATCACCTTCCTCTGTGCTCATTGAGGAGACAACCTGAAAGATGATGAAGAGAAATACAAATATGCTAGGAATATGAACAAATGTCTTACCCTTTTGGAGATCGTACTATCCTTGGGAGAGCACTGAAGACATTCCATTTATCCTTTCAGTCATTGTGAATGTTCACTCTGTTTAAAAATAGTTTATAAAAACTTCATTTGTTTAAAACAATCATATTTATCAATTAAAACATGCAAACATTTGTTAAACAGAAACAAATAAGAGTGCAAAGAATTGGATAAAGGTTCAACTTTATTCGATAGAATGGTAGTTTACAAATGGCAAGACTCCATGGATCTTTACAAATTTGAAATTTGTGATATATATTGGAAAAAGGGCTACAGTGAACATAATGACCATTTCTCCACCAACTCTGAATCCAATGTATTCGAAGCTTCAGTTGACGATGACTGAGCGAGAATCTTTGACAGACAACAACCGCAGAACAAAGTCTTGTCAGGATGCAGTTACTTGCCAAATCCCTAATTTTTGCCTAGATTGCCCTAAGGTGAGGTACTCAATCTAGCGGGATGTATATATTCATTTTTTGTGTCTCTAACTTTTTCCTGGTTCGCCCTTTCGGGTTTTCAATCCACCGAGACACTCATTTTTGCCTAAGTCGCCCTTTCGGGTTTTCAACTTAGCGAGCTATTCTGTTTTTATTTTTAGGCGAAGTATTTCTTGACTGCATCTGAATTTACAAGACGAGTGAAATCCTCCCCATCCATAGTTGTAAGTATCAAAGCACCGCCTGAAAAGGCTCTCTTAACAACGTATGGACCTTTATAGTTTAGAGTCCACTTGCCCCTGGAATCGGGTGCGAAAGACAAAACTTTCTTGAGCACGAGGTCACCTTCTCGAAACACACGAGGCTTGACCTTCTTATCAAAGGCTTTCTTCATCCTTTGCTGATACAACTGACCATGGCACATGGCAGTTAATCTCTTTTCCTCAATCAAATTCAGTTGGTCATAACGACTCTGAACCCATTCAGCTTCAGTTAACTTGCCTTCCATCAAGACTATCATTGATGGGATCTCAACCTCCACGGGGAGCACAACCTCCATGCCATAAACAAGAGAGAAAGGGGTTGCCCTTGTTGAAGTGCGGACAGATGTACGATAGCCATGCAAGGCAAATGGCAACATCTCATGCCAATCTTTGTATGTAACAACCATCTTCTGGATACTCTTCTTGATGTTCTTATTAGCAGCTTCAACAGCCTCATTCATCTTGGGTCTATAAGGAGAAGAATTATGATGTGCAATCTCGAACTCGCTACACAACTCTTTCATCATTTTGTTGTTCAAGTTAGATTCATTGTCAGTAATGATCTTGTCTGGCACACCATAACGGAATATGAGTTGATTCTTGATAAACTTCACGACCACCTTTCTGGTCACATTCGCATACGATGCCACTTCAACCCACTTGGTGAAGTAATCAATTGCTACAAGAATAAAACGGTGACCGTTGGACGCTTTTGGCTCTATCATGCCAATCTTGTCAATTCCCCACATAGAGAAAGGCCATGGTGAGGAAATAACATTCAGAAGTGTCGGGAGAATATGAATCTTATCCGTATAAATCTGACACTTATGGCATTTCTTCACATATTTGCAGCAGTCAGACTCCATTGTCAGCCAATAGTAGTCTGCTCTCAACATCTTCTTTGCCATGGCATGACCATTGGAATGAGTACCAAATGAACCCTCATGGACTTCAGTCATCAACAGGTATGCTTCATGTCTATCCACGCATCTGAGCAGAACCATTTCAAAATTCCTCTTATAAAGCACATTGCCATTAAGGTAAAAACTGCCAGATAATCTCCTCAAAGTCTTCTTATCTTTAACAGATGCCCCAGGCGGGTAAATATGACTTTGGAGAAAACATTTGATATCATAATACCATGGCTTATCATCTTTCACTTCTTCAACTGCAAATACATGAGTCGGTCTATCCAAGCGCATTACAGTAATATTGGGGACTTCATTCCAGAATTTCACCACAATCATCGAAGCAAGCGTAGCAAGAGCATCTGTCGTCCGATTCTCATCTCGAGGAATATGATGGAAGTCGGCCTTGGTGAAGAAAGTTGAAATCCTCCTCGCATAATCTCTGTATGGGATGAGGCCAGGCTGATTCGTCTCCCATTCACCCTTAATCTGATTAACAACAAGGGCCGAATCACCATAAACATCAAGATGCTTGATCCTAAGATCAATACACTCTTCTAAACCCATAATACAGGCCGCATACTCCGCCATATTATTCGTGCATTTGAAAGTTAGCCTTACTGTAAAAGGAAAATATGTGCCCTGAGGAGTAATAATCACTGCCCCAATACCATTTCCATATTGATTAACAGCGCCATCGAATACCATACCCCATCGGGAACCACGCTCTGGCCCTTCATCGAGCGTGGGCTCATCGTAATCTTTCATTTTCAAATACAGAATCTCCTCATCAGGGAAGTCGTACTTAACAGACTGATAATCCTCAATTGGTTGATGTGCCAAGTGGTCAGCCAAGATACTACCTTTAATAGCTTTCTGAGCTCGATACTCAATATCATACTCAGATAACAACATCTGCCAATGGTCAATCCTCCCAGTTAAAGCAGGCTTCTCAAAGATATACTTGATTGGATCCATTTTGGATATCAACCAAGTCGTATGATTCAACATATACTGACGTAAGCGCTTGGCAGCCCAAGCCAAAGCACAATATGTTTTCTCAAGCATTGAGTACCGAGACTCACAATCAGTGAACTTCTTACTCAGATAGTATATAGCATACTCTTGCTTCCCTGATTCATCTTGCTGACCCAATACACAATCCATAGAGTCTTCAAGAACGGTCAAGTACATGATCAAGGGTCTCCCTTCCACAGGCGGAGACAGAATCGGAGGCTCGGACAGATACTCTTTGATACTGTCAAAGGCCTTATGGAAATCCTCGGTCCAATCATGACGCTGATCTTTTGGGAGGAGCTTGAATATAGGCGCATATGTGGCAGTCATGTGGGATATAAATCTGGAAATGTAATTCAAGCGGCCAAGAAAACCTCGGACTTGCTTCTCAGTCTTGGGCGCAGGCATCTCTTGTATTGCTTTGACCTTGGCATGATCAACTTCAATACCTCTTTCACTGACAATAAAGCCCAATAACTTGCCGGAACGGACTCCAAATGTACACTTGTTTGGATTCAGGCGGAGTTTGTACTTCCTCAAACGCTGAAAAAGCTTCAACAAGTGCTTTACATGTTCAACTTCCGTTCTCGACTTTGCAATCATATCATCGACATATACCTCGATCTCCTTGTGCATCATATCATGAACACAAGGTAGTCATAGCACGTTGATACGTGGCTCCGGCGTTCTTCAAACTGAAGGGCATCACTCGATAACAGAATGTTCCCTAAGGTGTGATGAATGTTGTCTTCTCCATATCCTCGGGTGCCATTTTAATCTGGTTATAATTGGAAAATCCGTCCATAAATGAGAAGACGTTGAATTTAGTTGTATTATCTACCAACATATCAATGTGTGGTAGAGGGAAATCATCTTTCGGACTAGCTTTATTCAAGTCTCTATAGTCCACACACATTCGGACTTTTCCGTCTTTCTTAGGCACGGGCACAATATTGGCCACCCATTGGGGATATGTAGAAGTCACTAGAAACCCCGCATCAATTTGCTTCTGAACTTCTTCTTTAATCTTCACTGCCATATCAGGATGAGTTCTTCTGAGATTCTGCTTCACAGGCACACACTCAGGCTTCAAAGGCGGGAAATGTTGCACGATATCAGTATCTAGACCAGGCATGTCTTCATATGACCAGGCAAAGACGTCGACATACTCTCGTAGCAACTCAATCAACCCCTTCTTTACAGACTCTTCTAGGAGTGCCCCAATCTTCACTTCGCGAACACAATCTTCAGACCCCAAGTTGACTGTTTCCAGATTCTCAAGATGTGGCTGAATGATCTTTTCTTCGTGCTCAAGCAGACGGGTGATCTCATCAGGAATCTCTTCAACGTCATCTTTTTCGGCCTCAAATACAGGGAACTCAAAGTTAGGAGATGGTGTTGAATCATTATGTTCAATGGGTTTGATCAACCTGCATAATGATTTTGGATAAAAAAGATTTCAGATTTCAAACAAAGCAAATCATTATGCAGATGAAAAGATTTATTTTATTCTCTTTTTAGGGTTTTTTAGTGATCACCAATTTCATGCAAAAAAAGTAAAAAGGAAAAAAATAATTTTGGAAAAACAAACATTTAACATGTAATTATTGAATGAATATCATTGTATTAATGTGCCAATAATGTCATCACTTCTCCTTTTGGCATGGGATAAGGGTTTTTAAACAAAAGTGAACACATTACGTGGACTTATGGACAACTGTTGGAACATCAACAGTGACCCAATTATTGCAGATTCCTCCAAGGATAACAAAGTTGCCAGAATCTTCCTCTGCATCATCTTCCACTATAGTAGCAGCCTCTTGGTCTTCGACTGTGTGAATGAAACCTCCACTCTAGAATAAATCGCGCTTATTATATATGCCTGAAGAATATCCTATGCCAACCCGGGATTTATTGTCTTCCATCTTAATCATTTGTCCTAAACCAGTAGTTGCACCATGCTCAATGGCCAACTTCTCATCATTGTAGGACGCAAATGACGAAGGTCCTTTCCTTGAAGGCTCAGCAATAGATAAGGCTTGGAACGGAGTCCCCACCTCATCCTCAGCGTCTATGTAGGAAAAGGAAGACAAATGGCTTACCAAGAAAGCCTTCTCTCCCCCTATCACCACCAACTTTTTATTCTTGACGAATTTTAACTTCTGGTGTAGCGTGGATGTCACGGCGCCTGCCTCGTGAATCCATGGTCTGCCAAGCAAGCAGCTATACTATGGGTAAATATCCATGACCTGGAAAGTGATCTGGAAATCACTAGGTCCTATCTTGATTGGGATTTCAACTTCGCCAATCACAGTTTTCCTCGACCCATCAAAAGCCTTGACTACCACTCCACTCTGCCTCATGGGAGGCCCCTGATAAGAAAGTTTCGCCATAGTGGATTTTGGCAACACATTTAGCGACGACCCTGTGTCTACCAACACATTAGACAAGGCATCATCCTTGTAGTTCATGGAAATGTGTAGAGCCAAATTGTGGTCTTTTCCCTCCTCGGGCAGATCAGCATCACAAAAGCTCATATTGTTACAAGTAGTTATGTTTGCAACAATGCTATCAAACTATTCAATTGTGACATCGTGATCCACGTATGCCACGTCCAACACCCTCTGCAACGCTTCACGGTGTGGCTCAGAATTCATCAGCAAAGATAGGATACATATCTTTGATGGAGTTTAAAGCAGCTGATCAACAACATTATATTCGCTCCTCTTGATGAGCCTCAGCATCTCATCACAGTCCTCTCTCAGAATGCCATTATGGCCAACAGGGACAGAAGCTTTAGTAGATTTATCAACAACAAGTGCCGAATTTAGAGAAGGAGAAGAAGTCCCTACAGGACTGGCAGAATTATCAACAAAGTCAGTTCTTCTCAAGACGTCTACATGGGGTTTCGGCGGCGCCGAGAAAACACGAACACAACGGGTCACACCACTGACATCAGATATACTTGTAACAGAGGTGGAGGGCAACGGAACCTCCTTCCCATCTTCCAACGCAACCGCGTTATATCTGTAGGGAACCGCTTTGTCTGAAGAGTACGGGACAGGTCCCGTTGGCTTGATAATAAGAGATGGAGAAACCTTCTTCTTACTGCCATCATATCTGACAATAACAGGTTCGGGTATTCTGAAAACAGGGGATATAACATTCACTTCATCCTCATCATGATTCTGAAGTATCTCGATCACACCCTGATCCAGCATCTCTTGGATGTCCTTCCTGACTTTGCGACATCCTCTCTCGTTGACAGTGCACACACGGCAGTTATCATGGTCATGCTCGTAGTGACTGTATCCACATAACAGTTTGTGCATCTCGACCAACGATTGCCTGATATGACTGACATACAGGACTTTATACTTGCTAGGATAACCCTGGACCATGTTCACAGCAGATTTCCCATGCTCGGGCAATGGGTTCTTCTTTACATTCGGACCTACGTCCTCGAAAAACAAGATCCCACTTCTAACAAGGTCTTGAACCTTGGTCTTCAGGGGATAACAGTTCTCCACATCATGTCCGGGAGCACCAGAATGATATACACAATGAAGCTCAGGCTTGTACCACCACTGAGGGTTGGCCGGTACAGCAGGTGGGTCACGTGGAGTAATCAGCTTCCTATCTATCAGCGACAGATAGAGCTCAACATAGGTCATTGGAATTGGATCAAAAGTGACCCTCTTCCTATCATAGCTAGTGTTGGTATTGTTGTTGTTTCGAGGCTGGTAGGCCTGCTGTTGCGGACGATGTTGTTGTTGTTGATATTATTGATGTTGATGTTGTTGATGCTGATAATGTTGAGTTTCCTTGAAAGCAGGTGATATATGAGCCACCTGGTGCTGGTTACTGGCAGGGTTGACAGTCTTCCTCTTTACAGAGGGTCTTCGTTTAGTATGGGAAGACACGGCATGTGCCTCTCCCTCTTTCTTCTTTGCAAAGCCCCCATATCTCTTTGTAGAAGAGCCTTCATCCCGGGTCAGACGTCCTTCTCGGACTCCTTCCTCTAGCCTCATCCCCATATTCACCATTTCGGTGAAATCCGAGGGAGCACTAGCAATCATTCTCTCGTAATAAAATGAACTCAAGGTCTTCAGAAAGATCTTGGTCATTTCCTTCTCTTCAAGTGGGGGCACAATCTGTGCGGCCAATTCACGCCACCTCTGGGCGTACTCCTTGGATGTTTCCTTCTCCTACTGGGACATAGCCCTCAGTTGATCCCTATCGGGAGCCATATCAACGTTGTACTTTTACTGCTTGATAAAACCTTCGCCAAGGTCGTTGAAGGAGAGGATGTTTGCACTATCCAGACCCATATACCATCTGAGTGCGGCACCGGACAGGTTGTTCTGGAAATAGTGGATGAGGAGTTGATCGTTGTCAGTTTGAGTTGACATCTTGCGTGCGTAGATCACAAGATGGATGAGAGGGCAAGTGTTTCCCTTGTACTTTTCAAAGTCAGGCACTTTGAACTTGATAGGAATCTTAACATTGGGCACAAGGCACAACTCAGCAACAGATTTACCGAAGAGGTCTTTCCCTCTTAGAGTCTTCAGTTCCTTGCGCAGCTCAAGGAATTGGTAATTCATAGCATCCATTTTCTCATAAACATATGGGCCCTCAGATGGCTCAGAATGATAAATGGTGTCATCGACTCTCGGTAACGTATGCACAACGGGAGGTGGCACAGCAAGGACCGGGCTAGATGTCGGTAGAGAAGCAAAGGTTGGAGCGAGACCCTCTGGCACAAAGTTTGCGGGCATCCCCCGGGGAAACCCGGCTGGCATAGCAGAAGGAGCGAAATGAGCTGTGGCGGCAGGCACAATAGAGGAAACTACCTCTGAGATGACTGTCCTCGCGGGAGGAGTTGCAGGCATTAGAGAAGACTGACTTTGGGCAGCTAGTACTGACTCCATCATGGCAGTCAACCTAGCTACTTCTTCCTTAAGTTCACGGTTCTCTTGTTCAAGATGATCCATCAGCTTTGAAGAATTGGCTCTGGTGTTGTACCGGTGCGTCAACTTGTCTTCAAAATAAATGAAGAACACAGAGTTAGACCACTGATCAAGAAGCCCTAAACAAAACCTACTTATGCACATGATGCATGCAATGCTTGTGCATATGATTTATTTTTTATCAGAGGAACTTTGTAGAGATCTATTTACAAATATTTGGAAATATTACTCTTTTTAGACATATATGGAATAATCATATCAATAATATTTGGAAAAATTTTACACCAAAGAAGTACAGTCTTGGTAACCAAATACAATACAAGAGGGAAGGAAGATAACATCCTATGGAACCCTAGAAACAATCGTCTAAAGCTCTCGAGACCGGAAGATAAGCTGCACGAAGCCTCTTCACCTTTCTCTCATAGGTTACCTCCATATCTGCCTTCTCCTTGGCGAGTCGATCAAACTTCCTCTTCCAAAACTTGGATGACTGAGGAAGAAGAGAAGTCACCACATTATCTGGCTCATCAATAACCTGATGCTCTAGAAATTCTATCAAAGCATCCTTATCTCTGAGTTGCTGAAGTAACTCCTCTCGCTCACGGACCCAAGCACGCGAACGGTCTTCATCTCTCAACTCCTCTACTCCTTGGTTAGGGAGGGTTGAAGGCGCAACCATAACCATAGGTGTAGGTCTCAGATAGTCATAGGTCATGCGGTACTCAGAAGCTCTCCTCCTCACCCAAGAGGTGTAGGATTCCAAAGCAATACAATTCTTCGGACCAAGCTCTTTTCTTCCCTTCCTGTGAATCTTGCGCCAAGCGCGGACCATTCTGCTTTTCAAGTTTTGGGGATCTTTACCCTCTTGAAAGAACATACCTTCTAACAAAATTTTATTAGGTTTATCCTTTAAGGGGAACCCAAGTTGACGGTGAGCCAAAATAGGGTTGTAGTTAATTCCACCACATGTACCAAGAAGAGGCACATTGGAGAATTCACCACAAGAATCAATAATCTGCACACCATCATATACACGGTTATACCAAAAGATGTCATCATTAGTGAGAGACATATGTCTCGTAGACCACCGTAGACATCCCTTGTTCTCCTTGAAGGAGAGCGTCTATGGCAAGTGCAAAATAAACCACTTGTACAACAGAGGCAAACAACACACAATGGTACCACCACCCTTTGCATTCCTCATATGCAAAGAGAAATAAGTGTCACCCAACAGAGTCGGAACGGGATTAAGAGTAGAGAAAATCCTAATAGCGTTCACATCCACAAAATTGTCGATGTTGGGGAATAACACTAGCCCATAGAATAAAAGTACAAATGTGGCTTCAAAAGCATCCTCACTCATGGCCTTCCCAAACAAAGTAGCTTGAGCAATGAGGAAATCAGATGGGAGACCTTGAATTCCACCTTTGGTAGTCATATGAGCACCAATATCAGATACATTTATATGCAACAGATCAGCAATCTCTTGGGAAGAAGGAATTCTCTCCAAGCCACTGAACGACAACTGATCTAAAATAGGTATACCCACGAGATAGGCATACTCCTCAAGTGTAGGCAAAAGCTGGAAATCCGGGAAAGTGAAACAACGGTACAAGGGATCATAGAACTGCACCAACACACTCATCAGACCTTCATCCATATGAGTAGCAAGAATAGACAAAAGCTTCCCATGGCGAGCTTTGAACTCCAAGGGATCTAGTACATAGGATGTCAAACTCCTTAACTCTTTCAAGTCGGGTTGCCTGAAACTGTACTTCTTCGTATTCCTTCTTTGCTTATCCATGTCTGAAAATTTGCAAATAGACCTCTTAAGTTCCTTGAAAATTTTCTCATTGTTGATGATATGGATGCAAATGAATGCATGAATGCATGGATGCAACAATCACACTCAAGGATCAAGCAAGTCACACCACACAAAGGTCACGGGATGGATCAAGTCATCCTTAATATCAATCATCCATTTTGGTGGATTATGGTTTACACCTTATCGACACCCAAGTTCCATTGATATTAAGGATATATCAGAACAGATCAACCGCGAATCAAGGGTTTGTTGCAAGTCACGAGCATGGAGTCTCGGTTAAGAACCACCCAAAGGGAGTGTAATATGGTTAAACCTGACAATCATGTTCTAAAAGAGGTTCTCATAGTCATCATCTCATCTTTCGGATATTATCGGATAAACGACTACTCGTATTCCAAAAATATTCTCAAGAGGGACTCTTATGAGTGTAATATCGCGTAACAATCGTATCAAATCTTACACTTGAACGACTTTCGCACTACGTCCTAAAATAGGCCAAGATGGGCTAGGTAATCTAAGGTTCTTGGCTTCTAAGGTTTATATTGGAAAGAGTAATGTCTAACCACGACTACTCGTGTGACATTATTGATCCCAACAAAACCTCCACCAAGTGAATGGGCTTACAAGTCAACTTGCTAAGGAATAACTCCACACAAGCCAACAAGACTATGCCATTCTCCTATCATAAGTGCACTCGAGTTCGGGTATAGAACTCATCTCACAAGAGACCACCAAGCACACAAGCAATTGATATATATCAAGCAATTCATACATTACAAACAATACAGTCATCCCAAATTTGCACAAAAATATGTCACAAGTAAATATAAACATACAATACAACAAAGGCAAAAAGTAGGCAAAACCCACTAGGAATAAAGTTCATTTTTTCCCCAGCAGAGTCGCCACTTTTCTGTAGCGGGGTATTCGTTACCTTTAGATTTATTGACTAAATCAAAAGTAAATCATACAATTCGAGTCGCCACCGCACTTCTATTTATCCAAAGGAAAGGTTAGAAAGCAAACAAAAATTGAGAAGTTTTATCAAATCAAAAACTAATAAAAATGTCAGAGATCTAGGTAAGGGGGTTGGTTATGCAATGGGAAGGTTTTAAACACCCAAAACATCCTTAGTACTCTAAGGGAGCCCTTCTTGCAAATGTTGTATGGTAGATTGGTATTTGTGAAAATATTTGTGCAAACATGATTGGGGAGATGAGGAAAGAATATACAATATTTACAATTTTGTTGTTTGAATGGATAAACCCATTGCCTACGTACCATCACAAAGGTAGGATCAAAACCTCGTAGTTCGGGGTAAAAATCTCAAAAGATATGGGTGAATTGATTTGGTCAAAAGCCTTAAGGTCTTTTGTTATCAAAGGGAGAAAACTCAACCTAAACCAACAATCCACCATGTGAGGAGAGCTTCAACATACTTGTGAGGGATCCACCCTATAATAAGTATGGAAGACTTATAGTCCAATCACTAAGGATAAGGTGAGGTTTACACCAACCACTATGATAACTCAAACCTATGGCTAATGTTTATGAAAAGGTTTTAACAAAGGTGGTCATTGGAACCACAAAAATCACTTGAAGTGAGTTGTATTTACAAATTAGAAGTATTCACAAAATGAAGTCAAAGTTGGCTTAAGATTCAATTTAAAATAAGTATTAATGAAAAGAGTTTGAAAAATCAAAGGCATATGGCCTAGGTTTCTAGTTTTGAAAACAATGTCAATGTTTGCACAAAAATGAGTTTGGCTTGGGTTAGAGTGGAGAGAAGAAGAGAAGGGCTAGTCCTAAACATGCAAAGATGAGAGAAGAGATAAAACCCTTGGAGTTCCTTTCTTGAAATCATAAAGATGATTCAAGATGCTCCTTTCCTTTGGACTTAGCAAGCAACAAGCAATTAGCTCAAGCAATCAAGCAAATATTCAATCAAGCTCCTAGGATCTCCATTTGGCTTGTCTTTCTCTTAACTTGGATGTTCATGACAATGGTCCTTCTAACTATCTCAAATTTGGAATCCCTATCACACAAGAACAAACAATCAAAAAGTTCACAATGCAATAAGAGGAATGGACAAAGAGAGTTTATATTAGGGGTCCTTTCAAGTCAACTTCAAGTTTTAAGCATTCTAAAGGCATGAGGCCTAGTTGCTCTTCAACATATTTAGCATTCTAAAGGCATGAGGCCTAGTTGCTCTTGAACTCCATTAAGCATAGTCAAGGTCCTAATTCTAAGTTCTTTCTCCTTTTTTTTGCATTGGATTCACACAAACAAAAACAAAACAAGCACAAGGGAACAATATATTTACACAATAATGTGCTCAAGTGAGCAAAAGGCAAATGACATAAACATAAACATGAGCTCAAGTGAGCAAAAGAAAAGACAATATGAATAAATGAGCAAGAAATTAAATTGCATTAAAGTAAATTGCAAGAATTAAATGCTTGAATTAAAAGTTAGTTATTAGTAGTCAGTGTTAGTGTGCCATAAGGCAATTTAGCGCTATGTTAAGCAATCGTAAGTGGATTAATGTAGTAGTCACACCTATCTGAGGTCGGTCAATAAAATTATAGGCAAATAAACACAAGTTAGAGATCATGACTAGTAAGCCAAGCTCCTACAACTTGCCATTCCAAAAGAAAAGAAGAATGACCTTGTATGGATTTTAGGTTCTTTGCTTGACCAAGAAGCAACCTATCTTGGACACAAAGCAATTCACTTGATCTTTGATCAAGTTGAATTTGATTTGGATCAAAGAAGGTTAAGTCTCTCATATGTCAAGGCTAACCACAAATCATTACCTCATTGGTCAAAAGAAAAAGAAGAAGATGAGAGATGAAGATGGAATGTACAGAATGAAAATTCAAAGGACAAAACCAAAACACAATGATCAAATGTCAATGGAATCAACATCAATCAATGGTAAACAGAAGTGAAATGAAGATTAGAGGTCAAGAAAAGTCAAACATATTTTTGGTATTTTTTGGAATTAAAATAATACATAAAATAAAATGAATAAAGTAAGGTCAAACTTCGAATCCAATTCAAATCAACTTGGATAAGTCTAATTGGATCATCATAAGTCTAACATGGTGAAATAAGGTTTGACAAATTTTCTCAACATTTTTTGAAAACAGAAACTATTTTTAAACAATTAAAAATGAAGAAAAATAACATAAATGGACTAAAATCTCAAATAAATCTCAAATCAATTAAGAAATTAATGAGGATATTTTTCATAGACTTGTCATCATCCATATGTATTAAGAAAATATTTTTGGCATTTTTTAATATCAAAAAGTATTTTAAATGAATTAAAAAACTATCAAAAACAAAATAATTCACAAAAAATATTAAATCGAATCACAAAAATAATTTAAAATCGGATTATGAAACTAGAATTTAAGAGAAAAATTTGGCAATTGGTCCCATATTTTTGTGATTCCAAATAAAAGAGTTATAAATTTTTGAAAATAAATGGAATAAAAGAAAATAGAACAGAAATTAGGAAAATAGAAAAAACCGGGAGCGTACGATCCAACCTCATTAATTGACGTGGGCCATCATATGGCTCTGAGCCGCGCGCTCATTATGTACCTTAGTCAAACGCGTGGTATCATGAATTAAATGAAATCAAACAAAAGCATGGCCAAGATTAGATCGTGGGAGCCTCATCCAAGGGTTCAGGATTAACCACGTGGGGTCGGTGGTGGAAACCACCGTATTCTCTGGTGAGTTAACTAAATCTGGCCACCAGTTACAGGTTTTGCAACCTCAACCAAACTACATGATCTTTATGCCAAATTAAAGCTGGGGTGATGTACATCACTCCTATAACCTTGGATTGCTCTCAAGATCTCTATGGAGAGAGAAATCTGAGATGGAAAATCTAGGTGTTCAATCTGCAGTGCATGAATTCATGAAATTAAAGCCACCATTGGCTTGCCTCTCACACAAGGACTTCAGAAAACCAAGCAAACTCAAGCAAAGCACAATATATAGTGAGATTCGAAGCAAAACAGTTGAGATGTAAACCTTTGAAGTGCAACTTTGATGAGCACGATCCAACAAATCTCTTGCTTGCAGCTTGATCTTGAAGTATGGTATGAGTGCAAGGCTTAGGAATTAGTATTGAAGATCAACTGATGTTGTTGAAAATCAAACTTGAAAAGTGAAGTGAAAATGCAAAATTCCTTTGGTGTGAGGTTGGGATTCAATTCCAGCAGAGTTTTAGGTGCCTTCAGGTTGAGAAATGAATGAAGTGATGCATCTATTTATAGCTGAAGTTGCAAGGAGAGTGAATGGAACTCGTGTGCATGCTCATTGGGTCCTCCATGCATGGGCCTGTACAGGCGCATGTGAGGCCCAAAAGCTAATGGTTTTGCAAGCTGATAGCATGATGAAAAGGTTTAGACGTGTGGTTTGCATTACAATTTCTTGTGTATGAAGTTTCATCATGAAATGCATAAATGGTCACAAAAGTTCCCCTCTTTGAAAATCCCATTTGGAATATCCAAACATAGGCATGTGAGTAATGGTTGGAAAGGTCTTGACATAAGGAACAAAAGCTATGTTGGATAAAAATCCATTTGGAGTTTGGAAAATTGTGAAAACTGGCCATGAAGTTTGATATACAAAACATGTATTTGAAAATTTTGCCAAAAGTGACCAGCTTCAAGCCCTTCGTTTTCATTGATTCAAGCTTCAAATGGAAAACCCTTCAACATCAAAGTTGTAGATATTTTCAAGGTGATCAATTTGGTTTTAAATTTTGTATCATTTGGATTTTTGATGAGAAATTTATGGGCACTTGAAGTTGGAGTTTTTCAAAATTCAATGGCTTTGGTCCAAAGTGACCTATAATGTTTTGTATTATCACATGTGTTTCTTTTAGGATTATGAAATTTTGTCCAACATAACACTTGAATTATACATCTCAAACTTTCCAATTCACTTGGTCTCACCTCAAAATTATAAAAAATGAATGAGTTAGGTCCTTGGGAAGTTGACCCAAAATTAGGGTTTCAGTCAAAATGACCTATAATGTTTTGAAATGAATAATGACCTTCCAAGTTTAAAATGGATTTTGGGTGAACATGAAAGTTTTTCATATGGTTCTTAAGAACAGGTTTTATCTTAGGGTCATCTTCATTTGACAAACACATCAAAAGTTAGGTCTCAGTGGATTTCAATTTAGTTAGATGACTTGACTAGTCAACTTCTCAAGTCCAAACTTCAAAATCTTGATGAATGAATGATTGAGGATATTCACATAGGCTCATATATGAATAAAATGATTAATGAAATAACTTCCCTTCATTGAATTTGATCATAGGTTGAGGTTTCTTCATGAGCAAGGCACAATCAATGCACAGTTGAATTAGGGTTTCCTTGGGAAACAATCCTCAAGCCCTTTGGTTTGTCTTGATCAAATTGACAAATTGAGATACTTGGGAGGCATATATGATGATTGAGAGCTTTGGGAACCATTGTCATGCTTGCTTTCATCTTCATCTGGCCATTTCGATGAGCATAGGAGCCTCCTAGGAGCCTTAGATCTCATGATTGCTTAAGCTTCAAAACAAAAGAGGTTAGTGACATATTTTTTGTGCTTTTGGTTAGTAAACAAAATAAGAAAAACAATAATATACAATTCAAGCATGCTTGGTGGTCTTAAACCAACTCACACAAACCCCAACCCTAGGGTAAGGAGCCACACATGCTATGATCCTTGAGGCAATGCAATGAGCAATGATATGATGCCATGAGGGATCTTAGGGTCAAAATTAGGGTCTTACAATATGGACGAGCACAATGCTGACACATTTGCTGCAGGTGATCCACCAGAGGAAGAGATGCAGGAACACGAGCAGTTTGTTGCTCCACCAGAGGACACCACACACCCAGGTGTCGGGTCATTATATGTGACGTTGGATCAATGGTCGTGGATGTAAAGAGAAATTGGCAACCTCAGAGCGGAGAAAACACGCCAAGGCATGGAGCAAGTTCGTCAAGGGATTCTTATGGACGAGATGCATGCGATGATGCAGCGTCTGATGTTGCAATTTCCGCCACCATAGTGAACCGGTATGAGTCCCTCTCTATCTTGGATTAAACATTGTAGACAATATTTAGTTCAAGTGTGTGCGTGTGTGTGTGGGGGGGGTTATTAGTTGTTGTTTTTGTTGTTTGTTTTGTTCTTATATTTTTGTTTTAATTAGTTGTGTGGTATTCTATGTGTTACAGATAAAGGAGATTCGTATCGGATGAATGATGAAGCTTGGAGCGATTGGATGGAAGACACATCCCTTTACTTGCTCTCCAAGATACCCCCAAAAGTTGATGTTACTGACTCGAACAATCGGACGCGACTCTCTGTCACTGGACTTCTTAGGGATACTCTGTAACCGAAGCGAAGACGAAGCTACATCACACTAAGAGGTATCTTGGAAGCTTGTAAGCTAGACAAAACATGGTGAGGACTACAAAAATCCAAACACTTGTCATCATGAGAGTTGTCCAGATATGTCTCTGTCTCTCTGGGTTTGCATTAGAGATATTGAAATTTCATAACACACTGTACACACTGAGGCATTGTTTTTATTTCAACCCTGGGCCTTTCCTGCCAACCCGCCATTATTACCCTTCGTTCACCAAATTTGAGCCATATTTCCTTTTGTTTGCTATTTAACCACTGTATATAACCATAAGCCCATACACTACCACACCTTACTTAGATAAGTGTTGTTTACTATGGATCTGTGGAAAAGCCTAAGTTAGGGGTTTTATCAAAATGTTGGAGACACCGATGAAAGGTAGATAAGTGCAAAAAGAAAAAAAATTCAAAGAAAATAAAGAGAAATGAAAAAAATGTATGTCACGAGAAGTATCATGAAGCACTTATCTAGAAGTATTAAGGTTAGTAAAAAGCATGCTCAAAGAGCAATAAAAGAAAATATATGAGCCAATGAGTCTCAACAAGAACGGTGTCCAAAAGAAATACCCCTGATTTTTAGATTGAACAACAGTTATGAGGGTAACAACATGAACTCTGAGCCTGAACCCCTAGTGTTTCCATTTTTTTTTTGTTTTAACTCCCCACCTTACACCTTAGCTCCGCTACAACCCAAAAAGTCCTCGAATAGTGTGTGTTGTATGTTTCTTGTTATGAAGGTATATGTATTTCAAACCTAAGAGTTGACTTTGCATGCTTT
The DNA here is from genome assembly GCF_024323335.1 of Lathyrus oleraceus. Taxonomy (NCBI): domain Eukaryota; kingdom Viridiplantae; phylum Streptophyta; class Magnoliopsida; order Fabales; family Fabaceae; genus Lathyrus; species Lathyrus oleraceus. The sequence goes on along the minus strand of NC_066581.1, from coordinate 70,308,695 downwards.
GTTTTTCTTAAGTGTAAACACTTTGATCCCGAGAGATTTGGTGAAAGTGTGAAAAGCTATAGGCCAAAAGATGCGTCAAGGTGAAAGTGTGGCTGAAGTCGGAAATCGGGAAAGAGTAAAACTATGATTGAAAAGTGAACAGGAGATCGCGAAAGATTGCAGTAGCATTGTGGATGCGAAATTAGGGGGTGACCGTCCTGATGTCTCGAGCATCACTTGAGGACAAGCAATGAGATAAGTTTGGGGTTGTGATCAGTCTCCAATTCTACTTGTTTTCTGACACTCATTCGGGACCTTTATACGAAGTCGGCAACATATTAGTCCACTTATTTTATTGTTTTATTTAGTAATTTAGATGTTTTGCATTATTGTTTCCAATTGTTAATTACATGTTATATGCATCATTATACTCCATTTTATGTCCCTTTGTGGTAGTTCTATTGGTTTCAGGTGTAAGCAAGAGTACCGGAGGGATAGACAAGCAAATCGGACATTCTGGGCCCGTCGAAAGAATAAAATTGGATAGTACAGTAGTCCTGACACGGCCACCCGTGTTGCCCAACACGGGTCGTGTCAAGAGAAGATACTTGGAAGAGGAAAATAGGGAGCTGACACGGGTGCTCGTGTCATCCTCCCTGAAGGGGCGTGTCAAGCGTTTTACTCCAGAAGCCCAACACGGCTTGTCGTGTTGCCTGACACGGCCAGTGTTGGCTTGGACACTTGATTTTCCAGTTTTGTGTTGTTTTTGGCACGGCTTATCCCGGAGGGCATTCTGGACTTTTGCTAGATAAAAATTGTAATCATGAACTATTTAAGGGAGATTTGAATATGGAGAGAGGGACTTTTCACAATCAAAAATTCGAGACGATAAAGATTGGAGCAGTGGAAAGCAATGAAGAACGGAGATCTTTCAAGAGTGGACGCGATTGAAGATCAACGGAATTATGAACTTTTTGTAATGTCTCAATTTCATCTTGTATCTTTGTTAGTACCTTAGGATTGGCATTAATTTTGTAAAACAAATAATGTAATCACCTCTGTTGTTTTAATATGTTGGGTTGAAGACGTTCAACATCTGGACCAACATGTCAGGTACGATGTCACGACATCGTGACTGTGACATCACGCAGGTGTATAAAAATGAATTAGTTAATTTTGGTATGTGTTAACTAATTTAATATTCTGGGATTAGTTAAGATATTTGGTGAATATCCTAACTTCTATGTGGAGATCTTGAAGACTCAATCAGAATATTTGGTGAATATACAGTTTCCAAATATGGAGATCTTTTAGGAAATAAAAGATTGAAGACCTTGATTGTAGTAGAAGAATTATGCCAGCTTTGTAACAGCAAAGGAAAAGCTTGCTGCGATTTCTGAAGGCCCAAATCCAGTTGGGTGGTTAGGTTATAAATAGCAGATTGTAACCTAGGTTTTGTAAGCCTCAAATAATGTAAAATTGGGGTGTGTGTGAGGTAAACCTCCCAACCTGTGGGAAGGTTACCAGGTGTTTCTCAGTGCTAAAAGCATGAGATTATTTGTAACTCAAAGCCTGTAGGCAAGAGTTTGTTATGGTCTTGAACGAAGCTGTGAAGCAAGTTCAAGTTGTTTAGCAGTACATTGTAATTGTAGTGATAGGAAGGGAAACTGGAGGTTTCTATCTAGGAGTTCCTAGGTATAGATTGCATTGGGTAGGGATTAAGTGAAGAGTTGTAAATGGGGGAGTTTAACTCTGAATTAATACTGCTGATAGTGGATCTTCTTCCTGGCTTGGTATTCCCCCAGAGTAGGTAATGTTGTACCGAACTGGGTTAACAATTACTTATGTTTTTACCTTCTACACGTTATAATCCTGTCTGTTATAACTCAGTATGTGTTTCAGTCTGTTTATCAAGGAAAGAACAGATCTGGCACATAGCTTACTGTCTGTATGCCAAACAGAATGTTATGACATTCATCATTGATAGCTGGTACTGAAATATAGACTGGGTAGTCTTTTACAGTACAGCAAACTGTAGTGCTGGAACAGGTGATGTTCAAATCGATGTTGAGACATCATGCTGATAACTGAGCAGGATCAATAGAAGTAAGTGTTATGTTTGATCTCTGCTGTGTCTTTGTACCAGATTGAAAGAACTGGATGTTCTTCCTTTCTATGGTGATATAGTAGCAGATGTCGTGACATCTGTGAATGTGTGCATATTAGTACTGGGTTGTAATGTGTATAATTGTCTTGCTGTATTAGTAACAATGTTGGATCAGATGTCATGACTTCGAGTAGAACATCTGAACTCTGACTACACCAGAATTTCAATTGGTATCAGAGCAGGCATCCTGTTCTGTTTCTGGATGAGATCCATGGGTGATACTTTCTGGTATCTTGCAAGGAGTTATGTTAGGACTGATGTTGGAACTCGTGGAAGGTTCTGTGATTTCCCTGAATGGTCCCTTGAAGTAGGTGGATGGACTATTCATGACAGGAACTGTGTGTACCTGTCTTTGGAGGTTGGCAATTGGACTTTGTGTGGGAAAGTTGTGCTAGTATTGAATCATATTCAAACTTGGTATGTTCTTGGAGGCTGATCTGGTGAAGTGTGTGTTCATAGGTTGAGTTGTATTATGATTTCCGCTGCATAATACCTGGCAAAACTCAAACTCTGATGTAGTTTCCCCTCATGTGGATGAAAGGTTGTTGTATTCAAGATTTCATCATAATCTACTAAAGATGTCAAAGATACTTGAGTCTCCTCAAGTCCACTCATCATGACGTTCTCACTTCAGGATGGTAAGAATCACCTGATCACTGATTCTTTTACTCTCTTGGGTAGTGTATATGAAGACCTTGAAGACATTCAAGGAGGGTTTGTTCCAAGGAGGTGGAACTAATGTTCTATGTGATGTTAGAGCATGTTGTTCAACAAGTATGCAGCTACTGGTTGAAGAGCAGATGTGTTTAGGTGTCAAACAAAGGGATACTTTTGCTTGGAACCTACTCCTGACCTGGAAGAGGAGACATCTGTGTATGCTAAGTTGACAAGGGTAGGGTCAACTGTATGTATGCTCAAGAAGGTCACTTTTAGAAATCTGATCTCTAGAAGTGGAGCTGGTTGAGATGTGACATTGTGCAACTTCCTGCTGTTTGTCCTATACCTATGGATTGATCAGGGTTGGATAGTTATTCCCTGAAGTACTATGTTGTGGTGGAAGACAAGTCCCCTGGATGTTAGAAGTCAATAATGGGGTAACCTGATTGCTATTTCATTTAAGAGGATTGGGACCATGAATCTTGTTATTCAAACACCACGCTCAGAAGTGGCAGTTCTTTCAAGGAGTGAGAATATGAAGATTCAGAGGTTGGTTGAGGTAGTATGCTCTAGCAATGCATATATACCATTGACTGGTGTTGCTTTCTTCCACTAGTACTTATGGTCAGCCGGAGTCTGATTGGTGTGATTGGAGTATGTATAGGTATAACTCATAGAGTTAGTTGCCACTGGTAGGGATGGTGTATGTCAAGTTGAGACATTTGTGTACAATGCATGGATATTGGTGTGGAGTTTCCATGATTGTTAATTTGAGGGGGAGTTTTGGTTAACCTCCTCACGTTTGGTCAGCCTAGGGTTTGGTTGGCTGTTGACCTGTGTCACATGGGTTCTAGTTTTTGTGTGACACATTTGCAAGGTAGGATTCATCCCTCTCATTCCTAAGGGTGAATCTAACCTGGAAAGATTCTCAAAACTGTTGAGGTGCTTGCAAGCAGAAGATGTTGACAGAAGAAGAATATTTTCAAAGTATTCTTATGGTGGAAGTATCTGAAAGGAAAATTGGGAAAGGATTTAAGATCAATGTCTACTTGTGCCAAATACAAGTATTTAATTGATTATCCTTGGAGCTCAAGATAACTGATGTTCTTAAAGATGTTGGAACATCTCTTCTTCAAGACCCTGTGCAGAATCACAGGAAGGATAGTACATTGGGTTATGGTCTATCTCTTTGGTGGCAGCAAAAGCATATGATCTCTGAAAAGGTTTCCTGGCAAGAAACATGTTCAGCATTGGTGTGTACAAGAAGAAGAAGACATGATAGTCTTGATGGTGGTTACTTGGATCAGTTTATTTCTGATCTAGGTAAGGAAGTGCATTGGCTAATGCACACTGTGGAGTTAAGAACAAGTGGCAGCATTCTTGACATCATGGAAACAGCCTTGCTTTAGGAAGTGGAATCCTTGGCATAGCTGAAGGGTTATTTTCTAACTGGTCCTTCTGAAGACTCATGCATCAAAGTGTCTGATGTCTTTGGAGAAGAAGCAGAGATTCATCAAGGTGTGAGCTTGGATGACTTAACTGCAAACCTGCAGGATGGAGGTGGTTTACTCTAACTTGGTTCCTCAATCAAGTCTATGAGAACGTTGAACTCTTGTTCTGTGAAGGGAGGAAGTTCTTTCAAGTGGCAGAAGAAGGAGCTGAATTCAACAGCTAGATGTTAAAACACAATGTTGTGACATTTAGTTCAACATCAGAATCTTAGTTGGTGAAGTGGCACATCAACTTAAGATAGAAGGGTCTACAAAGTTGTAGATTGGGTACTTCAAAAAGATCGTTCTCATTGCAGTTATTTGGAGTTGCTGGATGAAGAGGATGTTACATGTTCATGTCTTGGAGAATCTAAGTTCTGTTTAACATGTAGCTTGAAGTTCAAGTCTCACTTGGAAGGTCAGAATATCTTTGGGAGAAGTCTGATAAACGTGGAGAGGTCAAAAAGTGGCATTTGACTTTTTCATATGAGGATTCATTAAGGAGGTAATCATCCAGTGGCATTTGGTCTATCTCAGAAGTGAGTTCGAAGAATCAAGATAATCTACATATGGCAACTAATTATTCTTGAGGATTGTCTGAGACAAGTTACTTTTGAGCAGAAAAGTAGTAAGTTGAAGACAAAAGAAGGTGTTTTCTATTCATCTCTTGGAGCTTGTGGAAGGAGTTCTGAGCTATCTATGGAAGATTATCTCTTGTAATGGGATGAGAATGTATATGTCCATATTTGTGTCTGGTTTCTTGTGGATCAAGATAATGACTCAGTGATATCTGAAGATTATCAGATAATGTTATGTTGTGAAGGATGTCCTAACTCATGTTAGAACATTTTGTGAAGTGGTTTTCTGTTCTGGTCAGAAGAGAGATTGACACAGAGTGTGGATGTGTTCAGCCAAGAGGGTTGAACAGAGGGTGTGCTCTTGAAGACATGAAGATGCGTCTTATGTTTTCCATTCATCAAGTGGTCTGGGTTCTCTTTGAATCAGGAAGTTTGTGAAGGTCCAACTTTGGGGTGTTGGATATGTTCATGTGTGATCTCCAAGTTTCAAGAGGAGAGTTGGTTGTTCATGACAGGGGGAGTTCTGTCTTTGCACTGCAAGTAATCATCAAGCTTGTGGTCTATGTATTCTCAGATAACAAGGTATGGAACCTTGTTAGTTAGTGGGATAATGTGGTGTGTGTCAAGGCTGAGTGAACAGAAGAATGTCTGACCGGATGTCATGACATTGCCTTGGACAATATTGTTATTTCCTTCTGAAACTTACAGTCATAAGGAAATATGGATGTGGTGTGTCTCATTATGTTATATTAGAATGAGCTTGTGTGTTACAGTTGTGTGGAACAGGTGCTGGAGTTATGTTTGATGAATGCACAGATTTAGGGGGAGAAGAAGTACCCTTGTGCATTGTGCATTTGTGTGTCTTACTAGTTGCATCCATAACTAGTAATTTTGTTGTTTGTTGCACAGACTTAGGGTGAGGAGAAGTACCCTTGTGCATGTGTGTATTACTAGTAGTCATAGCTAGTAATTGTTTTGCTTCTGCTGTTGATTAAACTTCTATTATGTTGTTTAAACTGCTGATAGTTTGCCTTGTGAACAAAAAGGACAGAATGTTCACAAGATGTCATATATGATGTCTTAACACAAGATATCATATGTACCTGCTGGAAGTTATATAAGGAAATGTGAATGTGTGGTGCTAGATGTCAAGCTACCATTGGAGGTGAGAAAGTGGTTTTAGGAAATAGTGATAGGAATGGAAACTGGAGGTTTCTATCTAGGAGTTCCTAGGTATAGATTGCATTGGGTAGGGATTAAGTGAAGAGTTGTAAACGGGGGGGTTTAACTCTGAATTAATATTGCTGATAGTGGATCTTCTTCCTGGCTTGGTATGCCCCCAGAGTAGGTAATGTTGTACCGAACTGGGTTAACAATTACTTGTGTTTTTACCTTTTGCACGTTATAATCCTGTCTGTTATAACTCAGTATGTGTTTCAGTCTGTTTATCAAGGAAAGAACAGATCTGGCACATAGCTTACTGTCTGTATGCCAAACAGAATGTTATGACATTCATCATTGACAGCTAGTACTGAAATATAAACTGGGTAGTCTTTTACAGTACAGCAAACTGTAATGCTGGAACAGGTGATGTTCAAATCAATGTTGAGACATCATGCTGATAACTGAGCAGGATCATTAGAAGTAAGTGTTATGTTTGATCTCTGCTGTGTCTTTGTACCAGATGGACAGAACTGGATGTTCTTCCTTTCTATGGTGATATAGTAGCAGATGTCGTGACATCTGTGAATGTGTGCATATTAGTACTAGGTTTTAATGTGTATAACTGTCTTGCTGTATTAGTAACAATATTGGATAAGATGTCATGACTTCGAGTAGAACATCTGAACTCTGACTACACCAGAATTTCAATGTGTGTATTACTAGTAGCCATAGCTAGTAATTGTTTTGCTTCTGCTGCTGATTAAACTTCTGTTATGTTGTTTAAACTGCTGATAGTTTGCCTTGTGAACAAAAAGGACAGAATGTTCACAAGATGTCATATGTGATGTCTTAACACAAGATATCCTATGTACCTGCTGGAAGTGATATAAGGAAATGTGAATGTGTGGTGCTAGATGTCCAGCTACCATTGGAGGTGAGAAAGTGGTTTTAGGAAATGGTGATAGGGAGAATATATGAAGAATGCCGACAAAAGCAGTGTCAAATGTTAAGACATAGCTTGCAACGTATCTGACAGCATTTATGGAATAGTCTTGGAACTGTTGTTTCTGGAAAGAAACAGTCAAGAGCTGTAAAGGGTATTCAAAGATAGTCTGGGATATTGGTGGTGATTCTCTGACTGATTCTCAGCAAATATTTATGGATCTTGACCAAGTATTTACTCCTACCGTTTATTCCTAAGCATATATTTATGGATCTTGACCAAGTATTTACTGCTACCGTTAAATCCTAAGCATGGTCTGGCCTATTTAAAGGATGCATCAGCACTCCTCTTCTCACAAGAGCGACATTCCATTCCCTCTAAACCATGGGGTTTGTTAAGATTTGGGCATACTGCTCTTGGATCTGGTTTTGTGAAGGTTTCATTTATAAATGTTTAGCTAAAAAGGGGGAGAGAAACATTGTCCTGAGGATGTATCAGAAGCAAGAAAAATGTGGTAGCAAGGAGAAGTTGGGATCAGGCACAAAAGTCACTAACTGGGTATATCACTTGTGTCTTGTGATCTGAGTTAAGAGGACAGTTGTGTCTTGTGATCTGAGTTACATTATCTATGTACTCAGCATTACATATTCTTCAGGAAGCTCCACTGTTGAGGGGAAGGGTTGTGATGGAGCTGATCCTTGTACATCTTCTTCCTCATGTACACCAAAAGTGGTGTTGGTAATGGGGCTGACAATGACAAAGAGGAAGTGCAGGCCCATATAATGTTTATTTGTTTTAGCTAAAATTTGCCAAAGGGGGAGATTGTTAGTACCTTAGGATTGGCATTACTTTTCTAAAACAAATAATGTAATCACCTCTGTTGTTTTAATATGTTGGGTTGAAGAAGTTCAACATCTGGACCAACATGTCAGGTACGATGTCACGACATCGTGACTGTGACATCACGCAGGTGTATAAAACTGAATTAGTTATTTCTGGTATGTGTTAACTAATTTAATATTCTAGGATTAGTTAAGATATTTGGTGAATATCCTAACTTCTATGTGGAGATCTTGAAGACTCAATCAGAATATTTGGTGAATATACAGTTTCCAAATATGGAGATCTTTTAGGAAATAAAAGATTGAAGACCTTGATTGTAGTAGAAGAATTCTGCCAGCTTTGTAACAGCAAAGGAAAAGCTTGCTGCGATTTCTGAAGGCCCAAATCCAGTTGGGTGGTTAGGTTATAAATAGCATATTGTAACCTAGGTTTTGTAAGCCTCAAATAATGTAAAATTAGGGGTGTGTGTGAGGTAAACCTCCCAACCTGTGGGAAGGTTACCAGGTGTTTCTCAGTGCTAAAAGCATGAGATTATTTGTAACTCAAAGCCTGTAGGCAAGAGTTTGTTATGGTCTTGAACGAAGCTGTGAAGCAAGTTCAAGTTGTTTAGCAGTACATTGTAATTGTAGTGATAGGAAGGGAAACTGGAGGTTTCTATCTAGGAGTTCCTAGGTATAGATTGCATTGGGTAGGGATTAAGTGAAGAGTTGTAAATGGGGGAGTTTAACTCTGAATTAATACTGCTGATAGTGGATCTTCTTCCTGGCTTGGTATGCCCCCAGAGTAGGTAATGTTGTACCGAACTGGGTTAACAATTACTTGTGTTTTTACCTTCTACACGTTATAATCCTGTCTGTTATAACTCAGTATGTGTTTCAGTCTGTTTATCAAGGAAAGAACAGATCTGGCACATAGCTTACTGTCTGTATGCCAAACAGAATGTTATGACATTCATCATTGATAGCTGGTACTGAAATATAGACTGGGTAGTCTTTTACAGTACAACAAACTGTAGTGCTGGAACAGGTGATGTTCAAATCGATGTTGAGACATCATGCTGATAACTGAGCAGGATCAATAGAAGTAAGTGTTATGTTTGATCTCTGCTGTGTCTTTGTACCAGATTGAAAGAACTGGATGTTCTTCCTTTCTATGGTGATATAGTAGCAGATGTCGTGACATCTGTGAATGTGTGCATATTAGTACTGGGTTGTAATGTGTATAATTGTCTTGCTGTATTAGTAACAATGTTGGATCAGATATCATGACTTCGAGTAGAACATCTGAACTCTGACTACACCAGAATTTCAATTGGTATCAGAGCAGGCATCTTGTTCTGTTTCTGGATGAGATCCATAGGTGATACTTTCTGGTATCTTGCAAGGAGTTATGTTAGGACTGATGTTGGAACCCGTGGAAGGTTCTGTGATTTCCCTGAATGGTCCCTTGAAGTAGGTGGATGGACTATTCATGACAGGAACTGTGTGTACCTGTCTCTGGAGGTTGGCAATTGGACTTTGTGTGGGACAGTTGTGCTAGTATTGAATCATATTTAAACTTGGTATGTTCTTGGAGGCTGATCTGGTGAAGTGTGTGTTCATAGGTTGAGTTGTATTATGATTTCCGCTGCATAATACCTGGCAAAACTCAAACTCTGATGTAGTTTCCCCTCATGTGGATGAAAGGTTGCTGTATTCAAGATTTCATCATAATCTACTGCAGATGTCAAAGATACTTGAGTCTCCTCAAGTCCACTCATCATGACGTTCTCACTTCAGGATGGTAAGAATCACCTGATCACTGATTCTTTTACTCTCTTGGGTAGTGTATATGAAGACCTTGAAGACATTCAAGGAGGGTTTGTTCCAAGGAGGTGGAACTAATGTTCTATGTGATGTTAGAACATGTTGTTCAACAAGTATGCAGCTACTGGTTGAAGAGCAGATGTGTTTAGGTGTCAAACAAAGGGATACTTTTGTTTGGAACCTACTCCTGACCTGGAACAGGAGACATCTGTGTATGCTAAGTTGACAAGGGTAGGGTCAACTGTGTGTGTGCTCAAGAAGGTCACTTTTAGAAATCTGATCTCTAGAAGTGGAGCTGGTTGAGATGTTACATTGTGCAACTTCCTGCTGTTTGTCCTATACCTATGGATTGATCAGGGTTGGATAGTTATTCCCTGAAGTACTATGTTATGGTGGAAGACAAGTCCCCTGGATGTTAGAAGTCAATAATGGGGTAACCTGATTGCTATTTCATTTAAGAGGATTGGGACCATGAATCTTGTTATTCAAACACCACGCTCAGAAGTGGCAGTTCTTTCAAGGAGTGAGAATATGAAGATTCAGAGGTTGGTTGAGGTAGTATGCTCTGGAAATGCATATATACCATTGACTGGTGTTGCTTTCTTCCACTAGTACTTATGGTCAGCCGGAGTCTGATTGGTGTGATTGGAGTATGTATAGGTATAACTCATAGAGTTAGTTGCCACTGGTAGGGATGGTGTATGTCAAGTTGAGACATTTGTGTATAATGCATGGATATTGGTGTGGAGTTTCCATGATTGTTAATTTGAGGGGGAGTTTTGGTTAACCTCCTCACGTTTGGTCAGCCTAGGGTCTGGTTGGCTGTTGACCTGTGTCACATGGGTTCTAGTTGTTGTGTGACACATTTGCAAGGTAGGATTCATCCCTCTCATTCCTAAGGGTGAATCTAATCTAGAAAGATTCTCAAAACTGTTGAGGTGCTTGCAAGCAGAAGATGTTGACACAAGAAGAGTATTTTCAAAGTATTCTTATGGTGGAAGTATCTGAAAGGAAAAATGGGAAAGGATTTAAGATCAATGTCTACTTGTGCCAAATACAAGTATTTAATTGATTATCCTTGGAGCTCAAGATAACTGATGTTCTTAAAGATGTTGGAACATCTCTTCTTCAAGACCCTGTGCAGAATCACAGGAAGGATAGTACATTGGGTTATGGTCTATCTCTTTGGTGGCAGCAAAAGCATATGATCTCTGAAAAGGTTTCCTGGCAAGAAACATGTTCAGCCTTGGTGTGTACAAGAAGAAGAAGACATGAAATTCTGGTGTGTACACCAGAATTTCAATCTTATTTGAATAATATGAGAGGCTAAACCCCCCAATGTCAGGGGGTGTCCCTGAATTGATCATGTAATGACTCTGATGTTATAATTTCCTTAATACATGTTATTTGTTTCCAATTTCACTGTGTAATTAGTGTAATGCTTTCTTTATCATAAAAATTAAGATTGACGTATGGTTAACGATTAGCAGGATTAGAATTGTTAAGGTTTTTAAACAGTGAAACCATAGTAGATATCACCTAGGACTATGGATACCCTATGGTTACCGGGTTATTCTTGTTAAACTAATGTGACTTGGGTTCATCATAATCACCTAAGGACTTAGAGGTTAGATTGAATACCAAAGGTTTCCCTCCGAGGTCTTAGGGGGAAACAATATTAAGATCCGGTAATTGAAACAGTTCTCATTCTTAAGGAGATATACACTCAAGGGTCATTACAGGAGATTTTCACACACCACCCTTGGCATATTATTATAATCTGTGAAAATATTTATTTTGTTTTATTTTCCCTTACAATAAATTTTACAAAACACAAACAATTACTTTTGTTCAATTGAGTGATTATTTACACATATATTGTTGTGCAATCCTCGAGATCGATCTTTGGGAAACATCCCTCTTATTACTACATCGGTAAAATAGTACACTTATTATTTCCCCCGATCAATCAACTATTAAGTATCAATGAATGAATGATGCACATGAATGAAACATGAGTATGTACAGATGATTCTGAAGTTAAGGGTTTAGTGAAAATGTAAAAATGGTAGGGAAAATTTTGGGGTATGACAACTGCCCCTATTTAATCTTCTTAAACCATACGTGAATTGCGAGAGTTTTTCGGGTATGCGAGGTAGAAAAGAATTAAATACCAAAGTATCTGAAATTTTTCCCGTTGAGGATGGTCACATGGGATGTTGTGATGACAGTTTGACTTTTATAGGTTCATCTGTTGGGATTTATTGATATTTTATGGGAATATTAATTGAAAATGAGGAACATGATATGCATGTTGCATGTGATGTATGAGTGTTTCATATGGCCATATGGATGTCCATCACAAGATAAGGATTCTGGCATATATGAGACTTCGACTCATCACTGACTATACCAAAGAAACTATTATTTATGAGAACACTATGTATTACCACCACTGTTGGGGATTCCACATGGTCCTGCTAGAGAGCACAAAGATGTATGATCTAACCGGACAATCATCAAGACATTTCCAGATCTTAAGCAAAAACCTTCAAACTATCGATCATCTTTTAGGAATCTTCAGGAGATTAAAGTAATGCATAAGGTTTTCTTTGATGTAGATTTTATTATTCCCCAAATTTTATAGCATTATATGATCAAAATAAATCAGTTATTTCGCAAACAAAATGCAGGAGAAATGAAAAGCAATTGATAAAAGAAATGAATTTTTTTATTATAAAATATGTACATACAATGCGTACAAGGATGAAAAAATCCTTAAAGAGGAAATTGCAAAAATTGAAAAATAAAGGAAATGGAAATGGGAAATATTTTTGTATTTTTCCATTGATTACAACATCGGTTGTCATCCACTGTAGGATCTGGGTTCCAATACTTCGCTTTGATTGACAATGACTATATCGATCTTCGGTCGTCTGAGATCTAGCTGTAGTGAGATAGGCTCAAGGAACATAGTCAAATGCCTTTATCCCTAACTTTTTCCTGGACATTTTCTATTTTTTTCGTCCACCGGGATGCTCATTTTTGCCTAAGTCTCCTTTTCGAGTTTTCAACTTAGCGAGCTTCATATATTTTTATTTAATCCCTAACTTTTTCATGGACAATTCATTTTTGGGTCCATCGAGATACCCATTTTTACCTAGATTATCCTTATGAAAGTCAATCTAGCGAGATTTTTATCATCATTTCTTTTTAGACATAATATTTTTTGACTATGTTAGAATTCACTGGCGACGGAAAATCTTCCCCATCCATGGTGGTGAAGATTAGGGTTCCACCTGATAAGGCCTTCTTGATGACAAAAGGTCCTTCATAGTTGGGAGTCCATTTGCCCCAAGGATCCTAGTGAATAGCATAATGTCTCTTGAGCACGAGTTCTCCTACATGGTACTCACAAGGAAGAACCTTCTTATCGAAAGCTTGTTTGAGGCATCTTTGGTACAATTAACCATGGCAGACAAAAGTCAAACACTTTTCTTCAATTAGATTGAGCTGGTCATATCGAGATTGAACCCATTTGGCTTCATCAAGGCCGGCCTCCATGATAACCCTAAGTGAAGGAATCTCAACCTCAATTGGAAAAACAACCTCCATCCCATACACTAACGAGAACGGAGTTGCCCCAATGGAAGTACGAACCGAAGTTCTGTAGCCATGTAGAGCAAATGGTAGCATCTCATGCCAATCCTTATAAGTTCTGACCATTTTCTGGATAATCTTTTTTATATTCTTATTTGTTGCTTCTATGGAACCATTCATCTTGGGCCGATATGGTGAAGAGTTGTGGTACTCGATCTTAAATTCTTCGCACAACTCCTCATCATCTTGCTAGGAATGCTGGCATTATCAATGATGATCTTGCTAGGAATACCATAGCGAAAAATTACCTTTTTCTTAATGAACCGGGTAACCACTTGTCGAGTGACATTGGAATATGAAGTAGCTTCAACCCACTTTGTAAAGTAATCAATAGCAACTAGAATGAATCGATGACCGTTAGAAGCTTTTTGCTCTATCATCCCAATCATATCAATACCCCACATAGATAAGGTCCATGGAGAAGTCAAAACATTCAACGAAGTTTGTGGCACAAAAATCTTGTCACTATATATCTGACATGTGTGACATATTTTGACGAAGTTGTAACAATCAACCTCCATTGTTGTCTAGTAATAACCAGATCGAAGGATTTTCTTGGCCATGGTAGGACCTTTTTCATGTACACCCTCGCAACCTTCATGTATGGATTTTATGATTGTGCTCGCTTCATGTCTATCCACGCATTTGAGCAGCACAGAATCATAATTCCTCTTATAGAGCACATCAGCATTCAATAAAAACTTGGAGGACAGACTTCTCAAAGCTTTCTTGTCAGTAATGGATATAACCTCGGGATATTTTTTGTTTCTCTAGATATGTGTTTATGTCATAGAACCAAGGTTTGTCGTGAGAATCCGCCTCGATTGCTAGACAATATGTTGGTTCATCCAAGTGGTCAATATAGATAGCAGGTGCTTCATTCTTCCATTTAACCTTAAACATGGATGCCAACGTAGCTAGAGCGTCTGCCAACTGATTTTCTTCCCTAGGGATATGATGAAAAGAGATTTCATCAAAGTAGGGCATCTGTTTACTGATATGCTCTCTGTAAGGAATAAATTTTCTATCTCGAGTCTCCCAGTAACCTTTAACCTTACTGATTACCAGAGCGGAATCTCCGTACACTTCAAGAATTTTGATTCTTAAGTCAATGGACGCCTCTACACCATAGATGTATGCTTCATGTTCTTCCATATTGTTGGTGTAGTCAAAGCATAACCTAGCAGTAACGGGAAGGTGGAAGCCAGTTGGAGAAGTGATGATTGCGCTTATTCCATGACCTCGAGCATTAGAAGCACCGTCGAACACGAGTTTCCATCGTGATCCTGGTTCGGGGCCTGGAATAACGTAGTCTCTGATAAATAAGATGTCTTCATCTGGAAAGTCAAACCTCAACAGTTGATAACCATCCGCAGGTAGGTAATCAAGATGGTCAGATAAAACACTCCCCTTTATAGATTTTTGAGTCACGTACTAGATATCATACTCGGTCAACAACATTTGCCAACATGAAATTCTACCAGTGATAGCGGGATTTTCAAATATATACTTTATCGGATCCATTTTAGATATCAACAAAGTAGTATGACAACCCATATATTATCTCAGGCGTCGAGCATCCCAAGCCAAAGCACAACAAGTCTTCTCTAAGAGTGAGTATCTGGTCTCACACTCAGTGAATTTCTTGTTGAGATAGTATATTGCATGTTCTTTCTTGCCTGTGTCATCATGCTGACCCAAAACACAACCCATAGATTCAACAAGTACCGTGAGATACATAATAAGAGGCCTACCAAAAACAGGTGGTATGAGGATCAATGGTTCTTGCAAATACTTTTTTATTTTGTCAAATTCCACTTCACAATCATTATTCCACACGATAGATTGATTCTTCCTCAATAATTTGAAGATTGCTTCACAGGTAGTCGTTAAATGTGATATGAATCTGGAGATATAATTAAGTCGACCAAGGAAACCTCATACTTATTTTTCTATTCAGGGAGGCGGAATATCTTGGATCGCTCGAACTTTATTGGGATCAACCTCAATGCCTTTCTGACTCACTATCAAACCCAATAATTTACCAGATCGGACCCCAAAAGTGGACTTCGTTGGATTCAATCGCAACTTGAACTTTCGGAGTCTGGAAAATAATTTCCTCAAATGTTCCAAATGATCATCTTTAGTTTTAGATTTGGAAATCATGTCGTCCACGTAAACCCCAATCTCTTTATGAATCGTGTCATGAAAGAGGTTACCATGGCACATTGATATGTTGCCCCTGTATTCTTCAAGCCGAATGACATAACTTTATAGCAGTAAGTTCCCCAAGGCGTGATAAAAGTTATCTTCTGCATATCATATTGTGACATCTTTATCTGATTATATCCTGAGAACCCATCCATGAAGGAAAAAACGGAAAATTGAGATGTATTATCAACCAAAACATCAATGTGAGGCATAGGGAAGTCATCCTTTTGACTCGCTTTATTAAGGTACCAGTAATCTACACACATTATGACCTTCCCATCTTTCTTCAGAACTGGAACAATATTGGCAACCCATTGAGGATACTCGGGAATAGCTAAAAAGCCAGCATCAGACTTCTTCTTAACCTCTTCTCTGATTTTAAGTGCCATGTCGGGTCTGGTCCTTCTGAGTTCTTACTTAACTGGAGAACATTCATGCTTGAGTGGCAAGTGATGCTAAACAATGTTGGTGTCCAACCCTAGAATATATTGATAAGACCAACCAAATACGTCAACATATTCATGCAGTAACTTAACCAACTCAGAGTGTACATGCTCGGAAAGAGATGCCCCAATCTTCACCTATTTTCTGTATGTTTCAGAACCCAAGTTAATAGCACCCACTAGATTTTTATATGGTTGAATCTATTTCTCCTCGTGCTCAAGGAGCCTTGCTAGCTCAGCCAGTAACTCGCAATCTTCCTCACTGTCATCTTCAGCTTGGTTGATTGAAAGTCCAGACTTACAGCAGATTCTTACCAAGTTGTTATCAAAGGATTTGTTTGATATGTATGTTATGAGCTTATTTTTAGTATTCTTTTTTGATAAAGTGTAAAAAAGAAAAAGAAACTTTTGTCATTCCATTTTTTGTGAAAAAGTAAAATAACTGAAAGAAATGAAACAAAATTTTGAATGCAAAAACACTTCCGTTATTTAATCACATAATGCTTTTAAACAAAGAGGCCCTTACAACCTATCCTCTTGTCTTGGGTGAAGACAAGGGATCAAGAGAACAAAATGCATTAAGTTTTCTCTTAATATACTATAGGAATCACGAAAGTCATTTGCATATGAAAGTGGGAGTTTCATGTTTGATACAACTAGCCTCTCCAATAACTGCCACAGTGTGATCATTTTGGAAACCTGCGTTGCTAAACTTGATATGATTAAACTTCTTCTGCTTCCTCGGACTTGCTTTGCAAGTTGATGTATGATAGCCAACACCAAATCTGTTGTGCTTATCTGTCACATTGACAACCTGACCCCAACCAGATAAAGGACCTTTCTCTAGAGTTTTCCTGAAGCTTCTGACTAAAGATAGGATTATTGCAGATGACTAATCATGATTAGAAGTAGTTGAACTAACATCTTCAAATTCCAAACGTTTGGGTGGAATATCAGTAATCCCCTCTTCTGCCTCGACATATCTGAATTAAGAAAGCTCATTGACCAAGAGGTGCTCCTCACCACAAACTATAACCAATTTGTCATCAAACATGAATTTCAACTTTTAGTGTAACATAGAAGTCACTGCCCCAGCAGTATGAATCCAAGGTCTACCCAACAAACAACTGTAGGCCGGATTGATGTCCATGAATTGGAAGGTGATAGTGAATTGATGAGGTCCTCCACAAATAGGTAGATCCACCTCGCCAATAACCTGTCTTCTAGAGCCATCAAAAGCTCTATAATCAGCGCACTAGCCCTCATCTCGGGTCCCTTAAACTGTAGCCTTCAACATCATATTGAGCGAGGAACCAGTATCAACGTGAACCCGAGATAGTAAGGTGTCTACATACATGACCGAAATATGCAAAGCCTTATTATGCCCATTTACCTCATGAGGTAATTCTGCTTCATTAAATCCTAAGTATCTGTTGGCGATGATATTTGCAACCACATCGCCAAATTGATCGACCGTGATATTCTGCATCACGTGAGTAGTATTCAAAACTTTCAAAAAATGATTTACGGTGAGCCTCAGAACTTAGTAGTAAAGATAAAATAGAGTTTTTGAGGGAGTCTGACCCAGCTGGTCAATAATTTTGAAGTCACTCTTTTTGATCAATTTGAGGAATTCTTGGCCTTCCTCAACAAAGATACTCTTCTTGTGACCTTCAACCTATTCATCTTCATTCATTATCCCTTTACCTTTAGAGGTTTCAGACTCTGCAACCTTATCCAGAATAACCTTTGTTACAGCTGGAATAGTCGTCACAACCTGAGTGGCGGGAATAGATCCCCATGTATGCGGAGGAGAACAGGAATGACCTTCTCCTTATGAGGGAAAATTGTGGGTGATGCAGACACCCTAGGAGTGTACTTCGGAGCGAATACACGACCAATGTGAGTCATGCCTCCCATTCCATCTATATTAACAATTTCAACCTCGGAAAATTGAATTTCTCTTCCACCCACGTACGTCGTCGTATCATACCTCCAAGGCACTGCCTTGGTGTCTTGAAATGGGAGCGGACCGGAAACAAAGATATGGATAGGTTGAATCCTCTTGGGAGGAGTTTCGACCTTCTTTTTTCTGTACACTATGGTTATTGGTTCGATGAAAGAAATCTCTTCAACCACTCTTGACTTCGAGAACTGCACCATTCCCAAATTCATCATGTTCTGAACACAACCCTTTAAAACATCACAACAATCAGGATCTGATTCACACATAGTACAATTATCATGAACACCTTCCAGAAAACCATGCTCCTTAAGATTTTTCACAACCACTAACATCAGATTTTTCACATTAACGACCCCTCTAATAGATTTTGCAATCTCTTCTTCAATAATTGCGTTGACCGTTGGCCCATTATGGTTAGGCAGTTGGCTTGTCTTTATATTAGGTTTTTCTTTCGAAAAAGACAGAACCTTCTATTTAATAAGCTCTTAAATTTTATTCTTGAGAGGCCAACAATCTTCAGTTGAATGCCCTATATGCCCAGCATGGTAGGCACATGAGGTATTAGGGTTGTATCTGGCATGATAGGGAAGAATACAAGGTGGAATCTCCCTAGGTACGATATCCCCCACATGAACCAAATAAGGTACCAATTGAGCGTACGGTACCGGAACCTTGTCCCGCTGTGGACGCTTACCATAGTTATTATGGCGATTCTGCCCCTGACCTTGACCTTTATCATCACGAGCAGTTTGTTGAGTTTGAGCAGGCTAAACCAGTGCGGATTGTTGATTTTGATTCTGCATTTGGTATTGAAAAGGAGGTTACTGATACTGGGAAGCAACAATGTACGGATAAGGATAATACGACACAGGAACCATAGGAGTCTGATACTGAGGATGGACATTTGTCGTTACAACACTTGTCTCACCTTCCTTCTTCTTCAGAAAGCTACCATGTGGTTTCTTAGTCACAGCTTACTGAGGAACAGTAACTGTGACTTTTCCAGATTTAACCCCATTGTCGATCCTTTCTCGGATAGTCACAATATCTGTAAAATTGGATGAGGAACTGCCAATCATTTTCTCAAAATATAGACCCTACAGGGTACCCATAAAGATGTCAGTTAGTTCATTATCAAATAAAGTCGGGTTGACATGAGAAGCCATTTCACGCCACCTCTACGCATATTCTTTAAATGTTTCACTGGACTTCTGAGATTGATTCTGCAATTTCAACCTAGTCGGTGCCATATCTAAATTGTACTTATATTGTTTTAGGAAGGCTTCAGACAAATCTCTCCATGACCTGATTTTGGTACACTCCAAGCTCATGTACCAATCCAAGGAAGCCCCAAACAGACTATCTCAGAAACAATGAATCAGAAAGTCATTGTTATCAATGTAGGATGCCATATTCCTATAGTACATTGTAACATGACTCCGAGGATAGCTCAATCCTTTATATTTTGGTAAATCTGCTACCTTAAACTTTTGAGGAAGTACCATATTTGGGATCAAACACGGATCACTAACGTCTATTCCGAAAGCTGAGAAACCATTTATAGCCCTTATTCTGTTGTTTAGCAACTGATAGACTGCTAGCCTAGTCGGACTAGCATTTCAGAACAACAACATGACCGACTGTCGAGAAACATATTGGGCATATGCCTGAGCAGGCATTGATTGAGGAGAAAAAAACATCTGAGGAGGATAAAAAAACCAGGAGGGACAGTCTGAGGAACTGAATTCACAACCTGAGGGAACTACCCTCCAGTCTGAGCATTAGGTGCTAGAGGTGCCCCTGACTGCACATACTGAAGTGCATGATTGACAGGTACATATGGCATCATGGAAATAGAGGTTTCCCCAGGATAGGAATTCTGAACAGCTTGATACTGGTTCTAGACCACAGGCTAAGCTGCCTAAGAAATCTGGAAGTGGAGGCACGGGCCTTGGTATTCAACATCGTTATCAGGAGTGTCAACATTGATCGGCCTAAAAGCATGACGAACTCGATCTTGAAGATTCTCAGGGTTTCCAACATCAACCATTTGAGGAGAGAGAAGCGTGGGCATACCCCAAGGGAAAGCATAATTTCCATCAGTGGAAGGGGCAACAAAGGTTTGGTGTAGAATGAAGGCACCTACATTAGAGAACTGGGAAGAAAAATTCAAAGGCATTCCCCATGGATAGGCAACAACAAGCCTGTTGGGAGCAAATGCGAAGATGGGTCGATTCACAATTGGCGGGACCATTGTTTCAATCAGGGTCTCAACAGTAATAACAACATTGGCAGCAGATGTAGTCACCGTATTAGCACTGGTTACAATAGTAGTAGCAGGATTCACGAAGGTAGAAGCCCTCTGTGTTTGAAGGTATTCCATAATGGTATCCATGTTGCCTTGAAAAAGGTCCATTTTGCCCTCGATTTGGGCCAAAGTTTCCTTGACATCAGTGTTATCAGATTCAAAGTCACCCATGAGTCTTGATTTGTTAGCTCTGGTATAATATATGTGACGATTCATCGTAATTGATGCGGAAAGATGATAAGATAAGCATTTTGTTTTCCATAAGCCAAAAGAAAGTGAGTGTGTGGATGTATGAATGCATGCAAAAAGAATTAGACATATGCATATTTTCATTTTTATTATTCATCATTTTTTGTAAGAAATATTTCCATGGAATCCTTGAGTTTTGTTTATTATCATGAGTAATCATAAATCAAAAAGACAGAGATAATATATGAAGTCAAGAGCAAAGAAACTCTTTTATTCAATATCCAGAAAAGGAGTACAAGTACAAATCAAGAACTTGCCTGACGGGGAACAATAAGATCAACTTTAATTCTATCAAACACCACCATACAAATAGAGATTGAACATTATATGGAAACACTACATCAAAGGCTTCCTTCAAAAATTATGGCAAGTCTTTCATGGCATGTTCAGCAAATTGGGTCAGGTGTGCATGCCTTTCCCTCCAATACTGCGGATCCTTAAGAAGATTGTCCGATAAGGTATGATCATGTACATCCAAGAGATCTCGCAGAAATGCCTCCTTCTGATCCAGGAGCCTTTGAAGATGACCATTGTGCCTCTCCCAATGATCAATATCTTGCTTGAATAGATTAATATTCTCCAGATCCTTGTGCATTTGATCATTCAACCCTCGAATCTCTTCAAACCTTTGGTCCAGTTCACTCTAGCACTGAGAAAGAGTAACCTTTAGCTACTTGACACAGCTTTGTTCATCTTTCAACGCCTTCTTTCAACATCTCAGCGAAGGATCATAAAATTGAACAAGAGTCTGCACAGTTGTGGTGTTGACTTCAGTGTTAAGAATTCATATGAGATTGCCATAAGTCTTTTTAAACTCTTCTTTCTTCTCAAGAATCAGATGTTCCCATAGTCCTTTCAAAATTTTCAATTATGGTTCAACAAGCTTGTAACTGTGAATGCCTCTTGTATCAGAAGTCATACTTTGTCTTGAGTACTCAATCAACAAACTCGTCTCTTGGATTCCTGGAAATGCATATGCAAAAAATTTATTATGATGTAATGACAATGAATGATGGAATGATATCCATCACATAAATTCACAGCTCTGACATATTCTGGATGATTTGTACATGTTATTTGTTGTGAGTTCAAAGGTTCGATGCAATATGAGAAACAGGGTATGTAGAGTCTATGGTTTCCTGCACACACAAAAAAACATATCCCCCTCACAGGTATATACTATGCTCCAAAGGTGGTCCCTAAGAGGTCTCTCAGAGTCATCGACTCGAACTGAAAATACCCCACCGTAGCAAATTCTTATAGGACATACTTCCAAGTGAATTTAGTCTGGGTGTAGTTCGTAGGTGTACACGACTATCCACAAGTTTATCATGTGTGTGTACTAAACTCGGGTGTATAGTTTCACTGATGTAACTTCACCCCAACCTAACAACAACATATATAGATATCCAGAATAATAGAGTATGCAAAATATAAAACAGTAAAGCAAGTGATAAATAATATAAAGATAAAGTGAGTAAAGCATAAAGATAAACACCTAAAAGCAAACTAAAACAACCAAAACTAGGCTCGACGCTTTTAGCGAATGGGTGTGATATCTGAAGGTTTAGTCGCGAAAGAATGAGGGAAAAAGAATGGAACATATGAAGTGTTCGAAGAGGATTAGGGCCATCATGCCTATGTATCCTTGTAGTGCAATAAGGAATTCAGAGCTTCGTAGTTCATAGAACTAATGGTGGGAGGTGAAAGAAGAGTGATAACAAATATGGTATGAACCAAAGGGTAATATTGTTTGACTCCGAAAAGGGATAAAATTTGAACCCAAGATTAAAACTGGCATTAGCCAATATATGGGTAGCTTGAAGCATTCGCCACTATATGGTACGGCTGAAAACAAAGAGAATTAAGTGTTTCGTTCCATAGAAAACATCTCTTGGTTCACAAGCAGACACTAAATGGAGCTCAAAGAAATAATGTATTTGGCTGAAAGAGAAAGTATATCACATGAAGTGAATGAAGGTAATAAGTTTTGAATGAATGTAGTGAATAATTGTCCATGGAAATGAATGGAATGATAGGAAAAATAATCAAAGTCACAGAAATGAAGGGTTTGGTAAAAGTGAGTGAAGGGTATGGTTTGGAACCAAAGTAAGGGTATTGTTGGAATCCATAAGAGAAATGGTATTTGCAACCATAGAGTAAAGGTGGTACAGACTAAGATGTGGGGGAACACAGGCATCCCCATTGTATTGTCATAACCGAAAACAAGGCATTAAGTGTTTGGTTCCATAGCAAACATATCTTGGTACAAAGGTGGACAAACATCCTAAAAAGGTATATATGGAATTCCAAAGAAGTATGGTATTTGGTTTCAAAGAAAGTTAGTATATCACTGATGTGAATGGTTTATGATTGAAAGCAGATGATGGATCATGAAAGACATGAATGGTGCTCCAAGGCAGAAGAAAGAGAGAATAAATAGTAATGTGCTCGCCAAGGATTCGCATCCTCGTGCCTACGTATTCTCATTGTTCAATGAGAAAATTAGAGCTCCGTAGTTCGTGGAACTACGAAAACAAAGAAGAGGGAGATTGGAAGTGATGAAAAGTATTACTTGTACCAACAGAATGGTAGCATGGGAAACCATAAAGGTAACTGAACTTTGAACCAAAGAGTAAAGAGATACAGACTAAGATGTGGAGGAACATAGGCATCCCCAATGTATCTTCATAACCAGAAACAAGGGAATTAGGTGTTTGGCATAAAGGCAAACATCTCTTGGTTCACAAGATAGACAAATGTCCTAAAAGGATATGTTTGAAACCCAAAAGGAAAATTATGTTTGGTACAAGGAATAATATATAATTGTAGGAAATAAACAATTTGAAACCAAAGAATGGTATATTGTACCCATGAAGGCATAAACTTTAAACCTAAGAGTAAAAGAGGTACAAACCAAGATGTGGAGGAACATAGGCATCCCCACTGTATTGTCATAACCAGAAACAAAGAGAATTAAGTGTTTGGTTCCAAAGCAAACATCTCTTGGTTTAAAGGAAGGTGTTAGTTATTGGCCCAAAAGTATACATGGAATCCAAAGGGATAAGGTACTTGGTTCCAAAAGAATGGTATTGATTGATGAAGAATTAAGAATCAATAAATAGGGTAACTTGTGGAGAATCTAAATCCTTGTGC
Organism: Lathyrus oleraceus; assembly: GCF_024323335.1. Taxonomy (NCBI): domain Eukaryota; kingdom Viridiplantae; phylum Streptophyta; class Magnoliopsida; order Fabales; family Fabaceae; genus Lathyrus; species Lathyrus oleraceus. The sequence continues at coordinate 70,285,076 of NC_066581.1, read as the reverse complement.
CTATGTATTCTTATTGTGCAATGAGAAATTCAGAGCTCTATAGTTCGGCTGACTATGACCAGAACAAAGACATCAAGAGACTGAGGCAAGAGAGATGATATATGATAATGAAAGATGAACAAGACTTGACAGTCATTGGATATGAACCACATTAAAGTCTATGAGTAAAGGTGAATACGATGAGCAATTGGGTCATTTGTCCCGTACCCAAAGATATTCAGAATGAGTTAATGGAATTATCCACTCTCATTTATTATTTACTACTTAAGGCTCGTGGCATGTGATTCTTATCATGACTTTCAAGTTGCTGAAGAAGAATCCTTGTTGCTCCTTATGATGATAAAGACTTTATCAATCATTTGATTCGAATTGAACTAAAGTCTATGAACAAAGGCGAATACCTTGAGCAACTAGGTCATTTGTCCCATACCCAAGGATATCCTAGACAAGGATATGAATGCTCCACTTTCATCATTCTTTGATACTTAAGGCTCATGGAATACAACTTGAATCATGATTGATAAGTTTATTGATGGAGACATCTAATTGTTGCTTTATTGCTTTGCGAAGTGAGACTTTAGAAACATGTGATTTTAATTATGCTAAAGTCTATGAATAGAGGTGAATACGATGAACAACTAGGTCATTCGTCCCGTACCCAAAGATATTCTGAATGAGTTAATGGAATTCTCAACTCTCATTCATTCCCTATTTCTTAAGGTCATGTCACATAATTTAAATCTTGATTGACAAGCTCTTGAGGAAACACCTTTGATATGCTTTGTATAAGTCACTGCTTAATTTCTCTGGGATGCCTTGCATAAAATTCTGAACTTGAGGCCTTGAGATCCACATCATCATAGAAATTAGTCATATCAAGTGATCAAGGGACTTTTTATCACTTAAATAGACTGTGGGATTATATACAAATCAAATGATTTAGTTAATCAAAATTTCTTTTGGTCAACTTAAATCAAAGGGGTTGATTAGTGTTTAATTATGTATAACCTAATCTAAAGGTCAAATGATATGTAGAAATCTTACATTAAGGGATCATACAACATTAGGTAATTAATCATCTATCAAATATCACATGAAAAACCATTAAAAACTATCAGTTAATCCAAATCAAGCCCTAATCTAAGGGAACATGAAAATCTATGACTAAACCCTAGGGTTAGAATAGTGAATTTACATGGGAAATTAATTAGATATTTAATTATAGAATTAAAATCTAATTAAAATCAAGTATCCTAATTATCTCTAATTAAAACAATTAATTCTAATCAAAATTCTAATTCTAATTCTAATCAAATTCTAAAATGTTGATCCAATTAATATCCTAATTAACCTAGTTATCAGGAATTAATCAAGGCAAAAAAAACAATTAACAAACATGATTAAAAACAAAAAAGAAATGGGCCCAACAGAGGTGCAGGCCCTGAAACAAGGGTGCCAAGAACAATGGGCGCAGAGGCCCATCTAATGGCAAGCCCGTTATTCTGCAATGGGATGGGGGGTGGAACCAGATACAGGGTGATGACCAACAAAGTGCTCACTAGGCCCAACCGTCTAAGGCACATTCATAAACAAAGCTTGTGGAAAACGCACATCAACATATGGCCAATAAAAAACACGTAGGGAATTATACACTGAAATTTAATTTAAACAAAAACACGCATCAGTCACAAATTCATCATCTAAGGCATGTCCAAAATAAGACCGATGTGGGCCACCGCTCCGGAAATCGTCTCCGGCAGCGGTGGCCACTAGAACTTTCAAACGGATGCACCACTGCCACTGTTTCAAACTCTTCTTTTCGAATCTCCATCCAATTCCATTAGAAACCATGCATAGGGCTCTAACCGAATTTAAACATGTATGAACCCTAAGTCTAAAAAAGGAAATTAAACTCACAACTTTTGGAATCAATGCCCTAGAGGTTAGGGCTTTGATTCCTCTAATCCTCGTCTACATTATGGTAGCCAGTATATGGTGAATTAATGAAGAGAATGGAAACCATGTATAATATGAATCTTTTTCTTCTTCGTCTGGGTCTTTTTCTTTCTTCTTCTTCTTTCTCGAGCTCTCGAGAGTGGGTTGAATTTGGTGAGGTTCTGATGGAGTCGGGCACTTTGAAGCTTCAATGTGAAGCTTTAATGGTTGCTAAAGGTGAGCTCTGATTGACGGTAATAGAGATAAGTGGCAGAGATATTTTGTGAGAAACTTGAGAGCAATGAAATGTGTCTTGAATGAGGGTGAATAATATATTATATAGAGAGGAGGTTTGGAAAGAGCCAGCTTAGGTATTAGCTTCGGAGTTAGTTAGAGGAAGGTTAGGAGTTAGTTAGGATGAACTCAGTGAGTCACTCATTGAGTCAGTTAGTTATGAACTATGAATATTGTTATGACAGTTAGCTTACTCAGCTCAGTTAGTGGTGAATGTCGGCTATTAGGAAATTGAATTCAATTAGTTAGAAATTAATTTAAACTTTCTGTTAGATAGTGAATCAGTTAGATGTTGTTATTGTTATTAGTTAATGTTTGCAGAATTAGAGTTAGTTAGTGTAAATGAAATTGACTGAAATGGTTTGGAAATGCTATGCCATGAGCTGTCATTGCACTGTCTTGATGTTGAATGCAGGATAAATCATGATCAACTGCAGGACTGTCTTGCTTGGCTATCTGATTTGCTCATGCTGGTCTGATGTAAGTGTAAGAACAAAATTAGTTCTACAATATAATTCCAGGATTTTGATGATAACAAAGGATGAAACCAAAAATGGCACCCTAACGAAAATTCTCTAAGTGTGCAGGACTCTGAACAGCAACAAAGGAATCTGATCGTTTTATCAGATACAAACTCTGATCAGATACAAAGTACTAGAAGATCAGAAGCATCTGAAGAAGAAGTGCGCTCTAGAAGTTCTGACTCTGAACAAAACAAGACGTAGAAAGACCAGAAGCTCTAAACTTCCACTGGATTTAGTTCTGATGATCTAGAAGACCAGTACTGTTAGAAGCTCTGATGTAACCTCAACGCAATCTCCTTCTGACACAGAAACTCCGAGATAACAAAGACTCTGATGAAGATTCTCCAAATCCAGAAAGAGTAACGGATAGAACTTCTTCAAATAGAAAGAAAGTATATTTAGAAAGAAGTTATTCAAGGAGACAAATTGGTTATGGCAAGAAACACAGAAGTAATGACATTGAATGCTCATCAAAGGCCAATATTCTGTCATCACTCCAATGGTCTTTTTCACCACTATATAAAGGACAGCCTACCTCATTGAGAGATACACAACAATGCACAGAAAATTCTTTACATTCTCTCTTAGTTTTTCACGAGCTGCTGCTCATACGTGAAAACACTTGCTTGTTTATTCTGCTGTAATATTTGCTTACTCTTAGAAGCACTCTCGATTACAAATCTATTTTTGCTGAATTGCTTTTGTTCCTCAAGTGACTCTGCGTAGTCTGTATACTTGGGAGGACTAAGAGATCACTCTCTTAGATGTTTGGTTGTATTAATCTTTCAAGATTAGTGGATTAAGTCCTTTTTGAAGGCGAAATCACCTTGGCCGGGTGGACTGGAGTAGCTTTGTGTTATAAGCGAACCAGTATAAAATTTTGTGTGTTCTTACGTTTGAAAAAGCTTTTATTTTCTAAAACAATTTAAACCCCACTTTCTTGTTTTTCTCACCTTCAGTTGGTATCAGAGCTTCGGCTCTGTTATTGATTTTCTAATCAAACACTTAACAGTGTAGAGAGATCCAGAACGAGAAAAACTATGGCCAACACCAATGAAAGAGACAGCTACAATGTTAAGCCTCCAGTCTTTGATGGAGAGAAATTCGATTACTGGAAAGATAGAATTGAAAGTTTCTTTCTGGGCTATGATGCTGATCTCTGGGACATTGTCACAGTTGGATACAAACCTCCTGTAACAGATGCTGGAGTTGCCGTTCCCAGAAGTAAAATGACAGATGATCAGAAGCGCGAATTCAAAAATCATCACAAAGCCAGAACGATACTTCTCAATGCCATATCCTACAATGAGTATGAAAAAATCACCAACAGGGAAACAGCTAAAGATATACTCGACTCCCTAAGGATGACTCATGAAGGAAACTCTCAGGTAAAAGAAACAAAGGCTCTGGCTCTAATCCAGAAATATGAAGCCTTCAAAATGGAGGATGATGAAGCTGTAGAGGTAATGTTTTTTAGATTCCAAACTCTTATTGCAGGTCTCAAAGTTCTAGACAAAGGATACACAACTGCAGACCATGTCAAAAAGATAGTCAGAAGCTTGCCAAAGAAGTAGAGACCCATGGTCACAGCCTTAAAGCTATCAAAGGATCTGAACAACATTGGCCTTGAAGAGCTTGTCAGTTCACTCAGAAGTCATGAGATAGAACTGGAGGAAGATGAGCCTCAGAAGAAGATCAAGTCTGTAGCATTAAAGTCCAGATCTGAAAGGCGCAAGTCTGACAGAAACAAAGCCTTCCAGGCCGAAACAGAAGATGTTGATGACTCTGAACAAGAAGATTCTGACGATGAGGAAGAATTATCCCTCATGACCAGAAGAGTAAAACAACTCTGGAGAAAGAGGAATAATAACTTCAGGAGACCAAGACCCAGAGGGGACCGATCAGAATCAACCTCAAAAGGTAAAACTAACAAAGATGTTACTTGTTATGAATGTAAAGAAATAGGTCACTACATAAACGAATGTCCCAAGTTAAAGAAAGATAGTTCCAGAAAAGAGAACTTCAATAAAAATTCCCTCAGAACCAAAAAGGGACTGATGGCTACCTGGGATGACAGCGAATCTGACTCATCAGAATCAGACTCTGATGAACATGCTAATGTGGCACTCATGGCTACCACATCCAAGAACACCTCAGATGAAGAATCTGAATCAGAAGAGGTATTTTCTGAACTCTCTCGATCTGACCTAAAATCATGTCTGTCTGAAACTCTCAGCTCATATCAGAAACTAAAACAAAAATTTAAAGCTATAAAAGGCGTTCTTGAAGAAACATTAGAAGAACGTGGCAAACTTGAGATAACAATTTTAGAACTAAAAGATGAAAACAGAACTTTGACATTAGGAAGAGATGCAACAAAGAAAAATTGCTCAAAACTTGAAGAAGCGTTATCTCAAGCTCCACAAACTTCAAACACAATAATTTATAAATATGAAAAATCTTTTCAAAAGTTTCTGAAAAATGGGATAGGGAGAAGTATAATGGCATCCATGATTTATGGAGTCAGTCAGAACAATAGAAGAGGAATTGGGTATGATCCTAGTGAAGATAAAACTTCTACTAATGACCAACCTAAATCTCCATTTTCATATCACTATACACATACACAAGAGCAACAATTTAATAATGCTAGAAAACCCAAAGTGTTAAGAAACTCTGGAAAAACTAATCACAAAGGACCCAAAAGACTCTGGGTACCAAAGGATAAGATTGTTTATGTTGCAGATATCTTATGCAGCAGAGTTAAAACACCAGTCATGGTACCTGGACTCTGGATGCTCGCGACACATGACGGGAAGAAAATCTATGTTCCAAAGCCTGGAACTTAAAGATGTTGGATTCGTAGGCTTCGGAGGAGACCAGAAAGGAAGGATCCGAGGCTCCGGAACTATTGGTAATGGTACTCTTCCCTCTATATCTGATGTGTTATATGTAGAAGGATTAATGCATAATCTGTTATCAATAAGTCAATTAAGTGATAACGGATATGATGTAATCTTTAATCAAAAAACATGTAAAGCCATAAATCAAAACAATGGTTTTGTCCTATTCACTGGCAAGAGGAAAAACAATATTTATAAAATAAATCTTTCTAATTTAAAAGAACAAAATGTGAAATGTCTGATGTCTGTTCACGAAGAGCAATGGGTATGGCATAGACGTTTGGGCCACATTAGCATGAGAAAAGTATCTCAGCTAAATAAACTCGAGTTAGTCAGAGGTCTACCTAAGCTGAAGTTTCCTTCAGATGCTCTATGTGAAGCATGTCAGAAAGGAAAATTTTCAAAATCATCTTTCAAAAAGAAAAATATTGTTTCTACCTCTAAGCCTCTGGAACTTCTTCACATTGATTTATTTGGTCCTGTGAAAACAGCATCAGTCAATGGAAAGAAGTATGGACTAGTCATTATTGATGATTTCAATCGCTGGACATGGGTAAAATTCTTAAAGCACAAGAGTGAGTCTCACTCTGTATTCACTAGCTTCTGTTCCAAAGTGCAAAACGATTTTGACTCTAAAATCATCAGAGTCAGAAGTGATCATGGTGGGGAATTTGAAAATAATTTTTTTGAGGAATTATTTGAATCTAATGGAATATCCCATGATTTCTCCTGCCCTAGAACTCCACAACAAAATGGAGTTGTAGAGAGGAAGAATAGGACACTCCAAGAGATGGTCAGAACCATGATCAATGAAACAACTGTGGCTAAGCAATTTTGGGCCGAAGCTGTAAATACAGCGTGTTACATTCAGAATAGAATCTCCATAAGACCTATTCTGGAGAAGACTCCCTATGAACTGTGTAAAGGAAGAAAACCAAACATTTCTTACTTTCATCCTTTTGGATGTTCCTGTTTTATTTTAAATACTAAAGAACATTTGAACAAGTTTGATTCCAAAGCACAAAAAGGTATTATGTTAGGATACTCAGAACGCTCTAAAGGCTACAGAGTATACAATACATAAACAAAAATTGTGGAAGAATCAATTCATGTCAGATTTGATGATAAGCTTTGTAACACCCCTTTTTCTACCCCAAAATATTTAACATATAATCAGAGTAAATAAGCACGCATATAAACAAAAGGGCGTCACATCGACGTTTTCAAAAACTAAAAGCTTTCAAAAACCAACAATACACCTGGTCATTTAAAATAACACATCTCAATTATCATGAATATTCAAGCATATGTGTTCGCAGCGGAAAATAAAGAATACTCATGTATTTCATAAAATGATCCATGTCCCATACCATGATCATCTCTCAACAATCATCTCAAGATAACATAACTCAAGTAATAACGTACTGCATCTCCAATGAGATATGAGTTCGATACTACCAATCTACCCAGTGTTACATGACCAGAGCATTGACTCATTACCTAATCGTCAAACTAAAATAGGGAAACCCTCCAGCTAATCTCGAGCGAGCTACCGTCCTCTTACTTCAGTGATACTACTCTGGAGTATCTGCACGATACCCATGTAAAGGTAACATTCAAACAGAAAGGGTGAGAATTCAAATCATTATGAAATAGCATAATAAGGCACAATGATTAAATCAACAACTAAAGGAATTCATCACACCTTGGATAATCATGTCAATAATATTAACCAACATTTATTTCACATGTTTCAAACATACATTAACACTCAAGAAGTTAATACTAAAATTCAATGCAATATTCTCAAATATACACATAATCACAATTATCACATAATCACATATTTCACCAAGTTAAGTATCCAAACATCACCAAATTCAATTACCATATCTCATACACACATCACAATCACAACCATGCAAACATCCAACTATCACATGACTCTAATGTGACTCAATGCAAGACATGTGACTCTATGCATGTGGTACCATCTACTACCTCGCCTATTTCCATTAAGGATCAACGAGTGCTCATCTACCTCGCTTATTTCCAATTTAGGATCAACGAGTGCTACATCTACCTCACATGTTTCCAATTTGGATCAATGAGTGCTACATCTACCTCACCTATTTCCAATTAAGGATCAATGAGTGCTCATGTGAACCCACAGTTTCACCACTTCCACAATGAAGTTGACCATGCTATGAATGAATGCATACATACCAACACATATGCAATTAAGATCATCTCTACCATCTTAACATTCCACATATCACCATAACTCAACTCTATGAATTATCCACCAATGGTACATGTACACATTCATAACAACATATCATCCACAATTACATATACACATTCATAATAATATATCATTCACAATCCACCAATGGTACATATACACATTCATAACAATATATCATTCATAATCCACCAATGGTACATATACACATTCATAACAACATATCATCCACAAATCCACCAATGGCACATATACACATTCATAACAATATATCATTCATAATTATGCATCACACCATTCATCATGAAATAACCAATTCATGTTACCACATGAATAATATCAACAAATAACAACAACTCATCAACATCTTAACATCATCGACATAACAACATAATTATCACGCAATCATATTACAACAATGCAACGATTCATCAACCAAACGTATAACCCAATATATTTATCAATACAGTAGGCATGTGAATATTATTAAAACATATTAACAATCAATACCATGTTTTAGGTATGAGCATTAGCTTTCTAACGCTTCAAACGCCACCAAAATCGGACTTACGAGTTAAAAGTTATGATCAAAACCGTGCACGAAGGCATTACTAAAAGTGGTTGTTTAATAAATTTTCCAACATAATTTTCATCTTCTTCAACCCCCCGAACGTCCATGAAAGAATCTCCAAAATTATTTTATTCCTGAAACAAAGTTATAGCCCTCTGTTTCAGCTATCCAACGCTTCGAACGGCACTCGATTTGAACTTAAGGATCAAAGGTTATGACCAAAACGATTTCGACAATAAAACATAAAAACAGGCCGCGAGTGTGACGGACAGCATGCAGAATTTTCCGCGGTTTTCATCGTTGGAGGACTTCCGGACCTCCGATTTCAATTCCGTAAAAAGCCAAACGTTCAGAAAATTATAACTCATACTATACTCCAAATATATAACGTTAATTTGCAGTTTTAACACAGTCAATCACCACAATTAAGCATAATCATCAAAATCTAACAATCCTAAAATCATGCAAATTAGGGATTTTAACCTAAACATACATCTACCCATTGACCCAATCATACTAACCCATAATAATAAGGATTCCCCCCTTACCTCTTCAATTTTCTGGAAACCGTAGCTCTTCTCTTTACTTTTCCTCTCCTCTTTCTCTATTGCCTTCAATGTTCAAATGAATTCTAATTCTCACTCTCCTCACCTCTTACTATTTATATTAGTATTCTAGTTGGGCTTAAATCATGACATCCATCTAATTTTATTACTAGGCCCAATAATACCTAATATTTAAATATCTCTTATTTAAATTTAAATAAATTAAATTACTCACTATGCACACCAAGTCAGTTAATTCAAGTATTTAATTATATCAACTAAATAATTAATTAACACACCAAATTAATTAATATACTCGATCATTATACTACCTAACAACTGATTAATTACTTAACACTCCAAATAATTAAATATAATATAATAATAATAATATACGAACTAATTACTAAAATTGGGTTGTTACAAGCTTGACCCTGAAAAGTCAAAGCTAGTTGAGAAACTTGCAGATCTGGAGATCACTCTTGCAGGTTCTGACGAGAAGATTAAAGCTCCAGAAGCAACTGCCATTCAAACTTCAGAAGGAACTAAATCCCCAGTAATCCCAAAGAAAGCTAAAAGTCGCCTCAACATATCTGAAGAGTTGATTTTGGGAAATAAGTACGAACCTATCCGAACTAGGTCTACCTTCAAGACTCCTGAAGAAACTCCTCTGGGACTAGTATCTCTGATCGAGCCTACTTCATGTGATGAGGCACTTCAAGATAGCGATTGGGTTATAGCCATGCAAGAAGAACTAGATCAATTCACAAAGAACGACGTCTGGGATCTTGTTCCTAAGCCCAGAGGCACTCACATTATCGGAACCAGATGGGTGTTCAGAAACAAGCTGAATGAGAAAGGAGAAGTTGTCAGAAACAAAGCTCGACTGGTGGCTCAAGGTTACAGCCAACAAGTATTGACTACAATGAAAGCTTTGCTCCAGTCGCCAGGTTAGAATCTATTCGCTTACTTGTATCATTCGCTAAAAAGCATTCTATCAAATTGTATCAAATGGATGTCAAGAGCGCATTCCTTAATGGTTATATATCAGAAGAAGTGTATGTCAACCAACCTCCAGGTTTTGAAAACTCAAATTATCCAGAACATGTTTTTAAACTTAAGAAATCTTTATATGGACTTAAACAAGCTCCCAGAGCTTGGTATGAACGATTAAGTAATTTTCTTCTGGAACATGATTTTATTAGAGGAAAAGTTGACTCCACACTCTTCTGTAAAAACATTAATAATGATCTCATGATATGCCAGATATACGTTGATGATATCATATTTGGTTCAGCTAACGCCTCTGTTTGTCAAGAATTCTCTGAGCTAATGCAGGCAGAATTTAAAATGAGCCTAATGCAAGAACTAAAGTTCTTCCTAGGAATTCAAATCAATCAAACTTCAGAAGTCACGTACGTTCATCAAAGTAAATACATAAAAGACATTCTGAAGAAATTTGAAATGGCTGAACGCAATCCTGCAAAGGCACCCATGCATCCAACTTGCATTCTTGAAAAAGAAGAAGTTAGTCAAAAGGTTTGTCAAAAGCTCTATCGTGGTATGATAGGCTCCCTTCTCTATCTGACTGCTACTCGTCCTGATATTCTATTTAGTGTTTGTCTCTGTGCCAGATTCCAATCAGATCCTAGAGAATCTCATTTAACAGTAGTTAGGAGAATTCTCAAATATCTGAAAGGAACTCCTAACCTGGGCCTGATGTATGAGAAAACATCAGAGTATAGACTATCTGGTTTTTGTGATGCAGATTACGCAGGAAACAGAATGGAACGAAAAAGTACATCTGGAAATTGTCAGCTCTTGGGAAAGAATCTGATATCATGGGCCAGCAAAAGACAATCAACCATAGCCTTGTCTACTGCAGAAGTGGAATACATCTCAGTATCTCTGTGCACTACTCAGATGCTCTGGATGAAGAATCAATTAGAGGATCTGCAAATCTTTGAGAGTAACATCCCTATCTTCTGTGATAATACTGCTGCCATTTGTTTAAGCAAGAATCCTATTTTACACTCCAGAGCTAAGCACATAGAAATAAAACATCATTTTATCAGAGACTATGTTCAGAAAGGGATAGTAACATTGAAATTCATTGATACTGATCATCAATGGGCTGACATCTTTATTAAACCCTTAGATGAAGATAGATTCCTCTTCATCTTAAAGAATCTGAACATTCAAAATTGCCCTGAATAATATGTGCCTCTGAGTTTGTAAAATGAGATTCTGATGTAAACACAATGGACTCTGCCTCTGATTCGGATACTCCTGCCAAGTTAGAAGTTATCTGAGTTAGAAATCTTCAGGAACCAATCCCTTGGTATTCCTGAAGATCAGATAAAGCAAACACGTGGAGTACCTTGCGTCTGACCTTGGAACTTCTAGACAGCTGTCTAGCAGTAATCAAGGAACAGTCTCTTGAGATCTCCTCGAGCAGTGTACTGTCTGTTGGGATTAGACATCATTAATGAGATGTAATCATTTTCCCTCTAAACGTGCTAACTTGGTTTTTATGATAAACTTTGTTTTGTGTTTCGTTTTGCATGCGCCCTAATTTGGGTATTTAAACGCATTCATTTCACACATTGCACATTTTACACCCTCACGCACTCTTAAACCTCTGCAAGCTCATCTCTCTCAAGGCATTCCTGCAGCATTCTTCATCTTCATCCCAGCTTTCAACAACATTCATGGATGCTCAACAACAATCGGTTTACAACTTCTCTCAACAAATGGATTCAAGCGAACAAGTTCCAAGTTCAAGCAACCCAAACCCAGCGGTTACCGGTGTAGTCACAACTCCCGTCTACAAAAAGCCTCACATTCTTGATCGTGAGCCTCACATCAATCTTGCAATGCCATTTGAGAAACTGGAAATGCTATGTGAATCCTTGGTGGATTTTGACAACATGCGTAGAAATGGCATTGACCTCACTGATGAACTCAGAAATCAAGGTTGGGGAAATTACTTCAAACGCTTGTATGGTCCTGTCTACACAAATCTAGTGAAGGAATTCTGGAGATTCGCTGATGCTGATGATCACTTCATTGTCTCCTATGTTCTGGGAGTCAAAATGGTGATAACTGAGAAGTTCATTGCTGCTCTTCTGGGCATGGAAAAAGATGGAGGCAGAAGAATCTACAACATTAATCCTAGGGCAAAATACATGTCCCATGAGATTAACCCAACAATCTTCAAGCAGAACGCTGAAGGAAACCCCTCCAAGAACAAGGAGCTACATCAGAACCTCCGTGTCTGGCTGAAGATCATTCTGGGTACCATTCATCATCGCCCAGCTTCAAACTCCTCAGACTACATCAACACAGACCAGAAGTGCATTCTGTACTACATCCACAAGGGTCTGAAGCTCTGCCTTCCAGAACTTCTTTTCAAGTATCTCAGAGACTCTGTACGAGATACAAGAAACAACATGAAGCCTAGAAACTACATTCCTCTGAGAAGGCTAATCTCTGACATTCTGATTGAAAGTCGCCTTGTGGACCACCTGTTAAAGCTCAGACTCATGGAAGACGTGATGATCGACACTGGAAAACCTCTCAACGCCAAAAATCTGAAGAGCATGGGGATTCTGGATCAAGTCAAATTCAAACCTACTCTGGACACCTCCTGGGAAGCTCTAAAAGATCAGAGGGAGATCCCCAATGGACTCTATCTGTTCTCAAAGGAAGACCCCCGAGATGTAATCCTTTATTATCTAGATGATCTGAAGAAAGAAGGAGTGGATATCTCAGACTTCAACTTAAGCGATCTACCATATAAGCCTCCAAACTTCATGAAGCGTCCACGAGGACCCTCTGAAAAGGCGAAGCAAGCAAAGAAGGTAAGACTAGGAGAATCCTCCGGATCAAGACCTCTAGCACCTCTGCATGGGCCTTCTGGTAAGTCTGTTTCTCTTGCTTCCTCTGCACAAACACAGCCCATTGCTTCTCCTATCCCTCAACCAACACCTATCTACACTAACTCAGAAACCCCTCCTTCAACCACCAAAACATCTCATCAACCATCCCAGAAATTTAACCTTGCCACCACCACCTTACCTCTTTCTGACGCAGAAATGCTGAATGAAACCACCTCACCATTTTCATCTTCTTCTCCAGAATCACCCCCCTACTTCAACATTTCATCAGACACAGAACACTCTGACCCCTCATCTCCCACTCTGGCCCAACTTCAAGCTCAGACTCTGGCCTCACAACAGCCAACACAAACCACACCTGAACTAGAAGTCACTTCACCACCCACAGAACAACCAAACCCAACACCATCTGACCCTCAACCCTCTGAACCAAATAACTTTAACACACACCCACCAAATACATCCGCTGAACCACAAACTCCCACTCTCAACCTAAGCCCTCCCACTTCTCCACCTCCACCCTCTGAACCAGAAAATACCCTGCCAACCCTAGAGGAAGCAATAGTGTTGTTTGCGGGAGCCTCAGTTGACAAGGTCAAGTCTCTGACCATCAACTCTGGCATCAGTGATGATCCTTCAGTTGTTAGGACACACTGGAACAGAGTTATTAGCTGGATGACCTCTGAAGCCTTCAAATTGAAGAGCCTCTCTGAGCAAGTCTGAAACGACTTCATCAGAGATGCTGAAGTAAGACTACAGGAGCACCTAGCCAGAGAAGCTGAGGAGCAAGCCCGAAAGGAAGCAGAAGAAAAAGCAAGGTAAGAGGAAATGCAAAGACTTAAGGAAGCTGAAGCCAAAGCTCTAGCTGAAGCAAAAGCTGCTGTTAAAGCTGCTGCTGAAGCTGAAGCTCGTCGTGCTGAAGAATCTGCCAATAGGGTAGAATCGGATGCTCTGACTCAGGGGGAGTCCTCCACCTTTGTCCCTCTGGTTCTCAAGACACTTGAAGATCTTCAGAAGGAGCAGAAAGAAGTCCGATCCAGATTGGATCAACGGGATTCAGTTAATGTCAACATTCAGAATCTGCTGACCCAGCTGCTTTAGAGGATGCCTCCTCCTCCAAACCCTTAGGCACCTAGGATTCTTTTTGATTGTTGATTTGCTTGTTGCTGTCTGATCGTGTTTGTTCTCGCTTTCTGCTATTTGTGTTTCTATCTGAATATATATATATATTTGCCTTTCCTTTATTTTACTAAGTCTTTTTGATTCTGAAAAAAAGGGGGAGAACTAAAAACAGCTCTGATGAAAACATATCTAAATCCTTTAGTACTCTGCAAACATTGTTTAATAAATTGGTTCTAATCCTTTTTGACTTAGAAATTTGCAAAAGAGTATCTAGAAACATCATCTCATGAAAGCTCCGGTAAGAACTTCTGAACTCCCAAACTTATCTCAGGGGGAGCTCACTTCTATCTGATCTAAAAATTCTTGTCTCTAAATGTTTCATCTATTAAATAAGATTGTTTTGTCATCATCAAAAAGGGGGAGATTGTAAGAACAAAATTAGTTCTACAATATAATTCCAAGATTTTGATGATAACAAAGGATGAAACCAAAAATGGCACCCTAACGAAAATTCTCTAAGTGTGCAGGACTCTGAACAGCAACAAAGGAATCTGATCATTTTATCAGATACAAACTCTGATCAGATACAAAGTACTAGAAGATCAGAAGCATCTGAAGAAGAAGTGCGCTCTAGAAGTTCTGACTCTAAACAAAACAAGACGTAGAAAGACCAGAAGCTCTAAACTTCCACTGGATTTAGTTTTGATGATCTAGAAGACCAGTACTCTTAGAAGCTCTGATGTAACCTCAACGCAATCTCCTTCTGACACAAAAACTCCGAGATAACAAAGACTCTGATGAAGATTCTCCAAATCCAGAAAGAGTAACGGAAAGAACTTCTTCAAATATAAAGAAAGTATATTTAGAAAGAAGTTATTCAGGGAGACAAATTGGTTATGGCAAGAAACACAGAAGTAATGACATTGAATGCTCATCAAAGGCCAATATTTTGTCATCACTCCAACGATCCTTTTCACCACTATATAAAGGACAGCCTAGCTCATTGAGAGATACACAACAACGCACAGAAAATTCGTTACATTCTCTCTTAGTTTTTCACGAGCTGCTGCTCATACGTGAAAACACTTGCTTGTTTATTCTGCTGTAATATTTGCTTACTCTTAGAAGCACTCTCGATTACAAATCTATTTTTGCTGAATTGCTTTTGTTCCTCAAGTGACTCTGCGTAGTCTATATACTTGGGAGGACTAAGAGATCACTCTCTTAGACGTTTGGTTGTATTAATCTTTCAATATTAGTGGATTAAGTCCTTTTTAAAGGCGAAATCACCTTGGCCGGGTGGACTGGAGTAGCTTTGTGTTATAAGCGAACCAGTATAAAATTATGTGTGTTCTTACGTTTGAAAAAGCTTTTATTTTCTAAAACAATTCAAACCCCCCTTTCTTGTTTTTCTCACCTTCAGTAAGGGTTTAATTATTGTGATGTTTGTATGGTGTGCTTGGCTACTTAGTGAACGGTGATGGTTCTTTGCTTGGATTAGGTTGCAAAAATTTGTTGTGAATGAATGTATGTGTTAGGTATTGGATGTATGGTATATTCAATGTTGTATGTGGCTTGAATGAAATGTTGTATTTGCTACAAGATTTATGAATTGCAAACTGCATGTATATGTGTCCATGATGTGTGCTTGATGAACTTGCTATTACATGAAATGTGTGCCTAGATGTAGGTTGCCATCATACATGAAATGTCAAGCCTATCATGAGCATGTCCTGATGTTGCTATCATGTTATGCACTCTGGTTCTGACTTGGACATGTTTTGCAAATTTAATGGCTAGGCTGGTTTAATGGAGTGCCTTGCTCATGCCTCCCCCTTTTGGAACTTAATGCAGGATGATACTGATGACTGCAGAAATAATACCATTTTGTTAGGTCAATACCATGGGCCATGTTGTTAAGATTGGGGTATCTCAAACTAGGCATTAGTTCATGTTTTCTTGAATGTGCATTTGTAAATGTGTGAGGTATTGTTATGGATCAATATTATGATGCATTTCTGGTTTGGTGTTACTTGATGCAGGGCTAGAAGGATGCTTAAGTCATGGCTTGCTCAAGCTTAACCATGTTCATGGCATGTTGGCAACAAAATGGAAAATCAAGTCCAAATGGCTAAATCAAGATCAAAACTGGAAATGGAGAATGAAAACAGAACTAGGATTAGACATTTAGTGGTTTAGGATGGAAAAGAATTTGGGTTGACTTTGGTCAAAGTTGACCAAAAAGTCAATTGTTGACCAAAGTCAACATTTGGTCAACATGTAATTTCTTGTATTTTTTATGTAATGAAACATTTTATGGAGGAAAAATCAATGGAATTGGTTAATTTAACAACATGAATTGGTTTAGTATATGAACTTGTTACTTGAAGTGGCTTGAATGAACATGAATTGTATGAAATGGATTTAAGAATGAATGGATTTGGACATGTTTGAAATGACTTGGATAAAATCAAATCAAAGACCCACAAATGACACATGAAAGAAAGCCACAAAGTCCTTAGCAAGGTCAATAAGATACAATGCACTAAGGCCTAGACAAAAAACATAGACCAAGCAATGATAGCATGACAATGATCAGATGAATGAATGGAAATAGATGAAGGTTGTGTGATTAAGAACTTGGGTTGGGACTAATGGGCTCAAGCACAGATGAATAAAATCATAACCAAGGAAACAACATGAATACACCATGAACAGGAGGTTGTTGGGTGAACCTTGATCAAGTAGGAGAATTAAACCACAATGGGGAAGAACTGGATAAAATTAGGGTTAGGAGGCCATCCAATGAAAAGGAGATAAAATTATGGTTTTGATGACCTGGGGCATACCATAATGTAGTCTCTTGAATCCAATATCAAGAAATTAGGGTTTCCATTGTCACCAGATGAAAAGTCAAGCCACAAGGCACATTAGGACCATACCATCCCTGATTAGGGTTTCAATGAGGCATACCCTTCAATCAAGGCCTTTGAATGAATCAAGATTTATCACAAGTAAATATCCAATGTATGAGCCCTCCATCAGGGTTTTGATAGCCAAGACAAGACCCAAAGAATATCCACAAGGTCTCATAACCAAATCATCAATAAATTAGGATTTGAATGACTTGAGGAGTATCATGATGAAGTATTCTTGAATACATATCCCAAAGATCAGGAAAATTAGGGTTTTACCTCTCATATGATCAAATGAATAGCCAAGTCACACATTTAAGGTTTTATTCATGCATAAACCCTAGCTTTGTAAGCCATGGAGCTTTGAATCCATAGTGATCAACTATCAAGTATCAATGAATGAATGATGCACATGAATGAAACATGACTATGTGTAGATGATTCTTAAGTCAAGGATTGAGTGAAAAGGTAAAAATGGTAGGGAAAATTTTAGGGTATGACACATCTCTCGCATGGTGAGATGTTTATCACATTAGACAATGTATCGTGTTTGTTACATCTTTTGATCAGGGAGAGATTCCTGGATCATGGGAGGATTACCAAAGACGAGGCAGTCGAGATGATGGTAGAGTATTTGGGGGATGATCCATAGAAGGTAATAGAGGAGGTGGATAGGACCATGGGTGCTCATGCTAGAATTAAGTTCCTTAGGAACATTTATGCGACTGAAATCTAGAGAGTAGAGAAGGATGATGGTGATGCTGAGCAGGTGGAGGCACGAGCTACCATAGTTGAAAATGACTGGAGCTACGTCGAAGGGTACATCAGATGGTTATTCAGGGTATCACATCCATACATGGTGTATACTACTCCAGAAGATCCTCCGATACCAGCTCATCAGGAGATACTAGAGGAGAAGCAGGCTCAGCTAAATCATACTGATGATGTCTTGCCTAGGTGTTGTCGCATAGTGGAGATTGTGCGAGCAGGCATTGACGAGGGTATCTTCCCTTACGGGTCTGATGTTAGGTGAGTCCTAGATGCCATCATGGCAGAGGCAGACGGGCATTATTGTACCAGAGACATCATTGGAGGACATGGGGAATTGATGGTCGAGGAGGTAGAGCAGGCAGAGGAGGTAGAGGAGAGGTTGTCAGACACATACACTAGTAGTCTCTTATTATTTTGTTGTAATATTATAGTATGTACTTTAGTTTGACGGTCTTATTACATTTTGATTCTCGATCGTACGACATTTTCGACATGTGTTGTTATTTTATTTTCGACACAACAGTAGTAGTCTCTTATTATTATGTACGTCAATTTTTTTTATTTTAGGTTGTACGATATACTTCATTTGAACACAGATAAACAACTAGCATTGAACACAGATAAACAATTTTTTTACTCTGGAGATGTATCTCTGGAATATCCGCGGATATGCACCTCTGGTACAATTCAAATGTAAATGACTTATGAGTTGGTTGTATTGAATATTTAAAATTGTTTCGGAGATGCATCTTTGGAATATTTCAACATTTATTCAGAAATAGGTGCGTCCGGGGATGCATCTCCGAAAACTGAGGGCATTTAAATAATTTCGCGTGGTGACTAAGAAATATCTAGGGTGCATTATGAAATTCTTGGGAAAAATGTTCTTCTTATTTTCTCTTTCAATTAACAGATACGCAGAAACTCACCCTCCCTCTCTCCCTCCAAACCCTAACCGGACGTCGCCCTCTTCCTCCACTTTGTTTTCGGCTACCACCACCTCCAATGGAGAAACAAATTCCATATTTTTCTCCTCGTCATCCCACGTCTCTAATGAACTGAGTAGATTTTTATTTCGAGCAAATCCTCTGTCGACCTCCATCTCCGGCTGTCGCGACAGTAATGAAGAAAATAAATCTTTTTCGTTCTCCCCTTTACGCGAGGTCTCTACCGAACAAAACAGATTTTGATTAAAGTACTTTTTCTTCGTTTATCTTTCTCCTCTACCTCGAAAAATTGCGTCGGAGCTCGAACTATCACCGTGTTCATATCTTAATGTAAGTCTCCTTCCTTAAATTGCTTAGTTGTACTACCAATTTTGAAAATAAATAACCTTCAATTGCTTAAATCTAAAAGTTGACTTTTGTTGTTGAATGTTATTACAAAGGTATGAAGATTTGAGAAGAACTTTGTCTTATCTATAATCTTCCACGCAATCATTACTAAGACAATCTGAAGAGAAGAACTTCCTTCTTTTCACACTAGAATTTGTCAACACCAATGATAACTCCTTATTCTTACAAGAACCTGAAAATCTTTACCCAATCTTTAAGAACAATTAGTTTCAAAATAATGACTCGCTCAATCTATCATTATAAAAATCTGAAATCAAAACTAAGATTGATGATGAAAGAAATTCGAATGCAAGGGTTTTAAACTTTTTCAAAGTGAGAGAGAGTTGATTTCATAGAAAATCACAAAATTATTGTGAAATTTGTTTTATGAAAAGGGTTGACAAACAGTTTTATATGTGCTTGAGATTAAGCACAAAAATGAGTGGTAAAAGTTGGTTAGATTAAAATCAAGAACAATACATAATTTGAGTCAAATGAGCAAATGAATGGAATAAAAAGAAATCATATATTTGACCCATTTAACGCTTGATTCCAATTAAGAACATTGTCTGATTCGAATCAAAGACCTCGTGATTCGAATCAATTGCAATAGGCCCTCATAGAAAATGCTAAAAACTGTGTGATTCAAATCATGTGCAAAATTTGATTCGTATCAAATTGATCAGAGGTGATCAGAAAATTGCTTGATTCGAATCAAATTGTTTAAAAAACTTTGGTTCACCCCTGTTAAATTTGATTTGAATTAAAATGTGTGTTTAATTTAATTGATTCGAATCAAACACACAAAATCTCAATTTTTCATGTTTTAAAAGTACTTTGAGATTTTCTTTGCACCTAATTTGAATAAAAAATACATATAATTGTTATTCCACATACTCATGCAATTGACTAAAAACATCTTAATCAAGTCCAAACATAATCATTGTTTTATGCATGTTAAAACGAATAACAAATCAATTTCAACCTTGATTCAAAGATGTGCAAACATAAGAAAATTACGTATTGAACAGATTCACAATTGATTAGACCTTGAGTCCCGGACCAAAATAATAGCAGCCTTTTATCGGCTACCTAAGTCATCACCATTAAAATAATGGCCTATATACAAATTTAAAAGAAAGTCACAAATCATGCAAGTGGGTTTCGTCGAGGCCGGCAAATATAATCCCTACCTTCTATAATGTAAAGTTATAAAATAAATAACACATACAAGTTATAAGTTCAAATATGAAAACATTAACTTGACACATTTTACATAAAGTCAAATTTTACTAAATTGTTACTTGAAAAAGGGAACTTAGCATTATATATCACAAATGAATGAAGATTGAAGATCATCATCAAAGAAACCTCCAAGCTGAAATTGAATGCATTGGAGTCCCCTTCCATCCCAAAATCAAACACTTCCCATTCTTTTCCACATTACAAAACTTCCCATAATCAAACTCTTTTACAACCAATTCACCTTGGTAAAGACATGCCTCACTAAACCTAGTTTCAACCATCCTATACCTTGCAAAGAACCTTCTCCAAACATCAATTTTCACATTTCTAACAAACCTTTCACTACCTTCTGTTGCAACAATATTTCTTATCCCTGCAGATAATATTCCTTCTGTTATCATTCTACACTCGTCCTCCTCGCTCATACACGTTTCAACGATATCGAAAAAAGCCGAGTAGAAGAACAATGCCTCGACGAATCGGTTCACGAAAGACGGCGAATTATGACTTGCTTCAATCTCAAGGACAATCATTATAGATGGTTTGATACATCTCAAAACTCTCATCAAATTTTCCATACAATCTTGTCTTGAAATCAAAGTTCTTAGAAAATATGGAGAGTAAACAGCAACAGCTTCATCCTCTTCGATTTCGAAATCATCTTGTTTGATCTCTAACATATCTTCTACTAAAACGGCTTTAAATAAAAAGGGAAAGTTCAATGATTCGGCAAAACTAGCTAAGTTTTTACCTGTTTCTTCAATCTTGTTCTTGCATGAGTTGAATCCAATTGTTGTTACCTTAAAAATCTCAACCATGCAATCTTTTCTGTCAGCCAATGCTTGCATCAAAGCTATACACTGGACCCCACTTCTTACATCAAAATCTATGAAATGAATTTTAGTTTCAAACACAACATGTTCAACTATAGCTTGTATACCAATGAATTGCATAACTTGATTAAAAGGGATTTTTTGATGACACACAAGTGCTTTTTTTGTATCCATCTTCTCAAGTAACTCACTTTCTTCATTTTTCCCCGACCCTTTAATCATTCCTCCCGTTTCTTTCTCTATTCTCTCTTGAAGTGCTTGTGCAAAATGAAAGACGATTCTTTGAACCGAGTTTCCCGTGAAAGATGAGTTCCATTGACAGTAAAAAAGTAACTTTTTCGCACGTTCGTATTGTTGAAAACTCACCCTTTCAGCAGCTGAAAACAGAAACTGTGCAAGTTCAATATCTCTACAGTCTTCCTCAGATAAACCATGAAGATCAAATCCATAAGGGTGTGTTTGGATGCAAGAGCTTTCACTCCAATGAGAAGAAGAGTATTGAGTATACCTTGCTCCAGCTACTCTTATTATTCCTTCTGTTGACATCTTTTGATGTTGATCCAAATCCAAACATGTTTTAGTATTGACTATGTTTTTGTCACTTACCTTCATGAATCTTCTTCCATGGTTTCTCAGAATCTCTAACGACGATAAAGATAGCGGCATCTGAGTATTGTTTTGTAAAGGTTTTGGAGTTGAAGCTTTGTGATTATGATTCTTCGGCCATGTTGATGTAGTTTCTTGAAAAGGGTCGAAGTTGGTATCTTCTAAGATGAACTTACCAACTTCGAATTCTTGATTGTTGAACAAGTTTGATACTTTTTCATTCTCCTTTGTTGGAGGATTGTTAGTCTCTTCCAACGGTCCCATTTCAGAGAAGCTATGTTGTTTGTTTTGGAACATAACTTGTTCTAGAGAATCATGAGTTGAAGAAAAATGGTTGATTTCCATAAGTAGAAGACAAGACGTTTGTTTAACTAGAAAAATATGGAGAGTGTAAGCATTATCGTGGAAAAGTTGTATTTTATAGATAACGTATAAATAAAATATAAATGTTTGAAAATGATAGGATGAAATATAGTAAAGAGGAAGGAAGATGTAAGGTTGATGGTGATTTTTTCTATGTTTTTTGTCTTCATTGCAGTCATCAGCCAGCAATTATAAAATGGGGAGATTAGTATTTAATTATGTATAAACTTGTCTTTATGGAAAAACTGAATAAAATCCAAACAAGCTATGATAAGTGACACACGGAGTATTATTTTATTTCCATGACGGATTGAATGCGTCTAGGAAAATAAATGGAATTATAAGACCAATCGGCATCATCATGTGATGAATTCTGAGCCTGTAAGTTGCATAAGTGATGTTTGGAGAAAAGAATAAAATGTTATAAATGACACAAAATATTAATGACTTTCAATTGAGGGTCATATCGATTTGTTTACTATTCAGGACTCTACTAGACAGATATAAAACCAGACTCTAACATTCCTTAATGCTTTTGTAAATCCAGAGTAATGATTGTCAAATTATAGGAAATATATTTATCAAAAATGATGAATCTATAATTCAAATTGAGGATAAAGTTGATGAAAGTTTCAATCTCTAGTCCAAAAAGAATAAAACTCGTATGATTTGAGAGTTTTTTTTGGAGAGTTTGTTGATAATAAAGGATTGTCAAAGACCAAAAATTGCGATAAAAATTACATTGCTATAAATGATGGTAGCACTTCAAATTTGATCAATTATGCAGTGAAATATGTTAGAAGAAAATTATGCAGTGAAATATGTTAGAAGAAGGAATATATCTTCTTATCCGCCAATAAATCAAGAAAAGCGTAGAAAAAAGATTTATTTGTTAATTGTGAAACACAATTATTCTTTTTTTTTTTTGAATATGAAGGATAATAAACTTCCATTGTTTTTTCCACCACGATGATTATAAGTCACAGAAACACTTTGAAGTATGATGTTCTTAAATTGAATAGAAAAGAAAACTTAAAATCCTATTTACAATTAATTTCAGAAAAGATATGTTTAACCTATGATTTATGGTATGCAATAAATTCACATATGGTATTGATCACACATTTTGTTAATAGAAGTTGATAGTTAGAGGAAAAAATATTATTCTTCATTCATTTTCATCATCTCATACCAGTTTTAATTTGGCTGGCAGAGAAGTTAATAAATTTGTTAAAGGAGTGGGGTATTGAGAAAAAATATTCACAATTATTTTAGATAACATAATTTATAATGATGTAACGATGAATTTCATGATAGATGATAGATATGAAGCACATACTCTAACCTTAATTGTTCACAATGGTAATGGTTTAAAGGTGAAAGATGAATTTTTGGATAAAATTAAATTATGTGAGAAATATATAAGACACTAAAAGACCCGAAAGTTAAAGTTTACATTTTGTTTAAAACAACTCTCAAATGTGACTTCAAAACAAGTTCGTTAAACATGCCTATTAAGTCAAATTCCATTTATATAATGATTGAGACTTCTACCTAACAACCGAAAACTTTTACCCTCCTAAGTGATATTGATCTCTACTTTGATTAGGAGTCTAAAGGTATCCCGTTGGCATATGGTTGTCTCAAGCATAAGATAAATGAAATTACACCTTAGTAGGCATGTCTCAACGAACTTGCTTAGAAGTCACGTTTAAGAGTATTTTAAATAAGATGCAAATCTTAACTTTTAGGTCTCAGCCCCTTATATATTTCAAACACAATCTAATTTTATCTAAATATCCATTTATCACCTTATCCACATTTAAGGTGAAAATATGTTTCTTTATCTTAATACATGTAATAGATGTTTCTTCAAAATATCCATCATAATGTCATTATAAGTATAAGTTGTATAAAGTAATTGTGAGAAAAAAAATCAATACCACACTCCTTTAACATAATAACTTATATAAAGCAAATTAAAAATATTATGAGATGGTGGAAAATGAATAAAGGTAATACTTTTTTATAACTCTCAATTCGTATTAACAAAATACTTTGTCAATACTATATACTATATTTATTACAAATCATAGATCGGAGGTTAAACAATTTTTTTTTGTGAAATTGATTTTAAATAGGATTTTAAATTGTCTTTTTCTTTTCTATACAACTAAGAACATCAAACTTCGCAGTGCTTTTAGAAATTGACTTAATATTATAGTGATAATTGTGTTTGACAATTACCTCAAAAATCTTTTCTCTATACTTTTCTTGATCTGGTGACAATTAACCGCATGTTTTATCAAATTTGAAGTGTCACCATCATCTCTAACCATATAACTTTAACCACAATTTTTGCATTTGGCATATAACCGTCATTTATCGTCAACAAACTTTTTTAAAAACGCTCAAGTCATAGAAGTTTTTATTCTTTTTGAATTAGGAACTGAACTTACATCAACTTCATCTTCAACTTGAATTACTGGTTCATCATCCTCATCGATAGACATATTTCCTATAATTTGACAATGATTAAAGGTGAGTTTCTCCTTTCCATAGAAAAACAACAAAAAGTATGAGTATATGGTTTAAAACAAACATTTGATTTCGTTGAATTAATAATTCCCATTTACCAAAAATAATGAATCACTATTATCTTAGTTGTTTACACATCAAGAAAATATTTCAAGTATGATAAAACTAATTCATCAATGAAATACATCAGGTAAATAATAGCAACAAAATCGCATCCACACAGCAACCAATATTAAACAAAACCACAAAATGATCGAAAAACAATCACACAAATTTAATTACATACCAGGAAATAAACTATATCTTCTACTATTCTAGATTTATATTGGTCAATGGGTTGCTTTTTGTTTCTGCAGAAAACCACACAAATTCGAGCTCTTATATATCCTAGGTAAGTGGTGCGCTAGCTGGGTGTGCAACTACTCTTGGTTCACATTCTTTCAATTTAATCACAAAAGCAAAATTTACAAAATGCTTCTCCTATGATATTAAGTATCAAAATTAAAATAATGTCACAACCACAATACCGATACATCATCACGGAGTAACACACTTATACATTCTAGAAAGATCACACCAAATGTCGAGTAAGAAGCCATACCAGTAATGTATGTTGAAGCTCTCTTGATAAGACTTGAAAGGTTTAATTTCACACTGCATTAAAACCAAAAACGAACTAGTCTTTAATAAAATAACACCATTGATTTAAAGTTTGAACACATGAACAAATAAGGAACTCTATTGCTGTAAAATTGATACTTAAACATGCAAACATCCAAACAAACCCCGCAAGTTTAACTTAGGAACCAATGTCAAAAGCATCAAAGCATAAAATGGATATAAAGAGACCCAAAACCCCATTTCAAACAAGTTAGATGCTAAAACGTGAAAAATAGGTGCGACCGTCATTGAGGAGAAATCGTGAACCACTGCTAAAGAGAGAATATTCAACGGAAGAGCGATGATGAGATATGGCTGGAACGTTGCAGATTTGAATTTAAGATTGATTCTGAGTTGCCGAAATTGCGATGTTGCAGCGCCGAATCGTTGAGATGAAATTGGGGAAAAGAAGAAATTAGGGCTATGTGGAGATTGGAGAGGAGTTTTTTTAGTTTTTAAATGTTTTTTTTTGTTTTAACAAAAAAAAATTAATATAAATATTTAATATATCTTTTTTAATCAAATATTTTATTTAATAAATAATAAAATATGATACAATGAATTTAAGTTTATATAATGAATAGGGATGTTTTTTTCAAAATAACCATTTAAAAAAAAATGAAAATAATCAATTTTATTCAAAAAAATTACCAAAATAATCGGGTTTTGAAGAGGATGCGTCAGATGAATTAGCGCATCCCCAATGCATGAAGAGGAGTCGTCAATAGCATTGGCACATGCATTGGGCTTCTCATGAGAAGGCGCCAATGCTAGTGGCGTCTGCATTGGCCCTCATGAAGAGGCGTCAATGCTAGTGGCGCTTGTGTGTGTTTGGTTGTGTGGGCGCCAATTCATCGGGCACCTATGTGTGCTTGGTTGTGTGGGCACCAATCCCTCAGGCGCCCACGTGTTTTGTACAATTGATGTTCCGTCTCTATAAATACCACACCTTGGATACAATATTTTTCACTCGAACTCATCTCCTAATATCATAATTTGTCTAGTTCAACCACCATCAATTTCAATTTTCTCTGTTTCAACAATGTCTGCATACATTCAGAAACGAAATGCTGATGTAATATTTTCCGCCGTTGTGGCTCCGATACAGATTCGACTTTGGAACACAAATATGTTTGAACGTCTTAATCGAACGTTGTATAGTTGGTTAGAGGAAGAAATTGGAGAGGGTAGACGGATTAGAAGAATACAATGGCTTGTGTCCACGTTCAATCAAAACGGGGAAGTGCACGAATGGGACGGATTAGAAGAATATTTTTCACTCGAACTCATCTCCTAATATCATAATTTGTCTAGTTCAACCACCATCAATTTCAATTTTCTCTGTTTCAACAATAACTTCGTTGTGCCAAACGATGTCCCTTTGATATTCTAGCCAATAATCCTCTTTTGCCACTACGAAAAAACTAATTTTATAAACATTTGAAAGGCTGGCGACTTTGTAAACTTCAGATAGCAAGTAGGATGGATCCCTTCGAACCTTTAAGCATGCCGCAATGACATGGGAGCAGGGGGTACGAAAGGCTTGGAACTTTCCGCAATCGCACCAACCTCTATCTAGTTCGACTCTGTATTGTCCCATCGGCATGCCCTCGTTGTGATCCATGGACTCGGTAACACTAAATCAACCTTTAGTTCGGCCAAATACCGTAACCACGTGTGTGTTTGCTTTAGCAGCTTCATGTCTGATGAATTTCATTGAAGCATCACTGAACAACTGTCCAGATTGCAACACTGAACTCCATTTTGAGCGTTTGGTTTCAAACAACGCCCCTAGTCTGAAATATGTAGCCTGCACCAAAGCGGTTATTGGTAGGTTACGGATGCCTTTGAAGACAAAGTTCATTGATTCCATAAGATTTGTTGTCATGTGGCTCCAACGCTGACCGTTGTCGTATGCCCTAGTCCACTTCTCCAATGGAATATTATCAATCCGTCGTACCGCATCTTCGTTTGACAATCTTATTTCCTCACGGTAGTGTTTGAAAGAAGGTTCTGATAATGCGTAACCTGCATTGACAACCTTCTTCCGCAACGTCTTATCTTTGATTTTCCGCATGAAATTTTGAGCAATATGTCTAATACAGAACACATGCGTCGAAGGAGGATTTTGCCAGCCGTTGTCAATGTTATTATATGCACTGATGATTGAAGGGTGTCTGTCGAAGATCAAACACAAGTTAGGCTGAGGTGCAACGTGCAATCGGAGATTTCTTAGGAAAAAACTCCATCCCTCAGCAGTCTCCCCTTCAACTAGGGCAAAGGCGATTGAAAAAATATTGTTGTTCCCATCTTGTGCCACTGCCATCAGTAACGTTCCTTTGTATTTTCCGTACAACCATGTACCATCAATTTGTATAATTGGTTTACAGAAAGAAAAACCTATGATACATAGTTCATACGCCCAGAATAGACGGTGAAATATTTTATTTCCAACAGCACACGTACCATCTGGTGTATAGGCGGGCAATGTTTCCATCTTGACAATTGTCTCGGGAGCATATTGTTTTAGAGCCAACAGGTATTTTGGAAGTTATTTATAAGACTCCTCCCAATTGCCAAACACTTTTTCAACAGCTTTTGTCCTAGCTATCCATGCCTTCCTATATGATGGAGTGTACTCGTACTCTGCCCTAATATGCGAGATTATTGTTCTCACCTTTAACGACGGATTATCGCCAATGATAGACAATATTTCATCGCATATTAGCTGAGAGCTTAATTTACGATGATCCTGCATTGGGTTTGTCAGCATGCATGTGTGATCTGGACCCATTGATCCAATCTCCCAAGACTCGATCCTCTTCCGATACGAAGCTGACAACCTAAAAAGGCAGTGCTCATTCGGACAATAAACTTTATACCTCGATGCGTCAGTTCTATCAACTCTGAAATCAGTTGATAGTTGCATGTGGAATTTCTTAATAGCTTTTATACATTCCTCTTTTGTGCAAAATGTGTCTCCTTGTTTCAAAGATCCTTGCATCTGCACGTAAGGATTGTACCGTACATCTGTTGAAGGTTCATCTGAACCCAAATTCAACCTTGTCATGTGTTGGGGTGGGCAGTATACATGACTTGCTGGTATTGGCTCCTCTTCCTCTTCAGCATTCACCATCGAATCAACCATGATCTCAGCTTCTTCTTCTTCGTCATCTGGAACATTCACCTTAGCTTGTTCGTCATCAGTCTCATAAAACACTTGTGACTGATCAATGTACTGAGACATCTGTTGTTGATGTGGTAATATATACAACTCTATATCATTGTAACCAGATTGTTCGTGACTGACAAACATATGTTGAACATCATCATCATCTCGAATCTTCTTCTGATAAAATTTTATCTGGTTTCCTGCAAACCAAACCGGATTTTTATAGATGATTTGGCCCACATTACTGCACTGCAATTTCTTTTCTATTCTTTATTTCAGATGTGAAAAATTTGATCGTCGATTTATTGTAAACCGTGTTACCTCTGTATTTTGAAAACAAAAACCGAACAACTGATGATCAAATATTTCACCTTCGACATGGGCACTGATCATGTAATGTTGTGTGGAAGATATTTTGTTGAAATATTAAATATGTAGATAGCTTTAATGGAATTGAATGCATTGCTAAGTTGTTCATCTGCACAACATAAATAGCTTGGTCATTGCTAACTTGGTCGTTGCATTGATAACTTGGTCATTGTCTGTACAGACTTGACCATGCATGCAGTAGAAAGAATCAACCATGCATAAAAAAGAGTGACAAGAACACACATGCGCTAGGGAATCAAGGAATCTCTGAACCCTGAGCCCTAAGATTCCCACCTAAACGCCCATTCCCTAGGCGCCATAAAGTAATCGGGGCGCCAAAAGGATGGGCGCCTCTTCACAAAAATTGGTCTTAGGCGCCACTAGGAAGGGTGCCCTTTACCATTGCCCTACACTAAGGCGCCAAGAGGAAGGGCGCCTCTTCCTTGCATGTGAAGAATCACATGTAGGCGCCAAGAGGAAGGACGTCTCTTCCCTTGCATGTGGTTTCTTCACATGCGCCTAGAAGAGATTCCTCACATGCTTTCTCTCACATGTTTTCTGAAGTTTGTCATTCCCTTGTCTCCCTTGTCTTCTCTTGCCATTCCATGCAACCACATTCATCTTAGGTTGCAAACCTACTCACTCATTCATCTATAAATAGCCTCTCATATCAACAATATCAAATCATCTTCATCAATACTCCATTATATTTTTCTACCACACTTGTTTCCTCTACCACACTCAAGCTTTGCAAAATCAAATCATGTCTTTGTTGACTATGGGCGATGAACACAGAGGCACACTCGAGAAATCTCGACATTTGTATGTTATCTCTCTCTTTTTACTTTTTATGTTTTTAGTCTTATACCTTTGTTATCTATGTTTTTCTTACTTCTTATAGATGTGTGTTTGTTGATTATGTATTTCTTCTTCTAATTGTATTTTCTTACTTTTTTGTTATTAGGATCCGAAGCGGTTTAGATGCCGTGTACATGAATATGTACCCCACGATCCTTTAATAGAACCATATATTAGAGGATGTGGATTTGGAAATCTACTCAACATTGTTTCGTACTCGGTGGACTACAAGTTCATTCTTGCTTTGTTGGAGAGGTGGAGACCCGAGACCCACACATTTCACCTTCCGATTGGTGAGTGTACCATCACACTTGAGGACGTGTACATGTTGTTGGATCTCTGTATAGATGGAAAGGCATTGAATGGTCGAGTTAACCAAGACAATAATATCTGCAATGAATTATTGGGTGCCCCTTTGTTAGACGACGAAACTGAGGGAGACACGTCCGGTCAAGCAGGGGGGCAAGGTATAAATTTAAAATACCTAAAACAATATTATACCAGTATAGTATTATCCGACGATTCAACCGAGTATGAGAAAATAATAAAAGCCCGGTGTTATATCATGATTTTATTTGGTAATTTTTTGTTTCCAGAAAGTACAGGTAATTCTGTAAATATAATGTATTTACCTTTATTACGCAACATTAATAAGGTAAACACTTATAGTTTGGGTTCAGCTGTGTTGGCCCATCTATATAGTGCAATGTGTAGAACTGCAAAAAAAGAATGTATGTACTTTTTTTTCATGTGCGTATTTGCTTCAAGCTTGGGGTTGGTCAAGAATGACGTCGCTCGCCCCGATAAATGAGCGCCCACTCGTGTTCCCGTTTGCAACCAAGTAAGTCTAACACTTTATCATTCACCATTTAGTTAATTATATTTAATATTATAATTAACAGTAAATAATATTTTTCACTTCTTTTTTATCTTAGGTGGTCAGTAAGGGGAATGAACTACAACAGGTGTCCGAAACACGCTATTGTAGTCTATCGAAATCTATTGGACCATATTGGACATGACGATGTAATAATCCTACCCAACTATATTTTAATTTAAAAATACTTCTCAAATTATTTTCCATCTAATCGTTTCGTATTGTTTTACAGTTTGTCTAGAGGTCATATCTGAGTCTGGATCATGATGTGAACCATGACGATGCTGCAGTTTGGAGAGCGAAGACACCGATTATACGATTCACTACGGTGGAAATCCACCAGAGTGACCGGGTCAAACTGTAGTTCGGAATGCTACAACAGATTCCAGAATCTCCCACGTGTTTGGGGAATTGGCATCAAAAAAGGGTTGATGCACAATGGGATTATTCTGACTGGAGAGACTTTGAAAAAGACATGTATCGTCAATGGAGGAATCAACGACAACACATCTTGAACGAACCAGTCATCCATGGTGCAAGACCCACTCAACAATATATGGCATGGTTTAGGTCGGTAACAACTCAACAATTTGTATCTGAGCCGCGGTATTTGATGGATCCACGCCAACTTGCTTCGTCATCGTATGCCCCACAACAATTCACCACCCAACACCAATGTGAACCCACCCAAACCCAACATCCAACCACACAACATCAACCAACCACATACACACAACAACCAAACACCCAACATCGCAACCCATTCATGCCAACCACCCAACAACCAACCATCCAAAATCGCAACCCGTTCATACCACCCACCCAAACACAAAACCAAGAATCAAACCTCGCAACCACAACCGTCTACAGTCCAGATGATTCATATGGGTCACTTCATCGTAGCCCCCCACCAATGACCACCCAAACATCCCATCAACAGAACACTCAACCATTGTTTAACTATAGTACGCCCCATGAACCATTGCTTCGTTTCCAAAACGAATCAATGGCCCATTTGGGCAACTATATCGTCTCCAATTCACCCAACCCCAACGCCCTAACTACGATGACATGGGCACCGAACTCCATTACGGAAGCGCCGTTGGCCAGAGCCCCTCCGGATATTGGGAGCAAATGATGACACATCTGTCAAATACCGCTGGAACTTCTGCCGGATCTTCCAACCACTCATCGCTCGATCAGGTCAGCACATAAAGACCCCAAACACCTCAATAAAATCGTGGGAGACCTCAGAGACAAACTAACGCACCGAGATGTGGAACAGGGGGACGTTATAATCGGGTCGGTCATTAGTTTATTGTTAGTCAAATGTAACCAATTATTACATCTTCAATGAATTTATTTATTTTCATTACTATTTATTATTTATTAAATAATACAAATTAAATATTAATAATTAAAAAAATAGGAGGGGGTGTATGCGCTAGATGAATTGACGCATACACCAACCAAATGCACATAGACGCCACTAGCATCGACGCTTCCTCATGAGGCCCAATGTAGGCGCCACTAGCATTGGCGTCTCCTCATGAGGAGCCCAATATGCTATTGGCGTCTCCTCTTCATGCATTGGGGATGTGCCAATTCATCTGGCGCATCCTCTACCAAACCTGGTTATTTTGGTAATTTTTTTGAATAATTGGCTATTTTGGATTTTTTTTTGAAAAAAATGGTTATTTTGAAAAAAAAATCATGAATAGGCATGGTAAGGATAGAGACCGGATTTCACCGGCCCGCACCCAGCCTCTTTGTAGTAGATCCGCCCCCGCCCCTTGATTTAGTTGGAAGTAAATATTTATCATCTAACCTTAGAAAATCGGTTTTCCCATCCGTCCATATCCCCACTCGCAAAAATAATTTTTTATATTTTTTTTAATAGTAAAAATATATAATATTTTAATTAAATATTTGATAATTTTAATATTAAATTTTAAAGAATAAGATAATTTCAATAAACATGTTTCTAACTAAGCTTTTTTTTAGTAGGTTCTGATAAATATGTTTTTAAAGAGTAAAATAACTCTAATAAATCTGTTTGTAAAGAGCAACCATTTATATTAAAATTGTTCATGTATATTTAAAGAGCTTAGTACCTATTTGAGAACAAGTAAAAATTAATCATCAACCATACATATTAAAAAGAAAAAAAAAATCTTTTTATCTTAAAATAAAGGCATTAATTTAATTTATTAAACTATGGGAAGGTGTGGGATGGGTATTAGCATCCTTGTCTCTGCCCCCGTAAATAAGAACCAGATTTTTCTCGTATCTGCACCCGCATCTAATAAAATCGGGTTTTTCCCGTAAATTTTGGGGCGAGCATGCTGACCGGATCCAAATTTTTGTCATGCCTAATAACGAGATTGATGGATCAGATCCATCCACATGATTTGAAGGATGGATTGAGTCAAATCCATTAACACGTCTGAACTCAATTTTGTCCAACAACATAACTCAATTTACCAACATAAACAGAATTGCAACACTAATTTTAAACCAGAGTTACGAATCGTGGCCGCAATCGACACGAACCAGGGCGGTCTGGCCGGAGCGCCAACCCATTGCGGAGGAATAAGGGTGTGCATCGCAGTTTCAAAACGCGGACGATATCTCCAAGTTCGCGAGACGCATTTAGCGGGTTGATCCCAGGCAGAACGGATGACTTCGTTTTTTTTTTTCTTTTTTTAGTTGAAAATACTATTTTGCCCTTAATTAAAAATGGTTAAAACACATTTTATTTCTCTCTCGTGTTCCATCTGATGCACCTCTCTCTCTCTCTCTCTCTCTCTCTCTCTCTCTCTCTCTCTCTCTCTCTCTCGTGTTCCATCAGAAACGTATTCCTTCTTCAAACCCTAACAGTGACATCTTCTTCTTCAAACCCTACGTCTCTCTCCGTAATAATCTGGCGCTCCCCCTCCTCCTCTGGAAACCGCAACGCTCTGGTGCTTCTTCTCCTCTGTCGTTCTTCTTTGGATGAGTTTTATTCTTTTCTTTCTACTCTCTATTCTTTTCTTTCTACTTTCCTTTTTGTTCTTTTCTTTCATCCATTTGAGTTCTTTTTCTGTTGTTATTCCTAGACAATGTAGAGCATCAAAGGTTGCAAGACTTGGTTTTCATCAAGTAAAATCAAGCTTTGACTGAAAGATTTGAAAATCGGGACAAGATTCATCATATGATTTTTGGTAAAATTAATTATCACACTGAATAGTTAATGGGAGAGATAGGAGAATATGGTGAACTTTTAGAAGAAAACTTGGTTCATGAAAATGTTGATTTAACTTGGTCTCAAGTTTCCAATGCAAGTGAGGTTAATGAGTCTCTAATCTACACTAGGAGGTCAAGGCAACTTGAAGTTGCAACTACATCTAGGGCAACAATGGCACAATAAGTGGCAGTAGAAGATGTTGAAGAAGATGATGAAGATGAAGAATTGGAGGAATATTTTGAATAAGACCTCTTTCATGATGATCTATGATTTCTATGTTTGCTTAAATTTTCATATAATAGTACCAAGTTTGGATTTTAAGATGTGATGTTTTGAATCTTCTACTATGTTTTGAATTTTCTATAATGTTTTGAATCTTGATTAAGCATTGTTCTTTGATATTGGATTTTATAAATCTTTCGAGTGTTGTGTTATTTGTTTAGTTTTACATTAAGTATGTGATATATATTTTATAGATTATTATATAATTATTACTACAAAAAGTTATCTTGCTATCCCACTTTTGGGGTCGGCTGCTCCACTCCCACTAAGGCATCCTAACTGAAAAATTTAACTTTGGAGCGCTCACAGCCTTGGCTCAATACTACGACATCCCACTAAGATATTTTAACTTCCCTGATTTTCAATTGTCCCTAACTTTGGAGGAATTTGAGAGGCTTTTCAACCGATCTATCAAAATCTACAATCCTTTTCCTAAGTTGGAAGAAGGATTTACTTTGTCCGAGCTAGCTTTAGTTTTGGGTATCAATGCAAATGAAATGGTGGCCAATTAGGCACCCAAAGGTTTAGTCAAGGGTCTCACAAGGAAGTTTTTAAAAACTTGCTTAGAATCAAAAAGACCTTTATAAGTGAAAATAAAACTTTTAAAAATTTAAATGAGGTAAAGTACTCCCGTCCCATTGTTTTCTAAATACCTTCTTGTCTTGTGAAAGGGATTTACCATTTCAGAAATTGAAACACATTTTGAGGGTTAAAAATGAAAAATGTCCTGAATACATCATAGCTTATTGTTTTCTATCTCAAGTGATTATCCAGACACATTTATATTGTCTTAGATATAAAATATAGACGTAAAGATGAAATATTTTGCTTTTTACCCCCAGTATATGTTTAAATGTAATGATATATATATATATATATATATATATATATATATATATATATATATATATATATATATATATATATATATATATATATATATATTCACTTCACTACATTTAAACCTAAACCTATAACGTATTATAAGAACATTTTTCTAGCCTAATTTATTCAACATGTATTGGTAGAATCTGAATATTGTGGGAGTAAAGAATAATATATTTCCTATTTCTTACATAAGTTTATATAAATGTGTTCAGATAATTCTTGAGATGAAAATTAATAAGCTATGATGTGTTTGGAATACTTGCACTTTTTATCCCTCGTAATGCCTTTCAATTTATGATGTTGTATATAACTTGTGAAAGGAATTCCTCTTTAGTTGGAGAGAGAAAGAAGGAGAAACATTAACAATTATAGAAAATAGAATTGAAAGTACGTGAGTATTTTTTGGTGAACTTATGGATGGAAGAAAGAGAAATTTTCTCTTGATATTATAGCCAACCATTGTAGCATGCATATTCATTATAAATACTTCATTTTATTTCATTTTCTAATATCAGAGAGTGAAAAGCCTTTTTTGAGATACATATCCAAAAGAGAGTTTATCCACCATATTTGTTGGTGAGAGTTGTAATAATCATTGTGTTATTATTCATTTTAAACAGGAGATATACTTGTTGTTCCATTGTTATTGTTATATAGTTATTATAGTGGGAAAGTTTGATCCAGGGATAATCATTTATCCGCCGACCTTGTTTTAGGCGTTTGTTTTTGTGTTACCTTTCCCAACAAGTGGTATCAGAGCTTCGGCTCACCACACATTTTAACTTTTATTATTACAATGGACGAGTCAACCTCTGTGGGATCATCAACAATGATCAAGTTAACTTCTTCAAATTACTCCATTTGGAAACCCAGAATGGAAGACATACTCTATTGCAAAGAGTTGTATCAACCTTTGCAAAATGAGGGGACGAAGCCTACCGGAAAGTCTGATGAAGACTGGAATATCATGAACAGGAAAACTGTCGGACAAATTCGACAATGGATCGATCAAAGCGTTTTTCATCATGTTGCGCAAGAAACAGTTGCGTACACATTATGGAAGAAACTAGAAGCTTTGTACGAGAGTAAGACAGCCCAGAATAAAGCCTCTACTATTCGAAGATTGGTGAACCTCAAGTATAGAGAAACTAGGAGTGTTTCTGAACACTTGAGCGATTTTCAAAGATTGATAAATCAACTCACCAATATGAAGATGGTGCTTGAAGATGAATTGCAAGCATTATTATTACTAAGTTCCTTGCCTGATAGTTGGGATACGCTTGTGGTTTCATTGAGTAACTCAGCACCACAAGGTGTTCTAACATTGGACATAGTAAAAGATAGCATGTTCAATGAAGAATCTAGAAGGAAGGAACAAGGATTGACGACTGAGTCTGAGGCGCTTGTTACTGAGTATCGTGGAAGAAGTATCCACAAGAAGTTCAATACTAGAGACAAGTCAAGGGGAAATTCTGGAGATAAGTTCAGGGGTAGGTCGTGGACAAGAAAAGACATAGAATGTTTTTATTGTCACGAGAAAGGTCACATGAAGAAAGAATGTAGAAAGCTCAAAAGAGAGCAACAAGAAAATGGTGATGCGAGTAACAGAGCCGCTACCATCTTTCAAGGCAATGAGGTAATCTTTGTTGGTGATGACGGTCATGTTAATTTGACATCACAAGATACATGTTGGATTGTGGATTCTGGTGCATCATTCCATGTAACCTCACAAAGGGATTTCTTTTATTCCTATACAAGCGGTGATTTTGGCTGTGTGAAGATGGGGAATGATGATAAATCCAAGATTGTGGGCAAAGGTGATGTTTGCCTAGAAACAAACAGCGGTTTTCGCGTAACGTTGAAAGATGTGAGACATGTTCCTGACATGCGTCTCAATCTAATATCAACCGGACTTCTAGACGAAGAAGGTTATACTAGTGTGTTCGGAGATAGGAAATGGAAGTTGTCAAAAAGTTCCTTGGTAATAGCCCGAGGCAAGAAAGAAAACACCCTTTATGTGATAGAAGCCAAAGTCAATAATGGGTGTGTTAATGCTCTCAAAGAAGACTCCTCGGTCGAGCTATGGCATAAACGGCTCGGACATATGAGTGAGAAGGGACTTCAAATCCTAGCCAAAAGAGGTATTTTGGCCGGTATGAAAGGATTGGAAATGTTGCTTAAGCCATGTACACATTGTTTGGCTGGAAAGCAACATAGAGCTTCATTTCAATATAAGGCTCCACAAAGAAGACCAAATGTTTTAGATTTGGTGCATTCTGATGTTTGTGGTCCAATGAGCACTAGTACTCATGGAGGTGCAAGGTATTTTGTTACCTTTATTGATGACCACTCCAGGAAGGTTTGGGTGTATCCACTCAAAACAAAAGATCAGGTGCTTGTAGTATTCAAACAGTTCCATGCTAGCGTTGAGCGAGAAACTGGAAAGAAGTTAAAATGTGTTCGCACTGACAATGGAGGAGAGTTTATGGGAGATTTCAAACATTATTGTATTAGTAATGGAATTCGGCATGAAAGATCTGTCCCGAAGACGCCTCAGCACAATGGAGTGGCTGAGAGAATGAACAGGACTATTGTTGAAAGAGTGAGAACAATGTTATCTCATGCTAAGTTACCCAAGAGTTTTTGGGGTGAGGCTCTGATGACTGCAGTTGATTTAATCAACCTATCCCCTTCAGCTCCATTGAACGGTGATGTTCCAAATAGTTTTTGGACATGTAAAGATGTATCCTACAACCATTTGAAGGTGTTCGGTTGTAGAGCGTTTGTTCATATTCCAAAAGATGAGAGATCGAAACTCGACTCGAAGTCGAAGGAATGCATCTTCTTGGGATATGGTAATGAAGCATTCGGGTACAGGTTATGGGATCCTGTAGAGAAAAAGATTATCAGAAGCAGAGATGTTATCTTCTTAGAAGACCAGAATATTGAAGATATTCAGAAGGGAGTTAAGCCTGTTATTTCTGAAGAACATCCAATCAACTTAGATATGACTCCTCCTTTGGAAGATTACGAGGGAGAAGAAATAGAAGATATTGGAGATGCAGAGAATGAACCTCCAGTTGATAATGATCCAGCTGAAGAAATAGCAGTTGATGATGAAAATGAAGATATGGTTGAAGAGCCCCAATTAAGAAGGTCATCCAGGATTCCAAAACCGCAAACCAAATATCCTGAAACAGAATTTGTGTTACTTACTGATGGGGGAGAACCAGAGTCTTATGAAGAAGCCATGATGGATAACCACAAAGGAGAGTGGTTGAAAGCCATGCAGGAAGAAATGCAATCCTTGCATGAGAACATGACTTATAAGTTGGTAGATTTACCGAAAGGTAAAAGGGCACTCAAAAATAAATGGGTGTACAAGTTAAAGTCTGATGAGAATAACTCACGACCTAGATACAAGGCGAGGTTAGTCGTGAAAGGATTTAGTCAAAAGAAAGGCATTGACTTTGAAGAGATTTTTTCACCCGTGGTTAAGATGTCATCAATCCGGGTAGTGCTTGGTTTGGCTGCTAGTCTTAATCTAGAAGTGGAACAACTAGATGTGAAGACTGCATTTCTTCATGGTGATTTAGAAGAAGAAATTTACATGGAGCAGCCAGAGGGATTCAAAGTCAAAGGTAAAGAAAACTTGGTATGTCAGCTGAAAAAGAGTTTATACGGACTTAAGCAGGCACCACGTCAATGGTACAAGAAGTTTGATGCATTCATGATTGATCATGGATACCGAAGAACTAATTCTGATCATTGTGTGTTTGTGAAGAGATTTGATGATGGTGAGTTCATCATATTACTCTTGTATGTTGATGATATGTTGATCGTAGGACAAAATAGTGAGAAGATAAGCACATTGAAGAATGAAATGAAGAAGTATTTTTCAATGAAAGACTTGGGACCTGCAAAATATATTCTTGGTATGTCCATCCGTCGTGATCGGAAGGAACGGAAGTTGTGGCTATCACAAGAAAAATATATCGAGAAGGTGTTGGAGCGGTTCCACATGGAAAAGGCAAATCCAGTTGCTACTCCACTTGCTAGTCATTTTTGTCTTAGTTCAAAGCAGAGTCCGTTAAATGAAATTGAAAGGCGGGATATGAGAAAAGTGCCATATGCCTCAGCTGTTGGAAGCTTGATGTATGCAATGGTATGTACACGAGCAGATATAACACACGCGGTTGGTGTTGTTAGTAGATTCTTGGCAAATCCAGGAAAGGAGCATTGGAATGCTGTGAAGTGGATCTTGCGATATCTAAGAGGAACTTCCAAAATGAGTTTGTGTTTTGGAAGTAGAGAACCTGAACTAATTGGCTATACAGATGCAGATATGGCGGGAGATATTGATTCTAGGAAATCAACTTCTGGATTCTTGATTACATTTTCAGGGGGAGCTGTATCATGGCAGTCAAAGCTACAAAAGTGTGTTGCTTTGTCTACCACAGAGGCAGAGTTCATTGCAACAACAGAAGCTTGCAAGGAAATGTTATGGATGAAGCAGTTCTTGCATGAATTAGGACAAGAACAACAGAAGTATGTCGTGCATTGTGATAGTCAGAGCGCAATCCACTTAAGCAAGAATTCAAGTTTTCACTCAAGGTCAAAGCATATTGATGTGAGATATCACTGGATACGTGATATGTTGGATTCCAAGCAACTGCAGCTTGAGAAAATCCATACTGATGACAATTGCTCAGATATGATGACCAAGTCCTTACCCAAGGACAAGTACGAGTTCTGCAGGAGAGCTGCTGGATTGATGGAGCCCTTCACCTAAATCGGAAGGGGGAGATTGAAAGGAATTCCTCTTTAGTTGGAGAGAGAAAGAAGGAGAAACATTAACAATTATAGAAAATAGAATTGAAAGTACGTGAGTATTTTTTGGTGAACTTATGGATGGAAGAAAGAGAAATTTTCTCTTGATATTATAGCCAACCATTGTAGCATGCATATTCATTATAAATACTTCATTTTATTTCATTTTCTAATATCAGAGAGTGAAAAGCCTTTTTTGAGATACATATCCAAAAGAGAGTTTATCCACCATATTTGTTGGTGAGAGTTGTAATAATCATTGTGTTATTATTCATTTTAAACAGGAGATATACTTGTTGTTCCATTGTTATTGTTATATAGTTATTATAGTGGGAAAGTTTGATCCAGGGATAATCATTTATCCGCCGACCTTGTTTTAGGCGTTTGTTTTTGTGTTACCTTTCCCAACAACTTGAACTTTCGAAAAAGTTAGCATTGGTGTTAAACAAATGGCTAAGAGATAAGAGATGATGTATATTTCCATAACACAATCAATAATGAATAGGAAATGTCAAGGATACAAATAAAAAGGGGAAGGAGAGTATTTTACCTCATCTATTTTCTTAAAAGTTATCCTTTAAATTACAAAGATCTTTCTGATTTTAAGTAAGTTTTTTATATCTGCGGGTTTCTTCATGCTTTCAACTATACTCCATATAATATATATACAAATGTATTTAGAGATATAATTCATTTATCTGATAGGCGAAATGAAGGTGAGCTCACCTGTAAATTCAAGTCAAAATCAATAAATAATGATACCAAAAAAATTTAGTTGATAAAGATAGTGAAATGATGATAGCTAATTTTTTTATCCTATTACCAAGAAGACCATAAATACGTGGCAGATGGGAAAGAGAATATAAGAAAGAAAGTGGAAAAGAGCGGTTAAGAAAACATTTCAAACCACTAAGTTTTGCTCATCCAAAGGTTTGGAAATATGAATGTCGATGAAGCAATGAGGATTTATTTATCTTATTCCTTACCCATTCGATTAGTAACTTAATTTTATTCCTTGTCTTGTAAAGACACTCACTAACAATTACCTTTGTCTAATTGTTAGTAAAACTAAATCAGCATATCTTCTACATGATTTCAGCTGAGAGTTAAGAAACACTCGACATAAAAAATGTGAGCTTGAATCCAGAAGGATTGGATTCTTTCGGAGATAGACTATGCAGATGACTCTTGAGAGATAACTCGTTTATCTCATAGACTAAATAAAGATGTCATCTATATAGTCAAGTCAAAATTAATAAGTATTGGTATCAAGTTTTCTTAGTTTGTAAAAACACCGAAAATGAAAAGTTATGAGAGCAACTTTTTTTATCTTATTACGAAGAAGATCGAAAATTTGTGGTAGGTGGGAAAAAGCGATTAAGAGAGCAAGTGGAAAACAACCGTTAAGAAAGCATTTTAAATCACTGAGCTTTGCTCATCCAAAGATTTAGAAACATGAATGGCAATGAAGCAATGAAGTTTTCTTTATGTTATTAGTACCCATTCAATTAGTAACTTAATGTTATTCCTTTTCTTGTAAAAACACTCACTAGCAATTACCTTTGTCTAATTTCTAGTAAATGTCTTTACAATATAAGGAATAACATTAAGGTACTAAGAAAATGGTAAGGAATACCACGAAGAAACCTTCATTTCTTCATTGGTATTCATGTTTCTAAATCTTGGATGAGTAATGCTTAGTGACTTGAAATATTTTATTAACCTCTTTTACCCACTTGTTTCTTTAATTGCTTTGTCCCACTTGCCACGTATTTCCGGTCTTCTCGGTAATATGATAAAAAAAGTAGTTTTCATCATTTCTCATTTCATTATTTATACAAACCAAGAAAATTTGGTACCAATACTTATTGATTTTGACTTGACTATACAAGTGACACTTTCATTTAGCCTATCAGATAAATGAGTTATCTATCTAAAGTCATCTGCATATTCTTATCTCCGAAGGAATCCGATCATTTTGTATTCAAGCTCACATTTTTCATGCTGAGTGTTTCTTCACTCTCACCTGAAATCATGTAGAATGTATGATGACTTGGTTTTTGTATGGTTTATGAAGATCCTAAAAACCTTGAGTCGACGATCTTTGTAAGGATGCAACCCTTTGTGGATCATGTCCTAAAATAAGTTGTAACAGAGCACATAACCATTTGTAACTTGTTGTTAAATTAATGTCTAAGCCAACCTGATTGGTCACATCTACCCTCACCTACTCAACCATCCTAAATTTATTAACCTGGTTGAAAAAACACTCTAAAGGACACATTTTCCATGACAATATTTCCTTTCTCAGCCCGCATAATGTCGCAACCATTGCCGATGGGTTTAGTAGAAATGAACCAAGAGCAACAACCCACCTTACTATACCTATCAAAGCAACAAAAATATGATAACTTATAGGATTCATTAGATGATGATGAACATCATACATCCAAAAACTATATTTACCAAGCTGCTGCGAAGGAAGTTGTTCCAAAGAAGAAGAATTTTCACAAACTCGGAAAGAGATTCATCTCACATACATAATGTTGAGTCTGTCGTTTTCATGTACAATAACTTTAGAACTTTCCTCAATCATGCCAAAAAAAATGATATTCCTTCCGTTCCTTTTTAATTATCTTTTTTTTATTTTTTGTGCATACCAAGAAAATTAATAATTTTTACTACTTTTCAAGTAATGATTGTATTTTTACCTATAATATCCTTAATCATTTTTATTAGTTTATTTGACTTTTTTTCTCTCTCTCTCTCTCTTCAATAAATAGTTAGGGATAATTTTGACAAAATAACTATTAATGTTACCTACTTTGAAAACAAAAATTAAAAAGAAACAAATTATTTACTAAAAGGCGACAGTTAAAAAGGAACGGAAGAAATAATTCCTACTGAAAATACCATGATCGTCCCATTTTCTACTGCTTTACTGTAACCATCTCATGTTACCCAAGAAAAAGTAAACATGTATTGATTTTTTTAATCAAATAAATTTACATTATTTCATGTTAACCCAAAAAGTCTTTTTTAGGGAGAAATAAGACACAATTTATACAACAACAAAATACTCCTAGATTGGAGGAAAAAAATATAACAGGGATGAAGGTACGGATATTGCTTCACAAACTTTACCAAAATATAGATGTAAACGAAAAAACAAAGATTATATCTTACAAGTTAGATGTTCCTAAAACAACATGTGGTTGGTGGTGAGCCCGAAACCATCATATGTTACCCAACAAAAAGTAAATATATATTGATTTTTTTTCATCAAATAAATTTATACTAACTCTTGATAACTAAAAAAGTCTTTTTCACTGGAAAATAAGGCACAATTTATGAATAAAGTCTACCAAAATATAGATGTAAATGTAGAATATATATATATATATATATATATATATATATATATATATATATATATATATATATATTAATTTTCCACAAACCACTCCTAATAATATAATAATTTTCACTTGAGAACAAAATTTTTAAACAATCAATTTCACTTATTGAGAGGTCTAGCAGCATACTCACTCGATGATCTCCATATAGACATAATTTGATTTGCACATAACTACACCCAAACCTAAATCTTTTTTAAAAAATAACCCACATTTTCATTGAAATTCCCAAAATACCCCCGATTTTAAAAAAAAATCTCAAACTACCCCACTTTTAGGAGGAGTCGCCAATTGAATCGGCAACTCCTCTTAAAAATTGAATGGAGGCGCCAATCCAATTGGCGCCAATGTGTATTACTTGATAGGAGGCGCCA
Organism: Lathyrus oleraceus; assembly: GCF_024323335.1. Lineage (NCBI taxonomy): Eukaryota > Viridiplantae > Streptophyta > Magnoliopsida > Fabales > Fabaceae > Lathyrus > Lathyrus oleraceus. Next base: position 70,241,481 of record NC_066581.1, on the reverse strand, counting down.
ATTGGATTGACACCTCAGTGTAAAATGCAATTTTTTTTGGTAAATGGTCTACGTGATACATAAATTTTGAAATAGGATCAATTGATATTAATAAAATTTTCCGTTTACACAAAAAAGCATAACGGTGATGACCGGGATTACCTAACCGACCTCCGGTCCCACATCCCCTAACTACCCTAACCCGTGGCCCTAACCCACGTTGATGATTCGCCACTGGTGTTTGAGCATCTGAGGGCCCAAGAGCGTCACTACCAACTACAGGAGATGGTCTGTTGAGGTAGTCAGACAAGTCGGCATAGTCTTCAGTATGCATCAAGGGTGTACCGCCGTAGCTGAGTTCATGACCCATGTCAGAGTTGTTGGGTTGTGGTTGACTCATTGGTGGGCGACCGAGACGGTTGAAGGGAGACATGGGTGTGAATGATGCATCGAGGAAAGGTTGGAAAGGTTGTTGGGGTGTTTGGTAGAGATAGGGTTGTTGGATGTTTTGGTTTTGTGAGGTTTGGGCTTCTTGGCTATGGTAGGAGGAGGGGCGGTTGGTGTTGAATGATCGTTGGGTGTTCTGGCTAAGGCGGCTTTGGTAGGGTGATAGGGTGGGTGCGAAGCGATGTTGGGTGTCAAGTTGATGGTCAATTTGTTGGTGGTGGTATGGGGTATGCTCTTGGTATTGGGGTTGGGTGTATGGCATGTTTGGGTTGTATGTTTGTGTGTTTGTGGAACAAAGAGTTTGACGGATAGAGGGTTGTGTGTATCCGGTCTAACAATGTTGTTAGGGGTTATGTGTTGAGGTGTCTGGTGTGCAAGTTTGTTGGCGTGGGACGTACAGGTACATATCCTCGGCGATGAACTAAAAACCAATCGATATGTACCAAGCCATATAAGTACGACTTGGTTTTTCTTCATTTGGCATCACTGCATCAGTTAAGACATGGTCATGGCGGTGCTTCTATTTGTGACACTCAGATCTTACGAAGCTTTGCCATGGATTGAAGTTCCATTGATCGTTAACTTTGCGCAGATGTCATTCTCCTAGGCTTGCTGGGGGATCTGGGATGTTTTGGGGCATACCGAACTGCAACTTCACACAATCACTGCTGTGCATCTCCATAATTGTGAACCGTATTATCGGTGTGCATGCAGTCCATACGGCCGCGTCTTCAGCGTTGACCTCATAGTCATGATCCAAATTAAGGTATGGACGCCAAATGAACTGAAATGTGAAAGAAGATAGGATTATAATCTAGGTAGAAGAAGTTAACAAATTATAACGAAATAAATTAAGTTATTATCCTTACGTCTGTCGGTCGAAGGTGATCCAATAGATTGCGATACTGAGTAATACAATGTCTAGGATATTTGTTATAACTCATACCACGTGCAGACCATCTACACCAAAAAGGTAAGAATATTAGTTAGAGATAATAATCTTTAAAGAAGTAAGTAAAGATATAGCAATTTAAACAACTTACTTTTGTGCATAAGGGAATGTGAAAGGATTGTTGTTGACGGGTGTTAGGGACGGTAGTCTTGACCAACCCCATTCTTGTAGCAAAACAGCACATCCAGAAAATGTAGATGTGTCTTTGTGTGAGTTTTTGCACAAGGAGCTATAGAGATAGGCTAAACAAGCAGATCCCCAACTGTAACTTCCTATTTTATCTACATGTCTAAGTAAAGGTAAATACATAATATGCATGCTAGAACCGCTACCTTCGGGAAATAAAAACGAACCAATTAATAGCATAATATAACACATAGTTTTTATTATTCGAGCAACTTCGGTAGAATGGTCAAATAAGTATAAACTATTATAATATGACTTAAGGCGTGAAAGTAGTATACCTTGACCTCTTGCGTTATCATCTAACAAATCAGTCTCTAAGAGGTTCATGCAAATTGAATTTGCATAGTTGGTTTTACCATTAACAGCCTTACCTTCAATGGGCAGTCCCAAAAGCATATAGACATCTTCTAACGTCATGGTACACTCACCGGTTGGGAACCAAAATGTGTGTGTCTCTGGACACCATCTTTCACATAAAGCAAGAATGAATTTATTATCTATGGACCAAGATAAAATCTTGCTTATGTGACCAAAACCGGTGAGTTCAAAATAAGGTTGAATCATTGGGTCCATATGGACATGTTCGTGGACCCGAGTCCGGAACCTTGAAACATCCTAAAAAAGAAATAAAAAAAACTTGACTAAGTTGGTATGTTAAAATAAAAGGGACCTCTATTAAAACAAATAACAAAAGAAAAAAAACTTACATAAGTTGCTATGTTTGCAACTGTTCCTCTATGCATTTCGCCCATTGTGAGGATAGACATTTTGTCGGGGAAGAAAGCGGTTGGTGCAGATGAAACTATAAGAAGTTGTTGCAGATGAAATTATAGAAGAAGTCTTATAGAAGAAGCAGTGAGAGTGATGGTGTGGAAGAAGTGTTGATGGTGTGGATGTATTTATAGGCAAATGAATGGGAGCATGAAAAGTTGTGCTTGCATGGTGTCTCCAATTGAATTAGCGCCCATGTACAATTTATACATGGTGTCTCCATTCAAATTGGCGCCTCCATGGGGACATGCATGCAAGACCTAGGTCTGATTGCTTGGTTTCGAGGTCTGCATGCATGCTTTGACAAGTTGTCGCCAAATGGATTGGCGCCCATGTGCAAGGAATGAATGGGGGCGCCAATTCAATTGGAGTGTGTGTCTGCATGTCTGACACGTGGTTATCCTCTCTCTTGCATGTTGAACATGTCACTTCTTAGTACCTTACATGGTTGACACATCATTTCGGACTAGCTTGCATGTGCAACACATCACTTCGAACTAGCTAGCATGTGAGACACATCATTTCCCTATTTAAGTGTCTTACTATCAACATCCAAGACACATCACTCACATTCATCTGCAGCAAGAAAATAGTTTCCATCTGCACAATGTCATCTTCACCAAAATACAGTGTCAACATTCACTGCAATGGTGAAACATACGAGTCTGAGTTATATGGTTTTTGTTTTCAAAACACTGATACCATTAGACTTACAATCAAGAAAAATGCAACATTCTTGCATTTGAAAAAAAGAATACAATCCTGTATAGGATCGGGTATTGTGTCAAAGATCACGTATCAAAATCCAATATTTTTTTAGAATAGTCAATGCAAGTTTTTCCCGCTTAAGGTACGATATGATGAAGATGTTGAATACACGTTTGTTAGTCATGAACATTCAGGCTGCAACTGTATTGAGTTGTACATTATTCTTCAACCATGTATACCGTCTCAGCAGTCTCAAATAATCAGTCAAGATGAATCTGGTGAGTTTGATCCATAATGGTCAAATGACGTCAACCGAGAAGCAGAAGCAGAAGTGGATGTCGTTGATGAAGAAGAAGAGGAGACCGAGATATAGGTTGATCAGATGCTGAACAACAACATTGAAGATGATGATCAACCACCACCAATACCTCATAGTCATGTCTATAATCCGCCTCAACATATGACAAATTTGGATCTGCACGATGATGATACATCCAACAGTGTTTTCTATAACCCATATCCACGATCAGAAGGCGAATTAAAGGTGGGAGACATGTTTCGTACTAAAGATGAATGTGTGCGAGCTATCAAAAAATTCCACATGAAAAACTCTACTGATTTTACAGTGAAACGCACTGATTCAAGAAGGTATGTTATCGAATGTCGTAACATCCTTTGTAAGTTTCGGTTGATTGCGTCTTACAAAAAGAAACGACTCTTGGGAGATCGCTTCAATAGACCCACCTCACAATTGCATTGCAACTAACGTTGAACAACATCACCGTAAACTAAGCGCTGCATTGATATGTCAAGACATTCTGCCGTTGGTTAATAATGATCCATCAGTGAAGGTGAGTATAATTATATCCCATATCAGAATAACATATAATTATACTCCATCTTACAAGAAAGCATGGAATGCAAGGACAAAGATTGTTGAACAGGTATTCGGCAATTGGGAGGATTCATACAAAGAATTGCCACGATTTTTATGGACCCTAAAAACATATGTCCCAGGAACTGTGGCAATTATGGAGACATTTCCAGCAATGATGCCAGATGGAACCTGTGTTACAGGTAATATAATCTTTCACCATCTCTTTTGGGTGTTTGACCCATGCATCAAAGGTTTCGCATTCTGCAAACCTATTATTCAAATTGATGGCACTTGGTTATACGACAAATATAAGGGTACTTTGCTTATGGCGGTTGCACAAGATGGTAATAACAATGTCTTTCCCATTGCCTTTCCTTTGGTTGAAGGTGAAACGGCTGGTGGATGGGGTTTCTTTCTTCGACATCTCAGAACGCATGTGGCTCCACAAGCCAATCTCTGCTTGATTTCTGATAGACATGTTGCCATTGAGAGTTCCTACAACAACCATGACAACGGATGACATGATCCTCCTTCTACCCATGTCTATTGCATTGGACATATTGCACAAAACTTCATGCGTGCAATAAAAGATGAAAATCTTCGCAAGAAGGTGGTGAATGTTGGGTATGCTCTAACTCAGCCGTCATTTCAATATTATCGTGATGAAACTATATTGTCTAATGAAGACGCGTGGAGATGGCTAAATAACATACCAGTAGAGCAGTGGACAAGGGAATTTGACAGAGGTTGTCGATGGGGCCACATGACAACAAACCTTGTGGAATACATGAATGGGGTATTCAAAGGAATTAGAAATATGCCAATAATCGCCTTGGTAAGATCAACCTATTATAGGTTGACTTCTACGTTCGCAACCAGAGGTGAAAGATGGAGTGCGGTGTTAATGTCTGGGCAAGTATTCAGTGAGTGTTGCATGAAAGTCATGAAAGAGGAGAGCATTAAAGCTAGCACACACGTTGTAACAGTCTTTGACCGTCATATGCAAAATTTCAGCGTCCAGGAAACAATGGACCACAACGAGGGGAGACCAAATTTAGCCTATGTTGTTAGACTAAACAGGAGTTGGTGCGATTGTGGAAAATTCCAGGCCTTCCGCATTCCTTGCTCCCATGTTATTGCAACATACGCTTATACTCATCAAGACGCTTACATCCATTTATCTGATGTGTACAAGGCCGTCAGTGTCATGAATGTATATAATCAAAGCTTCTCGGTACTACCAATGGAGGAATACTGGCCTCCATATGAAGGTGATATAGTTTGGCACAACGACGAGATGTGTAGAAAGAAAAAAGGAAGGCCAAACAGCACACGTATCAGGACAGAAATGGATTCCACAGATAAAATGATAAGATTATGTAGTATCTGTCGTCAACCAGGACACAACAAGAACAATTGTCCCAATCGAGGAACATCATTTGGGTCTTAAGCTTTTGTAACATTGTATTTCTGTAACCTTCAATCATTATATATCATTAAGTTTTTGTTACAACGAGGTTCACAACAAACATCAGTACAAAATAAGCTATCTGAAAACAGAAATATTTCTAACTGATTACAACAATCAAATTGATGTCATCTCGACCGAACATCATTTTCCTAGCATGTTTATCAGTCTTCATTCGCACCCAACCAAAGATATTGTTGAGTCTCTCAATACTTCTAATTTTTTTCTCTTCTGATATTTTCCCATCTAACCAACGAACCAGCTCCCTCTTCAGTTGATCGAACATAGTGATGTTCCAGAACAGCATCAACATCTGAGGTTTGTCTCTCGCATAAATCACATTTCCGTATCGGCGATGAACAACAAACATGATTGTCAAATGATTAAATTGTTAGACGGTATGGCTAGTGATCGAGAGGGGGGTGAATAGATCACCTCTTTAAAATAAACGGATTTAAAAAATCTTATCAGAGTTATTGAAACTTAGCAGAAAATTACAGTCCCGAATCGACTTCCGTCTATTCTGAACCGCTACTAGAAAACCGGACACGCGAATTTATTGCTGGATTTGAATTAGAACGATAGAGAATATTAACACCAGAATCTTATCAAATCAAATGCACTTATCACTAAATTCTGATTCCAATGAATAAAACTCAGCTGACAGTTTCTAAATCTTGGATGAGTAATGCTTAGTGACTTGAAATGTTTTATTAACCTCTTTTACCCGCTTGTTTCTTTAATTGCTTTGTCCCACTTGCCACGTATTTCCGGTCTTCTCGGTAATATGATAAAAAAAGTAGTTTTCATCATTTCTCATTTCATTATTTATACAAACCAAGAAAATTTGGTACCAATACTTATTGATTTTGACTTGACTATACAAGTGACACTTTCATTTAGCCTATCAGATAAATGAGTTATCTATCTAAAGTCATCTGCATATTCTTATCTCCGAAGGAATCCGATCATTTTGTATTCAAGCTCACATTTTTCATGCTGAGTGTTTCTTCACTCTCACCTGAAATCATGTAGAATGTATGATGACTTGGTTTTTGTATGGTTTATGAAGATCCTAAAAACCTTGAGTCGACGATCTTTGTAAGGATGCAACCCTTTGTGGATCATGTCCTAAAATAAGTTGTAACAGAGCACATAACCATTTGTAACTTGTTGTTAAATTAATGTCTAAGCCAACCTGATTGGTCACATCTACCCTCACCTACTCAACCATCCTAAATTTATTAACCTGGTTGAAAAAACACTCTAAAGGACACATTTTCCATGACAATATTTCCTTTCTCAGCCCGCATAATGTCGCAACCATTGCCGATGGGTTTAGTAGAAATGAACCAAGAGCAACAACCCACCTTACTATACCTATCAAAGCTACAAAAATATGATAACTTATAGGATTCATTAGATGATGATGAACATCATACATCCAAAAACTATATTTACCAAGCTGCTGCGAAGGAAGTTGTTCCAAAGAAGAAGAATTTTCACAAACTCGGAAAGAGATTCATCTCACATACATAATGTTGAGTCTGTCGTTTTCATGTACAATAAATTTAGAACTTTCCTCAATCATGCCAAAAAAAATGATATTCCTTCCGTTCCTTTTTAATTATCTTTTTTTTTATTTTTTGTGCATACCAAGAAAATTAATAATTTTTACTACTTTTCAAGTAATGATTGTATTTTTACCTATAATATCCTTAATCATTTTTATTAGTTTATTTGACTTTTTTTCTCTCTCTCTCTCTCTTCAATAAATAGTTAGGAATAATTTTGACAAAATAACTATTAATGTTACCTACTTTGAAAACAAAAATTAAAAAGAAACAAATTATTTACTAAAAGGCGACAGTTAAAAAGGAACGGAAGAAATAATTCCTACTGAAAATACCATGATCGTCCCATTTTCTACTGCTTTACTGTAACCATCTCATGTTACCCAAGAAAAAGTAAACATGTATTGATTTTTTTAATCAAATAAATTTACATTATTTCATGTTAACCCAAAAAGTCTTTTTCAGGGAGAAATAAGACACAATTTATACAACAACAAAATACTCCTAGATTGGAGGAAAAAAATATAACAGGGATGAAGGTACGGATATTGCTTCACAAACTTTACCAAAATATAGATGTAAACGAAAAAACAAAGATTATATCTTACAAGTTAGATGTTCCTAAAACAACATGTGGTTGGTGGTGAGCCCGAAACCATCATATGTTACCCAACAAAAAGTAAATATATATTGATTTTTTTTCATCAAATAAATTTATACTAACTCTTGATAACTAAAAAAGTCTTTTTCACTGGAAAATAAGGCACAATTTATGAATAAAGTCTACCAAAATATAGATGTAAATGTAGAATATATATATATATATATATATATATATATATTATATATATATATATATATATATATATATATATATATATATATATACATATATATATATATATACATATATATATATATATATATATATATATATATATATATATATATATACATATATATATATATATATATATATATATATATATATATATATATATATATATTAATTTTCCACAAACCACTCCTAATAATATAATAATTTTCACTTGAGAACAAAATTTTTAAACAATCAATTTCACTTATTGAGAGGTCTAGCAGCATACTCACCCGATGATCTCCATATAGACATAATTTGATTTGCACATAACTACACCCAAACCTAAATCTTTTTTAAAAAATAACCCACATTTTCATTGAAATTCCCAAAATACCCTCGATTTCAAAAAAAAATCTCAAACTACCCCACTTTTAGGAGGAGTCGCCAATTCAATTGGCAACTCCTCTTAAAAATTGAATGGAGGCGCCAATCCAATTGGCGCCAATGTGTATTACTTGATAGGAGGCGCCAATTGGATTGACACCTCAGTGTAAAATGCAATTTTTTTGGTAAATGGTCTACGTGATACATAAATTTTGAAATGGGATCAATTGATATTAATAAAATTTTCCGTTTACACAAAAAAGCATAACGGTGATGACCGGGATTACCTAACCGACCTCCGGTCCCACATCCCCTAACTACCCTAACCCGTGGCCCTAACCCACGTTGATGATTCGCCACTGGTGTTTGAGCATCTGAGGGCCCAAGAGCGTCACTACCAACTACAGGAGATGGTCTGTTGAGGTAGTCAGACAAGTCGGCATAGTCTTCAGTATGCATCGAGGGTGTACCGCCGTAGCTGAGTTCATGACCCATGCCAGAGTTGTTGGGTTGTGGTTGACTCATTGGTGGGCGACCGAGACGGTTGAAGGGAGACATAGGTGTGAATGATGCATCGAGGAAAGGTTGGAAAGGTTGTTGGGGTGTTTGGTAGAGATAGGGTTGTTGGATGTTTTGGTTTTGTGAGGTTTGGGCTTCTTGGCTATGGTAGGAGGAGGGGCGGTTGGTGTTGAATGATCGTTGGGTGTTCTGGCTAAGGCGGCTTTGGTAGGGTGATAGGGTGGATGCGAAGCGATGTTGGGTGTCAAGTTGATGGTCAATTTGTTGGTGGTGGTATGGGGTATGCTCTTGGTATTGGGGTTGGGTGTATGGCATGTTTGGGTTGTATGTTTGTGTGTTTGTGGAACAAAGAGTTTGACGGATAGAGGGTTGTGTGTATCCGGTCTAACAATGTTGTTAGGGGTTATGTGTTGAGGTGTCTGGTGTGCAAGTTTGTTGGCGTGGGACGTACAGGTACATATCCTCGGCGATGAACTAAAAACCAATCGATATGTACCAAGCCATATAAGTACGACTTGGTTTTTCTTCATTTGGCATCACTGCATCAGTTAAGACATGGTCATGGCGGTGCTTCTATTTGTGACACTCAGATCTTACGAAGCTTTGCCATGGATTGAAGTTCCATTGATCGTTAACTTTGTGCAGATGTCATTCTCCTAGGCTTGCTGGGGGATCTGGGATGTTTTAGGGCATACCGAACTGCAACTTCACACAATCACTATTGTGCATCTCCATAATTGTGAACCGTATTATCGGTGTGCATGCAGTCCATACGGCTGCGTCTTCAGCGTTGACCTCATAGTCATGATCCAAATTAAGGTATGGACGCCAAATGAACTGAAATGTAAAAGAAGATAGGATTATAATCTAGGTAGAAGAAGTTAGCAAATTATAACGAAATAAATTAAGTTATTATCCTTACGTCTGTCGGTCGAAGGTGATCCAACAGATTGCGATACTGAGTAATACAGTGTCTAGGATATTTGTTATAACTCATACCACGTGCAGACCATCTACACCAAAAAGGTAAGAATATTAGTTAGAGATAATAATCTTTAAAGAAGTAAGTAAAGATATAGCAATTTAAACAACTTACTTTTGTGCATAAGGGAATGTGAAAGGATTGTTGTTGACGGGTGTTAGGGACGGTAGTCTTGACCAACCCCATGCTTGTAGCAAAACAGCACATCCAGAAAATGTAGATGTGTCTTTGTGTGAGTTTTTGCACAAGGAGCTATAGAGATAGGCTAGACAAGCAGATCCCCAACTGTAACTTCCTATTTTATCTACATGTCTAAGTAAAGGTAAATACATAATATGCATGCTAGAACCGCTACCTTCGGGAAATAAAAACGAACCAATTAATAGCATAATATAACACCTAGTTTTTATTATTCGAGCAACTTCGGTAGAATGGTCAAATAAGTATAAACTATTATAATATGACTTAAGGCGTGAAAGTAGTATACCTTGACCTCTTGCGTTATCATCTAACAAATCAGTCTCTAAGAGGTCCATGCAAATTGAATTTGCATAGTTGGTTTTACCATTAACAGCCTTACCTTCAATGGGCAGTCCCAAAAGCATATAGACATCTTCTAACGTCATGGTACACTCACCGGTTGGGAACCAAAATGTGTGTGTCTCTGGACACCATCTTTCACATAAAGCAAGAATGAATTTATTATCTATGGACCAAGATAAAATCTTGCTTATGTGACCAAAACCGGTGAGTTCAAAATAAGGTTGAATCATCGGGTCCATATGGACATGTTCGTGGACCCGAGTCCGGAACCTTGAAACATCCTAAAAAAGAAATAAAAAAAACTTGACTAAGTTGGTATGTTAAAATAAAAGGGACCTCTATTAAAACAAATAACAAAAGAAAAAAAACTTACATAAGTTGCTATGTTTGCAACTGTTCCTCTATGCGTTTCGCCCATTGTGAGGATAGACATTTTGTCGGGGAAGAAAGCGGTTGGTGCAGATGAAACTATAAGAAGTTGTTGCAGATGAAATTATAGAAGAAGTATTATAGAAGAAGCAGTGAGAGTGATGGTGTGGAAGAAGTGTTGATGGTGTGGATGTATTTATAGGCAAATGAATGGGAGCATGAAAAGTTGTGCTTGCATGGTGTCTCCAATTGAATTAGCGCCCATGTACAATTTATACATGGTGTCTCCATTCAAATTGGCGCCTCCATGGGGACATGCATGCAAGACCTAGGTCTGATTGCTTGGTTTCGAGGTCTGCATGCATGCTTTGACAAGTTGTCGCCAAATGGATTGGCGCCCATGTGCAAGGAATGAATGGGGGCGCCAATTCAATTGGAGTGTGTGTCTGCATGTCTGACACGTGGTTATCCTCTCTCTTGCATGTTGAATATGTCACTTCTTAGTACCTTACATAGTTGACACATCATTTCGGACTAGCTTGCATGTGCGACACATCACTTCGAACTAGCTAGCATGTGAGACACATCATTTCCCTATTTAAGTGTCTTACTATCAACATCCAAGACACATCACTCACATTCATCTGCAGCAAGAAAATAGTTTCCATCTACACAATGTCATCTTCACCAAAATACAGTGTCAACATTCACTGCAACGGTGAAACATACGAGTCTGAGTTATATGGTTTTTGTTTTCGAAACATTGATACCATTAGACTTACAATCAAGAAAAATGCAACATTCTTGCATTTGAAAAAAAGAATACAATCCTGTATAGGATCGGGTATTGTGTCAAAGATCACGTATCAAAATCCAATATTTTTTTAGAATAGTCAATGCAAGTTTTTCCCGCTTAAGGTACGATATGATGAAGATGTTGAATACACGTTTGTTAGTCATGAACATTCAGGCTGCAACTGTATTGAGTTGTACATTATTCTTCAACCATGTATACCGTCTCAACAGTCTCAAATAACCAGTCAAGATGAATCTGGTGAGTTTGATCCATAATGGTCAAATGACGTCAACCGAGAAGCAGAAGCAGAAGTGGATGTCGTTGATGAAGAAGAAGAGGAGACCGAGATATAGGTTGATCAGATGCTGAACAACAATATTGAAGATGATGATCAACCACCACCAATACCTCATAGTCATGTCTATAATCCGCCTCAACATATGACAAATTTGGATCTGCACGATGATGATACATCCAACAGTGTTTTCTATAACCCATATCCACGATCAGAAGGCGAATTAAAGGTGGGAGACATGTTTCGTACTAAAGATGAATGTGTGCGAGCTATCAAAAAATTCCACATGAAAAACTCTACTGATTTTACAGTGAAACGCACTGATTCAAGAAGGTATGTTATCGAATGTCGTAACATCCTTTGTAAGTTTCGGTTGATTGCGTCTTACAAAAAGAAACGACTCTTGGGAGATCGCTTCAATAGACCCACCTCACAATTGCATTGCAACTAACGTTGAACAACATCACCGTAAACTAAGCGCTGCATTGATATGTCAAGACATTCTGCCGTTGGTTAATAATGATCCATCAGTGAAGGTGAGTATAATTATATCCCATATCAGAACAACATATAATTATACTCCATCTTACAAGAAAGCATGGAATGCAAGGACAAAGATTGTTGAACAGGTATTCGGCAATTGAGAGGATTCATACAAAGAATTGCCACGATTTTTATGGACCCTAAAAACATATGTCCCAGGAATTGTGGAAATTATGGAGACATTTCCAGCAATGATGCCAGACGGAACCTGTGTTACAGGTAATATAATCTTTCACCATCTCTTTTGGGTGTTTGACCCATGCATCAAAGGTTTCGCATTCTGCAAACCTATTATTCAAATTGATGGCACTTGGTTATACGACAAATATAAGGGTACTTTGCTTATGGCGGTTGCACAAGATGGTAATAACAATGTCTTTCCCATTGCCTTTCCTCTGGTTGAAGGTGAAACGGCTGGTGGATGGGGTTTCTTTCTTCGACATATCAGAACGCATGTGGCTCCACAAGCCAATCTCTGCTTGATTTCTGATAGACATGTTGCCATTGAGAGTTCCTACAACAACCATGACAACGGATGACATGATCCTCCTTCTACCCATGTCTATTGCATTGGACATATTGCACAAAACTTCGTGCGTGCAATAAAAGATGAAAATCTTCGCAAGAAGGTGGTGAATGTTGGGTATGCTCTAACTCAGCCGTCATTTCAATATTATCGTGATGAAACTATATTGTCTAATGAAGACGCGTGGAGATGGCTAAATAACATACCAGTAGAGCAGTGGACAAGGGAATTTGACAGAGGTTGTCGATGGGGCCACATGACAACAAACCTTGTGGAATACATGAACGGGGTATTCAAAGGAATTAGAAATATGCCAATAATCGCCTTGGTAAGATCAACCTATTATAGGTTGACTTCTACGTTCGCAACCAGAGGTGAAAGATGGAGTGCGGTGATAATGTCTGGGCAAGTATTCGGTGAGTGTTGCATGAAAGTCATGAAAGAGGAGAGCATCAAAGCTAGCACACACGTTGTAACAGTCTTTGACCGTCATAGGCAAAATTTCAGCGTCCAGGAAACAATGGACCACAACGAGGGGAGACCAAATTTAGCCTATGTTGTTAGACTAAACAGGAGTTGGTGCGATTGTGGAAAATTCCAGGCCTTCCGCATTCCTTGCTCCCATGTTATTGCAACATACGCTTATACTCATCAAGACGCTTACATCCATTTATCTGATGTGTACAAGGCCGTCAGTGTCATGAATGTATATAATCAAAGCTTCTCGGTACTACCAATGGAGGAATACTGGCCTCCATATGAAGGTGATATAGTTTGGCACAACGACGAGATGCGTAGAAAGAAAAAAGGAAGGCCAAACAGCACACGTATCAGGACAGAAATGGATTCCACAGATAAAATGATAAGATTATGTAGTATCTGTCGTCAACCAGGACACAACAAGAACAATTGTCCCAATCGAGGAACATCATTTGGGTCTTAAGCTTTTGTAACATTGTATTTCTGTAACCTTCAATCATTATATATCATTAAGTTTTTGTTACAACGAGGTTCACAACAAACATCAGTACAAAATAAGCTATCTGAAAACAGAAATATTTCTAACTGATTACAACAATCAAATTGATGTCATCTCGACCGAACATCATTTTCCTAGCATCTTTATCAGTCTTCATTCGCACCCAACCAAAGATATTGTTGAGTCTCTCAATACTTCTAATTTTTTTCCCTTCTGATATTTTCCCATCTAACCAACGAACCAGCTCCCTCTTCAGTTGATCGAACGTAGTGATGTTCCAGAACAGCATCAACATCTGAGGTTTGTCTCTCGCATAAATCACATTTCCGTATCGGCGATGAACAACAAACATGATTGTCAAATGATTAAATTGTTAGACGGTATGGCTAGTGATCGAGAGGGGGGTGAATAGATCACCTCTTTAAAATAAACGGATTTAAAAAATCTTATCAGAGTTATTGAAACTTAGCGGAAAATTACAGTCCCGAATCGACTTCCGTCTATTCTGAACCGCTACTAGAAAACCGGACACGCGAATTTATTGCTGGATTTGAATTAGAACGATAGAGAATATTAACACCAGAATCTTATCAAATCAAATGCACTTATCACTAAATTCTGATTCCAATGAATAAAACTCAGCTGTCAGTTTTGTCAAACATTTGGTGTGTATGTGATCAATGATGAACAATGGTGGAGTTTAGATGAAGAAGTTTTCTTGCCACTATTGTATCATAAAATGTACAGCCACAACACACCAACTGAAATCACAAAACTGTTGAAAACGTAAGAGAGATAAGGAAAGAATACGATACGCAGAGATTTGGTAAGGAAGTTCCCCACTGTCATCCTCACGTGTGGGTACGTCTCCCTCTCAATTTCAAATGAAATTGAGAACTGTAATTACCAATAATGCTGAATTCGTTGATACAAGGTTACAATACAAAGACAGAATTCTAAATCCCAAGATCTTCTTCTTGTATAAAGCCTCCACTTGATCTGAGCTCGATCAAGAATTTCCTGCAAAAAATTGCAAACAATTCACCGGTTCCACGACCTGTTTGCGAAATTACCCAATTTCCAAACCTTACGCTACGGCTGAATCTGTTCTGCAAACGTGACCAACAAACCCGCAAGAACACTCCAGTTCTTGAAGGACAAACCACTTGGTTTTTCCTCGAAACCCCCTTCAACCTTCAACTCGGCTAGATCCTCGATCGTTCCACTGAACACCTCAGCTAGATCCTTGATCGTTCCACTGAACGTTATCTCGTTGATCCTTTAATCCAAAGAACAAGAATGATTATATGTTGATGTTCTTGAAGAAAAGAGGTTGAGAAGATGAAGAAGATGAAGTCTCTTTCAGGTTTCTAACTGCTCAAACAATTGCTGCTACACACTCCTTTGATTGGTGTTACAACTGTTTTTCACTTGTGAATTCGTGCCTTTTTCTTTGCTGTCAAAATACTTCTTATATGTGAAACACAGAAGCTGTTAGTAGACAAAACAGAATTATGTATTGATACAAGAGGTTATGCATCGATACATACTGTAGCTTTGATTAATTTTAGAGAATTAATGTAAGCATGTATCAATACAAAGCTCATATGTATCGATACATAGAGCATTTTAACTAAGCATGTATCGATACGAAACTCCTATGTATCGATACATAGAGCATTTTAACTAAGCATGTATCGATACAAGACTCGTATGGATCGATACATACTGAAGCAAAAACGTTTTGTGATTTAAAACACATTTATGGATCGATGCATATGAACATGTATCGATACATACTGACACAAAACAGTTTTTATGAGTTCTTTGAAGAGTTGTATCAATGTGGATCTTTATGTATAGACACGAAACAATAGTATAGGCTAAAAACACAATTGAATCATTTGAAATAATGCACAACCAACAATTGGACAATGATCACACAATTTGCTATCATTCAAAACTTATTCAAAGTAAAGAATTTGCTCACAAACTCCCCCTTTTTGATGATGGCAAATTTTTAGCAAGATGTGTGATACTCCCCCTGAGTTTGTGTATATCTGTCAACATCTGCATTTCTCCCCCTTTGTCAACATCAAAAAGAAGAAAAAAAACAGTTTTATCAAGGCAACATGTTGTAGCAGGACATAGCAAAATGATAAAGAAGCTAACAATCACAAAGAAGGAAGCTTAAAAAGTAAAGAATCACTCACAAAGAATGACAAATAAGGGAAATAACACCAGAAGTAAGCAACAGGAAATAAGCATTTAACTAGTAGAAAGTGTTTAACAATTACATAAGCCAAGACACATATTGTGCAACTAATCTGGAAAAAAAAACAACTTAAGCAACATGCAATGAAATGCAATGAAATGAAATGATGATGGTTTAATGTGGATTATAGCCACCGCAGGACTCCTCATCATCTCTATCAGGATCTCTGAAGCTTGGCGGAGGCGGAGGAGAAGGCATTGCATCTGGATTGTGGCCCATGAAGGTGTAGTGCCTGAACCGGTCCTGAACTTCAACACTTCTGAATCTGTCCATAATACCAGGATTGGCACGACAGTCGTCCATAAAACCAGACATTTCATTGTAGAAGACTTGGTGCCACTTAACCAAGTCCGTGTGCCAAGAGTGTTGGTTATGGTACATCCGTGTATGATCGTCATGCCACTCACGATGCTCCTTATGCCACTCACTTTGTTGTACATGCCAGGACCGTGCCTCTTCATGACGTTCTTGGTTGGCAAGCTCCATTTGTTGAAGCATTTGAGTTAGGTATGCAGTAGGTGTTGAAGATGAAGTACCGCCGGAGAACGGAGGAACCGTTGGTTCAGGTACATAGTTGGTTGGAGACCACCTTTGTGGCACCCAATCACCCCAACCAGCATTGTCATCAGCTGCAGGCACATCTGCTTCATTCACATCATGCATTTCTTTATCAGGTTGGTCTTCAACTACATGAATTCGTTCAGAAGACACATCAAAATTATAGATCCTTGTTTTGGATTTCCTTTCAAAGAAATAGAAACATTGACGTTCCTTGTCCCACCGATATCCCATATGAGATAAAGTGGAAGAGTCAAACTCTTGAGTAGCAGATGGTGATATGAGAGGAACTAGAGAGATTGCAACATTCCAGAACTTAAGAATTTTCATGATTTGAGACGCATAACCAAGAGAAACATTCTTGGCACTGTTACGCATGAAAAAGAGGCGCTTCACAAAGTAATTTGCCCAATTCAATGGAACCTTATTTTGAAGAATATACAAGAGATGAATGCTTGCCCTGTCTAACCTAGAATGTCCACTGTTTGCTGGACGCAAAATGTGCGAGATAATCCAATGAAGTATACGTGGAGTTTTCTTAATCATACCAGACGTAACCTGTTCATCCTCACCTAGCGGTCTGTCCAATTTCAAGATAGACAGAGCAAACTCCTTCAGGTCAAAATCAGTATCAAACTTCAAGTCATGCCAAGTCTTGAAATTATGCCATGGAAGCGGAATTTGAAATACTGTTTCCCAATCACCGGCCTCAAAGGTATAGGTTCTGACACCAATAGAACACTTAAACATATATCCTTTGCCAGATTGTAGGCCATCATAAAATGCACGGATAAAATCCTCATGGTAATCATCCTTTGTAGACAAAAATGAACCAAGTTTTTGTGCATGAAGGAGTTCAACCACATCATTGAGATGCAGATGAATAGCATCATGTTTATCGAAGACATGGGGTTTCATAACTAACCTTGTCTTGAAAGAATCCTCAAACTCAGTAACAATTGCAGGATGAAGCAAATCTAAGGCATTTGGAGGAATTTTTGGTAACTGCTGAGAAGTGCCAACCGGTTCCTTTCCTTTTCCTTTTCCCCTTGCTCTAGCTGGAATGGTTCTTGGAGGCATGGTGATGAAAGGTTGAAGAAAAGTGGGATGAATTTAGGGTTTTGGAGAGAGTGATGATGAAGGAAATTAGGGTTAGCCACAGGTTTTGGGATGTATGGGAACTGCTGATACCAAGTTTGTGAAAGGATGTGATAAGAGTTGTTGATGTGTCGATCCATGAGTGAGAAAAAATGCATTTAATCCAAATAACAATCAGTATGTATCGATGCATATGGGCATGGATCGATCCATGTCACGCATTTTTGTTTTTAAAGGGTCTATGTATCGATATAAACGACGGATGGATCGATACATACTGAACCAATTTTGACAAATGTGAAATGAAGAAGACATGAATCGATACATATATCTTTGAATCGATACATACTGATGTCAAACCAAATTTTAATTAATTTTTATGCAGTATGGTTATGCATTATGAAGTATGTCATAATAATGATGCCCAAGTATAATTCACA
This sequence comes from Lathyrus oleraceus, assembly GCF_024323335.1. Lineage (NCBI taxonomy): Eukaryota > Viridiplantae > Streptophyta > Magnoliopsida > Fabales > Fabaceae > Lathyrus > Lathyrus oleraceus. The sequence continues at coordinate 70,223,392 of NC_066581.1, read as the reverse complement.
AATCATATATTAATGTTCAAACAATATAGGCAAAGAAATTCACATAAACGAAAATAAGAAATTTTGTTCTAACATACACAATCACATAGTTCTAAAAGAGATATAGAAAGGAGTGATATTACCTCTGTTGATGTAACCTTGTGAGGTATAAATGAAATCTAAAACAAATCTCATCAACCAAGGTGAGGCATAATATAAATAAGAACAAACATGCTTAAGACAACAATGGAGAGAGATCTAAGATCCCTAATTCACGACGAATGTTGAAGAACGGTTCCGTTGCCAAAGGTTTAGTGAAAATATCAGCAAGCTGATTTTTGGAATCAACATGCTCAAATACAACGTTTTCTTTTTCAACATGATCGCGAAGAAAGTGATGTCTAATCTCTATGTGTTTAGTGCGTGAGTGTAAAACAGGATTTTTAGTAAGGTTTATGGCACTAGTGTTGTCACATTTTATTGGAATACGTTTGAGTTGAATGTTAAAGTCTTGTAGTTGTTGCTTTAGCCACAAAATCTGAGCGCAACAACTACCGGCTACAACGTACTCAGCCTCTGCAGTTGACAAAGCCACAGATACCTGCTTTTTGCTATGCCAACTTATCAAGGAGTTTGAAAACAAGTGACATGTATCACTCGTGCTTTTCCTATCTGATTTGCAGCCAGCAAAATCAGAATCGGAGTAACCTACTAAGCTACAATCACTTCCTTTGGAATACCAAAGCCCATATTTAGATGTTCCATGAAGATATCTAAATATACGCTTAACAGCTTTCAGGTGTGATTCCTTAGGATTTGATTGATATCGTGCACACATACAAACACTAAACATGATGTCAGGTCTAGAAGCAGAAAGATACAGAAGAGACCCAATCATACCTCTAAACTTTTTTACATCTACACTCTTACCATGCTCATCTTTATCTAGATTTCCGTTGGTAGGCATAGGGGTGTCAACTGATTTTGAGTCGTTCATTCCAAAGCGCTTGAGTAGTTCTCTGCAGTACTTTGTTTGACATATTGCTGTACCCTCATCAAGTTGCTTTATCTGAAGACCTAGGAAGTAATTCAGCTCCCCCATAAGACTCATCTCAAATTCACCCTGCATAACCTTAGAAAATTCTTCGACCAAATGTATGTTAGTTGAACCAAAAATTATATCGTCTACATAAACTTGGACTAAAAGAATGTGTTTTCCCTTGTGTTTAGTAAAGAGAGTATTATCCACTTTACCTCTTGAATATCCATGATCGATTAGAAATTTGCTAAGCCTTTCATACCAAACCCGAGGGGCTTGTTTAAGACCATACAAAGCTCGTTTTAATTTGTAAACATAATCTGGATTTTCAGCATTCTCAAAACCAGGAGGTTGTGAAACATATACTTCTTCGTTTATGACACCATTTAGAAACGCACTCTTTACGTCCATTTGGTAAAGCTTAAAATTATTAGAACACGCATAGGCAAGCAAGAGACGTATAGCTTCAAGGCGAGCAACTGGAGCATAAGTTTCCTCATAGTCTATGCCCTCCTCTTGGTTATACCCTTGTGCTACTAAACGTGCCTTGTTCCTAGTTATCACTCCGTTTTCATCAAGCTTATTTCTAAAAACCCATTTAGTACCTATGATATGATGATCTCGCGGACGAGGGACAAGTTCCCAAACGTCATTTCTTTTAAATTGATTAAGCTCTTCTTGCATGGCCATTAGCCAACATTCATCAATCAAGGCCTCTTTGGCATTTTTAGGTTCTACTTGGGAAACAAAAGCGAAGTGAGAACAAAAATTACTTATCTTAGAACGAGTCATTACTCCCTTTGAAATATCTCCCAATATGTTGTCAATAGGATGGTCTTTTGAAGATTTCCAAGCTGGTGGAAGGTCATTCACTTCAGCTATCCTTTCTTCCTCATCTTCTTCATGACTAGTATCTTCCTCCTTCTCATGGGCAGCTGTTATGGACTGATCAGTTTCTGTAACAGCTTCCTTGAGTATGTCTTCTGTAGATACACCTGCGTCATCAAAAGAAATACCTTTTCCGACACTTTTCGGATAAGACTCATCAAAAGAAACATGGACAAATTCTTCAACAGTAAGTAAACGCTTATTATATACTCTATATGCTTTACTTGATTGTGAGTACCCAAGAAAGATACCTTCATCCGCTTTTGCATCAAACTTCCCAATATTTTCCTTACCATTATTCAAAACAAAACACTTACAACCGAATACGTGAAAATGTGACAAGTTTGGCTTTCTTCCTTTTAAAAGCTCATAAGGAGTTTTATTTAAAATAGGACGAATTAAGATCCTGTTTAAAATATAACAAGTTGTGCTAACTGCATCAGCCCAAAAATATTTTGGTAATCCACCCTCATTTAGCATTGTTCTTGCCAACTCCTCTAAAACACGATTTTTACGCTCCACAACGCCATTTTGTTGTGGAGTTCGAGGAGCTGAAAAGTTATGCTCAATACCGTACTTGTCACAGTACTTATCAAAGTGATAGTTTTGAAATTCACCACCATGATCGCTATGAATTGTAACTATTTTGGAATTCATTTTGTTTTGGGACAGATTTGCAAAATTCTTAAAAGTAGAAAAAGTTTCATCTTTGCTATGAAGGAATATTGTCCAAGTAAATCTAGAATAGTCATCAACGATTATAAAACCATAATAATTTCCACCTAAGCTCTTTGTCCTAGAAGGTCCAAAGAGATCCATATGGAGAAGCTCAAGGGGTCGTGAAGTTGAAATTACACTTTTAGATTTAAAAGAGACCCTCGTTTGCTTTCCCATTTGGCACGCGTCACATAGGTGATCTTTTGAATATTTTATTTTTGGAAGACCGACTACTAGATCCTTAGATACAACCTTATTAAGCAAATCGAAATTTGTGAGCAAATTCTTTACTTTGAATAAATTTTGAATGATAGCAAATTGTGTGATCATCATCCAAATATTGGTTGTGCATTATCTTACATGATTCATTTGTGTTTTTATCCCATTCTATTGTTGCATGACTGTACATAAAGACCCACATTGATACATCTCTTAAAAGAACTCATAAAATCTATTTTGTGTCAGTATGTATCAACACATAATCCTATGCATCGATCCATACAGTATGTTGTAAACCACAAAATTCTTTTGTTCAGTATGTATCGATCCATACGAGTCATGTATCGATACATGGACAGGCAAAATGCTCTATGGATCGATCCATACGAGCCTTGCATCGATCCATGTTAGTTGAAATGTCCTATGTATCAATACATACGAATTATGCATCGATCCATGTTAGTTGAAATGTCCTGTGTATCATAACATACGAATTATGCATCGATCCATGCTTACTTAATTTCCCCAAAAACTCATTAATCTTACAGTATGTATCGATGCATAATCTCATGTATCAATACATAAGTCTGTTTTATGTTCTAACAGCTTTTGTTTTGCATATATAAGAAATGTTGTGACAGCAGTGAAAAAAAGAGAAATGAATTCTGAGAGGGAAAAACAGTTGAAACACCAATCAAAGGAGTGTGTAGCAGCAATTGTTTTGAGCAGTTAGAAACCTGAAAGAGACTTCATCTTCTCCATCTTCTCAATCTCTTTTCTTCAAGAACATCAACACATAATCATTCTTGTTCTTCGGATTAAAGGATCAAAGAGATAACGTTCAATGGTAACGATCAAGGATCTAGCTGAGTTGAAGATTGAAGGGGGTTTCGAGGAAAAACCAACTGGTTTGTCCTTCAAGAACTGGAGTGTTCTTGCGGGTTTGTTAGTCACGTTTGCAGAACAGATTCAGCCGCAGCGTTGCGTTTGGAAATCGGGGGATTTCGCAAACAGGTCGTGGAACCGGTGAATTGTTTGCAATTTCTTGCAGGAAATTCTTGATCGAGCTCAGATCAAGTGAAGGTTTTATACAAGAAGAAGATCTTGGGATTTAGAATTCTGTTTGTGTATTGAAACCTTGTATCAACGAATTCAGCATTATTGATAATTACAGTTCTCAATTTCATTTGAAATTGAGAGGGAGACGTACCTACATGCGAGGACGACGTGGGGAACTTCCTTACCAAATCTCTGCGTATCGTATTCTTTCCTTATCTCTACGTTTTCAACAGTTTCGCAATTTCAGATAGTGTGTTGTGGCTGCACTTTTTGTGATACAATAGTGGCAAGAAAACTTCTTTAACTAAAGTCCACTGTTGTTCATTATTGATCACATACACACCAACTGTTTGACAAAACTGTTAGCTGAATTTTATTCATTGGAATTAGGATTTAGTGATAAGTGCATTCAATTTGATAAGATTCCAGTGTTAATAACTTCTTTCATTCTAATTTAAATCCAGCAATAAATTCGCGTGTCCGGTTTTCTAGTAGCGGTTCAGAATAGACGGAAGTCGATTCGGGACTGAAATTTTCCGCCAAGTTTAAAAACTCTGATAAAATTTTAAATCTATTTATTTTCAAAGAGGTGATCTATTCACCCCCCCCCCTCTCGATCACTAGCCACACCGTCTAACAAGTGGTATCAGAGCGCCGGTTCGCTGGTGCTCTGTGGCTGCCTGTAACAGTATGGATTCTGAACCAAAGGGGGCGTATAATAGAGCGCCTATTTTCAACGGTGAAAATTACGGCTACTGGAAAGACTGCATGCGAGTTCATATAAATTCTATTGATAGGCTAGTATGGACTGCCATTGAAAATGGTCCTTTTCAAATTACTATGACAAATGCGGCTGGCGCCATAGTTCCTAAACCAGAAGCTGATTGGAATGAGAAAGATGAGAAAAAGTGGTCGTGTGATTGGAAAGCTCGAAATATGCTAATTTCAGCACTTGGTGTTGATGAGTATTATCGAGTATCTCATTGCACGACAGCTAAAGAAATATGGGATGCTTTAGAAGTTGCCCATGAGGGTACTACTGAAGTAAAACAGTCCCGCATTAACACTCTCAATCAAGAGTTTGAGCTCTTTCGCATGAAACAAGGAGAATCTATCTCCGACATGCAAAAGAGATTCACTCATCTCACTAATAGGTTGAATGCACTTGGAAAAACTGTTTCCAATGAAATTGCTACTAATAAAATTCTGAGGTGTCTTAGCAGGGAGTGGCAACCTAAAGTAACAGCAATTAAGGAAGCAAACGACCTTACGAGACTTACAATTACAACTCTGTTTGGAAAGCTGGAAGAACATCAGCAAGCATTAGAGAGTCTTGAAAAGTTTGAGAACAAAAGTAAGAAGGAAAAGGAGAAGAAAAGAGACAAAGAGGGAGAGAAGAAGCCAATAGCTCTTGTGGCCTCTAGCTCTAAGTCCTCACGAAAAGAGCAAAGCGACAATGATTCAAGTAGTGACAAAGATTTGGATGATGAGGAAATGGGACTGTTTGTAAGGAGATACAATAGATTCATTCGAAAGAATGGAGTTAAGCATTCCGATAAAAACCTTATGAAGTTTCGAAGACAATCTACAGAGTCGAAACAGGAAGAGAAAAAGAAGAGTAGAGGAAGAGGATCCTGTTTTAATTGTGGTAAATCTGGACATTATAAAACGGACTGTCCTATGAAGTATAAGGATCAAAGAAAAGCTTCACCAAAAGGGTACAACAAACAAAGAAGAGCTTACATTGCATGGGAAAGTGATAGTGATTCATCAAGCACACAAAGCTCAAGTGATAGTGATGAAACCGCAAATCTGTGCCTTATGGCTCACATCAAAAATCTGTCCTACCACAAGAAGAAAATCAATGATAAGAAGGTAAAACAAGCCTATTATAATAACTTCTCTTCTATGTCTTTTTCTGAACTGAAAATAGCTTTTGAAAAACTGCATAATGAAGCTGTAGATGCTTTTAAAAGATTATCTTCCGACAAACAAATTTTCTCATTTTTGGAAGGTAAAGTATACAAAGCTGAAAATGATTTAGAATCGTTAAAAGCTAGTATTGCAGAAAATTCAAAAGATATTGATATTAATGGATGTAGTAAAGTTAGGTATTATGGCGCTTGTCATATTTGGCAAAAAGAGGTAAACACTCTCAAGGTCAAATTAGAGAAAGCGCTACAACCTAAGGTTACTTATGCCGTTGACTCTAGTTTGTTTAAGAAGTCATTAAATCCACCATATGCAAAATACTCTTTTATTCCAAAGGATTTAATGAACAAGAATAAACAAACACACCATCATGGTTCATGTCATTATTGTTGTCGTGCTGGCCATACCATTGAGAAATGCAAGTTTAGGAGATTTCTTGTTCCTAAAGGCATTTATCAATGGATGCCAAAAGGCAACCATGTTAGCACTTACCCACTTGGACCCAATGAAAATTGGGTACCAACCTCTCTCGTTTGATATTGTAGGATAAGTGCCTTGCTTCCGTAGATAGAAGATGGTTTCTTGACAGCGGTTGCTCAATGCACATGACCGGTGACATATCGCTTTTCATAGACTTCAAAGCAAAGAAGAAGGGATATGTTACTTATGGAGACAATAATAAAGGAGCTATACTCGGCAAAGGTAGTGTAGGTAATCCCTTCACCACTATTATTTCTAATGTCCATCTAGTAGAGGGACTTAAGCACAATTTGTTAAGCATAAGTCAATTGTGTGACATGGGCTATAAAGTCTCTTTCACAAAAACTTGCTGCATAATTGAACATGCTGAACAAAATGTTGTGTTTAAGGGTGTAAGAGTAAACAATATCTATATGCTTGACCTTTTTGATGTATCTTTAACAAGTACTAAATGTCTAGTTACCTTGAATGATGATTCTTGGCTTTGGCGTAGACGTTTAGCACATGTTAATTTCGATTTGCTTAATAAGGTTGTATCTAAGGATCTAGTAGTCGGTCTTCCAAAAATAAAATTTTCAAAAGACCACCTATGTGACGCGTGCCAAATGGGAAAGCAAACGAGGGTCTCTTTTAAATCAAAAAATATAATCTCAACTTCACGACCCCTTGAGCTTCTCCATATGGATCTCTTTGGACCTTCTAGGACAAAGAGCTTAGGTGGAAATTACTATGGTTTTGTAATTTTTGATGACTATTCTAGATTTACTTGGACTATATTCCTTCATAGCAAAGACGAAACTTTTTCTGCTTTTAAGAATTTTGCAAATCTGTCCCAAAACAAAATGAATTCCAAAATAGTTACAATCCGTAGCGATCATGGTGGTGAATTTCAAAATTATCACTTTGATAAGTACTGTGACAAGTATGGTATTGAGCATAATTTTTCAGCTCCTCGAACTCCACAACAAAATGGCGTTGTGGAGCGTAAAAATCGTGTTTTAGAGGAGTTGGCAAGAACAATGCTAAATGAGGGTGGATTACCAAAATACTTTTGGGCTGATGCTGTTAGCACAGCTTGTTATGTTTTAAAGAGGATCTTAATCCGTCCTATTTTAAATAAAACCCCTTATGAGCTTTTAAAAGGAAGAAAGCCAAACTTGTCACATCTTCACGTGTTCGGTTGTAAATGTTTTGTTTTGAATAATGGTAAGGAAAATATTGGGAAGTTTGATGCAAAAGCGGATGAAGGTATCTTTCTTGGATACTTACTATCAAGTAAAGCATATAGAGTATATAATAAGCATTTACTTACTGTTGAAGAATTTGTCCATGTTTCTTTTGACGAGTCTTACCCGAAAAATGTCGGAAAAGGTATTTCTTTTGATGACGCAGGTGTATCTACAGAAGACATACTCAAGGAGGTTGTTAAGGAAATTGATCAGTCCAAAACAGCTGCCCATGAGAAGGAGGAAGATACTAGTCATGGAGAAGATGAGGAAGAAAAGACAGCTGAAGTGAATGAGCTTCCAACAGCTTGGAAGTCCTCAAAAGACCATCCTATCGACATCATCTTGGGAGACATTTCAAAGGGAGTAATGACCCGCTCTAAGATAAGTAATTTTTGTTCTCACTTCACTTTTGTTTCACAAGTGGAACCTAAAAATGCCAAAGAGGCCTTGATTGATGAATTTTGGCTAATGGCCATGCAAGAAGAGCTTAATCAATTTAAAAGAAATGACGTTTGGGAACTTGTCCCTCGTCCGCGAGATCATCATATCATAGGTACTAAATGGGTTTTTAGAAATAAGCTTGATGAAAACGGAGTGATAACTAGGAACAAGGCACGTTTAGTAGCACAAGGGTATAACCAAGAGGAGGGAATAGACTATGAGGAAACTTATGCTCCAGTTGCTCGCCTTGAAGCTATACGTCTCTTGCTTGCCTATGCGTGTTCTAACAATTTTAAGCTTTACCAAATGGACGTAAAGAGTGCTTTTCTTAATGGTGTCATAAATGAAGAAGTATATGTCTCACAACCTCCTGGTTTTGAGAATGCTGAAAATCCAGATTATGTTTATAAATTAAAACGAGCTTTGTATGGTCTTAAACAAGCCCCTCGGGTTTGGTATGAAAGACTTAGCAAATTTCTAATTGATCATGGATATTCAAGAGGTAAAGTGGATAATACTCTCTTTATTAAACACAAGGGAAAGCACATCCTTTTAGTTCAAGTTTATGTAGATGATATAATTTTTGGTTCAACTAACATACACTTGGTCGAAGAATTTTCTAAGGTTATGCAGGGTGAATTTGAGACGAGTCTCATGGGGGAGCTGAATTACTTCCTAGGACTGCAAATAAAGCAACTTGATGAGGGTACAGCAGTATGTCAAACAAAATACTGCAGAGAACTACTCAAGCGCTTTGGAATGAATGACTTAAAATCAATTGACACCCCTATGCCTACCAACGGAAATCTAGATAAGGATGAGTATGGTAAGTGTGTAGATGTCAAAAAGTTCAGAGGTATGATTGGATCTCTTCTGTATCTTTCTGCTTCTAGACCTGACATCATGTTTAGTGTTTGTATGTGTGCACGATATCAATCAAACCCTAAGGAATCACACCTAACAGCTGTTAAGCGCATATTTAGATATCTTCATGGAACACCTAAATATGGGCTCTGGTATTCCAAAGGAAGTGATTGTAGTTTAGTAGGTTACTCCGATTCTGATTTTGCTGGCTGCAAATCAGATAGGAAAAGCACAAGTGGTACATGTCACCTGTTTTCAAACTCCTTGGTAAGTTGGCACAGCAAAAAGCAGGTATCTGTGGCTTTGTCAACTGCAGAGGCAAAATACGTTACAGCCGATAGTTGTTGCGCTCAGATTCTGTGGCTAAAGCAACAACTACAAGACTTTAACATTCAACTCAAACGTATTCCAATAAAATGTGACAACACTAGTGCCATAAACCTTACTAAAAACCCTGTTTTACACTCACGCACTAAACACATAGAGATTAGACATCACTTTCTTCGCGACCATGTTGAAAAAGAAGACGTTGTATTTGAGCATGTTGATTCTAAAAATCAGCTTGCTGATATATTCACTAAACCTTTGGCAACGGAACCATTCTTCAACATTCGTCGTGAATTAGGAATCTTAGATCTCTCTCAATTGATGTCTTAAGCATGTTTATTCTTATTTATATTATGCCTCACCCTGGTTGATGAGATTTGTTTTAGCTATCATGTATACGTCACAAGATTACACCAACAGAGGTAATATCACTCCTTTCTACACTTCTTTTACAACTATGTGTATGTTAGAACAAAATTCCTTACTCTCGTTTATATAAATTTCTTTGCATATATTGTTTGAACATTAAGAAACTGATTTATGAATCATACTTGGGCATAACTACCATGACATACTTCATAATGTATATCCATACTGCATAAAAATTCGTTAAAATCTGGTTTGGCATCAGTATGTATCGATCCAAACATGTATGCATCGATTCATATCTTCTGCATTTCAAATTTTTCAAAACTGGTTCAGGATGCATCGATCCATCCGTCGCATGTATCGATATATAGACCTGTTAAAAACATAAATGCATGATATGGATCGATCCATGGCCATATGCATCGACACATACTGATGCTATTTGAATTAAATGCATTTTTTTCTCTCTCATGGATCGACACATCAGCCACTCTTATCACATCCTATCTCAAGACTTCATATCAGCAGTACCCATACCTCCCAAAACCAGCGGCTAACCCTAATCTCCCTCATCATCACTCAATCTAAAACCCTAAACTCATTCCACTTTCCCTCACCCATTCATCACAATGCCTCCTCCTCCGCCTCCGCCAAGCTTCAGAGATCCTGATAGAGATGATGAGGAGTCCTGTGGTGGCCACAATCCCCATTAACTAATCATCATTTCATTTCACTGCATTTCATATCATGCTGCTCAAGTTTTATTTGAATTGTTGCACAATATATGGTTTAGCTTATGTAATTCTTAAACTCGTTCTACTCCTTAAATGCTTTTCACTTTCTGTTTACCTCTATTGTTATTGCCCTTATTTGTCATTCTTTGTGAGTGATTCTTTACTTTGAAGCTTCCTTCTTTGTGATTGCTAGCTTTTTTATCAATTTTTTTGCCATGTCCTGCTACAACATGTTGCCTTGATAAACCTGTTTCTTCGTCTTTTTGATGTTGACAAAGGGGGAGAAATGCAGATATGCACAAACTCAGGGGGAGTATCACACATCTTGCCAAAAATTTGCCATCATCAAAAAGGGGGAGTTTGTGAGCAAATTCTTTACTTTGAATAAATTTTGAATGATAGCAAATTGTGTGATCATCATCCAAATGTTGGCTGTGCATTATCTTACATGATTCATTTGTGTTTTTATCCCATTCTATTGTTGCATGACTGTACATAAAGACCCACATTGATACATCTCTTAAAAGAACTCATAAAATCTATTTTGTGTCAGTATGTATCAACACATAATCCTATGCATCGATCCATACAGTATGTTGTAAACCACAAAATTCTTTTGTTCAGTATGTATCGATCCATACGAGTCATGTATCGATACATGGACAGGCAAAATGCTCTATGGATCGATCCATACGAGCCTTGCATCGATCCATGTTAGTTGAAATGTCCTATGTATCAATACATACGAATTATGCATCGATCCATGTTAGTTGAAATGTCCTGTGTATCATAACATACGAATTATGCATCGATCCATGCTTACTTAATTTCCCCAAAAACTCATTAATCTTACAGTATGTATCGATGCATAATCTCATGTATCAATACATAAGTCTGTTTTATGTTCTAACAACTTTTGTTTTGCATATATAAGAAATGTTGTGACAGCAGTGAAAAAAAGAGAAATGAATTCTGAGAGGGAAAAACAGTTGAAACACCAATCAAAGGAGTGTGTAGCAGCAATTGTTTTGAGCAGTTAGAAACCTGAAAGAGACTTCATCTTCTCCATCTTCTCAATCTCTTTTCTTCAAGAACATCAACACATAATCATTCTTGTTCTTCGGATTAAAGGATCAAAGAGATAACGTTCAGTGGTAACGATCAAGGATCTAGCTGAGTTGAAGATTGAAGGGGGTTTCGAGGAAAAACCAATTGGCTTGTCCTTCAAGAACTGGAGTGTTCTTGCGGGTTTGTTAGTCACGTTTGTAGAACAGATTTAGCCGCAGCGTTGCGTTTGGAAATCGGGGGATTTCGCAAACAGGTCGTGGAACCGGTGAATTGTTTGCGATTTCTTGCAGGAAATTCTTGATCGAGCTCAGATCAAGTGAAGGTTTTATACAAGAAGAAGATCTTGGGATTTAGAATTCTGTTTGTGTATTGAAACCTTGTATCAACGAATTCGGCATTATTGATAATTACAGTTCTCAATTTCATTTGAAATTGAGAGGGAGACGTACCCACACGCGAGGACGACGTGGGGAACTTCCTTACCAAATCTCTGCGTATCGTATTCTTTCCTTATCTCTCTTTACGTTTTCAACAGTTTCGCAATTTCAGATAGTGTGTTGTGGCTGTACTTTTTGCGATACAATAGTGGCAAGAAAACTTCTTTAACTAAAGTCCACTGTTGTTCATTATTGATCACATACACACCAACTGTTTGACAAAACTGTTAGCTGAATTTTATTCATTGGAATTAGGATTTAGTGATAAGTGCATTCAATTTGATAAGATTCCAGTGTTAATAACTTTTGTCATTCTAATTCAAATCCAGCAATAAATTCGCGTGTCCGATTTTCTAGTAGCGGTTCAGAATAGAGGGAAGTCGATTCGGGACTGAAATTTTCCGCCAAGTTTAAAAACTCTGATAAAATTTTAAATCCGTTTATTTTCAAAGAGGTGATCTATTCACCCCCCCCCCCCCCCCTCTCGATCACTAGCCACACCGTCTAACAAAATTAACATACGCTAAACGTCTATGCCAAAGCCAAGAATCATCATTCAAGGTAACTAGACATTTAGTACATGTTAAGGATACATCAAAAAGGTCAAGCATATAGATATTGTTTACTCTTACACCCTTAAACACAACGTTCTGTTCAGCATGTTCAATTATGCAGCAAGTTTTTGTGAAAGAAACTTTATAACCCTTGTCACACAATTGACTTATGCTTAACAAATTGTGTTTAAGCCCCTCTACTAAATGGACATTAGAAATAGTAGTGGTAAAGGGATTACCTACACTACCTTTGCCAAGTATAGCTCCTTTGTTATTGTCTCCATAAGTAACATATCCCTTCTTCTTTGCTTTGAAGTCTATAAAAAGCGATATGTCACTGGTCATGTGCCTTGAGCAACCGCTGTCAAGAAACCATCTCCTATCTACGGAAGCAAGGCACTCATCCTTTTTATCATTGATTTTCTTCTTGTGGTAGGACAGATTTTTGGTGTGAGCCATAAGGCACAGATTTGCGGTTTCATCACTATCACTTGAACTTTGTGTGCTTGATGAATCACTATCATTTTCCCATGCAATGTAAGCTCTTCTTTGTTTGTTGTACCCTTTTGGTGGAGCTTTTCCTTGATCCTTATACTTCATAGGACAATCTGTTTTATAATTTCCAGATTTACCACAATTAAAACAAGATCCTTTTCCTCTACTCTTCGTATTCTCTTCCTGTTTTGAATTTGTAGATTGTCTTCGAAACTTCATGAGGTTTTTGTCGGAATGCTTGACTCCGTTCTTTCGAATGAATCTATTATATCTCCTTACAAATAGTCCCATTTCCTCATCATCCGAATCTTTGTCACTACTAGAATCATTGTCACTTTGCTCTTTTCGTGAGGACTTAGAGCTAGAGGCCACAAGAGCTATTGGCTTCTTCTCTCCCTCTTTGTCTCTCTTCTTCTCCTTTTCCTTCTAACTTTTGTTCTCAAACTTTTCAAGACTTTCTAATGCTTGCTGATGTTCTTCCAGCTTTCCAAACAGAGTTGTAATCGTAAGTGTCGTTAGATCGTTGGCTTCCTTAATAGTTGTTACTTTAGGTTGCCATTCCCTGCTAAGACATCTTAGAAATTTATTAGTAGCTATTTCATTGGAAACAGGTTTTCCAAGTGCATTTAACCGATTAGTGAGATGAGTAAATCTCTTTTGCATGTCGGAGATAGATTCTCCTTGTTCCATGCGAAAGAGCTCAAACTCTTGATTGAGTGTGTTAATGCGGGACTGTTTTACTTCAGTAGTACCCTCATGGACAACTTCTAAAGCATCCCACATTTCTTTAGCTGTCGTGCAATGGGATACCCGATAATACTCATCAACACCAAGTGCTGAAATTAGCATGTTTCGAGCTCTCCAATCACTCGACCACTTTTTCTCATCCTTCTCATTCCAATCAGCTTCTGGTTTAGGAACTATGGCGCCAGCCGCATTTGTCATAGTAATTTGAAAAGGACCATTTTCAATGGCAGCCCATACTAGCCTATCAACAGAATTTATATGAACTCGCATGCAGTCTTTCCAGTAGCCGTAATTTTCACCGTTGAAAATCGGCGCTCTATTATACGCCCCCTTTGGTTCAGAATCCATATCGTTACAGGCAGCCACAGAACACCAGCGAACCGGTGCTCTGATACCACTTGTTAGACGGTGTGGCTAGTGATCGAGAGAGGGGTGAATAGATCACCTCTTTAAAATAAAGGGATTTAAAAAATCTTATCAGAGTTATTGAAACTTAGCGGAAAATTACAGTCCCGAATCGACTTCCGTCTATTCTGAACCGCTACTAGAAAACCAGACACACGAATTTATTGCTGGATTTGAATTAGAACGATAGAGAATATTAATACCAGAATCTTATCAAATCAAATGCACTTATCACTAAATTTTGATTCCAATGAATAAAACTCAGCTGACAGTTTTGTCAAACATTTGGTGTGTATGTGATCAATGATGAACAATGGTGGAGTTTAGATAAAGAAGTTTTCTTGCCACTATTGTATCATAAAATGTACAGCCACAACACACCAACTGAAATCACAAAACTGTTGAAAACGTAAAGAGAGATAAGGAAAGAATACGATACGCAGAGATTTGGTAAGGAAGTTCCCCACTGTCATCCTCGCGTGTGGGTACGTCTCCCTCTCAATTTCAAATGAAATTGAGAACTGTAATTATCAATAATGCCGAATTCGTTGATACAAGGTTACAATACAAAGACAGAATTTTAAATCCCAAGATCTTCTTCTTGTATAAAACCTCCACTTGATCTGAGCTCGATCAAGAATTTCCTGCAAGAAATTGCAAACAATTCACCGGTTCCACGACCTTCTTGCAAACAATTCACCGGTTCCACGACCTGTTTGCGAAATTACCCAATTTCCAAACCTTATGCTACGGCTGAATCTGTTCTACAAACGTGACTAACAAACCCGCAAGAACACTCCAGTTCTTGAAGGACAAACCCCTTGGTTTTTCCTCGAAACCCCCTTCAACCTTCAACTCAGCTAGATCCTCGATCGTTCCACTGAACACCTCAGCTAGATCCTTGATCGTTCCACTGAACGTTATCTCGTTGATCCTTTAATCCAAAGAACAAGAATGATTATGTGTTGATGTTCTTGAAGAAAAGAGATTGAGAAGATGAAGAAGATGAAGTCTCTTTCAGGTTTCTAACTGCTCAAACAATTGCTGCTACACACTCCTTTGATTGGTGTTACAACTGTTTTTCACTTGTGAATTCGTGCCTTTTTCTTTGCTGTCAAAATACTTCTTATATGTGAAAGACAGAAGCTGTTAGTAGACAAAACAGAATTATGTATTGATACAAGAGGTTATGCATCGATACATACTGTAGCTTTGATTAATTTTAGAGAATTAAAGTAAGCATGTATCAATACAAAGCTCGTATGTATCGATACATAGAGCATTTTAACTAAGCATGTATCGATACGAAACTCCTATGTATCGATACATAGAGCATTTTAACTAAGCATGTATCGATACAAGACTCGTATGGATCGATATATACTGAAGCAAAAACGTTTTGTTATTTAGAACACATTTATGGATCGATGCATATGAACATGTATCGATACATACTGACACAAAACAGTTTTTATGAGTTCTTTGAAGAGTTGTATCAATGTGGATCTTTATGTATAGACACGAAACAATAGTATAGGCTAAAAACACAATTGAATCATGTGAAATAATGCACAACCAACAATTGGACAATGATCACACAATTTGCTATCATTCAAAACTTATTCAAAGTAAAGAATTTGCTCACATAAATGAGATGTGGAACAATGACTCACACAACACATCTATTTATAATAAAAAAATTGCATTTTACACTGAGGCGCCAATCTCTCAAGTTATACACAGGGACGCCAATTGGATTGGCTAAGGCATGTGCCCTAGCCAATCCAATTGGCGCCTCCATTCAATTTTTAAGAGGAGTCGCCAATTGAATTGGCGTCTCCTCCTAAAAGTGGGGTAGTTTGAATTTTTTTTTAAAACCAGAGATATTTTGGGATTTTCTTTAAAAAAATAGGTTATTTTTGTAAAAAATTCTCAAACCTACTCCTAAATCATCAATTTCATTTGTATCATATTTAATGAGTAGATTATTCATACAACATCTCAAAATATAATAAAAAAATCCATATTATGAAACTAAGGTGATGTAAATTACATTTTCATATTCTGAACCAAATATGATAACATGTATGAAATTGAAAAAAATAGAAATATATGACGTTTTTTCATAAACAGTCCTTGCATTTAACTTCAAAATGTGTAAGAAACATTGATAATGAGAAAATATCTTTTTTAAAATAAGTTGAAGGTGGAAGACTTACCAATTGCATAGAGACCCTAGCTAGCCATTGAATCTTGCTCTTTATTCGTCCTTCTTCTTTGTTTAGGCTCTTCTTTATTTGATCCATACATTTTTATGTATGAGTCGTCATTGATTGTGTGAGTTTCTTTCTGTTTCCTTCTCTGATTTTTAATATGGAAGAAATGAAAAAAGTTTTTTTCTAACAATAAAAAATGCGACTATAATGAGAGATGGAGTTTTGACGAAGTTTGTTTGTTTTGGCGCAACATGTGAAATAAGAAGTTTTTCTCTAACAATAAAAAATGCAACTATAATGAGAGAGGGAGTTTTGATGAAGTTTGTTTGTTTTGGCGCAACATGTGAAATAAGGACATGTGGCGGCATGGGATTTGAATGAAACTAGTTAAAGTATTATTCAACTAATAAAAATTATTTTCAATTTTTACAAAAACTAAAATATTAGATTAATTTGTACTTTTAATAACAAAAGATAATTAAAGGTTGTTGAACATGTACATCCATATTCCAATGAGTAGGTTGTTCATACCAAATTTAAAAATGTAATAAAAATTGTTATACAAAATCTCAAAATGTAATCAAATTGATATTGCATTTTCAAAAGTGAATTATTAAGGACATGTTTGATATACTTTTTAAAAACAGTTTTTTGAATTTCAAATATTAAAAATTTAAAAACCGGTTTGATAGACTTGTTTTTTAAAACAGTTTTTAGAAATTAATTTCAGTTTTTCAATTTTAAAATCTAAAAAATTAAAACAGTTTAAAGATGTTTTTGTTTTTCATTTTGCTTATGAATTTCAAAACAAACGGAAAACTCAATGTTTTCATTAATGGTAGGATTGTAATTAACTAGTTTACTTTGTTTTATTTTTCAATCTAACTGAACTTTTTATTTGTTTTATTTTTTCAATCTCTCACCATTAATTGGCCATTTCGTGATTTAATGCATACACTCACCTCATTTTTCCTTTATCATTTAACAAGATAAATTATTTATTAATTTTTTTATTTACCAAATTATTTTTAAATATTATAATTATTAATAAATAAAAAATACTTATTCATTTTAATATAATTATTCAAGTAGTTATAATATAATTAAAAATCTTTCAATTATTTTTTAATATAATAATTCTATTTCAAAAAAATTTAATTACCAAATAAATATTTATTTCTTTTTTAAAAAATAATTTTCAAAAATTAGGTTGCCAAACAAATTTTCTAATTTTCTAATTTAAAAACAGTTTTTAAAAATATTATTATCAAACAAATTTTTATTTTATTTTATTTTCAAAAACACCTTCTTAAAACTGATTTGTAAAATACTTTTTTAATATTAAGAAACAAAAGTGATTCAAACGAGCCCTAAATCTAGCTTTATATTTGCTAAGTTGCTATAACATTTCATCACAACAATTAAATAGGTACATAAATATGTTTTGTACTTAGTATTGAAGTATAATTTAAATAAACAACCGCTAAATTACTCCAATATTTTCACATATTTAAACCTTTGAATTTTTTAAAATAATATAAAATAATATATTATTAATGAAGTATTAATAATGGCTAAAAAAAATATTAATAACGACTTTACTTGTGTGTTTTGGCTCACTACACAATAAAATAAATGAATAGAAATTTAATATTTAAATAAACAACAATAAACAGAAGTCAAGACAAAATTAATATTTCTTTTAAAAGTTTAAAATAAGCAATAAAAATCTAACAAGTTTTTTTATTAGTATATAGAATGACCAAAAACCTGAACAAGGAGAAATTAGGTTATACGCCTAAAACTAATAAATTGTTTCCTAGGAAAATAAGAAATGAAATATCTTTAACTTCATCATATTTTTAGTTTATTAATAGTAATAGATAATTAAAATGTTGACAGCTTTGGTGAGACAGAGTCTTTAGCATTCTTTATATCAAATGGCATAAGCCTAATATTCAATGGCATAAGTTATTGAACTATTTAGCTACTATTCAATGGCATAAGTTATTGAACTATTTAGCTACTATGAATGTGGTTCAAAAAGAGGTATGAATATTGCTAATAATCACAAGTTTAGAAGCAAAATAAACACTTTATAAGTAACAAATAAGTAGTTAAAGTCACTCTACAATCAAGTACTCATTAAAAACAGGTGACTTTTCAACCTCCCTACTATATTTTATCATTCCATAATTTTGTGATGACTTAGGATAAAATTGATGATAAAATTGGTATACTATAATGTATGACAAATTCTTTTTTGATAGATTAATATATATTCATCATTGTTGTTATTTTGAAGGTTTGAGAATTATATGATTTTATGAAAAATAATGAATTGAAGGTGTTAAGTTGATGAAATTAGATATTATTGATGAGTATATAACATGTATGTAATATTTTGGGACGATTTGGTATGTCTCGAATGAAAATTAGGAGTTCTGCAATAAAATCCATTGAAAAATATGCATTCTACAGGTTATTAGAGGTCGATGACGACCGTCATCTCCATGACGGACGTCGTGGTTTTGAGGGATCTGACGGGTGTTACACTGGTGACAGGTAACCTATCATGCTACCCAAGCTTGTCTTTCAAGCCGATCGTCACATGCGTGATATTCTGAATAATTGAGGTCAGAAACGGGCGTCACGACCATGACGGGTAACCTGTCATGAGTCTGTAGTGGGCGTAAATATTTGTTTTGATGATATTAAGTTGTAGATTTCGATTTTTTGACATTTGTGGATGTTTTGGGTACTGTTATACTCTGTTAGCTATTGTTTTAAATGATGTTTGGTATGACTTAATGAATAAACATGATTTTAGTCGTAATCTACGAAGTAATTGATGAGTGATGGATATGTGCATACGGGATGATGATATTGTGTTAATTATTATGAATTGTGTATTTTAAATTTTAATACACCACATTTTACTTTGTGCCAATGGATTTTTATGACTTGTTTATTTTATTTTATTTCTTTTAGGATGTTTCTTAAGTTTAACTTATTTATACTTTTATTTTAATTCGATTATTTATTTTTTGAATAAGCGATAATTTGACACTTTCTCGTTGTGCATGTCATAACTTGATCTAAGAGAATCAGATTGATACATTCTAATATATGTTGGAAAGCTGAAAGGATAAGCTACAAGTTTATTGTTAAAATAAAAATCTGATTCGGAGTGAAGAAGGGCCGAATAAGTCGTTTTAACTCCAAACTAACTAAAATAATAAGTTTTGGGCCGAATTTTATGTTTTTCGAATCGGTTGCTATTAGGGCTCGATTTCTATTGTAATATTTAAATTATAATACAGTGTTGCTGCTAAGGGATTCAGAGTTTTCACGAAAAATAAGAGCTTTGTAGGATTTACATGGAGAACTAATCATCTTGGTTGATCTGCTGTATTCATGTTCTTAAACTTTGAGATTATTATAATTTTGCAATTCAAATTAATTTTCCTTTCAGTTTTGTCTATGTTGAATCTCAATTGATTAATTCAATTTCTTATAGAGTATAATTGATTTGTTTCGGTTGATTTAGGTTTCTTACCGTAACCGCGTTTAGCGTAACTTTTCATCTTTTTTGCGAAGTTTTTAAATGGATGTTTAATTCGGAAAATAGGAACATAAGTCAGATAATATTGATTGTGTTTGTTTGATTGATATTGTAGTCGAAAAGGAAATATGACCCCCCTTAGGGATTTGGAATTGTAATAATCGATGATAAGTAGGAACTAAATCACTATATTAGTTTATTAATCGTAATTGCAATCAACTTCGTTTAATCGTTTATCATCTCTTAATCGAAAATCAAACCCCCATTTTGTTTAAGTCGATTGGTTAAATATATTCAAAAGTCCTTGTGATACAACACGAGTATCGCTTCCCTTTACTACATTTATTAAACTCGTTTTGGACGCGTGTGCGACAACATATCAAATTGGCGCCATTGTCGGGACTCTATGTTGATTTTAGCCAATTTAAAAATCATAGTTTAGAGTTTTGTTAGCTTTTTTATATTGATTTTCAGGGTTGTAGTATAGTGGTAAGTATCTCAGCCTATCAGATGACTTTGTAAGCTACTGTCTCGAATTGCTCATAATTTTTTTCGAGAAAATCAGGAAAAAATCAACAAACGTTACCCCCTTTGAAGAAAATTCTAAGGTACTTTGACCCTCAAAATTGCAAATTCCTCGTTTTTCTATTTTATTTGATTTATTTTCTGTTTTCACATTCTC
This sequence comes from Lathyrus oleraceus, assembly GCF_024323335.1. Taxonomy (NCBI): domain Eukaryota; kingdom Viridiplantae; phylum Streptophyta; class Magnoliopsida; order Fabales; family Fabaceae; genus Lathyrus; species Lathyrus oleraceus. The sequence goes on along the minus strand of NC_066581.1, from coordinate 70,202,946 downwards.
AAAAAAATCCCCAAAAATTGTAGATTCGTTATTTTATTTTATTTTATTTTTAGTCATATTTTCATAATTTTTAGACTTTATTTTAATCCATTTTCTATTTTCCCATTCTTTTTCTCAATATGGATATTGCTGACATTTTCGTAATCATTGCATTGTAATGCTTTGTGTCGCCATTTGAAAAAAATATAAAAGGAAACGATAGGACTGGGACCTACTGACTGCTTCTAAGAAAATAGTACAGAGTCGCCACCGAATATTTATTTATTCCAAAGAGAAAGGAAAGGGAGACATTGAAGAAAACCTAAAGAAAGGGGAAGGAACAATGGTCGTCCCAACCACGAGAAAGAGGGTAAGGAAGTTGGTTACGCGAGGGAATGTATTAGCATCCCTCACGTATGTGGTACTCCACAGGATCCACCCTTGTTGTTCTAATCAATGGGTATTTATGTCTAAAAGCTTACTCACTAAATGCATGTATGGATAAAAGTTGTATTAAGAAAAAAAGAGAAAGGATTTTATTAATGTGCTCACCTCGGTTTCAAATCCTTGTGCCTACGTATTCCCATGGTACAATAGGGAAATCAGAGTGTCGTAGTTCATCTTGAAAAAGGCGGATTTGTTGTGTGTGTTTTTTTATGAACGAAGTTAAGTTCACATTCTAGTAGTTAACACTCGACCATTGGAGACTTATGCGTTGTTGTATTGCGTTGAATGAAATTAACATGTTCTTTTTGAAAAGGCTTTAAAAGAAAATCCCCAAGGAAAAATGATTTAGATTTGTTGAAGTGTTTTCCTTAGGAGAATTATCTCAAGTGGTTCCCTTAAGCAAGAGATATTTAAAATGTTTCATCCTTTAATTTTGAAAGTGTTTGATAATGGTTAAGTGTTTTGAGTTTTGATTAAGAAAGTAAATTTGTTTTATTAAAGAAAAGAAAATATGCAATGCAAAAAGAGAAAGCAAAAGAGGGAGGGATTAACCCTGATGTTATCATGCCATGATGGACTTAAAGTTGGGATGAAGGGATGAACTATCATAATATTGTCATACTTTGTTGAAACCCTAATGTCTAACCTAAGGGACAAGAAGCACACAAGCAAAGCAAGAACAAGCACACACAAGCCCGTACAAGGTGGCCACAAATAAAGGTATGAATAAGTGGATGGATGCATCATTGTAAGAATGCCCAAGAGTAAGCATGGTGTGTGTTGTCGCAAGGACTCAAGAAGCACACAAGCAAAGCATAACTTTTTCATTTTTTTTGTCCAAATCAAACAAAATAATATATCATTTTCAAGGGAATTTCATGAGGAATCCAAATAGTCTAATTAAATGAATTAATTCCAAATATATTTTATGAATCCGATCAAAACATAGAGAAAAACTAATATTTCAAAATGAAATTAAATGACATATGCACACAATCAATGTCCAATATGTTATGGCTTTTATTCCTCATGTTATGGCAATCATTACGGTATCAAGAAATGTTAAAAATTATGCTCATAAGAGAGAGTTCAAAATGTACCTATTCTTACCAAAATGTGTGATTTGGTTGGGATGTTTGGGTGATTACAATGGTCAATCAATGCATACAGTAGTTTATAATTAATGTATGGATGTTGTTTGTGAAGGAATTTTGGTTAAATGTTGGATGATTTGCAAGTTTCGAAAATTTGGCTCTTAAGGTTTGAAAATGGAGTTTTTGGATCAATTCATGCTCTTTGATCTCTTTGGCTTTGATCACCTTATATAAAGGTTTGAAATGAGGTATGGATCAGGTATGGAATAGGTTTAGAGCTTGAAGCAAGCTAATTGGTTGAATTCAAACAATAGGGCTAAGAAGGTACAACATGGCCAAGGTTTGGAGTTTAACTTCTAAGGCCACTTTTATCATTCATTTCTAGAATTGGAAGGGTGGTATTTGAGGTCTGAGTGTTATTGATCAAGTCAAGGCTTAAGCATCATGTTTATCCCATAATTTTGACATTTTTCCATTTTTGGTAAACTTTGAAAAATGCATTAGCTTAAGCATCTTTTGCATGATCAAGAAGGGTAATGCTTGTAGCCTTGTGTGCAGAGTTAATGCATGCTATTTTTGCAGCCAAAATGGATTGATGCTTAGAGGTTTGGCCTGATCTTATGTCTTTGGCCAAGTTGGGCATGAGAAGTGACATGGAATGCGACCTTGGATCATCTATAGCATGTCCTATTCACAAAATCATAACTTGATGCTCAAGCAACCAAAAGCTTTGCCCAAGGTACCAAATGAAAGATGGAATCATGAACTTCAACTTTGATGTTGAACACTTGCATTGAATCATCTTGGATCATTGAGAAATCTGGCCAACAAAATTGGACTTTTTAGCTGAAAAACACTTAGAAATTTTTTCTAAGTTTTTGACCATTTTCACAACTTTGTCATCACAACTTAGCATGATCCTCAAATGAAATGTGGGATAGCTATGGATTCAAAATCTTAACCAAGGTTTAGTATGACATGAAATATTGAATTGGAACCCTTGTTTTCTCAAAATGGAGGCTTGAGGAAGACGTTACAATGTTGGAAAATCACCCTCATGAACATGAACTTTGACACTTAGAAAATTTTCTAAGTTTTTCCAATTTCAAACAACTTTCAAACTTTCTTGATTTTCATGATTCCTCTTGATCAAATTCATACATCATCCATATAAACTTTAAAACTGACTTGAGAAGTCCATGGTTGACCAAAAATCCCAAAAGTCAAACTTTGACTTTGATGCCAAATTGACTTTTTCTAGATGAATTCAAATCCTTCAAAACCAATGAAACCCTAGCATACTTGAGCAATGTTGAGTAAATTTAATCACTTTGTGTACCATGGAAAGAATGTATTGATGATCCTTTGAAGATGGAAAGCCTTGGAGCCCAATTTAGAAACCCTAAACTCTTGATTTCATCTGATGCATGTCAAAACCCTAATCTTCAAATACAATGCCTTGATGTACAAGAAACTTGATCCATGGGAGACTTGAGAGGTCGAAAACTAAAGTTTCACTCCATAATGTCTTGAGATTTTTAATAGGATCAAAACCCTAATTTATCTCAAACTCTTGATGAATCAATGTTGAAACCCTAACACTTGAACTTTCTTGAAGAAAATGAAGAACTTTGTGCATTTATGACTTGAAATCCAATGAAATGAATGATTGCAATTCCATGACCTAATGGATAATGCAAATGAATGATGAATCAAAAGTCAATTAGGGTTAGAAGAGAAGAGGGTAAATTTTAGGGTACAACACTTTCTGATTTTATTTTATTTTGTGTTGATTCTATTTTGATTTAATTTTGATTTTGATTTTATTAGTGATTTGATTCTCATTAGTGATAGTGATTTTATTTGATTATGTGTTATTTTGATAATTATATCATGGCTGATCAAATTAGAACATTAAGAGAATTTGCTTCATTTGATTCACTTTTTGCTGATTTTCCTTCTTTGTCTAATTTTGATGACACTTATACTTGTGATGTTTGTACTAATAGTCACTTATGTTCAGTTTGTACTGAAATTAAAGTTGATTTACAAGATGATATTTCTACTAACAAAGTTGATATTGCAGATATAAATGTAGCTCTTGCTTCCAAAACTTTACCATTCATTTAACAACCACCTACTTTAGAGCTTAAGTCACTCCCTTCAAATTTAAAATATGCATTTTTAGAATTTGAAGAAAATTTGTATGTAATAATTTTATCTAAGCTTTAATATGAACATGAAGAAAAAGTGTTGAGTATTAAAGAAACATAAAAGGCATGTTGACATTCTTGGAATTAGTCTGTCCATGGGTATGCATAAAATCTTACTTGAAGATGGAGCAAAAGCAGTGAGGCAGCCCCAAAGACGTTCTAAACCCTTTATTTTGGATATTGTGAAAAATTAGATCTATATTTCACCAGAGGACAAAGGGAATACTACTTTCACTTGCTCATTCGATACTTTTACATATAGAAGAATGTTCTTTGATCCTAGAATAAAAAGAGAAGACACTGATAAAAACTTTAAAGTCAATGGACATTGTCACAAGCTATTCCATGAGAACCACATATTGAAAGAGGAAACTGTAGAAGAGCTATCATTAAGAAATGCTACTTATGCAATCATTTATCCGCCTTAACTACTCGAGTGTGTTCTTTACTCTATCTCCCCTCTCTTATTTTATGCTTATATTCTTTCAATTGAAGACAATGTGTGTCTTAAGTGTGGGGGAGAGAATCACTTACTTGCGTGTTTTCTTGGTTTCCATTTAATTACATGTTTTCTTATTTTTATTTTTTTTACAAATGCATGTTTTTTATTTCGTTTTCGGGTTGCGAGTGTGAGCATTTTCTTTGTTCTCTTGACTAAAGACTCATGGTGTGATGTGAGTGATTTGATGTATAGAACTTAGCATGATAAGTAGGAATAAATTATGAATTATGCATCATTTGTAGTTTATTAATACCCTTTATAAGATTTTGAGTCTGATAATTGATAACATAAAAAAAATCCATCTCTTTCTTTCTTGTGTTATTTCACTCATGTCTTTTAGTCTCTAGAAATTGATATGACTCTTTTTGAAACTGTTTGTTTATGTGTGCACACTGATATGATAAAGACAAGTTGTTTCTGTTTTATTTTTTAGCCACTTAGTCAAAAGTCAACCTTAAAAATATCATCCCTTGTTTGAAACCATCTTAAGCCCATTTATCCCATTCTTTATTTGAAATACATTACAAGCCTAAAAATGAAAAACAATATTAGCACCATATTCAAAGGGTTGAAAGAGTCTTGTTTGGAGTTGTGTTGAATTGAATAATTATAGTTCTGATATTTCAAAAGTTAGCAGGAAACAGAAAGAAAAAAATAGAAAAAGAAGAAAAAAATGGAAAAAGAAAAGAAGGATGACAATACATATTTCTTTTGAAAAAAAAAGAATAACAAGAGAAAAGAGATGAGAAATAGCTGCAAGGTTGTTATTTGAAAATGAATGAAGTTTCATTTAGTTCAACTCCCGCAGTTTCTTTTAATTTTCTTTTGACCCTTTAAATTTTAGTCTAGTACCCCTTAGGATCTATCTCGCCTTTACCTTGGACAAGTTACAACCCAAATAAAGTCATTTTGATCATCGTGTGCATGTAATTAACCTATTGATATTAGAGTCTTTTAAAGCTTATGGTAGTACTACTTTTCATGATGTGCTTTGAGTGTAAACAGTTAAACCTAAACACTTGAGAGTTGAGATATTTTTATCATGTGAGGATCTTGCTGCTAATGATGTACTCTTTGGTAAACTATCTTCATACTTGCTTTGATTGTCATAGAAATTTACTCACTAACACTATATTTCTTGAAGCATGGAATGATAACTTTACTAACACCCTTGTGATCCTGAAAATATTTGAAATTGCATATTCTGTTTTGTTCGTATCTTATTTGTTCTGTTTTGAATTTTGACTTTAGAGTTTTGCTATGAGTGTAAAAGTTTAAGTGTGAGGAAATTTGATTAGTGTATTTTAATACATCATATTTTACTTTGCACAAAAGGATTTTTATGACTTTTTGCTTTTATTTTATTGCTTTTAGTGTGTTTCTTAAGTTTAGCTTATTTATGTTTTTATTTTAATTGGTTATTTATTTTCTGAATAAATGATAATTTAACACCTTCTCACTGTGCAGGTCATAACTTGAGTTACACAAATAACATTGATGCGTTATAATATATGTTGGAAAGCTGAGAGGATAAGCTACAAGTTTAGTGTTGAAGTCAAAAGATGATTCAAAATGAAGAAGGGTCGAATAAGTCGTTTTAACTCCAGACTTAGTAAAATAATAAGTTTTGGGCCGAATTTTATGTTTTTTGGGTCGGTTGCTATTTGGGCCTGATTTCTATTGTAATATTTAAACTAAAATGTTGTGTTGCTGTTAGGGGATTCTGATTTTTTAGAAAAAAAAAGGGCTTTGTACGATTTTCATGGAGAACTAATCATCTTGGCTGATATGTTTTATCTCATTTTCTTAATTCGATTTCTTATTGATTTAGGTTTCTTACCGTAACCGTGTTTAGCATAGCTTTTGCCTATTTTTTGCGACGTTTTTAACTGAATGCTTAATTCGGCAATTAGGAACATAAGTCAGATAATATTGATTGTGCTTGTTTGATCGATATTGTAGTCGAAAAGGAAATAGGACCCACTTAGGGATTTGGAATTGTAATAATCGATGATAAGAAGGAACCGAATTAGTATATTAGTTTGTTAATCATAATTGCAATCAAATTCGTTTAATAGTTTATCATCTCTTAATCAAAAATCAAAGCCCCCCATTTTATTTTACTTGATTGGTTAAATATACTCAAGAGTCCCTGCAATATGACTCGAGTGTATCTTCCTTTTACTACATTTATTAAACTTATTTTTGACCGGTGTGCTACAACACATCAATGAGAATGAATTATGTCGATGAATTATGAGTATGTTGTTATGGGATGATAGTTTGGGAGGGGAACTATTATTGTTAGGTCAATGCATGTTGTGTTTATTGTTGGGAGGGGACTTTAAACATTATGTTGTTGTTGCATTGATGTGTTGTGGCATGCATTCATTATGTCATTTTTATTGATGAAAGAGGCAAGTTGCAATCCGAGTAAGGTGGGTTGGTGACTTGTCCTGAATCTGAGTAGGGTGGGTTCTGGGTTCGAGTAGAGTGAACCCGATTCCTGAGTGAATCAATTGATGATGATATGTTACCACATGCATGTGAGTTTGGTTGAAGTTGTGAGTCTCATTGCATACTTTAAATGATAAACATGTGATTATTTTGTGTATGTTGATGGAATGGGTGTGAGAATCATGTTGTGTGATTGTTGATAATGTGTAGATGTTTGAATTCTACCTTGCAACTTATGTCGTTAAATTATTGATATGAATTCTCACCCCTTTGCTTTGATGTTATCCACCATGGACATCTTGTAGATACTTAGGAGTGGAGTTACTGTTGTGAGTAGGAAATAGATCTTGGAGTTATTTTCATTAGTTATTGCACTTTTAGCCACTATGCTCTGATTCTGCAACACTAAGGGTGAACAATGTTTTATTTTTTTATGTTTGATGTCGACTTACTTGTTTTGTTGAAGTTTAAAAACTATTATTTTGAGTTGTTTGAAGTTGTTGAGAGTTGGATATTAAAATCCCTTTTGAATTGTTTTTGTGAAATTTAAGTCTTTATAAGACCCAAATTGAAGTTGGTATATTTGATTTTTGCGTTAATGTGATTCCGTTGTGATGATACCCTAAGTGAAGGTGAGCATGTGATGACATGTGTTGTATGTTATTTATTTTTTGATGTGTGTTTTCAAAATGTCTATGTTGTGTTGAAGAATTATTGAAGTGACACCTTAAATTTCCGAGTAATCCTTTATTTATAAGTTTCGGGGTTTAGGATGTTACACACTGCATTTCTACAGACTGTTGAGAAAGAAGGAAAACTTCGATTGGACACCGAACTACGAGGACACATTTGAATCTTTGAAGAAAACCTTGGTACTTACCCACCACTTTCGGGGGAAACCTTATACTTGTATCTAGTGCTTGCAGAGGAAGCAGTAAGTACCATTGTGATCAGATAGTTGGACTTTATCCAAAGGTTTTATACTCTGTATCGAAGGCCCTAGAGGGGGAAAATATGTTTTACCAAAAGATTGAAAAATAAGCCTTAACATTAGTGATGGCCTCACGCAAGTTCAGAAGGTATTTCCTCGCATATTCAATGATCGTCTAGATAATTTTTCCCCTGAAACAAGTGTTTTATCGGCTGAACTTGGTTGGGTGTCTAACAAAGTGAGCCATAGAGTTTGTAGAGGTTGAAGTATCTTTTGAATAAAGGAAGGTGTTGAAGGCTCGACTATTCTCCGACTTCCTGGCCATAATGACCCACCTGCCTTTAGGTCCAGACTGCACATGGGTGATATTCACTGACAGATCGTTTAATAGCTGGGGAAACGCGACTGATGTAATCCTAGAAAATAATTAGGACTTGTTATGGAAATCCTCTTGAGGTTCAATACGGATAAATGGGGGCTGAACACATCAAACTACAAACGAACTCCCAATTTGTTATCTCTCAAAAAAGAGGGTAGGCCCAGGGCAAGGACCCATTATTGAAACGATGCCTCAAAATATCTTCCAAAAAGCTGGAGAGATTCAAGGCATTCAAAATTGCTCATGTTCTACGAGAAGAAAATACTCACCCTGACGTATTATCCTAGTTTCCTAGCACAAGGAGCGTGGGTATTAATCATTCTTTCATCCAAGAAACCAAGAAGAACCCAACATCGAGTCCTTAGGGAAGACAATGACATTCATGGATAATACTACCCCACCTTCTTAGATGACCCTAATTTAAAAGTATGTTGAGATATAAAGCCTTCCATCAGATCCTCTGAGGTGACCCAAGTGAAGAGACGGGCTAGATAACACACGGGAATCAGAAGAGATTTGTATAAAAGAAACCTATATACACCCTTGATAAAATGCTTAGGGAAATGGGAAGTTTTCTTTGTCCTTTTAGAAGTACACGAAGGAATAAAAGGGCAACATTTGGGGCCTAGAGCATTAGCCAAGAAGATGTTGAGAGACGGGTATTTTTGGTCGACCATGGTTCAGGAATCCCAGGAATACGTGAAAAAATGCGACCAATGCCAGCGGCATGAGGATATTTTAAACGCCCCATCTACAGAGTTGCACATTCTGACATCACCATGGTCGTTCATGCAATGGGGGTTGGACATCCTCAGTTTATTCGCCCCTGAATCAAGATAACTCAAGTACTTGATCAAAGACATGGACTATTTTAACAAGTGGATTAAGGTGAAGGCACTAGAGAATATCACAACATTGAATGTTATGAAGTTCTTAAAGAGAAACATACTAGTCAAGTTTGAGGTCCCCTAAGTTATCATAACGATAATGGAATACAATTCATAAATAAAAGGTTGAAAATCTTGTTGAGGGAGTTAAAGATCAAGAAACACTTTTCATTGATAGAATATCCTCAAACGAATGGTCAAGTAAATGTAGCCAATTGGGTGTTGGTTAAAGGCCTAAAATAAATACTGAAGGAGGCCAAAGGTAATTGGGCTGACAAACTATTGCATGTGGTGTGGCTTATCGTACCACTCCTCAGTCGACCATATGAAAAATTCCGTTTCGACTCACGTACGGGTATATGCGGCCATTCTAGTGGAAATTAAAGAGTTAAGTTGGAGGAAATCTAACCTGTTAGTATCTTAAGATTGACATTAATTTTGTAAAACAAATAATGTAATCACCTCTGTTGTTTTAATATGTCGGGTTGAAGAAGTTCAACATCTGGACCAACATGTCATGTAAGATGTCACGACATCGGGACTGTGACATCTCACATGTGTATAAAACTGAATCAGTTAATTCTGGTTTGGTTTGTGATTAATTAAGAGATCTGGTGAATATCCTAACTCCTATGTGGAGATCTTGAAGATTCAATCAGAAGATTTGGTGAATATATTTGGTGAATATACTGTTTCCAAATATGGAGATCTTTTAGGAAATAAAAGATTGAAGACCTTGATTGTAGCAGAAGATTTCTGCCAGCTTTGTAACAGCAAAAGAAAAGATTTGCTGCGATTTCTGAAGCCCCAAATCCAGTTGGGTGGTTAGGTTATAAATAGCAGATTGTAACCTAGGTTTTGTAAGCCTCAAACAATGTAAAAATTAGGGGTGTGTGTGAGGTAAACCTCCCAACCTGTGGGAAGGTTACCAGGTGTTTCTCAGTGCTTGAAAGCATGAGATTATTTGTAACTCAAAGCCTGTAGGCAAGAGTTGTTATGTTCTTGAACAAAGCTGTTGTAGCGGTGTATTCGTCACTTTATGATTTATTGACTAAACCAAAAGCAAAGCATACAAAGAAATCGAGTCGCCACCGCACTTTTATTTATCCAAAGGAATGGCTAAAAAGCGAACAAAAACCTAAGAAGTTTTACACATAGAAAACTAATGAAAAGATCAGAGATCGGGGTAAGGGGTAAATTACGCAATGGGAAGGTGTTAGGCACCCAAAACGTCCTAGGTACTCCTAGGGAGCCCTTTTCACACTTGTTGTATAAAAAGTTTATTTGTTTATGACATATTGTGCAAACATGATTGGGAAGATGAGAAAAGAATGTACAAGTTATTATTTTTGTGTTTGAACGGATGAACCCGTTGCCTACGTACCTTCCATGAAAGGTAAGGATCAAAATGCCATAGTTCGGCTAAAATATTTCCAAAAGGTAGGTGAATTAATTTTAAAACAAGAGCACTAAGGCTTTTCATTATCAACGGGAGAAAACTCAACCAAGACCAACAATCCACCATGCGAGGATGGCTTCAACATACTAGTGAGGGGTTAACCCTATAATAAGTATGGAAGACTTACAATCAACTCACTAAGGATGTGGTGAGATTTACATCAACCACTATGAGAATTGAAACCTATGGCTAATGTATGAAAATATATCAACAATGGACAAAGCCACCAAAACAATTGAGTGGGTGAAGTTAATTGATTATGAGTATTCACAAAAGGATGGTCAAAGTATGATTAGTATTCAATTCAGAAAGAAGTGTTATGAAAAGTGAAGTTTGAAAATCAAGAACTTAAGGTCCAGGTTTTTAATTTGAAAAGACATGAAAATGTTTGCATACTATGTATTTCAAGTTTCAAAAGTCAACAAGTGAAAAGGGGGTTTGAAACAAAAAAGGATGTGGGTGAAGGAGTGTAAAACTTCCTAGAAGTTCACCTCTTGAGATCATATAGAAGATGATTCAAGTGTGTCCTTTGGAATGAGGCAACAATGCAAGTAAGCAAATAAAAACAAGGTGATACCGGATGCCAATCAATGGACTTACACCAATCTCACAAACAAAGGTGGATACCGGATACCAATCAATGGATTTACACCAATCTCCTAAAACAAAACAATGATACCGGATGCCAATAAATGGACTTATACCAATCTCACAAAGCAAAACAAAACAAAAGGGTGGATACCGGATGCCAATCAACTGGACTTATACCAATCTCCAAAGAACCAAACAAACAAGGATACCAGATGCCAATATATGGACTTACTCCAATCTCCTACCATATCACAGGAAACAAATGCCAATAATTGGACTTATAATTGACTCCTCAATGGTCATAGGAAACACTTGCCAATAAATGGACTTACAGTTGCCTCCTCAAGACAAAATGATCACACATATATGAACAATGATTATGCAATTATGTACAATTAATGATGATAAATGCACAAAGGTACACATAAGCAGATATGCACAAATGAATCAGGTAATCAACCAAACAAGTCAATTAGCACACACTATATACAAGCAATTAGGCTCAAACAAGGTGAGGCATTAAAGCCAACTGGAATAGGGTAAGTGTGCTCTTAACCTTAACATTGAGAGTTAAGGTGAAGCAGATGGAAAGGAAATGAGGGGTGTGCCTCATAGCTCTTATCCCTGGCCTGGGAGAGCATTGAATAAAAGAAAGTGTGGGAGTTCAGAAAGTTGGAACTCTCTCCACAAGTGAATGACTCTATAGATCTTGGGTTAAGATCCACAATGCATCAACATGTAATGTGAGCAAAGGGATGACACACTGAATAGTAGGAGATGGACTACACATCTCTTTTATCTACCAATTGCCTCATATGAGGACTTTTCCTGCTGAGCACAAAGAGTAAACAATCACAAGCATTGCCTCTTAAGGAGGACTTCAGACAGGTGCCTGACCAAATAACAAGCCAGGTCTTCCAGACTACATGAAGAAGAGAAATTATACCTAATTGGTTAAGCAACCAAGCAAAAGCAAGTTCAAAATGAACTTAAGCAACTAATGTACCTGAAAACAATCCAACTCAATCAGTATACAATTCAAAAAGTCAACAGATAATCCAACAGTCAACAGACAATACACAATCAAACAAGCAAGGCTACAAAGTGCTAGGCACAAGCTCAACTCAAATGAGCTAAAAGCATCCTACAAAACAAATCAAGGTTAGCCAATATCAATCAAATAAACCAACTCAAGTAATGTGAATTAATCCCCTTATGGCCATGTACTTCTTAACCTGAAAACAAGCTCAAACATGAGAAGTAAACCACTAGGTCAAGGCCTAGGGTCAAAGAAGGAGAAATAAACCAAAACAGAACATGAAAATTGGCATGAATCAAACTCAACCTATTAAGAACATAATCCAAAAGGTCTCATGTCAATATCATCAACCAAATTCATTTCATAAATCAATCATGTCAAGGTATGCAAGTTGAAAGCTCATTGAAGCAACAGAATGAACAAATGCACATCAATTCAAAAATGGTTCAATAAACCTCAAGAAAAATCATGGCTAAACAAGACACATCAAATGATCAACACACCAAAAATCAAGGCATTTGGACAAGTATAAGCATGGCAAATAAATTCCATAAGGTAATGTAAGCATAAACATACTCAAAGGAGGCACAAATTGATACATCAACTTAAGGCAATCCTAAAACAGAGATGACAAATGATAAATGACTCAAACTAAAGCCAAAATAAATTTCAATGTGTCTAGAAAACATGTGTAAAATTTCAAGTCCATATGATAAAGAATAAGCATTTCACAAATCATGGAAGTTCAACACTCATCAAAAATCCAAACATGACCAACCAGCAAGAAAAATCTCAAACAAATCAAAAATGGATCCAAAAATTCCACAAACATTCATGATCAATCTCAACATACAGAAGAAGCATCATGCAAAAAATCACATCATTTGGCATTTATTTGGCATGGAAAAGAAAATCAACAACTTGAGCAAGCAATGGTGTGACATACATTGTCACACCTACATTAAACAGATCATATCTCAACAACCAGAAATGCTAAAAATGCAAACTCAACACCAAAATGTCAATTAGGATGTCTAGTTTAAGCATGTCAATTTTCACATTCATTGGATCAACCATCATCATTTCACAAAGAAAATGGCAGGCAAGGTGTAAGATAGAATATGCATACACAAACCCTAGGCAAATTAAAATTCCAACCGAGTACGAATTCTAGAAAAATACTCATAAAATAGTAGACATCATGAGGAACAAAGTGCAAAAAATCTCATGTTAATTGGATGCATATTTGTGGAGTTATAATTTTTTTAAGTGAAGAAAAAAATAAAAAAAAACACATGAATGAAGCATATGAATATGGATGAAAGAAATGAAATAAAAGGCAATGGCATAATTTGGAAATGATGGAGTGGGGAATCGAACCAGGTGAATATTTGAATTGAAAAGCGCGCGCTACAAAACACGGTCGTTTAGACCAAACCCTAATCATAACACGCATGCATGCAAAAGCCAAATCCGCAGGTAAAGCTCATGAACACGTAGGAAAATTCGCAGCAAAGGCGATGAAGGTTATAGAAAAATCTGCAGGTAATCTCCAGCAACTCAAGAACACGATGAAGATCTTCATGATCTTCATCAACAATTTTCCAGAAATTTTCAAAGTCTCCAGAAACGCAAATTAAGCATAGCATCCTATAGATCTAACATCAAGCATCAATAATCAACAATTATTTCATCCAAAATCAACATAACATGCATGAATCGAGCAAAATGATAATCATCAACCAAACTTTAAATCGACCTTTCTCACTCAAATTGGCACGGTTTAACACGATTCAAAGCTCATAACAACCAGCAATCAAAGATCTATCACATTATATCAACTAAAAACAAAATTATGAAGGTTGAATTTATGACCTCTTGTAGAACAGAACTTGATTCAGCTGCAATCGAGGACTTGTAATACTTGAAAGCTCTTCTTCAATGCTTATGAAGTTCACTGGATGAGAATTGAAGGCTTGGATGTGCACGAATCTTCAAGAACTTGGAGCTGCCATGGATGATGCAAAGCTTCCCTATGCTTTAATGTTGCTCGAATTCCACCAATTCTATGAAGGATCCTGTTCAAAATCCACTCAATAACCAGAATCAAACACGAAAATGCAATGGCAAATGAAGAAATTGGAAGAAAAGTGAGAGAGAAAAATTTGTATTCTAGATCTAGATCTTGAGAAATGGAGTGTTGTTACTCATTTTCTGTTATGCTTAGGGTTATATACTCCCTCCTAATCCAATCCCTAATCATGTTTAATCAATGCTAATGAAAATTAAGGGAATTGGAGGTGTTTTCACAAATTGGCATTTTCACCTTTGTGCATGAGCATGGCATGAACAGTGCACGTGGCTGCATGATTTTCACTCAAAATGCAATTTAAAACTTATTGGAAATGGCAAAATGTTTGAATTATGCACAAATTTCAAATTTTAGAAATTCCCTCCAAAAATCCAAAATTTTGCAAATGTTCATGGAATGAGAATTGATGCAATGCTATGCAAGATTTGGATAGTAGAGTTCAAGAGAGGAATTTAGCAAAAAGAACCACTTCATTTGGACATTTGGTTGAGAAGTTATGCACTTTTGAAGTTCCATCCACACTTGGCCATGTTTTGATCATAATTCCTTAACCACACATGAGAAATGCATGTTCTTGGACTTTTTGGAAAGGTGAGAGCAAGATCTTCAACTTTCATGTTGGACAAAATTTCATTTGAAGCTTTCTTGATGATGTAATCTTGAGGAGAAAACCTTTCCATTTTTGGCAATTTCAAATTACAGGTCACTTTCTATTTTTGGAAACTTTTCCTCTGACCTCAAATTCTTCATTGTTGATGTTTGAAATGTCAAATGAGACTTGTATGGACATGAATGAGGCCTCTCTAACCATCTCCCACCTTCAAATTCATGATTGAATGCACAGTTGACTTGTGTTGACTTTTCTAGGGTTTCAGTTGACCTGGCTATGCTCAGATGAAATCCAAGCCTCTACCACTTGAGATTTTGATTCAAAATGATGTCATAGCTCACATGAACTCTTATGAATGATCAATGGTGCCCAAATTCTTCAGAATGGCCACCATCTATTGGTCAATGAATGCCTTTGACTGTCTTGACCTAATGGTTGCTTCATCTGCAAGTAACAAGGTTAGATGACATATTTTTGTACTTTTGGTTAGTAAACAAGTGAAAAGAAATGATATACATATGCAAAACATGCTTGGTGATCAAGAATCACTCTCAAAAGGTAACCCACCCACAGGGAAGGAGGCAAGGTGCACAATGATCCTTGAGGCAATGGTATGATATGATATGATGCCATGAAGGATCTTAGGGACAAAATTGGGGTCTTACAGCTGTGAAGCATGTTCAAGTTGTCTAAGCATTACATGGTAATTGTAATGATAGGAATGGAAACTGAAGGTTCTATCTAGGAGTGCCTAGGTATAGATTGCATTGGGTAGGGATTAAGTGAAGAGCTTTAAACGGGGGAGTTTAACTCTGAATTAATACTGCTAATAGTGGATCTTCTTCTTGGCTTGGTATGCCCCCAGAGTAGGTAATGTTGTACCGAACTGGGTTAACAATTACTGGTGTTTTTACCTTCTGCACATTATATTTTATCTTTTATAACTCAGTCTGTTTCTAGTCTGTTTATGAAGGGAATAACAGACCTAACACATAGCCTGCAGTCTGAATGCAAAACAGAATGTTATGACATTCATCATTGACTGCTGATACTGTTGTATAGACTGGTTGGTCTGTTACAGTTCAACCATCTATAATGTTGGAACAGGTGATGTTCAAATCAATGTTGAGACATCATGCTGATAGCTGGGCAGGATCAATAAACATAAGGGATATGTTTGATATCTATTGTGTCTTTGCACTAGATGGACAAAACTGGATGTTCTTCTTTCCATGGTGGTTTAGTAGCAGATGTCGTGACATCTGTGACTGGGTGCATATGAGTACTGAGCTTTAATTTTTATAATTGTCTTGCTGTATTAGTAACAATGTTGGATCAGATGTCATGACTTCGTGTAGAACATCTGAACTCTGACTATACCAGAATTTCATAACCCTTTACCAACAAAAGGTAATGGCGTGGCCATTAGAGAAGTGATTGAACTTTTAGAAGAAAAAAGGATGATAGCTGCCTTCATTAGTGCGGTCATCAAGCAAACCATTGCCTCTAGTTATAACCATCAAATTCGACTAAGAGAATTCTAGATAGGGGACTTGGCGCTGCGCAGAGCTGACACACAAGGGAAAAATTCCCAGGATGGCAAGCTAGCAACAAATTGGGAATGGCCTTACTGGGGTTCATACTAGCACCAAGAAAGGAGTGTCGCATCCGCGAAAAACAACCGGCGGGCTAAAACAAAACAACACAGAGCCGCCACCGTGCGTTATTTATCCCAAAAGAGGGAAAGGAAACGCTCGAAGTAAACCTGGAAAAAGCATGGTCTCGCGACCAAAGAGATGGGATCGGGAGTCGGTTACGCAAGGGGAAGGTATTAGCACCCCTCACGTCCGTCGTATTCGACGGGATCCACGCTCAAAAGATAGAAAAAGGTTGCTAAAACAAACATCACACACACACACACACTGAAGACAACACAGGTGGGAAAAGGAGGGAGATGGCTCGATAGGACATCGCATCCTATGCCTACGTATCTCGTCTGGAACGAGAATCAGAGCTACTGTAGTTCGGCTCACGCACGCCGAAACAAACACACGCACAAAAAGGCAAACATGGAACTCGAACGCCAATAGCTGGACTTACATCAGCTTCCGAACCAAACAAACCCACACTGGAAACCAGATGCCACTTGATGGACTTATACCGGACTCCAAGCACACAACAAAAAGATACGGAATGCCAATTGTTGGGCTTACATCCATCTCCTACACACACAAGGAGAAACAAACAACAAGTTACTAAGGAGTCGGGAACTCGAGCCTAGCAACTGTCAAGCAAACACACGCAAAAAGAAAACGAGTGAAAAACAAAAAGGGTGCCCGGAGAGATCTCGTGCGACGTCCTGCCTACGTACCTCATCTGGTATGAGGATCAGGGCAACGTAGTTCCCCTTAACAGGGGAGAAACTATCTCCTAACCAGAGACCGGGAAATGACCAACTAAAAGGGAGACTGACTCGAGCCTAATAGTTATCATGTATTCCACAATGGTCCTAGGTTGAGTTTTCTATCTACTTGCACAGCAGCAAGCTAATCTTAACCAGGCAAAGCAAAGCATGCAAGCACAATCAAAACAAAACAAGCATTCACAGTTAGCACACACTATATACAGACAAAGGTGGCTCAAACAAGGGTCAGGCTGCAAGAGCAAGCCACTGTATCAGGGTGATGTTAGCTCTTAACCCTGACATTGAGAGTCAGGGTGAAGCTGATGAAATAGGAAGTGAGGGGTGTGCCTCACAGCTCTTATCCCTGGCCAGGGAGAGCTTCAGACAATGAAGTGTGGGTTCAGAAAGTGGGAACCCTTCTACACTTATGACTCTGACTCAACTGTACAACTGTACAAGGATCTTGGGTTACTATCCTCAAGGCATCAACATGTAATGTGAGCCAAGCGATGACTCAACAGAAGAGCAGGAGATGGATTGCACATCTCTTGTGTCTGCCAATTGCCTTATTCAAGGTCTTTTCCTGCTTGGGGACAAAGATAAACAATCACAATCATTGCCTCTTAAGGAGGACTTCAGACAGGAGCCTGGCCAAGTAACAGGCCAGGTCTTCCAGACTACATGGAGTTAGTGATGCTACCTCAATTGGTTAAGCAACCAAGCAACAGCTGTAACACCTCAAAATTTGCCCTCCTCTCTTGGGACTAGCATAACATATGGCATATAATTTTAGGTCATTAGGCATTGCATATTGCATATCATGTGGTTACATTGTGCAAGCCATTCTCCCAGGTCTTGATCAGAAGATAGGAGGTCATGGTGCAAGCTAGGGTTTCATTGGACTGGTCATTAATCATCTGAGGATGTGGAGGTCCAAATTAGGGTTTTGTGGTTCTCAAGGAGATTGGTCTTCATCTTGTTTGAAATGATACATCATCATTATCATGGTCTTGTCATCATCAAGTGTTGGAGCATATTCCTTGAGATTAGGGTTTTGACCACTGGTCAACCCTAATCATCTGCGTTGGGCCAATCAGGGCATGGCAAGGAAATGGGGTCTATGATGGATATGGGGATCATTTTATGATTGTATGGAGCTTATTGAGGCTAGGGTTTCATCCTTGAGCCATTTCATCAGAGTATTGGGGCTCAGATTGATCAGTGCATTGCCAAATTCATCTATCAGTTGAAAAAGTCAACTGTGGTCAACTGTGCTTGATTTTATGGATTTGGAGGTGAAATTGAGTTGGACACACTTCATTCATGTTGAAACAAGTTTCATTTGACATGTCAAAGCTCAAGAATGAAGAAAATAAAGTCAGGAGAAAAATTGCCAAAAATAGAAAGTGACTTGTAATGGAAGTTTCCAAAAATGGAAAGTTTTTCACCTTAAAATTACATGTCCAAAAAAGCTTCAAATGAAAATTTGTTCAACATGAAAGTTGAAGATCTTGATCTCACCTTTCCAAAAAGTCCAAGAACTTGAAATTCCCATGGATGGTTGATAAGTTATGGTCCATTCATTTTCCAAAAAGACCTATAATCAAAGTGGCATAACTTTCACATGGAGTGTCCAAAATGAGTGATCTTTTTATGAGCAAACTCCATTTGACATGTACTTTCATGTTGCATAATCAAAGTTCATCAAAAATGGTCAATGCAAAAGGTCAATTTTCAAGTGCAACAATTAAAATCCAAGGGCAAAATGGTCCAAGTTGAGAAATACATGGAATTTTGGAATGAGGGTTTTTGCAACACATCACAAATGCCATTTAGAAGATGTTTGAGTTGTCATGAGCTGTCATGGTGTAATATTTGGCAAGGGCATTTTTGGACTTGCACTTAAGTTTCACATTACACTAATTAAACTCATTTTTGCTAAATTGGATTAAGAGAGTGATTAAGGTGAGGTATAAGATGCTAATCATAACTGAATTGCAAATGATAATCACAATTCTCAAGAACCTAACCAACTTTCCCTCCATTTTCTCTCAATTCGTCAAGAACACCATCAAGCATTTTTCACAAAATCTCCATCAAATCTCAACCAAATTGTGAAATTCTTGTTGATTCGTGCTCCTTGAACCTTCCTCTCCAACTGTTTTGGTGAATTGTTGCAAGAAACTCGAAGAATCGTGACTGTTCATAAGGAGCTCAACAATGGCATTTTGTGATTTCGTCCAATTGAAGCAACATTGAGCTTGGTTGATCACTCCATTAAACTTCATATACCTCGTGCTCCATCTGTTTTGGAAAATTGCTCAAGAATACATCAAGATCCATTGCTGCCATCTCCAAGGTACCAAAATTCGAATCTCACCATTTATTAAATTATCATATGCTTTTGAAAGATCATTCAATGTAGATCAACATGATACTCTTGGTTTGTGAAATGATTGATTGTGGAGAAAGTTATTGTGATTTGAATGTTTGTGACCATTCCTTTAATTGCTTGATCCCGATTATATAGTAAGAATTAGGAGAAATGAGTTACATATTCTGAATGTACATTGAAGGACGGTTCCAATGGTTATCCATTTGTTGATTTTCATTAAGATTTGATGTTCATGATGTTGCTGCGTTTTCTGGAAAGTTCTTGGTGAAGAACGATGAAAATAGCTTGTTAGATCTTCAAAATTGCTTTGCCATGTTTGAATGTTGTTTAGCGCCAGTTTCAGCCAATGAAAACATTTCCTGGCCGCTAGCTGATACGACGTCGTTTTGGCCGACGCTTTAAAATTTACAAAAATGCCATTGCATCATTTAATTATATATTATTTCTTATTTCTTTTTTTTCATTTTCATTTTGTTACAAGAACTTCAAAAAATCATAGATGCTTCATTTTTCATCCAAATTTTGTGAAATTTTTTGCATAATGCTCATGATGATGTGTAGAATTTTATGGTGATTTTTGTGGATTTTTTGCACGTGTAGAAAAATAATTGGCCTAGGGTTTGTGTGATGTGTTACATTTGTACATGTTTTGCCAAAACCTTCATGAAATAGTGATGCTTGCAAAGAAATGGATGAAAATTTTTGTGCTTATTCTGGACTCATTGATGGTGATTTTCATGTAGAGTCTGTGATTTTTGGATACTTGGTGATGGAGATATGATTTTTTGATTAGAGGTGTGACAATTTGTGTCACACCAAGCTAGGTCAACTTCATGATTTTATTTGCCTGGCCTAGAAATGTTGAATTGCTCCAATTTTTTGCATGAATTATCATTGATATGTTAAGATAACATGTGAATTTTTCTGGAATTATTGGTTGCATTTTCTAATTGATTGATAATTTTCTTCTCTGTGTGTCCATTTGGTAACTTTGTATGACACATGTTGGCATTTTGCTTGTGAAATTCTCATATGGTATTGGATGAAGATGAAATTTGACATGAGCATGATAGACACATTATAGGACATCATGGTTTTGATCCCATTCATTTCTTAATTGTTTTCACTGTTTTATGAATTATTGAAGTGGATGCTTGTTTGGATGTCTTGTATTGGCTTGAATAATTTTGTCTGGACTTCTTGATTTTCATTGACCTACTTTCTTTTGTCCAATTGAGCTGAAAATTGACATGCTATACATTGAATGTGTCTTGTTTAGGTGTGAATTTTTGTGGAATTAATTGAATTGATTTGATATGCTTTTGAGTGAGATAGTTCTGTTTGGTCATTTGAAGTTGCAAATTGCATGATTGATGTTAAATTGTGCATGAAATGATAATGGTGATTGATATGAGCATGGGACCAATTGCATTTGCTTTTAATTTGGTTGAATGTGATTTTGGTTGAATGTCACTTGCTGTTTAGAATTTTTTATCTCTTTTGGACCCTAGGCTTGGCCTAGTGGTCTAGTTTCTCACATTTGGTGTGGATTTTCAGGTTGAAAGGCAAAAAGCTTAAGGAGATAAGTGCAAGTTGCAAATTGAATTTGTTTGATGTTGTCCACTAACATGATTTTGTTTTGTAGGGTTAGAAGCTTGAGTTTGGGCTCATGGCTTGCACTTATGTGCATTAACTTGTGTTGCTTGTACAGATTAACTGATTAACCATTTGCTGTTTACTGTTGATTTGTCTGAGTACTGATGATACTTGATTGATTTCAGGTACATTTAGTTGCTTACAGTTCCTTGAGAACTTGCTTGCTGTTGCTTGGTTTTTAAACCAATTGAGGTAGAATTGCTATTCTCCATGTAGTCTGGAAGACCTGGCATGTTACTTGGTCAGGCAATTGTCTGAAGTCCTCCTTAAGAGGCGATGTTTGTGATTGTTTAACTTTGTCCCCAAGCAGGTAAAGACCTTGATTAAGGAAATTGGTGGATCATAGAGATATGCAATCTATCTCCCACTATTCTGTTGAGTCGTCCCTCTGCTCACACCTCTGTGTTGATGCATTGGGACACAAACCTAAGATCTTGTACTTTGTACAGTCGAGTCAGAGTCTTGAGCGTAGAAGGGTCCCTCCATTCTGGACCCACGCTCCTTTGTCTGAAGCTCTCCCTGATCAGGGATAAGGGCTGTGAAGTCTGATCTTCACTCCCCTTTCATCTGGCTTCACCTTAGCCCCTCAATGGCAAGGTTAAGAGCTAAGTCTACCCTTGTACAGATGACTTGCCTCGGCAGTCCACCCTTGTTTGAGCCTCACTTGATTGGATATAGTGTGTGCTTTGTGAATATTTGTTTGAAATGTTTGTTTTATTGTGATTGATGCTTGCATGCTTGCTTTCTTCCTGGATAGGATTAGCTTGCTGTTGTGCAAGTAGGTAGAAACCATAACATAGGGCAATGATGCATGATAACACTAGGCTCGAGTACAGCTCCCTGGTAGTGTGTCTTCCCTTTGTGTCTGGCTAGTCTTTCTCCCCCGTTGGGGGGAACTACATCGCCCTGATCCTTGTTCCAGACGAGGTATGTAGGCAGGAGGTCGTGCGAGACCTCTCCGGGCCCTTTTGTTTTCCTTTTTGTGTGTGTTTGCTTGTTAAAGCTTGTGTGTCAGGATATGGATGTAAGCCCAGTGATTGGCTGTCCGTATCCTGATTGTGTTTGTTTGTTCTTGTTGTGTGCTTGGAAGCTGGTGTAAGTCCATCAAGTGGCGTCTGGGTTCCAGTGTGTGTCTGTTTTGGTTCGGATGCTGATGTAAGCCCAGTGATTGGCATTCAGGCTCCATGTTTGCCTATTTGGGTGCGTGTGTTGTTTGGCGTGCGTGAGCTGAACTACAGCAGCTCTGATTCTCGTTACAGACGAGATATGTAGGCATAGGATGCGATGTCCTAGCGAGCCCTCTTCCTCTTAACCCCACCTGCGTTCCTTGTGTGTGTGTGATGTTTTAGCAACCTTTTCTTTCTTTTAGAACGTGGATCTCGTCGAGTACGACGGACGTGAGGGGTGCTAATACCTTCCCCTTGCGTAACCGACTCCCTTACCCTTTCTCTTTGGTCGCGAGACCATGCTTTTTCCAGGTTTCTCTGAGCGTTTCCTTTCCCTATTTTGGGATAAATAACGCGCAGTGGCGGCTCTGTTTGTGTTTTTGTTTTAGCCCGCCGGTTGTTTTTCGCGGATGCGACAGCTGGCGACTCTGCTGGGGAACACAAGATGTTGACCTGTGCTGGTCCATCTTCCCTAAGCGAGTCCTTCCTAGCGTGCTAGAATAGTTTAGGTTGCTTGTTTTGCTTTATTTATTGCAGTTATTATTCTAACAGTGTATATATTTGCATAAATACTTGCATGCATCATACTGCCATGTTACCGTCCTCTGTGCAGGTGGTTCCTCTGTTTGGGGTGGGTGTTCTGAGTGGGGCTAAAACCCAGGCCCGAGTATACACCTAGGATTAGCTTGGTCTCACGTCGCTCACATGCCGGTTGGGCACATTGTTGCGACGTGACATACCACAAGCCGGACGAGGTTCATCTGAGAAGTGCTCTTCCAGTGGGGTTTTCCACTTTGGTTGGGTTATCTCTTTTGGGCTATTGACTCTGGTGACCGATCATTTCCTGGATCTTTGGTTTAGACGATCTCAGGAGAGCTACAATGGCACACCCGAAAGGGCAAACCCATTGAGTATCTTTGCCCGATTGTCGAGACTATTATCCGCCTTAGGATGACCTGATTAGAATTTACCTGTGAGGGGAGGGTGTTTCTTTCAGATGCATGTACAGTTGGTGACTTTGATGGTGACTATTGGTTCCGTGGATCAGAGTCCTATTTATAAGTCGGATTTATGGCCGTTTATTGCCGAGACGCCGGAGTGCTGTCCGAGTTATTTATTAGTGGGGATCCGTTTATTTCAGGATTCCCCGGGCCGATTCAGTGATTTGTTATGGGTATCTGCTCAGAGTTTGTTTGGTGATGATGATGATGATGTATTTTTCTTCCGTTTATTTCGGAACCCTTGAGGTGGATTTGTGGTTACATACTCCTTCAGATGGTTGTGATCGGTTCAGAGATCAAGGCTGTGATTCAGAGCAGCAGATGATCAGATGACTTGGAGGATGGCAATGCATTGCATTCATACATCTGCATCATTCTCATTTTGCATTCATCTGCATCGAACCTATGTCTGGCCATATGGGGAGTATTATTGATTGAGAATCTGGTTTAGAGACATCTTGAATTTCAGAATGTGGATGTCGAAATATTATCTGTCTCGATGAAACCAGAATCAAAGGACAGAACCTTCCTCATATGGATAGACGTTGCATTCATGCATATTAACCCATTTGCTGTTTTGTAGGTGTCAACCGGTGCGCATAGCTTGTTTGCTCAGATATCCTGCTAGGGGCAACAAATCCAAACTGATGGATTCTCCCAACGCCGACATCCTCGAACTGAAAGAGATGGTGAGGGATTTGTTCAGTGTTGTGCAAGGGCTTGCCTTGGGGCAGAAAGCCATGGCCGAGAGATTGGAAAGGATCGAGGGTTGGATGATCAAGGAGAAAGCTCAGGGAAAGGCTCCGTCATCCGAAGTAACAAATCCCTCTGGCTCTGTAGCAAAGAAGCCCGCGGGTAATGGTCATCTTGAGAAGGAAGTTGAATCAGGTGGTGTGCAGGCCAAAAGAGAACGCGGTAAGGATCGTTATCACCCATATGCTGATACGGTAACAATCCCTACTAGTAATCAATCTGCACAACAGCGGCAACTACCACCTCAACAGAGGACACAAAGAGCAGTGGGCCAAGTGAGAAGGAGGACGACAGATCGTCATTTCAATAAGCCGCCCGTGACTTACGCCTCTCTGTTCAAAAAGTTGATGGATCTTGGATTGGTACGGCCGAGGATGTTGACTCTGTTGAAACCTGATCAGAGGCCTGCCAGTTACGATGAGAATGTCAGGTGCGAGTTCCATGCTAGGGCACCCGGACATCACATTGAGGATTGCAAAGCTTTTAAGCATGTGGTCCAAGATTTGGTGGATTCTAAAGCCATCAATTTTACGCTGATGTCGGATGTTAATGCTAACCCCATGCCGATGCATGGCCCTATGGGGGTGAATGTGATGTCCAGAGACAAGAGGAAAATAGATGAAACGAATGGGGATCAGCTAAAAGCTCCGATGTCTGTGGTTCAGAGACCTCTGATGAAAAATGGAGCTTTCCCTCGTGTTGATGATTGTTGTGCGGCCATCGCTACAAAGGGGTGTGTAGTAATTGGGGAATCGGTCCAGAGAAAGATGAAAGTAGAAATGGACGATGTAAGGGGTAAAGTACCCAATCTGGCAGTTGAAACCATCAAGGTGAAAAATGTCGTTGGTGTTGAGAAAGAGAAAAAGCCGTCCATTTCTTCTTACAAACAGGCGGTGGAAGTGGTGAGAAATGGAGGGATCCCAGGCTGGGGACAGATCATAGGCATTGTGGTAAAGGCGGATATGTTTGGGATTGGTTACCATCCAGGTCAAGACTCGTCTGAGCAGAACAGAGGACGTCGTCCATCGTTCACCTTTGTCAGTGCTGGAATGCTAGATTCAGATCACGCCTATACAGTGGGTGAAGAGATTGACAACGACCGCGAGCTGGAGTCGTGGATAAAATCGTGCGTACCAGGAAGCTGGAAGGCCTAAAAAGATCAGCACTGTCACTCATCCGGAAGAGTAATGTTTTTTGTTTCTCAATTTTATTTGCATGAAAGCCATACGTGTTTCCCGACACGTACTGGTTCATTGTAAGGGCCACCTCATGTTCATAATTTGCAACATTTCTGCATCATTAATAAATGGATGTTTTTCAGTCAAAAAGCGGTGTTCCCTGTTTTTCATTTATTTTTGCATTTTAAAAACAAATAAAAATGGCAATGTTTATTTTCATTTTTCTCTTTTTTTGATTTGTCTCGTTCCGAATTCAAAAATAATTCTCCGGATCTCGTTGATAACAATTTGGTTACACCTCTTATGACTTCGACAAACCGATCTATCATGCCGAAGAAGAAGGCGAAGATGATGGTGATCTGCTGGAATTAGCCAGGTTGTCAAAACAAGAGGAGAAGGTGATTCAGCCGCTCGAGGGGCGATGCGAGATTGTTATTCCAAGCACCGCCGAGGTCGGAAAGGAAGCAAAAATTGGGGCCGCTTCAGGGGCAAGTCGAGAGCAGAATGGTAGTCCTGTGGAAAGAGCATGTCGATACCTTCGCCTGGTCATGTCAGGATACGTCAGGGTCGGATACCGATGTCGTTGTGCACAAGCTACCATAGAAAGAAGACTGTCCTCTAGAGAAGCGAAACGCCGGTGCTACTCATCAGAGAGTCATGGTGACTTTGTTTCATGATATGATTCATCGTGGAATCCAATGCTATGTTGATGACACGATAGCAAAGTCCCACACAGAAGAGGGGCATCTGGCAGATCTGGCCAAGTTGGTTGGACCAGTTGAGATAATTCAAACTGAGGTTGAATTCGAATAAGTGCACTATCAGAGTGCGGTCCGGTAAGCTGCTGGGGTTCATTGGAAAAGAGGAATCGAGGTTGATCCTGCTTAAAAAAAAAACAGAAAAAGAAAAAGGAAATGCCTGAACCGGAAAAGAGGGGTTCGTGGTTTCTTAGATAGATTGAACTACATTTCATGGTTCACATCTCGCCTAACAGCCACGTGGGAACCCATTCAAGAAAAAAGATCAAACGGTCAGGTGAAATAATGATTGCCAAGGGGCATCGAAAAGATAAAAGAAAAGTTGCAGGAACCTCTGACTCTAATACTCCCTATGGAAAGAGACTGTTAATCTGTACTTGACAGCCCTCGAGGGGTCTACGAGGTGTATTGGGTCAGCATGACTAGTCTTGTCGAAAAGAGCATGCAATTTACCTTAGCAAAAAGTTTACCGACTGTGAAACAGTACATTCACTGTTCGAGAAAACTTGATGTACTTTGGCATAGGCTGCTCGCCGACTGAGACAGTATATGCTGATTCATACCACTTTGTGGATTTCGAGATGGATTTGATCAGGTAGACTTCTGAAAGAGCCAGCAATGACCGGACGGGTTGCGCAAGGGCCAATGATTTTGATTGAATACGATATTCGATATATCTCCCAGAAAGCAATCAAGGAGTGTATTGTCTGATTACATCGCCCCGCAACCCGTGGAGGATTATCAATCGATGAAGTTTGAGTTCCCTGATGAGGACATCTCGAGGTGCTCTAATCGAAAGATTGAGAGTAACCGATCCCGGAGGAGGGGCCTGACCCTGAATCCGAATGGATTCTGATGTCTGATGGGGTTAATGTGAAGGAGTTGTTATTGCTTTGGTTACACCGAAAGGATCCCACATTCCTTTTGTTGCCCGGATAACGTTTGAATGCACCGACGGTGTGATTGAGTAGGAAGCTTGTATCCTGGGTATCGATCTCCGGTGCGTACATTTACTGGGGCAACGCCTTTCTCGTGGGTATATGGGATGGAAGCCGTGCTACCGGTTGAAGTTCAGATTCCCTCTTTGAGAGTCCTGATGGACGTGAAATTGCAAGAGGCAGAATGGGTAAGGACCCGGTACAAAGAGCTGAGCCTGATTAGAGAGAAGAGGCTAGCAGCCATCTGTCATGGGCAGTTATACCAGCAAAGGATGAAGCGTGCTTTTGACAAGAAAGTGCGACCTCAGGTATATCACGTGGGTGATATGGTGCTGAAAAGGATCCTTCCTCCTCAAGACGATCGAAGGGGCAAATGGACACCCAATTATGAAGGTCCATTCGTGGTCAAGAAGGTTTTCTCTGGTGGAGCCTTGTTGTTAACGACCATGGATGGTGAGGATTTTCCATCCCCTGTGAATGCGGACGCAGTTAAAAAATACTTCGTATAAATAGACCCGCTGGACGAAAAGAATAAAATAGTCCAGGCAAAAAATGGGCATCCCGGCGAACCAGAAAAACAGAAAGAAAGGTTCGGGAAAAAATTAGGGATAAAATGAAAAAAATGTACACCCGGCAAGTCGAAAACCCCACAAGGGCGACATGGGCAAAAAAGGGTATCCCGGTGGACTGAAAACCCGAAAGGGCGGTCTAGGCAAAAGAGGGATTGGAACGAACAACTGCGTCTAGCATGATCGTTTGCGCTTTGGTTAAAGCATCATGGATAATACCCGGTAGGGATCGATCGGAATCGTCTTGTTCAGAAGGCAGAAGCATGGAGAGTCTGAGGTCATATGGGGTGTAACCGAGTTGGAACTCGATGAGATCACGGGTTTCACATTGCCATTAGGATAAATTTTTCCTTTTGTGCGCAATTACCTCTTTTCAGGAATTGCTTCCTTTGTATTGCTCAATTTGAGCCACACGTTTCCAATCAATAAAATGCATATTCAGTCAAATAGTTTTGTTTTTGTTTTTCATTACCGCTTTGATTGCAAAAACATCCGATTATTTTGATAAAGAATCTTGCATTTTAAGACATACAGGTCCCTTCCAATGCATGTTTATAAGATTGAAAACTTGAAATCTTATTCGGAAGGTTGAGTGACCCAAGTGTTGAAATCTTGACACGCCTGGGGCACGGTTTTATCTGACGATCTCTTTTGCAGGTGCTGTTAGATATTTTCACTCACTTGCAGGTTGTGATGTGGAAGATTTTTGACAAGAGAAATCCCCATGGAGTCCAGTCAGGGACGAGTGAAGGAATGACGAAGAGACGTTGAGACGTACGACGATCCTTGAGTGATAATCAAGAAGACTCTTCAAAATCGGAAGATTGGGAAGTATGTAGAAATTCCCCGCAGGGTCCAATCAGGGACGAATGAATGGGTAGAGAAGCGATGAGAAAGACGACGAGAGGCGTACGACGATCCTGGATATTAATCAAGAAGACTCTTCAAAGTCGGAAGATTGAAAAGTCTATATAGTCTCCAGGAGTTCGCTCCTCGTCGAGCGCGGCGCGACTTGGAATACAAGATGATGGAGCAGAAAAGGTCCAGACGAGTCTGGGAATTCTCAAAAAGTGGAAAGCTGATACGAGATTGGGAGGTGGATACCGTGGTTCGACGGGTCGACGGGAGTTATGTGCCACTTTTTCTCATTTCCCCAGCTAAGTCCTCAAGCAGAGTTGTGAGGACTAAATCCCCAGCAGATCCAAGGTCTATGGATCCCTTAGCCGAGTCGAGGTGGTTATCCTCGGCAGGTTTAAAACGATGTTTCCTCAGCAGCCAGGCTCGAAGGTTGCTATCCCCGAGTGGAGCGGGTTTCAATGAAATATATCTCCAGCAGTGCATCCTACCCGTGGATTGGACGAGTTTCCGTAGCAGACTGATATCTACATCCCCAGCTGAGTGTATCCTACATGTGGATTGCATGGGTTGTTCCCAGCGGAGTAGTATTCGTTTCCCCTAGCAGGGTCAGGATGGTTATCCCCAGCAGGTGTCAGATCAATGCTTCCCCAGACGCCAGGCCTGGAGGTTGCTGTTTCCCCAGCGGGGCTATATGTGAGCATTTCCCCCAGTGAAGTTGCCAGGTATCTGTGAGGGTTTCCCAAGCAGAGTTGGGATGTGTGCCCCCAGCAAGTCAAAGACTGTTGTATCCCCACAGAGTGTTGGTGGTTCCTATCCCCAGCAATTCATGAGAGGATTGGGTGCAGAGGAGGTTTTCCCCAGCAAGGGTTACCTTTTCCCAACAACAGTGCAATTCCCCAGCAGGGTAGAGATTGGAGCAATGCCGAGTTCCTCAGCAGAGTGTCTCGAGCTTCCCGGAAGAGTCCCTTGAGGGGGATACTTGTTATGCATTCATCATGTAAATAAGCATAGCATATTGCATAAACAATCGCGTAGCATTTCCATAATTATGGAGTATTACGCAGAAAAATCAATCATGCATCATATTGCAAGCATGAAGCTAGTCTCAAGCTGTGGTTATTGTTTGAGAGGTGGTTTCGACAGAAGTTGGAAGATGTTACTCTGATGGGTTTAGCATCATGACGTCAGATCGGAAATATTCCCCAGTAGTGCGATGTTGGAGGAAACTTTTCCATCGGACAGAGATAGAAATGTTACGCGATCAGCGCGCCTCGAGCCGTGGTTACCGCTTGAGATTTGGTTTTACCGGATAGTGAAGACGATACTCCGAGGAGTTCAGCATTGTGAGTTTGGAGCAACAGTATTTCCCAGTCATCAGTAAGTGTCTGGTCGAGTTTTCTTTGGTGTCAGTAAACATCATCATTCGATGTCCAGTAAACGTCGAGTTATTTCCCAGTCATTGGTTAATGTCTGGTCGATCCTTGTTTGATGTCCTGTCAACATCATTATGTGATGTCCTGTCAACATCATTGTTTGATGTCCTGTCAACATCCTTGTTTGATGTCCTGTCAACATCATTGTTCGATGTCCTGTCAACATCATTGTTTGATGTCCTGTCAACATCATTGTTCGATGTCCTGTCAACATCATTGTTTGATGTCCTGTCAACATCATTGTTCGATGTCCTGTCAACATCATTGTTCGATGTCCCGTCAACATCATTGTTTGATGTCCTGTCAACATCCTTGTTTGATGTCCTGTCAACATCATTGTTCGATGTCCTGTCAACATCATTGTGTCATGTCCTGTCAACATCATTGTTTGATGTCCTGTCAACATCATCGTTCGATGTCCAGTAAACGTCGAGTTTTCTCCCAGTCATCAGTAAGTGTCTGGTCGAGTTTTCTTTGGTGTCAGGTAAACATTATTGTTCGATGTCCAGTAAACGTCGAGTTTCTTCCCAGTCATCAGTCAGTGTCTGGTTGAAGGGGTTATTCTGAGAAGTTTAGCATCTGGATGTCAGATCGGCAATGTTCTCCAGTAGCGCGATACTGGACGAGTTTTTCCGTCGAGCAGAGATGGAAGTGAAATCAAGGATGTTACGCGATCAGCGCGATTTACGGGGTTCAAATGGAGAGAAGGAAATGTTGAGGCATTTTCTGGGGTTCATATGGAGATTGGAGTTGAAGATTACATCCGGGATGAGGTCCTCAGGATTGTCTTCCGTTCATGTGTCACCTTAGACTTTGGCGGAGGCCAATGGAAGTCGTTATGGGTGTCTTCGGATGAAGAGATGCACATGTTACCTTCCTTTTGTGAAGGTGTACCCTCTGATATGTCGCCCTCAGAGTGGTGTTTGGTGTTATTTCCGTCGTTGCCAGCGGAATTATCACGAGAGATGGGAGAACGGGGTTCAAATGGAGAAAGGGGAGTGTTGAGGCATTTTCTGGAGAACGGGGTTCAAATGGAGAAAGGGGAGTGTTGAGGCATTTTCTGGAGATCGGGGTTCAAATGGAGAAAAGGAGACACGAGGTGTTTTCTGGAGATGGGGTTCACATTGGCAATCGCGAGTTATCGTCAGGCGACTGGGGTTCAAACTGGAGAATGGGGTTCATTATTTTGGCAAACAGGAGAACGGGGTTCAAATGCAGTGATCCGGGATCATTTGCGCAAAAGAAAATTTCGGGGTTCAAGAAAATAAAAGAGAAGAAAATTTTTCGAGGTTCAAGAAAATCAAAAAGAAATATAAATCCCCAGCGGATATGTGGTGCTCAGGCCATGGTTATCCCTGTGTTACCATTTATTTTGGTATCCAGGTTGATGTTGCTGTTTCGGTGATCAGGCCGACTTTCTCCGTTCCAGACGGATTCTTTTCAAGATTTTGGTTCTTTGCCGATTCTGACAGGCGTTGTTAATTATTTTCCCATCAGAGTGCAAATTGTTCGTCTGTTCTTGGTATTCAATCACTCTTCATCCTGATCATCTGAAAGCCGAGGCTATTCATATCGACAGGTTCACAGTGGATTGAATAGGGACAGCTGTAACACCTCAAAATTTGCCCTCCTCTCTTGGGACTAGCATAACATATGGCATATCATTTTAGGTCATTAGGCATTGCATATTGCATATCATGTGGTTACATTGTGCAAGCCGTTCTCCCAGGTCTTGATCAGAAGATAGGAGGTCATGGTGCAAGCTAGGGTTTCATTGGACTGGTCATTAATCATCTGAGGATGTGGAGGTCCAAATTAGGGTTTTGTGGTTCTCAAGGAGATTAGTCTTCATCTTGTTTGAAATGATACATCATCATTATCATGGTCTTGTCATCATCAAGTGTTGGAGCATATTCCTTGAGATTAGGGTTTTGACCACTGGTCAACCCTAATCATCTGCGTTGGGCCAATCAGGGCATGGCAAGGAGATGGGGTCTATGATGGATATGGGGATCATTTTATGATTGTATGGAGCTTATTGAGGCTAGGGTTTCATCCTTGAGCCATTTCATCAGAGTATTGGGGCTCAGATTGATCAGTGCATTGCCAAATTCATCTATCAGTTGAAAAAGTCAACTGTGGTCAACTGTGCTTGATTTTATGGATTTGGAGGTGAAATTGAGTTGGACACACTTCATTCATGTTGAAACAAGTTTCATTTGACATGTCAAAGCTCAAGAATGAAGAAAATAAAGTCAGGAGAAAAATTGCCAAAAATAGAAAGTGACTTGTAATGGAAGTTTCCAAAAATGAAAAGTTTTTCACCTTAAAATTACATGTCCAAAAAAGCTTCAAATGAAAATTTGTTCAACATGAAAGTTGAAGATCTTGATCTCACCTTTCCAAAAAGTCCAAGAACTTGAAATTCCCATGGATGGTTGACAAGTTATGGTCCATTCATTTTCCAAAAAGACCTATAATCAAAGTGGCATAACTTTCACATGGAGTGTCCAAAATGAGTGATCTTTTTATGAGCAAACTCCATTTTACATGTACTTTCATGTTGCATAATCAAAGTTCATCAAAAATGGTCAATGCAAAAGGTCAATTTTCAAGTGCAACAATTAAAATCCAAGGGCAAAATGGTCCAAGTTGAGAAATACATGGAATTTTGGAATGAGGGTTTTTGCAACACATCACAAATGCCATTTAGAAGATGTTTGAGTTGTCATGAGCTGTCATGGTGTAATATTTGGCAAGGGCATTTTTGGACTTGCACTTAAGTTTCACATTACACTAATTAAACTCATTTTTGCTAAATTGGATTAAGAGAGTGATTAAGGTGAGGTATAAGATGCTAATCATAACTGAATTGCAAATGATAATCACAATTCTCAAGAACCTAACCAACTTTCCCTCCATTTTCTCTCAATTCGTCAAGAACACCATCAAGCATTTTTCACAAAATCTCCATCAAATCTCAACCAAATTGTGAAATTCTTGTTGATTCGTGCTCCTTGAACCTTCCTCTCCAACTGTTTTGGTGAATTGTTGCAAGAAACTCGAAGAATCGTGACTGTTCATAAGGAGCTCAACAATGGCATTTTGTGATTTCGTCCAATTGAAGCAACATTGAGCTTGGTTGATCACTCCATTAAACTTCCTATACCTCGTGCTCCATCTGTTTTGGAAAATTGCTCAAGAATACATCAAGATCCATTGCTGCCATCTCCAAGGTACCAAAATTCGAATCTCACCATTTATTAAATTATCATATGCTTTTGAAAGATCATTCAATGTAGATCAACATGATACTCTTGGTTTGTGAAATGATTGACTGTGGAGAAAGTTATTGTGATTTGAATGTTTGTGACCATTCCTTTAATTGCTTGATCCCGATTATATAGTAAGAATTAGGAGAAATGAGTTACATATTCTGAATGTGCATTGAAGGACGGTTCCAATGGTTATCCATTTTTTGATTTTCATTAAGATTTGATGTTCATGATGTTGCTGCGTTTTCTGGAAAGTTCTTGGTGAAGAACGATGAAAATAGCTTGTTAGATCTTCAAAATTGCTTTGCCATGTTTGAATGTTGTTTAGCGCCAGTTTCAGCCAATGAAAACATTTCCTGGCCGCTAGCTGATACGACGTCGTTTTGGCCGACGCTTTAAAATTTACAAAAATGCCATTGCATCATTTAATTATATATTATTTCTTATTTCTTTTTTTTTTCATTTTCATTTTGTTACAAGAACTTCAAAAAATCATAGATGCTTCATTTTTCATCCAAATTTTGTGAAATTTTTTGCATAATGCTCATGATGATGTGTAGAATTTTATGGTGATTTTTGTGGATTTTTTGCACGTGTAGAAAAATAATTGGCCTAGGGTTTGTGTGATGTGTTACATTTGTACATGTTTTGCCAAAACCTTCATGAAATAGTGATGCTTGTAAAGAAATGGATGAAAATTTTTGTGCTTATTCTGGACTCATTGATGGTGATTTTCATGTAGAGTTTGTGATTTTTGGATACTTGGTGATGGAGATATGATTTTTTGATTAGAGGTGTGACAATTTGTGTCACACCAAGCTAGGTCAACTTCATGATTTTATTTGCCTGGCCTAGAAATGTTGAATTGCTCCAATATTTTGCATGAATGATCATTGATATGTTAAGATAACATGTGAATGTTTCTGGTATTATTGGTTGCATTTTCTAATTGATTGATAATTTTCTTCTCTGTGTGTCCATTTGGTAACTTTGTATGACACATGTTGGCATTTTGCTTGTGAAATTCTCATATGGTATTGGATGAAGATGAAATTTGACATGAGCATCATAGACACATTATAGGACATCATGGTTTTGATCCCATTCATTTCTTGATTGTTGTCACTGTTTTATGAATTATTGAAGTGGATGCTTGTTTGGATGTCTTGTATTGGCTTGAATAATTTTGTCTGGACTTCTTGATTTTCATTGACCTACTTTCTTTTGTCCAATTGAGCTGAAAATTGACATGCTATACATTGAATGTGTCCTGTTTAGGTGTGAATTTTTGTGGAATTAATTGAATTGATTTGATATGCTTTTGAGTGAGATAGTTCTGTTTGGTCATTTGAAGTTGCAAATTGCATGATTGATGTTAAATTGTGCATGAAATGATAATGGTGATTGATATGAGCATGGGACCAATTGCATTTGCTTTTAGTTTGGTTGAATGTGATTTTGGTTGAATGTCACTTGCTGTTTAGAATTTTTTATCTCTTTTGGACCCTAGGCTTGGCCTAGTGGTCTAGTTTCTCACATTTGGTGTGGATTTTCAGGTTGAAAGGCAAAAAGCTTAAGGAGATAAATGCAAGTTGCAAATTGAATTTGTTTGATGTTGTCCACTAACATGATTTTGTTTTGTAGGGTTAGAAGCTTGAGTTTGGGCTCATGGCTTGCACTTATGTGCATTAACTTGTGTTGCTTGTACAGATTAACTGATTAACCATTTGCTGTTTACTGTTGATTTGTCTGAGTACTGATGATACTTGATTGATTTCAGGTACATTTAGTTGCTTACAGTTCCTTGAGAACTTGCTTGCTGTTGCTTGGTTTTTAAACCAATTGAGGTAGAATTGCTATTCTCCATGTAGTCTGGAAGACCTGGCCTGTTACTTGGCCAGGCAATTGTCTGAAGTCCTCCTTAAGAGGCGATGTTTGTGATTGTTTAACTTTGTCCCCAAGCAGGTAAAGACCTTGATTAAGGCAATTGGTGGATCATAGAGATATGCAATCTATCTCCCACTATTCTGTTGAGTCGTCCCTCTGCTCACACCACTGTGTTGATGCATTGGGACACAAACCCAAGATCTTGTACTTTGTACAGTCGAGTCAGAGTCTTGAGCGTAGAAGGGTCCCTCCATTCTGGACCCACGCTCCTTTGTCTGAAGCTCTCCCTGATCAGGGATAAGAGCTGTGAAGTCTGATCTTCACTCCCCTTTCATCTGGCTTCACCTTAGCCCCTCAATGGCAAGGTTAAGAGCTAAGTCTACCCTTGTACAGATGACTTGCCTCGGCAGTCCACCCTTGTTTGAGCCTCACTTGACTGGATATAGTGTGTGCTTTGTGAATATTTGTTTGAAATGTTTGTTTTATTGTGATTGATGCTTGCATTCTTGCTTTCTTCCTGGATAGGATTAGCTTGCTGTTGTGCGAGTAGGTAGAAACCATAACATAGGGCAATGATGCATGATAACACTAGGCTCGAGTACAGCTCCCTGGTAGTGTGTCTTCCCTTTGTGTCTGGCTAGTCTTTCTCCCCCGTTGAGGGGAACTACATCGCCCTGATCCTTGTTCCAGACGAGGTATGTAGGCAGGAGGTCGTGCGAGACCTCTCCGGGCACTTTTTTTTCCTTTTTGTGTGTGTTTGCTTGTTAAAGCTTGTGTGTCAGGATATGGATGTAAGCCCAGTGATTGGCTGTCCGTATCCTGATTGTGTTTGTTTGTTCTTGTTGTGTGCTTGGAAGCTGGTGTAAGTCCATCAAGTGGCGTCTGGGTTCCAGTGTGTGTCTGTTTTGGTTCGGATGCTGATGGAAGCCCAGTGATTGGTATTCAGGCTCCATGTTTGCCTATTTGGGTGCGTGTGTTGTTTGGCGTGCGTGAGCCGAACTACAGCAGCTCTGATTCTCGTTACAGACGAGATATGTAGGCATAGGATGCGATGTCCTAGCGAGCCCTCTTCCTCTTAACCCCACCTGCGTTCCTTGTGTGTGTGTGATGTTTTAGCAACCTTTTCTTTCTTTTAGAACGTGGATCCCGTCGAGTACGACGGACGTGAGGGGTGCTAATATCTTCCCCTTGCGTAACCGACTCCCTTACCCTTTCTCTTTGGTCGCGAGACCATGCTTTTTCCAGGTTTCTCTGAGCGTTCCTTTCCCTATTTTGGGATAAATAACGCGCAGTGGCGGCTCTGTTTGTGTTTTTGTTTTAGCCCGCCGGTTGTTTTTCGCGGATGCGACAACAGCAAAAAGCAAGTTCACAGATGAACTATAGTAACTAAGGTACCTGAAATCAATCTAATTCAGTCAGTACACAGCTCAAACAGTCAAACAGACAAACTAATGGTCAACAGTTAACTGTACACAAGCAATGCATCAAGCAAAGCATAAGCCAATGCTCAACACAAATGAATTAGAAACCACCTACAAAACAAAATTAATGTTAATCAACATCCATCAAGATAATCAACTCAAGCCAAGTGAATTAATTCCTCCATGCCATATGCCTTTTGTCCTGAAAACACAACTCAAATATGAGAAGCAAACCCCTAGGACAAAGCCTAGGGTCAAAGGAGGATCAATATTTCAAAACAGAACATGAAAATTGTCAAAAATCAAGTTTAATCAATTTAGAACAACATCCAATTGGTCTCATGTTCATATCATTCACCAAGATTATTTCATGAAGCATAGAAGGCAAAACATGCAATTTCAAAGCTCATTGGACCAAACAGAATGAATCAATCCAAACTCAATCCAAAAGAATTCAATAACTCCCAGGAAAATTCATGGCTAAACAGCATTCATATCATGATCATCATACCAATTTTTAGGTCATTTGGACAATTGGAAGCAAATCAAATAAAATCCCTAAGTCAAGGCATGTTCAAACAAGCTCATACAAAGCACAATATCATGCATCAACTTCAAGCAAGCATAAAACAGAGTAGGAACATGATAAATGCACCAAACCAAAACCATGGCAAACTTTAAGGTGTCTATAATCACTCCACAAAATTTCAAGTCTATCCAATACATATCAAGAATTTCACAAATCATTTAAAAACATGACTCACAAAAGGTCCACATTTGGCAAAACAGAAAGGAAATTCTCAATCAAATTGGAAATGTATTCAAAAATTCCACAAAATTTCACATGTGAACCTAACATCCAGAAGTATCAACATGAAAAATTTCAGCTCATTTAAAGTTCATATGGCATGGTAACAAAATTCATGAAATTGGACATGAAATGGTGTGACACAAATTGTCACACCTCTAATGATCAGGTCATATCTCACAATCCAGGAAAGCAAAAATCACAAACCATATACCAAAATGTCCATTAAGGTCTCTAGAATAAGCATGCAAAATTTCAAGAATTTCCAATTAAGCATCATCATTTCATGATCAAAATAGTAAGCATGGTGCAACAAAGGACATGTTCACATAAATCCTAGCCAAAACAGAAATCCACACAGGCACAATTTTTGCAAAAATCATCAAAAAATAATAGGCATGGCAAGGATCATTATGGAAAAAACCTCATATTATTTGGACAAAAATTGAATGAGTTATGAATTTATTATCATGGAGAAAAATTAAAAAAATGATGAACAAGGCAAGGTGAAACATGGAGTCATGGTGAAAATAAATGTCAAAAGGCAAAAATGAGAATTGGCGCAGGCAGGACTTGAAGCCGGTCCGGTTTTCAAAAAGTGGCGCGCTAACACCTTCCACATGCACAGTACACGAAAAACTGGATCAAAATCACTTTCTGGATTTTTTTTTTAAAACATTCAACCGTGTTCTTCATACATTCATCACTCATGAACAATTTTCACCAAATCACACAAACCTTATATCAATGGAAAGGTCTCACAACGTACATCAACAATATCACATTAATTAAGCCTAATTCATCATAATTTAAGAGAATCGAATCAAAACATATTTGAGCATGAAATTTCAAATCAACATAACTTGTTCGTTTCTCAACCAAATTTAATGGAACAAAGTGCAGAATGATCTACTAAGAAAGATCTACAAGAAGCATCAAACAATTTCATGAATAGTCGAACTCGAAAACTCACCTCCTTTGGATGACAGTTGCGAATTTGATGTTTTCTGGCTATGGCAATGCAAAACAGATGCTCCTTGATGCTTGTACTGATGAATGGAACAAGGTTTGTTGCTCAATTACGCACGATCTTGATGAAATCTCCATTTGCCATTGTTGCACCTCACTTTAACAGTCCACGATTTGGCTTGATAGTGATGAAATCTTGCCTCAATTAGCTTCAATAATGCACATGGATGATGGATACATGAAGATCTTGGCACGATTTATAAAGAAAAATGAAGAAAAGTTGAGAGAAGAAGTGAAGAGTTTTTGTGATTTTCAGATCCAGATCTTGATTCTGTTATGATTATGGATGAAACAGTTATGATTTAGTTTATATATGTGATGTTAATGATGTTAGTAATCATGTTTAGTGCTAATGCAATGGATTAGTGAAAATGCAAGTTTCATGCTAAATGGTAATTTGGTTAATTCACCCACACATGTGCAATGCAATGTAACAGTGCCAATTTCTGGTTTGAGCAAGTTTTAAAACATGTTTGTGAGCTAATGCAAGTGGAATCATGTGAAAACAATGAATATTTTGCAAAAACACTTTTTCCCTCCACTTTTCAAATTAAGTCCACTTGAAAAATGGACTTTTTATGTGATGAGTTTCCATGAAATGTAATGCTTGTTTTGGATAGAGGACATCAAAATAATTTTGCTCAAAAAAGTCTCACTTCATTTGGCCTTGTGAATCAAAAGTTATGCAACTTTGAAATTCAACTTTTTTGGACAATGATCAATCCATAACTTGCCAACCACAAATGAGAAATTCATGTTCTTGGACTTTTTGGAAAGGTGAGAGCAAGATCTACAACTTTCATGTTGGACAAAATTTCATTTGAAGCAATTTTGGACATGTAATTTTAAGGAGAAAACCTTTCCATTTTTGACAATTTTCAATTACAAGTCACTTTCTATTTTTGGAAAGTTTTCATCTGACTTTATTTTCTTCATTCTTGATGTTTGAATTGCCAAATGAAACTTGTTTGGACATGAATGAAGTGTCTCTAACCCTCTCCCACCTCCAAATCCATGAATTCAGGCACAGTTGACCACAGTTGACTTTTGTTGACTGATAGATGAATTGGCCATGCATTGTTGAACTTGAGCCTCAAACTCCTGATGAAATGGCTCAATGATGAAACCCTAGCTTCCATAAGCTCAATGTAACCATATGATGATCCCCATATCCATTGAAAACCCCATCTCCTTGCAAAACCCTGATTGGCACAATCCAGATGATTAGGGTTGACCAGAGGTCAAAACCCTAATCTCAAGGAATCTGATCAAGCATAAGGAATCTCTTGGATGATGACAAGACCATGATGATGATGATGTACCATTTCAACCAAGATAAAGCTCAACCCTCCTTGAGAACCAAGAAACCCTAATTTGAATCACACATCCTCAGATGGTTAATGATCAATCCAATCAATGAAACCCTCAGGCTTGAATATCTTAACCTCTTTATCTTCTGATCAAGACTTAGGAGGATGACTTGCTCAATGTAGCCACATGATATGCAAAGATGCAATGCCTAATGACCTACAAATGAAAATGCAATATGCTCAAGCTAGTCTCAAGAAAGGAGGGCAAATTTTGAGGTGTTACAGCTGCCCCTATTCAATCCACTGTGAACCTGTCGATATGAACAGCCTCGGCTTTCAGATGATTAGGATGAAGAGTGATTGAATACCAAGAACAGACGAACAATTTGCACTCTGATGGGAAATAATTAACAATGCCTGTCAGAATCGGCAAAGAAACAAACTCGAAAGAAGAATCCGTCTGGTACGGAGAAAGTCGGCCTGATCACCGAAACAAGAATGTTGACCTGTATACCAAAATAAATGGTAACGCAGGGATAACCATGGCCTGAACACCACATCCGCTGGGGATTATCTATTTTTTTTAATGCCTTTCTTGAACCCCGAAATTTTCCTCTTTTTCCGTTTTCTTGAACCCCGAAATTTTCTTTCGCGCAAATGATCCCGGATCACTGCATTTAAACCCCGACATCTTGTTTGCCAAAATAATGAACCCCATTCTCCATTTGAACCCCAGTCGCCTGAAGATAACTTGTGATCGCCATTGTGAACCCCATTCTCCAGAAAATGCCTCAACATTTCCCTTTCTCCATTTGAACCCCGCTCTCCAGAAAATGCCTCAACATTTCCCTTTCTCCATTTGAACCCCGTTCTCCGCTTTCTTGTGATAATTTCGCTGGCAATGTCGGAAATAACACCAAACACCACTCCGATGACGACATATCAGAAGACACTCGACCAAACATTGACTGATGACCGGGAGGAAACTCGACGTTTACTGGCCATCGAACAATGATGTTTACTTGACACCAAAGAAAGCTCGACCAGACATTAACCAATGACCGGGAGGAAACTCGACGTTTACTGGACATCGAACAATGATGTTTACTTGACACCAAAGAAAGCTCGACCAGACATTAACCAATGACCAGGAGGAAACTCGACGTTTACTGGACATCGAACAATGATGTTTACTTGACACCAAAGAAAACTCGACCAGACATTAACCAATGACTGGGAGGAAACTCGACGTTTACTGGACATCGAACAATGATGTTTACTTGACACCAAAGAAAGCTCGACCAGACATTAACCAATGACCAGGAGGAAACTCGACGTTTACTGGACATCGAACAATGATGTTTACTTGACACCAAAGAAAACTCGACCAGACATTAACCAATGACTGGGAGGAAACTCGACGTTTACTGGACATCGAACAATGATGTTTACTTGACACCAAAGAAAGCTCGACCAGACATTAACCAATGACTGGGAGGAAACTCGACGTTTACTGGACATCGAACAATGATGTTTACTGGACACCAAAGAAAACTCGACCAGACATTAACCAACGACTGGGAGGAAACTCGACGTTTACTGGACATCGAACAATGATGTTTACTGGACACCAAAGAAAACTCGACCAGACATTAACCAACGACTGGGAGGAAACTCGACGTTTACTGGACATCGAACAATGATGTTTACTGGACACCAAAGAAAACTCGACCAGACATTAACCAACGACTGGGAGGAAACTCGACGTTTACTGGACATCGAACAATGATGTTTACTTGACACCAAAGAATACTCGACCAGACGGGAATCGACACGACACTTACTGGTATCGCAAGGATGACATCCGCATACGTCAACACCAGGCAGACGCTTGCCGGGGACTAACTGGGGAATGCTGTTGATCCAGAATCATGAGGCTGAACTCCTCAAAGTAACACCTTCCAACTTCTATCTCGCACGACAGAAATCTTCCTCCAATATCGCGCTACTGGGGAACATTGCTGACCTGACGTCCTGATGCTAAACTCCTCAGAGTATCATCTTCACCGTCCGGCGAAACCAAGTCTCAAGCGGTAACCACAGCTCGAGTCGCGCTGATCGCGATCTTCATTTCCATCTCTGTCTGACGGAAAAGTTTCCTCCAGTATCGCACTACTGGGGAACACTGCTGACCTGACGTCATGATGCTAAACTCCTCAGAGTAACATCTTCACCATCCGGTGAAACCAAATCTCAAGTGGTAACCACAGCTCGAGTCGCGCTGATCGCGATCTTCATTTCCATCTCTGTCCGACGGAAAAGTTTCCTCCAGTATCGCACTACTGGGGAACACTGCTGACCTGACGTCATGATGCTAAACTCCTCAGAGTAACATCTTCACCATCCGGTGAAACCAAATCTCAAGCGGTAACCACGGCTTGAATCGCGCTGATCGCGTAACATTTCCATCTCTGTCCGACGGAAAAGTTTCCTCCAGTA
The DNA here is from genome assembly GCF_024323335.1 of Lathyrus oleraceus. Taxonomy (NCBI): domain Eukaryota; kingdom Viridiplantae; phylum Streptophyta; class Magnoliopsida; order Fabales; family Fabaceae; genus Lathyrus; species Lathyrus oleraceus. The sequence continues at coordinate 70,160,928 of NC_066581.1, read as the reverse complement.
TCGCACTACTGAGGAACATTGGTTTTGACGTCATGATGTTAAACTCATCCGAGTAACATCTTCACCATCCGGTGAAACCAAATCTCAAGCGGTAACCACGGCTTGAATCGCGTTGATCGCGTCATGATGTTAAACTCAACCGAGTAACATCTTCACCATCCTGTGAAACCAAACCTCAAGCGGTAACCACGGCTTGAATCGCGTTGATCGCGTCATGATGTTAAACTCAACCGAGTAACATCTTCACCATCCGGTGAAACCAAATCTCAAGCGGTAACCACGACTCGAGTAACTGATACTTGCAATGCTGCTGATTTTCCAACTAGCGAAACCACTTCTCAAACGGTAACCACGGCTTGAATAGTATCTTCACCCACTGGCAAAACCAAATCTCAAACGGTAACCACAGCTTGAGACTAGCGTATGCTTGCAATGATGATGCATGATTTTTTTTCAGCGTAATGCTCCATAATCATGGGAATGCTACGCGATTTATTATTATTATTTTTTTCTTTTTTCCTTTTCTTTTCTCTTTTTTTTTGCAATATGCTATGCTTATCTACATGATGCATGCATAAAAAAAAAGTATCCCCCTCAAGGGACTCTTCTGGGGAGCTCGAGGCACTCTGTTGAGGAACTCACAAACACTCCAATCTCCACCCTGTTGGGGAATAGCTCTGCCGCTGGAAAATAGGCAACCCTTGCTGGGAATAAACCTCCTCTACACCTGATCCGCTTGGGGATTTCGCTGGGGAAGTAACCATCAATGCACTCTGTGGGGATACAACAGTCTTTGACTTGCTGGGGATGCAACACTCCAGACTCTGTTTGGGGAGACACCACCCACAGATACCTCCGCTGGGAAACAGCAACCTTCAGGCCTAGCTGCTGGGGAAGCATCGATCTCAAACCTGCTGGGGATAACCATCCTGACCCTGCTAGGGAATCCACAGACCTTGAATCTACTGAGGAATTTAGTCATTCCGACTCTGCTTGGGGAGGAGGACAGTCTGGTACTGAACACGCGACGACTCGTCGAACCATTGGTATTCATCATCCAACTCCCAGGTCCGCTTTCCAATTTTGAGAACTCCCAGACTCGTCTGGACTTTTCTGATTCATCACCTTGTATTCCCAACTGCTCCGCGCTCGACGGAGGGCGAACTCCTGGGATTTACACAGACTTTTCAATCTTCCGACTTTGAAGAGTCTTCTTGATTAATTCCAAGGATCGTCGTACGTCTCGTCGTCTTTCCCATCATTCCTCCATTCATTCGTCCCTGATCGGACTCCATGGGGATTGTTTTTCAAAAGCTTCCACATCACAACCTGCAAGTGAGTGAAAATACCTAACAGTTCCTGCAAAAGAGATCGTTAGATAAAACCGTGCCCCAGGCGTGTCAAGATTTCAACACTTGGGTCACCCAACCTTCCGAATAAGATTTCAAACTTTCAATCTTATAAGCATGCACTGGAAGGGACCTGTATGTCTTAAAATGCAAAATTCTTTATCACAAACAATTGGATGTTTTTGCAATCAAAGCGGTAATGAAAACAAAAACAAAATTATTTGACTGAATGTGCATTTTTTTGATTGAAAAAGTGTGGCTCAAATTGAGCAATACAAAGGAAGCAATTCCTGAAAAGAGGTAATTGCGCACAAAAGTAAAAATCTATCCTAATGGCAATGTGAAACCGCGATCTCATCGAGTTCCAACTCGGTTACACCCCATATGTCCTCAGACTCTCCGTACTTTCTGCCTTCTGAACAAGACGATTCCGATTGATCCCTACCGGGTATTATCCATGATGCTTTAACCAAAGCACAAACGATCATGCCAGACGCAGTTGTTCGTTTCAATCCCTCTTTTGCCTGGACCGCCCTTTCGGGTTTTCAGTCCACCGGGATACCCTTTTTTGCCCAAGCCGCCTTTTCAGATTTTCGACTTGCCGGGTGTACAGTTTTTCCTTTTTATCCCTAATTTTTGCCCAAACCTTTTCTTTCTGTTTTTTGGTTCGCCGGGATGCCCATTTTTGCCTGGACTATTTTGTTCTTTTCGTCCAGCGGGTCCTTTATACGAAGTATTTTTTAACTGCGTCCGCATTCACAGGGGATGGAAAATCTTCACCATCCATGGTCGTCAACAACAAGGCTCCGCCAGAGAAAACCTTCTTGACCATGCTGAGGATTCATGATTGGGTGTCCACTTGCCCCTACAATCGTTGAGGAGGAAGGATCCTTTTCAGCACCATATCACCTACATGATACACACGGGGTCGTACCTTTCTATCAAAAGCACGTTTCATCCGCTGCTGGTACAACTGCCCATGACAGATGGCTGCCAGCCTCTTTTCCTCAATTAGGCTCAACTCTTCATACCGGGTCCTTACCCATTCAGCCTCTTGCAACTTCACGTCCTTCAGGACTCTCAAAGAGGGAATTTGAACCTCAACCAGTAGCACCGCTTCCATTCCATATACCAACGAGAAAGGCCTTGCCCCAGTAGGCGCACCGAAGTTCGATACCCAGGATACAAACTTCGTACTCAGTCATACCGTCGGTGTATTCAAATGCTAGTCAGGCAACACAAGGAATGTGGGATCCTTTCAGTGTAACCAAAGCAACACCAACTCCGCTTCCATTCATGTTAATGGCCCCATCAGACATCAGAATCCATTCGGATTCAGGGTCAGGCCCCTCCTCCGGGATCGGTTCCTCACAATCTTTCGATTTGAGCACCTCGAGATGTCCTCATTAGGGAACTCAAACATCATCAGTTGATAATCCTCAACGGGTTGCGGGGCGATGTAATCAGACAATACACTCCCCTTGATTGCTTTCTGAGAGGTATACTGAATATCGTATTCTGTCAAAATCATTTGCCCTCTTGCAACCCGTCCGGTCACTGCTGGCTTCTCAGATATGTATTTGATCAGATCCATCTTGAAATCCACAAAGTGGTATGAACCCGCATATACTGTCTCAGTCGACGAGCAGCCTATGCCAAAGTACAGCAAGTTTTCTCGAACAGTGAATGTATTGTTTCACAGTCGGTAAACTTTTTGCTAAGGTAAATTGCATGCTCTTTTCGACCAGACTCGTCATGCTGACCCACTTCACCTCGTAGACCCCTCGAAGGCCGTCAAATACAGAATTGATGGTCGTCCCTCCACAGGGAGACGTCAGAACCGGAGGCTCCTGCAACTTATTCTTTTATCTCTCAATGCCCCTTGGCAATCATTATTTCACCTGACCGTTTGATCTCTTTTTTTTTTCAACAGCTTGAGTATAGGTTCACACGTGACTGTTAGAGGAGATGTGAACCATGACATGTAGTTCAATCTACCTAATAGACCACGAACCTCTTTTTCTGTTCTCGGTTCAGGCACTTCATGTTTTTTTTTTTTTTTTTTTTTAAGCAGGATCGACCTCGATTCCTCTTTCACTTACAATGAACCCCCAGCAGCTTACCGGCCCGCACTCTGATAGTGCACTTATCTGAATTCAACCTCAGTCTGAATTATCTCAACCGGTCAAACGACATTGCCCCGGTCTGCCAGATGCCCCTCTTCTGTTTGGGACTTTGCTATCACGTCATCAACATAGCATTCAATTCCACGATGAATCATATCATGAAACAAAGTCGCTCTGATACGTGGCACCGGCGTTCCGCTTCTCTAGAGGACAGTCTCCTCTCCATGATAGCTTGTGCACAACGACATTGGTATCCGACCCTGGCATATCCTGACATGACCATGCGAAGGTATCCACATGCTCTTTCAACAGGGCTACCATTCTGCTTTTGACTCGCCTCTGAAGCGGCTCTCAATTTTCACTTCCTTTCTGACCTCGGCAGTATACCGGTTAACAAGCACAACTCGCCCTTCGTACAGCTGAATCACCTTCTCCTCTTATTTCAACCACCTGGCTAATTCCTAGCAGATCACAATCTTCTTCGCCTTCTTTTTCGGCATGATAGATCGAATTGTCGAAGTCATACAGAGGTGTAACCGATTTGTTATCAACGAGATCCGGAGGATTATTGTTTCGAAATCGGAACGAGACAAAACCGAAGGAAATAAAATGAAAACAAACATTGCCATTTTTATTTGTTTTTTTAAAACTGCAAAAATAAATGAAAAACAGGGAACACCGCTTTTAATGTGAAAAACATCCATTTATTAATGATGCAAAATGTTGCACAATGAAACATATGACATGGCCCTTACAATGGACCATTACGTTTCGGGCAAAACGTATGGCTTTCATGCAAACAGAATTGAAAACAGAAAATATTACTCTTCCAGATGAGTGACAATGATGATCTTTCAGGCCTTCCAGCTCCCTGGTACGCACGATTTTATCCACGAGTCCAGTTCGCGGTCACTGTCAATCTCTTCACCCACTGTATAGGCATGATCTGGATCCAGCACTCCGGCACAGACAAATGCGAACGGTGGACGACGTCCCCTGTTTTGCTCAGACGAATCTTGGCCTTCCTGATAGCCAATCCCAAACATATCCGCCTTTACCACGATGCCTATGATCCTTCCCCAGCCTGGGATCCCTCCATTTCTCACCACTTCCACTGCCTGTTTGTAAGAAGAAATGGATGGCTTTTTCTCTTTCTCAACACCAATGGCACTTTCCACCTTGACGGTTTCAACTGTCGGACTGGGTGTTTTATATCTTGCATCATCCATTCCTATTTTAATCATTCCTCGAATTGTTTCCCCCATCATTGCATGCCCATTTGTGGCGACAGCCGCACAACAGTTATCAACACCAGGGAAAACCCCCACTCTTCCTCAGATGCTTCTGAACCACAGACATTGGAATTTTTATCTGATCATCCTCAGTCACCTCTATCCCTTTCTTGTCCTTCGACATCATTTCCACTTTTACAGGACCATGCCTTGGCACGAGGTTAGCACTATCATCTGTCATCGGTGCAAAATCGATGGCTTTAGAATCCACCAAGTCCTGGACCACATGCTTAAAAGCTTTGCAATCCTCAACGTGATGTCCGGGTGCCCCAGCATGGAACTCGCACCTGACATTCTCATCATAACTGGCAACCCTCTGATCTGGTTTCCCTGGAATCAATGTCCTCGGCTGCACCAACCCAAGATCCTTCAACCTTTTGAACAGAGAGGCGTAAGTCACGGGCGGCCTATTGAAATGACGATCTGTCGTCCTCCTTCTCACTTGGCCCCCAGCTCTTTGTGTCCTCTGTTGAGGTGACTGTTGTCGTTGTGGTGCAGGTGAATCACCAATAGGAATGGTTACGGCGGCAGCATAAGGGTGGTAACGATCCTTACCGCATTCTCTTTTAGTCTGCACACCACCTGATTCAACCTTCTTCTTGAAATGACCATTGTCAGGGGTCTTCTTTACTACGGACGACGGAGCCTTTCCCTGAACTCTCTCCGCTAGCAGCCATTTCTCAATCTTCTCCACCTTTTCAGCAATTACCTTCTGCCCCAAGGCGAGCCCCTGCACGACTTTGAACAACTTCCCCATCATCTCTTTCAGCTCGAGAATGTCGCCGTTGGGAAGATTCATCATTCTTGTGTCAATCAAACAGGTTAAAAACTGACACCTGCAAAACAGAATACACGTTATTATGATTATGCATGAATGCAACGTCTATCCATACGAGGAAGCTTCTGTCTTTTGATTCTGGTTCCATCGAGACAGATAATATTTTGACAATAACATTCTGACATCAGGATGTCTCTCAACCAGAATCTTAATCGAGAATGTACCCTGAGTATGGATAGACATGAGCTAGATGCCGATGAATGCAAAATGTGGATGATGTTGATGAATGAATGTAATGCATGGTGCCATCCTCCAAGTCATCTGAACATTTGTTGTACTGAGTTACAGCCTCTGAACTGATCACAACCATCTGAAGGAATACGTAACCACAAATCCGACTTGGGAGTTCCGAAATAAACGGAACTGAAAGATACATCATCATCATCACCAGACAATCTCTGAGCAGATAACCACAATCCTCTGAATCGGCCCAGGGAATCCTGAAATAAACGGATCCCCACTGATAAATAACACGGACAGCCCTCCGGCGTCTCAGAAATAAATGGCCATAAATCCGACTTATAAATAGGACTCTGATCAACGGAACCATTAGTCACCATCAAAGTCACCACCAGAACATGCATCTGTAAGAATCACCCTCCCCTCACAGGTAAATTCTAATCAGGTCATCCTAAGGCGGATAATGGTTTCGACAATCGGGCAAAGATACTCAATGGGTTTGCCCTTTCGGGTGTGCCATTGTAGCTCTCCTGAAATCGTCTAAACCAAAGATCCGGGAAAGATCGGTCACCGAAGTCAATAGCTCAAAAGAGGTAACCCAACCAAAGTGGAAAACCCCACTGAGGAAGGGCACTCTCAGATGAACCTCGTCCGGCTTGTGGTATGTCACGTCGCAACAGCATGCCCAACCAGCATGTGAGGAACGTGAGACCACGCTAATCCTAGGTGTATACTCGGGCCTAGGTTTTAGCCCCACTCAGAACACCCACCCCAAAACAGAGGAACCACCTGTACAGAGGACAACAACATGATAGTATGATGCATGCAAATATTTATGCAAATATATACACAACAGAATAATAAATGCAATAAATAAAGCAACACAAGCAACCTAAACTATCCTAGAACGCTAGGAGAGACTCGCTTAGGGAAGATGGACCAGCACAGGTCAACATCTTGAGTCCCCAGCAGGGTCGCCAGCTGTCGCATCCGCGAAAAACAACCGGCGGGCTAAAACAAAACAACACAGAGCCGCCACCGTGCGTTATTTATCCCAAAAGAGGGAAAGTAAACGCTCGAAGTAAACCTGGAAAAAGCATGGTCTCGCGACCAAAGAGATGGGATCGGGAGTCGGTTACGCAAGGGGAAGGTATTAGCACCCTTCACGTCCGTCGTATTCGACGGGATCCACGCTCAAAAGATAGAAAAAGGTTGCTAAAAAAAACATCACACACACACACACTGAAGACAACACAGGTGGGAAAAGGAGGGAGAGGGCTCGATAGGACATCGCATCCTATGCCTACGTATCTCGTCTGGAACGAGAATCAGAGCTACCGTAGTTCGGCTCACGCACGCCGAAACAAACACACGCACAAAAAGGCAAACATGGAACCCGAACGCCAATAGCTGGACTTACATCAGCTTCCGACCAAACAAACCCACACTGGAAACCAGATGCCACTTGATGGACTTATACCGGACTCCAAGCACACAACAAAAAGATACGGAATGCCAATTGTTGGGCTTACATCCATCTCCTACACACACAAGGAGAAACAAACAACAAGTTACTAAGGAGTCGGGAACTCGAGCCTAGCAACTGTCAAGCAAACACACGCAAAAAGAAAACGGGTGAAAAACAAAAAGGGTGCCCAGAGAGATCTCGTGCGACCTCCTGCCTACGTACCTCATCTGGTATGAGGATCAGGGCAACGTAGTTCCCCTTAACAGGGGAGAAACTATCTCCTAACCAGAGACCGGGAAATGACCAACTAAAAGGGAGACTGACTCGAGCCTAATAGTTATCATGTATTCCACAATGGTCCTAGGTTGAGTTTTCTATCTACTTGCACAGCAGCAAGCTAATCCTAACCAGGCAAAGCAAAGCATGCAAGCACAATCAAAACAAAACAAGCATTCACAGTTAGCACACACTATATACAGACAAAGGTGGCTCAAACAAGGGTCAGGCTGCAAGAGCAAGCCACTGTATCAGGGTGATGTTAGCTCTTAACCCTGACATTGAGAGTCAGGGTGAAGCTGATGAAATAGGAAGTGAGGGGTGTGCCTCACAGCTCTTATCCCTGGCCAGGGAGAGCTTCAGACAATGAAGTGTGGGTTCAGAAAGTGGGAACCCTTCTACACTTATGACTCTGACTCAACTGTACAACTGTACAAGGATCTTGGGTTACTATCCTCAAGGCATCAACATGTAATGTGAGCCAAGGGATGACTCAACAGAAGAGGAGGAGATGGATTGCACATCTCTTGTGTCTGCCAATTGCCTTATTCAAGGTCTTTTCCTGCTTGGGGACAAAGATAAACAATCACAAGCATTGCCTCTTAAGGAGGACTTCAGACAGGCGCCTGGCCAAGTAACAGGCCAGGTCTTCCAGACTACATGGAGTTAGTGATGCTACCTCAATTGGTTAAGCAACCAAGCAACAGCAAAAAGCAAGTTCATAGATGAACTATAGCAACTAAGGTACCTGAAATCAATCTAATTCAGTCACTACACAGCTCAAACTGTCAAACAGACAAACTAATGGTCAACAGTTAACTGTACACAAGCAATGCATCAAGCAAAGCATAAGCCAATGCTCAACACAAATGAATTAGAAACCACCTACAAAACAAAATTAATGTTAATCAACATCCATCAAGATAATCAACTCAAGCCAAGTGAATTAATTCCTCCATGCCATATGCCTTTTGTCCTGAAAACACAACTCAAATATGAGAAGCAAACCCCTAGGACAAAGCCTAGGGTCAAAGGAGGATCAATATTACAAAACAGAACATGAAAATTGTCAAAAATCAAGTTCAATCAATTTAGAACAACATCCAATTGGTCTCATGTTCATATCATTCACCAAGATTATTTCATGAAGCATAGAAGGCAAAACATGCAATTTCAAAGCTCATTGGACCAAACAGAATGAATCAATCCAAACTCAATCCAAAATAATTCAATAACTCCCAGGAAAATTCATGGCTAAACAGCAATCATATCATGATCATCATACCAATTTTCAGGTCATTTGGACAATTGGAAGCAAATCAAATAAAATCCCTAAGTCAAGGCATGTTCAAACAAGCTCATACAAAGCACAATATCATGCATCAACTTCAAGCAAGCATAAAACAGAGTAGGAACATGATAAATGCACCAAACCAAAACCATGGAAAACTTTAAGGTGTCTAGAATCACTCCACAAAATTTCAAGTCCATCCAATACATATCAAGAATTTCACAAATCATTTAAAAACATGACTCACAAAAGGTCCACATTTGGCCAAACATAAAGGAAATTCTCAATCAAATTGGAAATGTATTCAAAAATTCCACAAAATTTCACATGTGAACCTAACATCCAGAAGTATCAACATGCAAAATTTCAGCTCATTTAAAGTTCATATGGCATGGTAACAAAATTCATGAAGTTGGAAATGAAATGGTGTGACACAAATTGTCACACCTCTAATGATCAGGTCATATCTCACAATCCAGGAAAGTAAAAATCACAAACCATATACCAAAATGTCCACTAAGGTCTCTAGAATAAGCATGCAAAATTTCAAGAATTTCCAATTAAGCATCATCATTTCATGATCAAAATAGTAAGCATGGTGCAACAAAGGACATGTTCACATAAATCCTAGCCAAAACAGAAATCCACACAGGCACAATTTTTGCAAAAATCATCAAAAAATAATAGGCATGGCAAGGATCATTATGGAAAAATCCTCATATTATTTGGACAAAAATTGAATGAGTTATGAATTTATTATCATGGAGAAAAATTAAAAAAATGATGAACAAGGCAAGGTGAAACATGGAGTCATGGTGAAAATAAATGTCAAAAGGCAAAAATGAGAATTGGCGCAGGCAGGACTCGAAGCCGGTCCGGTTTTCAAAAAGTGGCGCGCTAACACCTTCCATATGCACAGTACACGAAAAACTGGATCAAAATCACTTTCTGGATTTTTTTTTTAAAACATTCAACCGTGTTCTTCATACATTCATCACTCATGAACAATTTTCACCAAATCACACAAACCTTATATCAATGGAAAGGTCTCACAACGTACATCAACAATATCACATTCATTAAGCCTAATTCATCCTAATTTAAGAGAATCGAATCAAAACATATTTGAGCATGAAATTTCAAATCAACATAACTTGTTCGTTTCTCAACCAAATTTAATGGAACAAAGTGCAGAATGATCTACTAAGAAAGATCTACAAGAAGCATCAAACAATTTCATGAATAGTCGAACTCGAAAACTCACCTCCTTTGGATGACAGTTGCGAATTTGATGTTTTCTGGCTATGGCAATGCAAAACAGATGCTCCTTGATGCTTGTATTGATGAATGGGACAAGGTTTGTTGCTCAATTACGCACGATCTTGATGAAATCTCCATTTGCCATTGTTGCACCTCACTTTAACAGTCCACGATTTGGCTTGATAGTGATGAAATCTTGCCTCAATTAGCTTCAATAATGCACATGGATGATGGATACATGAAGATCTTGGCACGATTTATAAAGAAAAATGAAGAAAAGTTGAGAGAAGAAGTGAAGAGTTTTTGTGATTTTCAGATCCAGATCTTGATTCTGTTATGATTATGGATGAAACAGTTATGATTTAGTTTATATATGTGATGTTAATGATGTTAGTAATCATGTTTAGTGCTAATGCAATGGATTAGTGAAAATGCAAGTTTCATGCTAAATGGTAATTTGGTTAATTCACCCACACATGTGCAATGCAATGTAATAGTGCCAATTTCTGGTTTGAGCAAGTTTTAAAACATGTTTGTGAGCTAATGCAAGTGGAATCATGTGAAAACAATGAATATTTTGCAAAAACACTTTTTCCCTCCACTTTTCAAATTAAGTCCACTTGAAAAATGGACTTTTTATGTGATGAGTTTCCATGAAATGTAATGCTTGTTTTGGATAGAGGACATCAAAAGAATTTTGCTCAAAAAAGTCTCACTTCATTTGGCCTTGTGAATCAAAAGTTATGCAACTTTGAAATTCAACTTTTTTGGACAATGATCAATCCATAACTTGCCAACCACAAATGAGAAATTCATGTTCTTGGACTTTTTGGAAAGGTGAGAGCAAGATCTAAAACTTTCATGTTGGACAAAATTTCATTTGAAGCAGTTTTGGACATGTAATTTTAAGGAGAAAACCTTTCCATTTTTGGCAATTTTCAATTACAAGTCACTTTCTATTTTTGGAAAGTTTTCATCTGACTTTATTTTCTTCATTCTTGATGTTTGAAATGCCAAATGAAACTTGTTTGGACATGAATGAAGTGTCTCTAACCCTCTCCCACCTCCAAATCCATGAACTCAGGCACAGTTGACCACAGTTGACTTTTGTTGACTGATAGATGAATTGGCCATGCATTGTTGAACTTGAGCCTCAAACTCCTGATGAAATGGCTCAATGATGAAACCCTAGCTTCCATAAGCTCAATATAACCATATGATGATCCCCATATCCATTGAAAACCCCATCTCCTTGCAAAACCCTGATTGGCACAATCCAGATGATTAGGGTTGACTAGAGGTCAAAACCCTAATCTCAAGGAATCTGATCAAGCATAAGGAATCTCTTGGATGATGACAAGACCATGATGATGATGATGTACCATTTCAACCAAGATAAAGCTCAACCCTCCTTGAGAACCAAGAAACCCTAATTTGAATCACACATCCTCAGATGGTTAATGATCAATCCAATCAATGAAACCCTCAGGCTTGAATATCTTAACCTCTTTATCTTCTGATCAAGACTTAGGAGGATGACTTGCTCAATGTAGCCACATGATATGCAAAGATGCAATGCCTAATGACCTACAAATGAAAATGCAATATGCTCAAGCTAGTCCCAAGAAAGGAGGGCAAATTTTGAGGTGTTACAAGGAGCACACTTCTCGGAGTTCCTCAAAGGATATTAGGTACCAAGGACTTGGAACATCACCAAACTAAAGCGATATTAAAATTGAAAGATCTACTTATCTACTCATTCTACTTTTTCAATGTAACAAATTGACATAAATATGAATGCAAATACTTGTTTGTCATTTTCCTTTATTGCTCGCTTTATGTCTTTCTCTCTTCTAGGATACTAAAAGAGAAAAAAAATAAAGATTACACGCATTCCTGCGTAGCTGGAGCACTCCCATCCCTTTTCAACTAGCCACTCCAATGGCATTAGGTAGTGGGGCTTAGATACGTCCACCTCGATCTGAGTCATACCTCAGAGGCATGGATGAAGACCCTACCCTCCGTTGGGGAACAATCCTCTATGAGGCTGAGCGTTATGCAAAGATATGACCACATCTCGCCGAGCCCGAGCCTCATTCGGGAGAGTGGAGACAACACACTAAAATAATGAATTGATAAATAGAGCAAACAAACAAACACTGTGTAAGACCCCAATTTTGACCCTAATATCCCTTATGATATCTCATCATTTGCATTGGATTTGGGATCACACCGTGGTATCCTCCTCACCCCTCATTCGTTGGATTTATATTGGGAGAGATCACTAAGCACTTTTGATTGTATCATAATTTATTTTTCATTGTTTACTAACCAAAATACAAAAATATGTCTAGTATAGTTTTGTTTTCTTTTGTAGGTAGTATGTATGTCCACCTATGCCTCATCAAGTCCATATCTAGGGTTTGAAACCCTCAATGCAAGAGATCAATCAAATAAAGCTTCATAATTATTCAAAACATCATATATGGATCCCCATGTTCATTATTTGTATATTTTATCAAGAATTTATCAAGAGTTTGAAACTTATTTTTCCTTGGAAGCCCTAATTCATCTAGGTATCTTGTGTGACTTCCACAACAAGTTTCTTCATCAATTTATCAAAGATGTTATGGGATACTTCATGATACATCATCTTATGCATATATGATTCTCCATGAGCCCCAAATATCAAGAGAACTTCAAGTTTGCAAGTTGGTTCAAAGAGGTTGACTAGAGAAAGTCAACTGGTCAGAACTGGGGTTCCCTAGACCCTATCTCCTACAATTTTTGTCATATGAAAATGCTTCCAAGATGAAAGTTACTATTTATTACATTCCGAACAACTTTCATGTTGGCATCGAGAGCTAGTTTTGCTTGGAAAGTCATATTTTATGGTGAATGATTATAGGTCATTTTGTCTATGCCCTGGTTAGAAGGTCAACTTCCAAAGACCATACCTTGCCCAATTTTTATGATATGAAAGCCATCCAATTTTTATGATCAAATTAAATATGCCTTTTCCAACTTTTCTTATTTGATAAATGTCAAATTCAACTTGCAAGGGCATGTGCCAAGAGGAAATATTATAGGTCATTTTGGGCCATCATCATTGAACAAACAATTTTCGTCAATTTCTAAAATCCATAACTCCCTCATTCAATATCCAAATGGTGTCAAATTTGTGATAAAATTGAAGAGGAATGAAAGATCTACCACTTTGGTAAAGAAACTATTTTCATTTGAAACTCATAGCAAACGTTATTCAAGGTGGAAGAAATGGTCATTTGACTTTATACTTCAAAAAATTTCAACTATGTTTGATTTCTCCAACTTCCAACTCAAAATTCATCATGATCCAAGTTCCAAATGAAAAAGTGTTCAACGACAAAGTTGTTCCACTTCATGTTAGTTTCCAAAACATCCAAGATCATGGCATTTGGAGCATTTTTGAGTGACTTGCGCATGGGTGTAATGCATGGCTTCATTTGGTAAGATCAATGTCCAATTTCCATTTCCCTAATGCATGATCACATGTTATCATTTCAGGTTGAGTAACACATAATTTTGGACCTATTCCAATCATTCTATGGGTCCATCACACGCCCATGCTGAAGGAGAATTGCCATCCAAGGCGCAGCGGAATTTAAAAATTTCTCCATTTAGTGATCCTTACGAATGGGCATGATCAGTGATAGAATCGTTACCTCTTGTGGCGATTCAAACCTTTGGTGCAGATCTCTGATAATGATCAAAACCTTTGATATAGATCCACGGGGCGATCACGAACGTTGAATGATGACAACGTCTCTACTTAGTCCACACGAACGGATTCCTTTGATCGCAGTGCTAGCTATTATGAATGAAGGCTTTGAGTGAGAGAGAGAGCGAAACGAAATTCCAAGTCTCACTTGAAATTCTGTCTGAGTGGAGTGGAGTTCAATGACAATGCTTCTACCTAAGGGGTTCTATTTATAGAACCACTTGTGTGGGCTTCAAGCCAAAAAGCCCATTTAAGTGTATTTTGGCCCATATCTCATAATATGCCAAAATCACTTAAGTATTTGGTACATTACCATATTTCATATTCCACTTAAGTGCACCGTACCTTACGGTGTTCCTTAATTACTCTATTTCTCATCAATCCGTCCTTTGTGTGTGACCCTATAGGTTTTCGCGACGTTGGCAATTATATTAAATCACGCATTTAACATAATAAACAGTGAGCGGTATCTAGCAACACATCACTGCTACCCAAGTCACGAAAATGTCATGTGATCTGACAAAACCTCTTGTGATAATAATTATGTGTATAATTACCCCTTTGCCCTTATGTCTATATTGAACACAAGGTATAGACCGTGTCACCCTTGTCCAGTTCAATATTGGGCCCATAGACATTTATCCTGTTACGCAGGATTGGCAAATTCCTTCTAGGACACTCATGTCCCTCAGCATGCTTCGTGGAGTACCCATCAACTGTCTTTATGGTTGTCCAGTTACGGACAACGTTGAATCAGCAATAAAGCACTCGACTCTACATCTAGGATCCATAGTGGTTTCAGGTCGAAGAGTAGTATACACTATTATCACCATGAGAATAACTTATGACAATTTGCATAACTTTCTATATAGTATTCTCATAGCGGGTCAATCCGGTATAAATATTACTCCTAATATTCATACCTATGTTTAAGACTTGATAACTCTTTATCCATGATCCATGAGATGTGATCATCAGTCTACAAACATAATAGTCTTAATGCTTTAATGTTATCCCACTTCACATTAAAGCTCGACTACGGATACTTTAAGAATAGTGTCCTTATGTTTAATGTGTTCTCATGATTAAGTCACACTTAATACATTAAACAGACTATCTATTCTAGGGACTTTATTAATCAACCATAATAAAGAAATGCCTTTAAATAATTCGATACAAGTACCAAAAGTATTGGCCTCTAGGGCTTACACCAACAATCTCCCACTAGCACTAGAGCCAATCAGGCATACCCCGTATGCCCATTGATCTAGTATGGCCATCATGCTTCTGCTGCGCAAGAGGCTTTGTCAGTGGGTCAGCAACATTGTCAAGTGTAGGTACTTTACATATTTTCGCACAACGCCTAAGTATGTGTTTGGATCGTTGGTGAGATCTAGGCTCTTTAGCTTGTGCGATAACACCATTGTTATCATAATAGAGACCAATGGGATCCACAATGCTAGGGACTATGCCAAGTTTATTGATCCAAACAGCTTCCTTTGCTGCACTTAAGGCAGCGATATACTCGGCCTCAGTTGTAGAATCAGCAACTGCATCTTGCGTTGAACTTTTCAAGCTCACAGTGCCACCATTAAAGCAAAACACATAACCAGATTGGAATCATTCATATTAAAGCGTCTCAGCACTTTGTCTATGTACTCTGACTTAGGCCAAGCATTTCATGATCTATCTCTATAGATTCTGATAGGCTGCTTCACCCAGGTCCTTCATAGAAAAGCATTTCCCCAACCAAGACTTTACTTGTTGCAGGGTAGGGATATCGATTCCAATGAGTAATATGTCATCTACATATAATACCAGGAATACGATCATGCTTCCACTAACCTTCTTGTAGACACAAGGCTCATATTCGTTCTTGATGAATCCATACAGTTTTACTGTTTCATCAAGGCGAAGATTCCATGAGTAGGTCACAGGCTCGTCTTGATTCATGAGTAATACATCACCTTGATCAGATATCCATATATCTCAGGTAGGTGACGTATCCTGCCTGACCTACGCTGGTCTTGTTCTACTTGAGCAGGTCGCTCTTACGCAACTACTTGTGTTTCCTGCTCTAATTCCTCCATAGGTGTATCGATACTTTGTGATTCTTGAATTTCTTCAAGTTCTACTTTCCTCCCACTGATTCCTTTGGAAATAAAATCCCTTTCTAGGAAAACTCAAGTTCGAGCGACAAACACTTTGCCCTCAGAAGGATTGTAGAAATAATATCCCCTTGTTTCTTTAGGATACCCCACAAATAAGCATTTATCATATTTGGGCTCAAGCTTAGTTGAAATTTGTCGTTTCACATAAACTTCGCAACCCCAAATCTTCATGTAAGACATATGTGGTCTCTTACCACTCCATATCTCATATGGTGTCTTTTCAACCTTTTGGATGGAACACGGTTAAGTGTGTAAGCTGATGTCAATGGTGTATGTCCTCAAAAGGAGTTTGGAAGATTGGTGTGACTCATCATGGATCGGACCATGTCCAACAGGGTTCGATTTCTTCTCTCAGATACACCCTTCCATTGGGATGTTCCAGGAGGAGTAAGTTGGGATAGGATCCCACACTCTTTCAGATGGTCATCAAACTCTAGGATTAAACATTCATCACTTCAATCTGATCGAAGAGTTTTAATATTCTTACCTAGTTGGTTTTAACTCGTTAGGTTTCACCCTTTTGTATTAATGTTATTAATAGGCATTTCAAGATCAAGGACATATAGTCCATTGTTCATTTGTGAAGTAGCATAGAATATATCATTCAAATAAATTGAACAACAATTGTTCTTTATTATAAATGAATAACCAAACTTGTCCAAACAAGCAATGGAAATAATATTCCTGCTAATTGCAGGTACATAATAACAGTTCACTAACTGAATTATTAAACCACTAGGTGAAGTCAATACAAAAGTTCCTACGGCTAAAGCAGCAACCTTTGCTCCATAGCCAACTCGTAGGTCGACTTCACCTTTTGCCAAATCTCTACTCCCTTTTAGTTCTTGCACATTTGTACAAATGTGAGAAATGCATCCAGTATCTAATACCCATAATGCAGAAGTAGATAAATTAATAACAAAAATACCTGAAGTTGAAGTCTCTACTCCATTCTTCTTATCTTCCAGGTACTTTGGGCAGTTCCTCTTCCAGTGTCCGGTCTTACCGCAATGGAAGCAGGTGCCTTCTTTTGCTATGCCTCCACTAGGCTTCAAAACAGCAGTGGGTCTGGGATTGGCAACTTCCTTGCCCTTCCCCTTATCACTCTGCTTAGTGGGCCTTTTGTTCTGTCTCTTTCCATTTCCGATCATCAGAATGGACTTCCCTTTTGACTTCAGATTTTGCTCGGCAGTTCTCAACATGGCGAGCAGTTCAGGAAGAGATTTGTCCATATCAATCATATTGAAATTTAGGACAAATTGACTGAAACTATCTGGCAACGATTGTAAGATCAAATCAGTCGCAAGTTCCTTTCCGAGGGGAAAACCCAATCTCTCAAGGTTTTCCACATACCCAATCATCTTGAGTACATGGGGACCTACAGGGGCTCCCTCGGCTAACTTGCCTTGAAAAAGGCTTTTGAAACTTCAAACCTCTCATGCCTTGCTTGCTCTTGATAGAGCAATTTCAGGTGTTCGATCATATCGAACGCTGACATGTTCTCATGTTGCTTTTGCAATTCTGAGTTCATGGTAGCCAGCATGAGACAAGCAGTTTCATTGGCATCATCGACATGCTTCTTATAAGCATCTCTTTCTGCCTTAGGTGCAGAATTAGGAGGTTCCTCTTCAGGAACAGGTGTCTCCAAGACATACAGCTTTTTATCATGTTTGAGGACAATCCTCAGGTTTCGGTGCCAATCCAGAAAATTTGTCCCAGACAATTTTTCCTTATCAAGGATTGATCGCAGGATGTTGTTAGAGGTGTTTGTTGTCATGGTAATCTACATAAGGATTAATGAAAATATAAGTATCATTGACATATTCAATTAGGCCTTTAATTAAATATGCTCCCACTATTTTACTCAAAACAAATGACCCTCATCATCTGATTCGGAAAATCCCGTTGGAAGATTTTCTAGTGGGTCGAGATCCATATTTCACTTCGTTCTAAGTCCGCGTAGGCGGATTACACAAAACTAGGTTATTTAGGTAGGAACTCCTTCCGATTGTATCTCATACAACTCTCGAAAATTTCAATTGGGTGAATAACTCCTTATTCCAATCCACCATATGGATTATTCCCAACTCTTGCTTCTAAACGTATATAAGAAAATTATAATCAAGTTTGACTCATCGTTTTAGCAGTTGGATATTACAATTATCCCATCGCACCTTAACTAATACAAAACATGCACCTCGCGTAGGCGAAACCTACATTATTCGATACCAGTCTTGATGAGTGCTAAAACTTGGAAAGCAAACATATATAATATTCTCATAATTTGTTTAGTTAAGTTTGACCCATTGTTTTAACAGTTGGATATTACAATTATCCCATCGCACCTTACTAATATATAGATCATGCACCTCGCGTAGGCGAAACCTACATTATCCATTACTAGTCTTGATGAGTGTTAAAACTTGGAAAGCATAAACTTAATATTTAATTTGAGGGAATCGCAATTTTTCTGATCTCACCGGCTTGTTTATCATATAAACCGTCTCTCACATGCATCAACATACATTCACATGCATCAACATACATACATACATAATGAAACAGTTATGGCCCCTAGCGTAATTGTTCTCCCAAGCCAATGAGAGAACCTAAGCTAACCTACAACGATCTAAGCTTCTCCAAGCAAGATCTTCAAGGTTGTCCTCCTTTGGCACTGACTTCTTTGCTTTCTTCATATCATTACATTACATGAAAGAAACTCGTTTTACATACGAGGGAGTGAGATGAGAAAAGAAGTTACATTTGGGAGAAAAAGAGAGAGGCACGACACGTAGGTTGTATTTTAAAACCCAAAGCAGAATAAAGGAAGACAAAGGCCATAACCGATCACCACAAGACAATAATAAACACTTTATTATTATTATTATTATTAATTTCTTTAGTTAATTAAAATCAAATTAAATTTCGACGACCGATCACACTACGCAGAGTTAGCCGGGGGTCCGTTGCCCGGACAGCGGGAACGGGTCAAGGGGGCAGCGCCCCTGCTCGAAAATTTTAATGAACAATTCATTTAAAATTGACGTCGTTTTTCGTATCAACACTTGATACTTCAAAGCACTTTTTCTAGCCGAACGGGTGAATTTTTCCTTGCGTTAACCGGTTAACCATATGTGTTAACCGGTTAACACTGTTTGAAAACTGTTAGAAAATTCTTTTCTGCCTTGCGTTAACCGGTTAACCATATGCGTTAACCGGTTAACACTGTTGAAAAATTTCTTGGAAAACTGTTTTCCGCCTTGCGTTAACCGGTTAACACTGTTTGAAAATTAAAAAAAAAATTATTTCGCATTTCGTTAACCGGTTAACCATATGCGTTAACCGGTTAACACTGTTCCAAAAAGTGTTTAGGAAGCACAACTCTTGTGCGTTCAAACCCCAATCGCATAACTCTCTGACAACACAACCCTTGTGCCGTCACTAACCCTGATGCACCAATTTCAGACCGTCAAACACATCTCGATTGTTAATTCAGTATGATTGATCAACACGTCATTGCTTCACCATACTAATGTCGAATCAAGAAGCAAACGACCATTGATCGCTCAAAGGAAAACAATCATCGAGGGTTTGAATGAATGAAACGAGAACACTATATCATATATAATGTATTTTGCATAAGGATTACATATATCACATATATGTAACTTGATCGGTCTCAATTTAACCTTTGATTCATTCTGTCTTTAATCATATTATTACAGAACAAAAACAGTTATCAGATTCATCGTTTCGTAAGTGGCTCTGATACCACTGAAGGAGAATTGCCTTCCAAGGCGCAGCGGAATTTAAAAATGTCTCCATTTAGTGATCCTTACGAATGGGCATGATCAGTGATAGAATCGTTACCTCTTGTGGCGATTCAAACCTTTGGTGCAGATCTCTGATAATGATCAAAACCTTTGATACAGATCCACGGGGCGATCACGAACGTTGAACGATGACAACGTCTCTACTCAGTCCACACGAACGGATTCCTTCGATCGCAGTGCTAGCTGTTATGAATGAAGGCTTTGAGTGAGAGAGAGAGCGAAACGAAATTCCAAGTCTCACTTGAAATTCTGTCTGAGTGGAGTGGAGTTCAGTGGCAATGCTTCTACCCAAGGGGTTCTATTTATAGAACCACTTGTGTGGGCTTCAAGCCAAAAAGCCCACTTAAGTGTATTTTGGCCCATATCTCATAATATGCCAAAATCACTTAAGTATTTGGTACATTACCATATTTCATATTCCACTTAAGTGCACCGTACCTTACGGTGTTCCTTAATTACTCTATTTCTCATTAATCCGTCCTTTGTGTGTGACCCTATAGGTTTTCGCGACGTTGGCAATTATATTAAATCACGCATTTAACATAATAAACAGTGAGCGGTATCTAGCAACACATCACTGCTACCCAAGTCACGAAAATGTCATGTGATCTGACAAAACCTCCTGTGATAATAATTATGTGCATAATTACCCCTTTGCCCTTATATCTATATTGAACATAAGGTATAGACTGTGTCACCCTTGTCCAGTTCAACATTGGGCCCATAGACATTTATCCTATTACGCAGGATTGGCAAATTCCATCTAGGACACTCATGTCCCTCAGCATGCTTCGTGGAGTACCCATCAACTGTCTTTATGGTTATCCAGTTACGGACAATGTTGGATCAGCAATAAAGCACTCGACTCTACATCTAGGATCCATAGTGGTTTCAGGTCGAAGAGTGGTATACACTATTATCACCATGAGAATAACTTATGACACTTTGCATAACTTTCTATATAGTATTCTCATAGCGGGTCAATCCGGTATAAATATTACTCCTAATATTCATACCTATGTTTAAGACTTGATAACTCTTTATCCATGATCCATGAGATGTGATCATCAGTCTACAAACATAATAGTCTTAATGCTTTAATGTTATCCCACTTCACATTAAAGCTCGACTACGGATACTTTAAGAATAGTGTCCTTATGTTTAATGTGTTCTCATGATTAAGTCACACTTAATACATTAAACGGACTATCTATTCCAGGGACTTTATTAATCAACCATAATAAAGAAATGCCTTTAAATAATTCGATACAAGTACCAAAAGTATTGGCCTCTAGGGCTTACACCAACACATGCAAGCATGCACCACAGAGTTTCTATTTTTTTACATTTTTGAGGAAAGGTGTGGAAAGCAATGTGTAGCTTATAAATACATGCCCTTGCTGATCAAAAAAGGGATCCTATTTGCCAAAGCTTTGCACTGCTGCTTCCCTAACCTCCATTAAAGGATAAACTTGAAGATTTCACTTGAAATCGAGTTTCAATTCTCATTCTGTTTTAGAATTGAAACTCCAAGAATCCAAGCTTCTTAATCACCAATTTCACTTCCTGCAAGTTGTCAGAGGCAAGCCAAAGCAAATTGGAAGCAAGATCAAGCTCAATTGAAGCAAACTGAAGGTGAATTTTTTGGATTTTCTCTTCTTAGATTCTCTCTCAATTCTCAACTATTTTGCTTGATCTTTGGTTGTCTGAAGACCTGCCAATGCAGACAACAAGATTGAGTTGCTTTTAGGCCAAATCAAGGCAACTCAGATCATGCACCTCAAATTTCAAATCCATGTATCTTTCAATATACTTGGAATTGAGAGAAATTGAGGCCAGATTCGAGCTCTTGAGCATTTTTCCTTTAAATTAGTGTATACATTTTTTATTTTAGTGGAGGTTCATGGTGGACCAGTCCAGTGAGATCCACTGGAGAAGATGACTAGAGCCATAGCTCTGGTGGTGTGTGTGCACTCTCCAAGCCCTTTGACCATGGTCCCACGTTATAATCTCATTCATCCATGTTGATTACCATCTTTGCAACGCGTTTGACTTGCCACTTGGAAGACCTTTAGCGCGTGGCTATCAGATCTGCTACCTCAATTAATGAGGGAGATCTGATGGCCCTTGTCTTTTCTAATTTCTTTTTAGTTTCTGATTTTTCTTTTAATCTATTTATTTTGATTAATTCATATTAAATTCAATTTTAATCCAAAAAATATGGGACTTTCACCAAAAATCTTTAAATATTTTCCTCTTCCATATTTTGAATTAAAATATTTTTTTTGGATTAATTTTGACATTTTTTGTGAATTAATTGATTTTTGACTTGTTTTTAAATATTTTAAAATACTTATGACTTTCCAAAAATTGTGAACTTTTTTGTCTAAGGTCCTTTGACCTTGTTTGACATAGGATAAATTCCTTGGCCATTTATTTGGTGTTTTGAAGGAATTTGAGGTTTTGTCCATTTAAAAATGCATTTTAATTCATTTTAAAATTGATTTTAATTGTTTAAAAATATTATTGAGCCATTTAATTGATCTTGTGGTGTTTGACTTTCTGTTTGGCCTTGGTCATGGTTGATTTGAATTTTGTTTCACCAATACTATTGGATTTAGGGGGTTGATGAAATGTACATTTCATTCCCTAAAATGAATGGATATTATTGATCAGATGAGTTTCCTTCTGTGATCAACTTGAGTTTATATTTCCCATTTCCTCTTCACCTTCATCTCTATTCTTTCCCAATTCATCCATTGACCAATGAAATCTCAAATATCAATTGCTAGTTGATTGATCAATGACCTTGTGTCAGATGAATCAACATGAGTCTGATTGAGATAGGTCATTTCCACTTTATTTTTTTGTGTGGTATGTTTTAGGAGTATGGTTCTTTGTACCATATCTCTAACATTCATTAACACCAATATTTTATTGTCCAACCTTAGAGAGTTGTGACTTCTACATAAGTCAAATTATGATTGCTTAACATAGAGCTAAATATGTCCCACAAGGTAAATCATTCTAGTAAGTGAGATTGTAAGCCTCTCATCCTTCATGGTATTGTGTGAAAACTTGACCTTTTTTCCATTCATGAGAGCTTGTGGCATACTTGTTGATTTATCTGAGTTGGAGCCCTTCTCATGGATGATGTTTTGGTTCATGTATTCATACTTGTGATTGAATGGTTGAGTGTTCTCCAAAGAATGACTTAAACAATTAAAACTATTCACTAACAATTGACTAACTTCTTATTAACATTACTTTAATTTCAAGTCATTTACTTAATGCAATTTAAATTCAAGTACCTTTATCATTCATTCCCATTTATATTTCATGCAAGATGTTTATGTTTCAATCATTTTCACTTTGCTCACTTGAGCCATATCATCTGTGTTTGTATATATTGTGTGTCTTTGATTTTGTTTTGTTCAAGGTCTTAGGACCTTAAAATACTTAATAAACAACAAAAAACCTAAAAAATATGTTGGTGGACTGTTTGACCTATTCCCTTAACTTGATATGAACTCTTGGACTTAGAAGTAGGCAACATTCCCTATGCTAAAGGACTTGGCCAATGCCACTATTCTGAGACAGAGACATTCTTAACAGTGCCTTTCATCTGATGCAAGCCTTGAGTGCCCCTTGGTTCATCTGTCACTTTGTCTCCATGCTTAATTATTATATTGTATTTTGATTCTGTTTAATGATTGTTTCTGTGAGTTTATCAAGGGAATATTTCATCTGATACATTTGAAGACATTTGAAGACTACTTGCTATTGGAGTGCTTGCTTGGATGTTATGGCTATCTTTATTTGATGCCTTGATCTTCATTATGATTTACTTGGATGTTTGCTTATGCTTGTTGCTTGCTAAAGTCCAAAGGAAAATGAGTTTCTATCTGACATTCTTGTCTTGTGGATTGCATCACATTGGTCAAATCTTTTCAATTCTTAACTTTTAAATTTTTGTCTAGGGTATCCTTTTCATCTCCTCCCACTTCTGTAATTTCAAAATCTCTTCCTCTTTTCAAAAATATTCTTTGCTTGTGTTTCTTAACTTAGACATATTTTAACAATTAGAAACCCTGGCCTTATGCCATTGAATTTTAAAACTTTTCTTAAATCAAACTTGTGAATGAACTTAACTATATTGACTTAAATTTCAAAAAGACAAAAAGAACTAACAACCCCATTCAATTCTTTGGCCATCTTTGTGCCTTTCTCTATTTAGACTTTTGTTAAAATCAATTCACCAACTTTCTTTGAAATTTTTACCACGAACTACGGGGTTTTGATCCCTCATTTTTATGTTGGTACGTAGGCATAAAACTGAAGGTCTTGTCAAAAAAAATATAATTAATGAATTCTTTTCTCACCCCCCCCCCCCCCCCCTCCCCACTCTATATTTTTACCAAACATCATTTTGACCAAAACACTTGCATACAAAAAAGGGCTCCCTAGGAGTACCTATGACACTTTGGATGCTAACACCTTCCCTCTGTGCAACCAACCCCCTTACCTGTAATCTCTGACATTTTATTAGTTTTGATTTGAAAATTTCTTATCTTTGGGTTTTGTTCGTACTTTTTCCATTTTCCTTTGGAAACAATAAAAGCGCGGTGGCGACTCTGGTTTTATTGTTGATGATCATGAATTTACCGATACACACTGAAATAATGAATGATAAATACAAGGAAAATCTAAATACAACAAATAAATAATGTAACAAAGAACAATGCACTACAATAGTTGAATCACAATTAAGGCATTATCAACAACAAGTTTGGAGGAGCAATGAAAATCCTAGAGATCATGCACAAATTACTCTAGATGACGCATAACATTGTGGCATGCAGCTTCCTTCAAACTACCATCGGAGAAATCCATCAAGTATTTGGTTATACCTGCATGCTCCTCTCAAAGAATCTTCAGCTCCTTATATTGGCTGACCCTCTTTCCCTCAAGCTCTATCGTAACTTCATGAACACTAGAAGATTAAGCCTTTAGCTTGAGTTATGTCTAACGAGAACCCCTATGCTCCTCTTTGAGCAAACCTTAAGGTTGAGATATATGATCTACCAAGGTCGCATGAGATCAGTGCAGGTTCACCTCCCACAAGAAAGGAGAAACTTGATCCAGATGACTAAGTAGCTTAGATCAATCCATTTTGAAGTTGGTAACTTTTGCCTCAGTAAGAGTATAACGAGCATTCGGAGCCTCGATCTCTTGAGAAGAAGCATCGGGGACCAAAAGTTCCTCATGATTGGTCGCAAGTTTGGCCATAAGCAAAGTCGTATGCAAAAACTAGAAGGATGACCCTGCAAATAGGATAGACTGGTCGATTTTGGAGAGATGGTGGACATCAACATAGTCCTCGATAGACATATAATCCTTTATTTATGTCCCAGTATAAGGTATACGACCAGCCAACACGAGGGCAGCGGGAGAGGAATGTTACTCGCACTTCCCGACAAGTGGATAGTAGGAGTAGACTCGTGCTGTTTCAACTTTTTAGAAGTGCTCTCGTCCCTTTTTAGCCCGATCAGAGGCAACCCTATCATGGTTCTTATCTATCCGACCCTTTAAAGGTGTTGGTGCAACCAAGGGGCTCTAGCATCCTACGTAGGCACGACACTAGCGGTCAAGGTGTTCTTCTTTTTTAGCACATCTGAGATAAGAAAAGAGGAGTCAACAATAAGAGGATGGACAAGCTCACATACAACAAATAAAGAAGGAATAAAGTAGATAACAAAGAGTTTGTTACTCTCCTCAACAGATCTCGCCTCGACATTATTTCGTCAATTTATCTCATCATAAAAAAGGAAAGAAAAGTCGCTTTCACGACCTTCTTCATATCGTTAAGAGCATCGTACAAAACAAAGTAAGTTTTAGACTTCTCTAAGAAATGATCTGGGGACCATAATTATCTCCTCCGACCGACACACATGGCCGATTCTGTAGAAGGGGTCAAAATGACGCATAATTATGCATGAGAAAGGGGGAAATGAGAGTGGTCGAGAAATAATCAGTCTTGAATTTTTCCAACTCTCCGTATAAACACAAAAGATTTTATTTTTGGCATTACGAAGAGAAACGCGTTCATAACCCTCACCCCTTTTTAGATAGGGTTAACCTCAAAGATATGGAAGAAGAGGTTCTTTGAGGCCAAACCCATATCTCCCTGATACTCATCGATAAAAGAATTGGTAGAATCAAGGGGTGATTGCTACACGTAAAGGTGTAGACCATATTGGTGATATTAGAAGATTCAAGAAGCATTAATCAAGTAAAGATTATGCAGAAAAGTTTGTCATTACGCTATATATAAGTCAAGATCCAGATATGAGATTTTATTTTTCCCAGCTTTATTATGGATTGGCGATTGTATTAACTCTCGCAAATATTTGTCAAATAAAGAGGAACAATGCAGGTTCCAATGGGAAACAATTGAAGAGTGCACGTAGGCAAAGTGAACACGAAGGTCGAAGCACTATAAATCTCATTGTCATCTCTTCCCCTTACTCTTGCATTTAATTTTCGTTGGGTTTGCATGCTTGAGTATTTCAATTCTAGCGTAGTTTATCGTTTATTCAATTAGTAGCGATTTATTACGTAAGGATAGGTTTTGTTAGAATTGGTGCTTAATCGAGCTAAATTGGTGATTAAATTCTGAGATACAATTGAAGTTAGAATTCATTGATATTGTATCGTTGTATAAACATGCCTCGTGGAATATATAATTGAATTAATTGAATATCTTGTGTATCATCATAAGACCATCTTTGTTATTTGTAGATTGATTAAGCATTATTGTGATCAACTTTTAATAAAAGTATAATTTTCATATTTGGTTGATTTGTCACTAACTTATGCAAATGATTCATGTGTGAATGGCTTATGAAAATCACTTTTTTGTTAGAAATGATATTTGGTTTATAAGCTACTTATGATTTATGTTCTCCAATGCTGCCATTGTAACTTATACCAATGATATTATCCTAAAGGTGCATTCAGAGATTGGAATCCGGATTCACCCCTTGTTATCAAATGTACGAGGAAATAGGTCAAAAATTATGTCCTAGGGGTGTATTCAGAGATTGAAATCCAAATTTGTGTTACCAAATGTACCAGGAAAAGTGCCTGGATATTGGAATTCAAATAAACCCATTTGTTACCACATATACAAATGTGCCAACAATAATGTTCCAAGGGTGTATCAGGAGTTTGTCTGGATATTGAAATCTAGATTTATCTCTTTGTTATCTTGTACGAAGTACATACAAGCAATATTGTTCTTTTGGTGTGCCCAAATTTTATAATCCAACATATTTTTTATTTAGATGGGGTGTGTTTCTGTTGAAGACTTGTTGTATTTTGGTGCATCCAAATTTTAATCTTCAGATAATACAAAAGGGTAATTTCTAATTTACATAGGATTTGAGAGTAGTGTATGAGGTGTACTGAATAATTCTCAATATATTAGAAAGATGAGGTTTTGTCCTGCCACCCCCATAGTTTGACCTGACACCCCATAATTGCAATGCTTTTACCATAATATCCTTTATGGTTTTTTACGTTTTTAAAAACATATTTTGTTTTTTAAATTTTTTTCAGAGTTTTTATTGGATTTTTGGTGAATTTAATGAGGGTTTACCTGATTTTTTTTTTAGGATTTATGAGTTTTTACCAAATTTTTGAGGGATATTGTGAGTTTTTACCAGATTTTTTAAATACACTATCAAATTTTTTTAAAATCTGAATTTTTATCGGATTTTCGAAAAGCCTATGAATTTTTACCTAAAATTTAAAAAAATATGGGTTTTTAATGGATTTTTCAAAAAAATCTATAAATTTTTATCGGAATTTTCAAATATACTATCAGGGTTTTAAAAAATCTATGAATTTCTAGCAGATTTAAAAAAAAATAGATATTGGATTGGATTTTTGAAAAAATGCACATTGGATTGGATTTTTGAATAATCCGGTTATGTTAATTTCAGCTTTTTTTTCCTTGTAAAAAATGAACTATCCAATTTTTCAAAATAATTGAAAAATTACAAAACATATTAGATTTATAAAAAAAAGTCCAGAAGTGTTACATTCATTATTAAAAAATTGGTAAAAATATATACTTAATTTTTCAATTGTACTGTCGAATTTTATTAGTATCGAATTTTTCAATTGTATTACTGAATTTTTCGTTCGTTTTGTTTTTATTAAATTTTGATAAGGATGTTTTTGTCATTATGAAAATTTATGGGGGGTGTCTGGTCAAACTTGGTGTTGGTAGAATAAAATCTCAAGAAAGAGATTTTCTAGTCCAAGCCCAATCTATTTCATTTTTGAAGAGGCCCATGATCCACTAAAACAAAAAATAAACGCATTTTAACGATTAAAACATCAAAGCAAATTAAACTCGTTAAGCTTGTACCATCATAAGCAAGTTGATGTGTCGAACTGAACTCAACTGGCCGGTAAACGGAGACGGAGTTGGTCGCCGCCGCCACAAACTGTGAAAAACTTCTCCAGGTTTTCCTTCATTTTTTTCTCCCAAATTTTCACCGGTACAATTCACGGCCACAATTCCAGAGAATTGCGTTGCATCAGATATCCACTCCTCACCGTGATTCCCCAATTATGCGCTAAACCGCTGCGATTAACAACTTAGGTTAAAATATTATTGTTGGTGAATTTTTTTCTTCAGTAGTAGTTGAATTGAATGATTACTAGAAATCTGTAAAATTCTTGTGTATAATAACAAGTTTTTGATGGTAATTCATTCATGTATACATTTGATTGTATGAAATCTTTGTAAAGAATCTGATTTTGATGTAAAAAGGTTCCATAATTGAATAGTTTAAACAAAAGAATAGATTTTGATGGAAGATTTAGGATCTACCCGGTTTGATGGTATCAGCAATGCTGTGAGGAGGAAGAGAACCCAAACTTCGCGCAGGCCGCGACCTGATTCGCAGCCTGTTCTTGATCCTGAAGATCGTGATTTGACTCCTTCGTCGTCGACGCCTCCTTCGGAGGATCCTGACAAGCAGTCTAGCGATGAAAATGATGGTTTTGTTAATACTGGTTCCAAGAGAAAAGAATTTAATCTCAACCATTGTGTTACCCAGCCCTCGCCGGCTATTGGACGTAGTGGTTTACCCAATAGACGGAGTAGTGAAGGTGTTCTTGCTCCCGCTAATTGGAAAGGCTCTAGCAGTAAATTCAAGGATGGCTTTGATTCAGAGTCGAAAAATGCAGATGTTTATGGTGGGAGGAATCCTGAGGGTAATAGTTTGGGTCAGTTTGGTGTCTCTCAGGATGGATTAGGGAATGAGAATAGGGTTAAGAAGGTTAAACTCAAGGTTGGTGGTGTGACGCGTACTATACAAGCTAACTCTGCTTCCAATAGTGCTTCCGGAAGTGGATCAACTTCAAAAAGCTCTCGTTTGTCGGACGCCTCCAGACCACGCCAAAAGCAACAGGTAATTCTGTTTTCGAAATAAACCTATTTATACGGATATATAATTTATACGGATATTGGCCATACGATATTTGGTGTTTCAAAACTATTTATTAGTTGGCTTCTTATCAAATGTCATTTCGTTTCACAAGAATATCGAAGCGTATCGCATCCGATGGTGGGAGAATGGTAGGGGTATTTAGATTTTACTTTTATGGAAAATATATTTGGTCTTGATTTCTTGTCTATATATGTAATACTTTCTGTTTTCTTTTTTAACTTATAATCTTTTTTAATTGCATTCATCAAATTGCGTTATTACAGAGTAATTCAGACGATAATATTTCTCCGTCTGATAAGAGGCGCGGCCTCCAAGGCCTTCCGTGGAAGGATTTCAAAAGGGGTGGTTTTGGTCTTGGGAAAGAGGAATCTTCGATGGGGAAGATATCCGGAAAGAACACGTCTAGCAAGCAAGCAGACAAGTCTGAACCTGTTCGTAAGAGCAAGAGAGTGCCTAAGAGACGTGTCTTGGATGGGGAATTTGGTGATGACGATGATGCTGATGATGAGATTCGGTACTTGGAAAAGCTGAAAATATCAAAAGTCTCTGCAGTCTACAGAGATGAAGAAGAATTAAGCAAGAAACATCGAAAACTCTCTAGCGTCTCTAATATGGACAACACTGCCTCCACAAGGTCAGGCAAAGATGGAAAGAAAAGGTCTAGATCTGATAAAATGCTTGAAGATACAGATTATGAGGGTGAGGAGGAGTCAGGGTCTGATGGAGAGCTTGAGGATAAGAAAAAGAAAAGGCAGAGGAAAGAATCTGTTGATGTATTGATGGACACTAAGAGGGAAATGACTCTTACAACGCGTCAACGGGCCCTTCAATCAAGCAAAGATACCTCTACATCTAATGCGAGTTTAATTGAATTTCCTAACGGATTACCTCCCGCTCCACCTAGAAGTGAGTATTAATTGTACTATTTTCTTTTATCAATTTTATACCAGAATCGTTAACCATGTTGCTTGACTACAGAGCAAAAAGAGAAGCCTACGGAAGAGGAGCTGCTATCAAAGAAAACTGAGGCTGCCAATAGACGTAAAATGCAAGTTGAGAAAGCTGCTAGGGAATCTGAGGTTTGTTTTTGTTCTTTCTAAATTACAGGTTTTTTCCTCTCGTTATGTTTGATTTTACATTGGAAGGCATACCCATTTAAATTTGTTTACTAGGCTGAAGCTATCAGAAAAATACTTGGTCAAGACTCCAGCAGAAAAAAGCGAGAGGATAAAATAAAGAAGCGCCAAGAAGAACTGGCACAGGTTTGGCAGCGTTAAATGAATTTCCTACATTCTGTTTTTTCTTTTTCTTTGTTAGCTTTCAGTTCTTATAAAATTGTTCTTTGCAGGAGAAGGCAGCCAACGCAGAAAAACTTGCATCAAATACCATCAGATATGTGATGGGTCCTACTGGAACAACATTGACTTT
Organism: Lathyrus oleraceus; assembly: GCF_024323335.1. Lineage (NCBI taxonomy): Eukaryota > Viridiplantae > Streptophyta > Magnoliopsida > Fabales > Fabaceae > Lathyrus > Lathyrus oleraceus. Next base: position 70,130,129 of record NC_066581.1, on the reverse strand, counting down.
TCCTGATGAAATGGGGATCCCTCCGATTTTAAACTCTAAGCCCATCAGGTATCAAGCTATGCTAATTGGATGCATGTGACCTGTTAAACTGTCTTCCTGGTAACTTGTTTATGAATGTTTGGCAAATGAGAAGAAAGAAAATGGGAATGATTAAACCTGATAAAATTTCGTGCTATTTACCAAAATATAAGTCTCAGTGTATGTCTCTGGCTTTAGCTCTTTCCATGGTTTTGCTAAGAATCAATGAGCAGAAGTTAGATGCCCTTGCATGTATTGCGCTTTTGCTAATTTGAAGTTGGAACCTCTTTGACTGTCTTCTTGAGAATTCTTTTTAATATGTTTGGCAAATAAAATTAGAAGGGATAAAAATTGGCTTTAAGAATTGTGTTGTTCATTAAAAAAAAATCAGTGCCTTTGCTAAGCTGATTCCCTGATTTTGACCATGATGAAGACTGATTAGACGTTAAGTTTGTCTGAAAAAACAAATCAAAAAGTTCCTTCTCGGCTAATGATATATCATTGAATATTGTTTCAGTTATCCTCCGCCTCGCGAGAAGTGTGCTGGTCCATCATGTACAAATCCATATAAATACCGGGATTCAAAAACCAAGCTTCCTCTTTGCAGTCTCCAATGCTACAAGGCTGTTCAGGAGAAGACTGCAGCCGAAACCATCAGCTAATTTTGTCGATACTCTTCCATTGCTGGCTTCTACTAGTTATATGTCACCATTGGTATTTTTATTTATGATACAGGCTTTAGGCTAGAGCTATTACACGTTGAGCGTTTGGTAGAGAGGTTTAATTGCGGAATATTCATTGCTCTATCTTGTTTTTTTTAATGTTGGTTTTAGAGATTTTGTGATAATAGCATACAGTCGAGTGGAAACGGATACAGCATGCACAAACCTATCTTGTTCCGTTTCTTATCCTAGCTTTTTTAGTGGCAATGCTATTGCCAAATAGAAGTCATTTTGGCAATAGCTTGTAGTATGGATGGTGAAAGGTACTTGTATAATTTTATTTGAATACATGACTTTAAAAAGGGTTGTTATTTTTTGATTATTCCAGTGCTCTCTCTGTCAATGTTGCTGGCGTATTTAGTGAAATGGCACAATCTGTGTTTATATCTTAAGGTAGCAGCAGTTCTATAATAGAGCAGTTATGCATTGTGTATTGCTCAATTTCGTGCTTGAGATTTGTGGAGGGATAACTGGTGTGTCTGAGTTGGGGACAAGAATGGTTTCCATGTAGAATAATAATAAGAAAGTCCCTTAGGTGGATTTGTGAAGGGATTTGTTTCAAAGCAAGGAGGAAAAAGGAGCAAATGATTTTAAGGACCAGTTTCAGAGTTTAGGAAGAGAGGTGAAACTCAGAAAAAGAAATGAAAAAGTGAAATAGGAATGATAGTTTTTTTTTTTGGAATACCATTTTCAATATAGAAATATATTTTTATCTTTCCATATTCTTCATTAGGGGTGTACACGGGTAGGGTTGGACCGGATTTGACCTAATCCGTTTAAATTTTAGTGGGTTGGGTTTGTCGTCCAACCGCAATTTCATTGTCAAAACCGACCCGTTCATTTATGAATTGGGTTGGGTTCGCGTGTTGAGTTTTAAATATAAATGATTTTTTTAATGATTTTTTTCCAATATAATATTTTTAATATGATTCAAATTAGATGAGACAAATTATATAGTATCTAATAAAATTTATTGATAATAGTATAAAATTCCATTAGACATGTTATTTTCATAATAGTATTATTTATTTCCATAATAGTATTATTGGTGGAGAATAAAAAAGAATTGGTAAAATTATGGTTAGTAATGAGATATTAATTTTATATTTTTATTTAAAATAATAATAAAAAATAAGAAATTACTAATGAAATATAAATGAGTTAGGTCAATAGGTCCGCGGATTCAGAAATATAAACTCTAGGTCCGCGGATTCAGAAATATAAACTCGATGGATTGTTGTGGGTTGAATTGGTATACCCGTAAAAAAATGTATTCGGATAATTTATGGATTGATTCAATTTGAACAAGTGGATTCGCAAGTTCACCGATAAACACCTCTATTCTTCATGGTGGTGGTAGAGCAGTCTCAAAAACAATAGGATTTCAAAATTGATCCAATTAAACTAATCAATTTAGTTTTTAGTGTTTTCAATTGGTTTGGTTTAATTTGTTTTTTAATATTTTTAAATAATAGAGCAAACTAAACTAAACTAAGTGGTGTTTGTAGTGTTTTCAATTGGTTTGGTTTAATTTGTTTTTTAATATTTTTAAATAATAGAGCAAACTAAACTAAACTAAGTGGTCTTTTTAACGTTTGATTTGGTTCGATTGGTCGATTTACAATGTATTTTTTTTAATATTATATTTATTTATGTATTTTTTACTATTATATTTTTTGATATATTTTCTATTTATTTTTTTAAATAATAAATTTCATAAAATTTATTTCATATTCTACTTTTTCAAACAACTTATAAATTATACTAAATTTATACAAAATACATGTTTCCATTACATGATAAGTCAGTGTCAAATACTAAATTTATACAAAGCACAGATTCCATTACATGATAAGTCAGTGTCAAATACAAAGTTAATAGTTGAGAGTGACTTGATACGACTAAAATAAGTTATAACTAAAATAAGTTTACAATATAAAAGTTGACTAATAAAAATATTAATACAACAAAAATAATTTCACCATCAAATTCCAAAATTGACACTAAATAAAAGTTTAAGTGATTAGCATTAGCAGTTCAGTTTAGCAATTTCTAAAAATTAAAATAGATAATTGAATCAAATTATCTAAATTTTTAGAATTTTTACAAAAATAATCCTGTTTTTCAAGAAAATTCTCAAAATAACCCTGGTTTTAATTTTTTTTTTTCAAAGTATCCCATTTTAGGAGGAGACGTCAATCCAATTGGCGACTCCTCCTAAAAATTGAATGGAGGCGCCAATTGGATTGGCTATTGCACATGATACAGTCAATCCAATTGACGCTCATGTGTATCACTTGAGAGGAGGCACCAATTAGATTGACGCCTCAGTGTAAAATGCATTTTTTTTTTGTTAAATGGTCTACGTGATACATAATTTTGAAATAGGACAAATTGGTATTAATAAAATTTTCTGCTTACACAAAAAAGCCTAATGGTGATGACCGAGATCACCTTACTGACCTCCGGTCCCACATCCCTTAGTTACCCTAACCCAAGGCCCTAACCCACGTTGATGATTCACCACTGGTGTTTGAGCATCTGAGGGGTCAGGAGTGTCACTACCAACTATAGGAGATGACCTGTTGAGATAGTCAGACAAATCGGTGTAGTCTTCAGTATGCATCGAGGGTGTGCCGCCGTAGTTGAGTTCATGACCTATGCCAGAGTAGTTGGGTTATGCTTGACTCATTGGTGGGCGACCGGGACGGTTGAAGGGAGACATGGGTGTGAATAATGCATCGGGGAAAGGTTGAATTGTTGAGGTGTTTGGTAGAGATAGGGTTGTTGGAGGTTTTGGTTTTGTAAGGTTTTGGCTTCTTGGCTATGGTAGGAGGAGCGGAGGTTGGTGTTGAATGATCGTTGGGTGTTCTGGCTAAGGCGGCTTTGGTAGGGTGATGTGTTGGGTCTCAGGTTGATGATCAATTTGTTGGTGGTGGTATGGGGTATGCTCTTGGTATTGGGGTTAGGTGTATGACATGTTTTGGTTGTATGTTTGTGTGTTAGTGGAACGGAAAGTTTGACGGACAGAGGGTTGTCTGTATCCGGTCTGACAATGTTGTTAGGGGTTAGATGTTGAGGTGTCTGGTGTGTAAGTTTGTTGGTGTGGGTCGTACAGGTACATATCCTCGGCGATGAACTAAAAACCAACCGATCTGTACCAAGCCATATAACTACGACTTGGTTTTTCTTCATTTGGCATGACTGCGTCAGTTAAGACATGGTCATGGCGGTGTTTCCATTTACGACACCCCGATCTTGCGAAGCTTTGCCATGAATTGAAGTTCCATTGATCGTTAACTTTGCGCAGATGCCATTCTCCTAGGCTTGTCGGGGGATCTGGGATGTTTTGGGGCATACCGAACTGCAACTTCACACGATCACTATTGTGCATCTCCACAGTTCTGAATCGTATTATCGGTGTGCATGCAGTCCATAGACCGCGTCTTCAGCGTTTACCTCATGGTCATGATCCAAATTTAGGTATGGACGTCAAATGAACTGAAATGTGAAAGTAACTTGGATTATAATCTTGGTAGAAGAAGTTAACAAATTATAACGAAATAATGAGGTTATTGTAACACCCTTCTAAAATACCCCAAATATTTAATTAAAACAACAAATATATATCAGAGTAGATATGCAATTAAGGGTGTCACACAATCACTTCACACCATTCGCCAAAATAACGGTCATGCTCTTTTATTAATTCAAAACATAAGCATTTGCACAATACGCAGCGGATAGAAATCTCATCAATCATTGTAAAACATGTAACACATTACATGTAAAATGGTTCAACAACCAACAATAAAACAATTAAAACATCCCATCCCGATGTTACATCTATCAGAGCATGACCCACTAAGGAACTACACTAGACTCCAAGCACTAGCTCCTACTCAATCATTGCTCGTTACCTGAAACATAGTTGTAAGGGTGAGTTCCTCAATCAATATAATAAGCATTATAAAATATCATGTAATGCTAAGTAATTTAACACATATCATCACCCTAATCAGATCACACATATTCAGCAACGGCAATATCAACTCATAATCATCATCATCATCATACTCAAACTCAACACAACCATAAAACACACGTATAATATTGGAATACATCCATTCATATTATACGCCATACATACATACATTATGCAATGAGACTCCATGCATGCGGTACCGACTATTCGTGAACATATAGTTCAACCTCACCGACCAAATCCAGGTACGGCTACCAAGCTCACTAGTCCCACTCATTTGAGACCTAGTGACTCACTCACTAATTCCTCACCATGGGAATTAGCTACCACCCCAAGGACTATGATATGCACGCTAATCACCTAGCATGCAAACATCAACAACGATCCACAATACTAACTCACTAATTCCTCACCATGGGAATTAGCTACCACCATAAAGGCCACAATATGCAAGCTAAATCACTTAGTCATGCAAACATCAACAATCATCCACAATGGACATATGCTCACACTCTAAGCCATAAACAGTCCATTCATAATTTCAGACATGATAGATACATTCACAACATTATGCATATCATCATACATCATCAACATATTCACCACATAATCATATCATGTCATACCACATAATCAATCACAGCATTAGCACACTCTACTAATACCTATACTACTCAAAACAACGGGAAATGATCCTTACTCTATCATACATCAGCTAATTTACATTACTCAGCTGAACAACCAAAAACTGCACAACAACAGCACAGAAAAATCACAATCCTGCCCATACGCGTATTGCCTAGTCCCATACGCGTATGGCCCAATTCTCAGCCAATTCCATACGCGTACCACCTATCTCATACGCGTATGCTACGCGTACCACTTCCCCATACGCGTACCAACAGAGACCAAACCACGTTCAAAACATCATCTTCCTCATCCATACGCGTATTGCCTAGTGCCATACGCGTACCAGACCATCATAATCCAATTTCGTTCATCCAAAAGTTCACAATTTCATCATGCATCATTCCAATTAGAGTCAAATCAATGGTCTATCACTACCCACTACATGTTATCCCATAATACCCATTAATCGTCGATAAACCCCCCTTACCTGAGTTAATCCGGCGAATCTTTAAGCTTCAAGCTCTTCCTCTCTCCAACCCTTGTTCTCTGGTTCTCTTTGCCCTTTTTCCACTTTTCTGCCCCTTTTTCCTTTTCACGTGAAAAATAAACCTTTTTACTAAATGGGACCTTTTATAAATTCCAACTTTTATTCCAATAAAATAATAACCCAATAATAATAATTCCAATAATAATATTCCAATTATTTAATTAAATTAATAAATATATTATTAACTTAAATTAAATAATTATCTTATTTTATCGGGGTGTTACAGTTATCATCCTTACGTCTGTCGGTCAAAGGTGATCCAACAGATTGCGATGCTGAGTAATACAATGTCTAGGACATATGTTATAACTCATACCACGTGCAAACCATCTGCACCAAAAAGGTAAAAATATTAGTTAGAGATAATAATCTTTAAAGAAGTAAGTAAATATATAGCAATTTAAACAACTTACTTTTGTGCATACGAGAATGTGAAAGGGTTGTTGTTAACGGGTGCTAGGGACGGTAGTCTTGACCAACCTCATGCTTGGAGTAAAACAACACATCCAGAAAAGGTAGATGTGTCTTTGTGTGAGTTTTTGCATAAAGAGCTATAGAGATAGGCCAGACAAGCAGATCCCTAACTGTAACTTCCTATTCTATCTATATGTCTAAGTAAAGGTAAATACATAATATGCATACTAGAACCACTACCTTCAGGAAATAAAAAAGAACCAATTAAAAGCATAATGTAACACCTAGTTTTTATTATTCGAGCATCTTCGGTAGAATGCTCATCTAAGTATAAACTGTTATAGTATGACTTAAGGCGTGAAAAGAGTATACCTTGACCTCTTGAGTTATCATCTAACAAATTAGTCTCCAAGAGGTCCATGCAAATTGAATTTGCATAGTTGGTTTTACTATTTACAGTCTTACCTTCAATGGGCAGTCCTCAAAGCATGTAGACGTCTTTTAACGTCACGGTACACTCACCGGTTGGGAACCAGAATGTGTGTGTCTCGGGACTCCATCTTTCGCATAAAGTAAGAATGAATTTGTTATCTACTGACCAAGACAAAAAATTTCTTATATGTCAAAAATCGACGAGTTCAACATAAGGTTGAATCATCGGGTCCATGTGGACATATTCGTGGACCCGAGTCCGGAACCTTGAAACATCCTATAAAAGAAAGAACAAAAAACTTTACTAAGTTGATATGTTATTAAAAGAGACTCTATTAAAACAAATAACAAAACAATAAAATGCTTACATAAGTTGTTATGTTTGCAACCGTTCCTCTGTGCGATTCGCCCATTGTGAGGATAGACATCTTGTCGGGGATGAAAGCGGTTGGTGAAAATGAAACTACAAGAAGTTGTTGTAGATGAAATTGTAGAAGAAGTAGTGAGTGATGGTGTGGAAGAAGTTTTGATGGTGTGGATGAATTTATAGGCAAATGAATTGGAGCATGGAAAATTGTGTTTGCATGTGGTAGCCAAATGAATTGGCGCCCATGTGCATTTTGTACATGGTGTCGCCATTCAAATTGGCGCCTCCATAGGGACATGCATGACACACCTAGGTCTGATTGCTTGGTTTCGAGGTCTACATGCATGCAAGACAAGGTGTCGCCAAATGGATAGGCGCCCATGTGCAAGGAATATAAGGAGGCGCCAATTCATTTGGAGTGTGTGTTTTCATGTGTGACACGTGGTTGTCCTCTCTCTTGCATGTTGGGCATGTCACTTCTGAGTAACTTGCATGATTGCCACATCATTTCGGACTAGCTTGCATGTGTGGCACATCACTTCGAACTAGCTTGCATGTGAGACAAATCACTCACCTATTTAAGTGTCTTACTATCAACATCCAAGACTCAACCCATATTCATCTGCAGCAAGAAAATAGTTTTCATTTGCACAATATCGTCTTCACCAAAATATAGTGTCAACGTTCACTGCAATGGTGAAACATACGAGTCTGAGTTATACGGTTTTTGTTTTCGAAACACCGATACCATTCGACTTACGATCAAGAGAAATGCAACCTTCTTGCATTTGAAAAAAAGAATACAATCCTATACAGGATCGGGCATTGTGTCAAAGATCACGTATCAAAATCCAATATTTTTTTAGAACAATCAATGCAAGTTTTTCCCGCTTAAGGTACAGGATGATGAAGATGTTGAATACATGTTTGTTAGTCATGAACATTCAGGCTGCAATTGTATTGAGTTGTATACTACTCTTCAACCATGTATACCATCTCAGCAGTCTCAAATAACCAGTCAGGATGAATTTGGTGAATTTGATCCACAATGGTCAGATGACGTCAACCCAGAAGCAGAAGCAGAAGTGAACGTCGTTGATGAAGAAGAAGAGGAGACCGAGATACAGGTTGATCACATGCTGAACAACGACATTGAAGATGATGATCAACCACCGCCAATACCTCCTAATCATGTTTACAATCCGCCTCAACATATGGCAAACATGGATCTTCATGACGATGAAACATCAACAGTATTTTCTATAACTCGTATCCATGATCAGAAGGTGAATTAAAGGTGGGAGACATGTTTCGTACCAAAGAAGAATGTGTGCGAGCTATCAAAAAATTCCACATGAATAACTCTGCTGATTTTACAGTGAAATGCACTGATTCGAGAAGGTATATCATTGAATGTCGTAACATCCTTTGTAAGTTTCGGTTGGCTGCGTCTTACAAAAAGAAAAACGACTCTTGGGAGATAGCTTCAATGGACCCACCTCACAGTTGCATTGCAACTAACATTGAACAAGATCAACTTAAATTAAGCGTTACATTGATATGTCAAGACATTCCGCCGTTGGTTAATAAAGACCCATCAGTGAAGGTGAGTATAATTATATCCCATATCAGAACAACATATAATTATACTCCATCTTACAAGAAAGTCTGAATTGCGAGGACAAAGGTTGTTGAACAGGTATTCGGCAACTGGGAGGATTCATGCAAAGAATTGTCACAGTTTTTATGGGCACTAAAAACATATGTCCCAAGAACTGTGGCAATTATGGAGACATTTCCAATAATGATGCCAGACGGAACCTGTGTTACAGGTAATAGAATCTTTCACCGTCTCTTTTGGGCGTTTGACCCATGCATCAAAGGTTTCGCATTCTGCAAACTTATTATTCAAATTGATGGCACTTGATTATACGGCAAATACAAGGGTACTTTGCTTATGGCGGTTGCACAAGATGGCAACAACAATGTCTTTCCCATTGCCTTTGCTCTGGTTGAAGGTGAAACGGCTGGTGGATGGGGTTTCTTTCTTCGACATCTCAGAACGCATGTGGCTCCACAAGCCAATCTCTGTTTGATTTTTGATAGACATACTGCCATTGAGAGTGCCTACAACAACCATGACAACGGATGGCATGATCCTCCTTCTACCCGTGTCTATTGCATTAGACATATTGAACAAAACTTCATGCATGCAATAAAAGATAAGAATCTTTGCAAGAAGGTGGTGAATGTTGGGTATGCTCTAACTCAACCGTCATTTCAATATTATCGTGATGAAATTAGACTGTCTAATGAAGACGCAGGAAGATGGATGAATAACATACCAGTAGAGCAGTGGACAAGGGCATTTGACGGAGGTTGTCAATGAGGCCACATGACAACAAACCTTGTGGAATGCATGAACGGGGTATTAAAAGGAATTAGAAATCTGCCAATAACCGCCTTGGTAAGATCGACCTATTATAGGTTGGCTTCTACGTTCACAACTAGAGGTGAAAGATGGAGTGCGATGTTAATGTCTAGGCAAGTATTCAGTGAGTGTTGCATGAAAGTCATGAAAGAGGAGAGCATCAAAGCAAGCATACACTCTGTAACAGTCTTTGACCGTCATAGGCAAAATTTTAGCGTCCAGGAAACAATGGACCACAAACGAGGGGAGACCAAATTTAGCCTATGCTGTTAGACTAAACAGAAGTTGGTGCGACAGTGGAAAATTCCAGGCTTTCCGTATTCCTTGCTCCCATGTCATTGCAGCATGCGCATATACTCGTCAAGACGCTTACAGTCATTTATCTGATGTGTACAAGACCGTCACCGTCATGAATGTATATAATAAAAGCTTCTCGGTACTACCAATGGAGGAATACTTGCCTCCATACGAAAGTGATATAGTTTAACACAACGACAAGATACATAGAAAGAAAAAAGAAAGGCCAAACAACACACGTATCAAACATAAATGAATTCGACAGATAAAATGATAAGATTATGTAGTATCTGTCGTCAACCAGGACACAACAAGAACAACTGTCCCGATCGAGGAGCATCATTTGGGTCATAAGCTCTTTGTAACATTGTATTTCTATAACCTTCAATCATTATATATCATAAAGTTTTTGTTACAACGAAGTTCACAACAAACATCAGTACAAAATAAGCTAACTAAAAACAGAAATATTTCTATCTGATTATAACAATCAAATTGATGTCATCTCGACCGAACATCATTTCCCTAGCATCCTTATCAGTTTTCATTTGCATCCAACCAAAGATACTGTTGAGTCTCTCAATACTTCTAATTTTTTCCCCTTGTGGTATTTTCCAGTCTAACCAACGAACCAACTCCCTCTTCAGTTGATCGAACATAGTGATGTTCCAGAACAACATCAACATTTGAGGTTTGTCTCTCGCATAAATCATCTTTCCGTATCGGCGACGAACACCAAACATGATTGTCAAATGATGAAATGAGATGTGGAACAATGATTCACACAACACATCTATTTATAACAAAAAAATTGCATTTTACACTGAGGTGTCAATCCAATTAGCGCCTTTTTTGTAAAAATACACATGGGCCCCAATTGGATTGACTACACCATGTGCCATAGCCAATCCAATTGGCGCACCCTTCAATTTTTAAGAGAAATCGCCAATTGGATTGACGCATTCTCCTAAAAATGAGATACTTTGGAGTTTTTTTTGAAATCAGAATTATTTTGGGATTTTTCTTAAAAAAATTGAATTATTTTCGTAAAAAAAATCAAATTTTTATTGATTCGGCCTTCTTCTCATTCTACAATTAGACTATCTTAATTCTTAAATAAGGTGACATGTGAAAATAAAATAAAAATAAAATACTTATCTCTATTTTTACGAAGCGTTCCCTTACTTAAGAGGAATTGAAAAATTCTCCAAATCTTTTATAACTTTATTTAATATTATTATAAACTATAAAATAATAATGATTACGATACAATTTTTTATATTTTCTCTAATTAAATAAGTATTATATTTAATTTTTTTTAATTAGTGTTATCTTCAGTTTTTTATATAATTTTTATTTTTATTTTTAATTGTAATTAATAATTTTAATTTATTATTATTATTTTACTTTATATTATGTTAATTAGAATATATCAATAATTGATAATGAATGATTTTTTAAAATTAATATTTTCTCTTTTATTTATTATATATTTTTACTTTACATTGATAATTATTGTTTTCTTTTATTTATCATATTTTTTAATTTGTATGATAGTGTGAAATATAAATATAAATACTATTTTCTAAACACTCCCTCTATTATATTAGTTTATATTTAAATTCACATAAATCATATCAAATTCATATAGAACCATTATTTTATGAATTTACGTAGATTTTGATCAATAAATAGAAAAAGTGCGTGTCAAAGAACAACATTTCGCTGAATAAAATGTTAATCATACGTTTTCTCAATCTATTAAAAAGACATTATATAATATATGAGATAATTTTTTTTCACTTTTTCTACGTTGCATCTCCCAAAGTCCTCGATCATCTCATATGTATAACCTTTTAAAAGTTGTAAATCTGAAAAATTAAAGCATCAATATGTATTAGAACAGTCTCGAATCCCACTTTTCCCGTACTTAAGGATGAATTGGCCTAGTGGTATAGCATTATTTTCAACAACCAAGGTGACATTCGTTTGAATCCAGACTAAGGTAAAAATAATTTTCTTTTGAGTAAAATAAAGAACTCATGAATTTATGGTATAAGTTAATGTCACGAGGAAACCACAAACACACTTTTGCAATTTTGATTACCAAGTCACGAAATGATCTTTTCTCATATTTGAGAGATAACGACTCATCATTCCCACGATATGAGCAATATCGGGTCTTGTACATCAAACTACCAAGGGCCGACGAGTACAAAATATTTTTCATATTCAACTTTTCTTCATACGTAGCTGGACATAGTTTATGACTAAGTTTGAAATGAGAAATAAGTGGAATGCTCAGTGCTTTAGTCTTATCCATACAAAAACATCGAAGGACTTTCTCCACGTACATTTCTTGTGACAAGTACAACTTCTTCTTATTTCGATCTCAAATAATGTCAATACCAAGAATTTTCCGAACCTCTCCTATCATCCACATAAAGCAAGAGAAAAATGAAATCACCTTCGGAGAAATTCCAGAAAAACACATAATGACCGGCCTTGGTCATCTTGTACCCATGTTCAATCATCACCGATTTGAACTTTTGATACCATTGGCGAGGTGCTTGTTTCAAACCATAAAGACTATTAACCAATTTGCAAACATAGTCTTATTTTCCCTTCTTTCGGAATCCATCCAATTGCTCCATGTAAATTTCTTCATGTAGATCACTGTGAAGGAAAGTCGTTTTCACGTTCATTTGCTCTACTTCTAAATCAAGACTAGCGGCTAACCCAAGAACCACTCGAATAGATTGCATCTTCACAATCGGAGCAAAAATCTCGCCAAAGTCAACGCCTTTTCATTGTTTAAAAACTTTTACCACCAAGCGAGCCTTGTATCTTCTTTGAGAAGTACACTCATCTTGCTTAATTCGATAAGCCCATATATTCTTCAATGCTCTCTTACCCTTTGGTAACTTCACTAACTTAAAGGTATTATTCTCACGAAGTGATTACATTTAATCCTCCATGGCATTCATCCACTCCTTTTTGTTCGAGGGGTATCAAACAAAAGCCCTTTTATCACGAGTAAACCACCTCAACTCATTAGAAGCAACAAGTTGCTTAACACTTCCAACCTCTTGATCAACCTCATTTTCAACAACGTCTTCCGTAGCACCTACATCAATAATGCCATTAGGATTTAAAACATTATCAACTTTCAAATCCATACTTTGATTTTCAATTGGAACATCTTCGAAAGTGATAGGGGTAGGAGTAATAGTAGTTGAATACGTATCAACCATTTCTTCATCTTCAAAAATCGGATATATATTCTCAACTTTATCAATGTCCTCAATGGTATAATCCTCCATGAATACGACAACACGACTATAAATAAGCTTCCGTTGATCCAAATCAAAGAATTGGTACCCAAACTCATCAAATCCATACCTATCAAATACACATTTCTTCGACTTCTCATCCAATTTCGATCTCTCATCCTTCGGAATATGCACATAGAACATGCACCCAAACACCTAAAGATGGTCGTAGGAAACATCTTTACCACTCCAAACATGATTTGGAACATCAAACTTCAAGGGAGCACATGGAGTGAGCTTTAAAAGATGCACATAAATCTAATTTGAATGTTACTCTGAAGCAATTTTCTTTTCTTTTTCAATTTTACTCTCTTTCCACCAATACACTCCACGTCTCATTGTATTATACTTTTATACTTCCATAACCTCCCTCTCTGTGTCTCTGTGTGTGTGTGTGTGTGTGTGTGTGTGTTTGCGCACGCGTGTGCGCACGCGCATGCACATATGAAAGAAAAAAAATATAAATTGTCTTAATTATCATAATCACACATAACACAAGTATTAGGTAATACAACCATTGAATTTCAGATGCAAGAGAGGTCAAAGTCTGATATTCAGCTTCAGTAGAAGATCTTGACACAATGATTTCTTCTTATACTTTCAAGGAAAACACAATAACCTTTTTTAGTTTTAAGACATTGTGCCCGGTCTAAATTAGTAAAACCATTTAGTTTTAGTTAAGCATGGCTAGAGAAAAAAATGCATGTTCCAGGTGAAGACTTGAAGTACCTCAAAATATGAGTGACTGCATTAAAATGAGAAACAATAGAATTTGAAATGAATCGATTTAGTTGTTGCATAGACAAAAATAATAATTCAAATTTAATACATAAAAATAATAACAAAAATATATGACATTCATTTTATTTCCTCTTTTATCAAATAATTATACTAGATTCACCAAAATAATAATAGTTTCACATTCAACATAATAATAATAATAATAATAATAATAATAATAATAAGATAAAATTATAGTTTGTTCCCCCTATTTTACCTGATTCACGAAATTAGTCTCACTATTTAAATTCAAATGATTTTGATCCCCCTCTCATGTTTTTTAATAGAAAATCAACGAGATATTCATTTTTTAATTTATACTTTTATCTATAAAGTTCCACATGTTGGAGAGTTCGGGAGAGTCGGGAGAACGAATTAGACTAATGCTCTAGGACCACAAGAGAGAGAGACACCACATCTCAACCCAAAACCTTAAGATGTTAGGTAAATGGATCATCCCTCTTATAAATCTAACATTCCACCCATTCTTAGGCAATATGGGAATTTAACCACTCACACTTACAACCAACACTCTCCCTCACAAGTGTGAGTCCCCCACATCCCATAACATGATCCAACACCAGATCCATCTCCCACTCTCCCACAAAGTCGAACCCCAGATCTGATACCACTATTGGGGAGCCCGAGAGAGTCGGGAGCACCAATGAGACTAATGCTCTAGGACCACAAGAGAGGGAGACGTCCCATCTCAACCCAAAACCTTAACGTGTTAGGTAAATGTGCCATCTCTCTTATAAATCCAACATTCCACCCATGCATAGGCAATGTGAGACTTTAACCACTCACACTTGCACCAAACACCATAGTATGTTTATATACAATGATTTGTCATGTTTCACAAGAAACATGTCATTTAAAAAGAGAAACATCGTTAATTTTAAGTGCAAAAGTATGAAAGTGGATCAAAACTGTTTAAATTTAAAACAGGGAGACCATTTTCGTAAATTAGATAAAATAAGGGGACCAAAATTGTAATTAAACCTAATAATAATAATAACAATAATAATAATAATAATAATAATAAAATTTCATATTTAACATAATAATAATAATAATAATTTTAGATTAAACAAAATAATATTTAAGTAATTTTGCTAATTATTAACGGATATGGATACTCGTGAGTACGGGTATCATCAAATCTCTATCGGTGCCTATAAGGAAAAGGTAATTAAATATCCATTTATTTTACTCGTAGATACCCATTAAACTATTCAACCCATACCCGTGATAGGTTTTACCCGCTGACATGTTTTTTTTACCATCCTTAGATGTGAGATCGAGTGTGGTGAGATATAATAATCTATCAATGAATCTTTTATAAGACGTAGGGTCTTCTAGAGGGGTGTCACCAGTGACACAAAGTTTAGTTGTTAGATTGATAGGAATGACAAATGGCTTGGAACTTAAGTAACCAATATTTTCAAGGAGCTCAAATGTGTATTTCCTTTGGTTAACAATGATACCCTTCTCTGACCTGGTAATTTCTAAGCCAAGAAAAAATAATTTAATTGACCAAGATATTTGATGCAAAATAGTTGGTTAAGAAACATTTTAACATTATTTATTGGTGTCATGCAGTGTTCAATTAACACTATCATCTACATACACCAATAAAGTTGTAAAGTTAATGCCTTCTGACTTGGTATATAAAGAATGGTCCGCACAGGGTTGAATGTACCCCAAAAGTGGTTAAGGCTAAGGAGAACTAGGAATGTCATTGTCGACTGGCTTGTTTGAGACCAAAAATGAACTTTTGTAATCTGCATACCTTAGAGGAATTGACATTGTATACAAGACGACCAGGTGCCAATGACATGTAGAATTGTTTAAGGTGCTAATGTTTAATAGATTCCAAGGCCAAAAGAACTCTAACCATGGTGATTTTTGAAACTGGAGATAATGTATCAATGTAATCCACCATTTCCAACCGAATGTAACCTTTTGCTACAAATCTTGCTTTGTATCTCTCAATTGAGCCATACATCTTATATTTGATCTTTATATATCCACCTGCAACCAACTCGCATTTTTCTTGAAGGAAGATCAACAATGGTCCAAATACTGTTTTTATCAAGGGCAAGTAACTTTATATTCATGGCTTGCTTCCAACAATCAATTTGAGAGGTTTGGTTGTAGGTCTTACGTTTAGATTGTGTGGATATTTAGTAACATAAGGCTTTATAGGTAGGTGTTCAATACCGATATGACAAAACATACGATAAAGGGTATGCAACGTGGTTAGTTAATGCAATATAAGTGTTTAAAATAGAATTACAATGAAAATATTGCAAATATCCAAGTTTCTTAACCATTATAGTAGACTTTATGAGGATCAAAGGGTAGAAGAGGGATCAATATCATCATTCATGACAACTATAGGCTCAAGGTTGGATGTGTTATGAGGGAAGGTTAGAGTTGTGAGGTATAGGTTTAGGAACACATTCATATGATAACGGGTGAGTTTGATAGTGATATTTAATGGGTGTGAGGATGTCACAGGCTGAAATGGTTGAAAGGGAAAATGAGTCTCATAAAAAAATGAAGTTTCTAGGCACAAATAAGTTATTAGAATTAAGACAATATAAAATATACCTCTATGTGCCACATTTGAATCCAAGGAAAATAGATTGTTTTGGCTCTAGAATCAAATTTGATTTTATGTATTTGTAAATTGGTTGCATAACATAAATAACCAAAGACTTTTGGATGGACAATTGAATGCGACTCTTTGTATAGAAGTTCATATGGGCTTTTGTATTTAAGGAAATGGCTAGGTTGCTTGTTAATGATGTGGACATCATGTTGAGCGCTAGAATTCCACATAGATAAAAGAAAGTTGGAATGGAAAGAGAAGGATCTAACCATGTTGAGAATGTGTTGATGTATTCTCTTAACTAGACCATTTTATTAAGGAGTCTCTACACAAGATCTTTGGTGAATTATTCCTTTTGAACTGAATAATGAATCCATAGAGAATTCAATGTCGTTGTCAGACCTAAATCATTTTAAAGTGGTATTGAATTGATTCTCTATATAAGACACACAATTGGCAATGTTTCTTTAGTTTTCATACTTGGTTTTATGAAATATTATCCAAGTGAACCTGCTAAATTGATCAACTAAAATAAGAAAGTATTTATGGCATAATATAGAGACAATAGAAAAAGGCCCTCATAAGTCACCATGCAAGAAATCAACAGGAGCATAGAAATAAGTATCACTATAATGAAAAAGAAATTTCTTTTGTTTAACATAAGGGCATGAATCACAAAGTGACCAAGTATTTTGACTAGATACAAAGGGAAAGAATTTTGAAATGGCATGCAAGCCAATGTTAGAAGTGTGGCCTAGCATATAATTCCTAAAGATGGAATCTTCATTAGAAACATAAGTGTAAACAAATGATCAAACCTATAATTGAAGTGTTAATCACATATAATCCATTTGAAGCTTAGCTATACCAATGATTGTCTTGGAAAAATAAGTTTCAATGGTGTGGTTAGTCCTCCCATAATAAGTGCACACTCGATTGGTGCCTCTAGAGGAACCTTTCCATTTCCATCTATTACCTTACGAATCTTGTATAGTTCTTCTTGATTATCAGAGATTCTAAAAACATCATTTTGAGAGAACCAAATCTTGAGGTTTTGCAAAACATCAAGTGTTGATTCAAACTAAAGCGCAAAATACACAACCGCCTCATTGATACACCAATGGATCCATGATTAGACAGTGGTATTGCAGCAAACCTAAGGAGAGTAAAGAAGATCAAATGCATTAGGTTTTGGAAGTGTACCATAAATGAATTTTTCTTTGTTCTTGGAGATCAAAGCAATATGCATAGATCTTGTCTAAGAATGATATTTTATGTTATCTAAAAGAGGAGCAACAAGTATGAGAGGAGGACTTTCATTAAGACGTAAGTTGTAGTGATTGGATAAATTGATTGATAAATCATTGTAGTTGGCAAGTGCCATTGGAGATTGATCGAGAGAAAAGAAAAGAAAGGATCAAGAGTGTAACACATATGCATAATTTACTTCTGATACTTGTTTTGAACTGTAAGATTTCTTTATTAACCATTCATGTGCTTTGATAATTGTTTTTAGCTTGGATTATTTGAGTCTATTTTAGATGAGTCTTCTTGTAATGAATTTGTAAAGGTACTTGTGGTGCAAGAGAAACACTGTTCTTCTACAATAATGGTGATTATCTAGAGAAGGATTTCCGGACATGTTGGAACCATTACTCTGGCTACTAGTTTTTTGTTGTTCATCTACTTTGGTAAATGTTAGTTTGTATGCTTTGTATATGTTTGATGAAAAGCACATTTACTTAATAACTCTTAAGAAATGATGTTTTATATGTTATGAAGATAAAGCATTTTGGCATAATCATATGCAAAGAAGGTTTTGCAAAAGAAGAGGTGATGTCATAGTAAACAACCTGCTCTTTTTTTGTTAATTAGAATTGTATGTTTTAGGTCTTAAAATTAATTTCTTCTAGTTCTGTTGAAAATATAGTGTTGCATTTAATTTTTTTGGTTGTGGTGTTACAACTTGTTCTTTATTATTTTAATGAATTTTAACCTGTCATATACATAACCTGTTATTGAGTACAATTTTGTTAATATCATCTCAGAAATTTATCTACAAAAATATCAATTTGTCCAAATTCCATTATGTTGTAATGGTGTAGCACCGCTATAGTGACTATTTAACCATACTGTCTTATATTAATGTATACAAATATATATTATTTTACATTCAACTCATATTTAAGCATCGATTTTAAAGATTCATATCATTCAAAATCAATTTTGTCAATTCACAATCAAACATTAACTTTTTAATTGTCTTATAATTGTTTTTTAAGGGAAGATTTGCAAGTTCCATCTTCCCCTTATTTCCCTGAGCACGCACGCACACGGATAGGGACCCTTACCAATGGTGAAAGAGCGTTTCCAGATATTATTAGTCAGCTTTTTCAATGTGTCGGTCATTCTTTTTTTTATAATCAGGTTTGGGTATGAAACTGCACTTTAGTATTCTAGTTATTAATAAAATGTTTTGGTATTTAGAGAAAATAAAACTTATATTTGTTGTTAAAACTGATCTTTAGGAAAATGACTTTGTTCTTAAAATTGATCTTTAGGAAAATGAAATGTTGCATCATAAGGAAAACTTGAATGGGTATCTCTCCTATCAAACTGACCAAAGTTTATATAAGATCAACCAGGATACTGACCGTGAGTTTTTCATGAGTGCAAAAGAAGCCAAAGAGTATGGACTCATAGACGGTGTTATAACAAATCCCCTCAAAGCTCTCCGGCCATTATCGGCTGCAACCGAGGTTAATGACAAGACTAGTGTCTAAAATAGAGAGAGATTGTTGCTTCATTATTGAGTAAACCATAATGTTAAGTAGGATTGGTTGATCTTCTCGGGTTTCTTCTTCTTCTTCTTAAGTTTGGTGGTTGTTGGGGAGTCTGAATCACGTTTTCGACTCTGAAAAAAAGATGGCATGTTAGAGTCACTTCGAGATTAGCTATTGTACATGTGGAGAAAAGAGTTACATTTTTCTTTTGAGGTTCTTCTTATTTCATGGACTCTGGTGCATTAGTTGGACCTTCGATATTGGTCTTGTCTTCTATTTCGGTTTCACTTATAACAAAAATATACATGAAGTCGGCAAAGCGAAAAGGGAGAAATAATAAAATAATAATGGATTAACATGTACCTGCTTTCTTCTCGGGATTTTCTTGCAAGTTGGAAAAGGCGGTCGACAGTCTCTTTCAAAATTTTTCTTCGGAGAAGCTTCTTTCAAAGTATTTCGACCACCAACCATCAATCTCCACTTTGGAGAAGAGAGATGTTTGGTATTGGAATGTAGGTAGTTATAGGACTTGTTGTCGAACGAACGCCATGCATTCTTTGTATTCTTGAATGGAAAACTTCCTTTCCGACCAACAAATATCGTCCTCCCTAGTATAAAGGGACTTTGGCAGCATTTGGCTGAAACCAAATTTCCTAGCCACTAAATTAGGCCGATAGCCAATGAAGGTGAATCCAATAGTTACTGTCTTAATACGAGTGAATAAGAGTGCCAGAGTTAAGAAGGCTGTCCAAACGAAGTTCGACATTGCAGCAGTAGAGGGAGTCACACCAGGAAACCAATTTTGAAACCAGGTTGGGTCAACACATCTATCAACGAAGGGGGTCATGATCGAAACAAAAGTTATTGATTCAAGGAACATGTTAATGTACTTCATGAAAGTTATTTATGAGGGAGTATCATATGGAGTGGTTAAGGAAAGTCTAGTGCCTTCGATGCCTCTACAGTCATTTTCTTCCATCAAATATTTTGAACCGGTTATGTGTAACTTTGATTCGAATGTGGCATTCAACCAAAGTTGTAAAAGCCATAAGGGACTAGAAAAAGATATTTTTTGTTGGTTTCAGGGAGATGTTTGAGTTTGTGGGAAGCGCTACCTATAGATTGATACAAGTTTACTAAGAGTAATTTACTAAGTGAGACTTTTCGACCTTCGTCGAGTTGGATTGCTAAAGGAACATGTTTTTTTGGCTATTTGCAAGGAATCAGAACAAAATAAAAAATAAGATAGCCAAAGAGTCATAAAAGCTTATTGTTCTTGGTCGAAGACCTCTTCAGTCTTTTTCTGGTGATGATCGACGATGTAGTTTTTAAAGTCGGGGCGTTTGAAAATGAACTCATTTATAGAGTCATTTTTCTTGTCAATGACGGACACATGGCATACGTGTATTGATGTGAAATGTTCCATTTCTTAAGAAGTGGGAGAGTTGATAGAAGTGGAGAAGTTAGTGAAAATATGCAAATCCATGATCTCCAAGAAAATAGAAGTAATGATGAATTTATGAGAAGATCTTCTGGAAAATGACAATTGCATTAAAGTGGTAATGACGACGCTGACGTCAACAAGAAGGGTTGAACAATGTCGAAAATAAAATAAAAATGTCACTTTTTTCCTTTTGATTAAAAGGAAAGTCAAAACATGGTATTTTGGGGGATAATTTGTTAACTCAGATTTTTGACACAAGTATTAATTATAAAGATGTGATAAGTTTCATGTGATAATGAGTTTATTGCCAAAAATCAAAGTGGTCGGTTACGACCATGGAGATCTCAACGGAATTGATTTGTCGAGAAGTAGTATCAACTTTGGTCAAATTGCAATCAGTCAGAGACAAGGGAGTTTATTGGTTTTAGAACTTAGTGAAATTCAGAGTACCCAAATTATTTATTTTCCAAAACAGTCGAATGAGGTGTAAGTGAATAAGATCAGACATTTATTTGAGGACACGTGAGAGCCTGTCGAAGATGAAAGCATGGAGACGAAAACATGACCTATTTTTCTTAGTCGACCGTTGTAGACGGTTAACTTAGGACTAGTGTATAAGTAAGCATTCACTTATGTTTTAGAGGTCCACAATTGTACATAAATTCTATAAAACTCAAAGTATTTATGTATTTGTCAGAAAAGAGTAAAGAATGTATGTATACGCGTTCCATTTTTTACAAATCGAATTCTTTATTTTCAGTTATTTACTGCATTGAATTTTATTTCAATTATCTTTTGTTTCTTTTATATTTTGACTTCAGTGTCAAAATATGCTTCATACCTTTAATTTTTACAGAATATATCCTGGATTCTTTTCAAATTTAATCCCTTAAATAAAATAAAATTTGTTTTGTTTATCAAATTTCACAGTAAACAATTGTTTTATCCTTAACCCTATTATATATATAAAAAATTAATGTGTATTTCTTTCTCTTTTGATAAATATTTGATAATTTAAATTTTAACTTTAAGTTTTAAAACTACTCCAACAAACATATATTTTACCTGTGATATCCCACGGTTATAAGCTTTATAGTTTATTCTATTCATAGTTGAACCAGCGCAAATCGAATAATGGAACTCACATCTTCTATTCATTTTGGTTCTCTTGTTCTTTCCCCATCGTCTCCCACTTCTTCTTCTCACTCTCACACCCTTTCTTTTACTTCACCCTCTTCACGCTTCTCGTGGTAAGCAATTTCCTTTCTTAACCGCTATGCAGTTTTATGCTTTTCTTTTAACTCTTGAAATTTATGTTATTTTTATCAAAAATTAGGTTCAGACTCTATGAAGAACAACACTAACCCCATTTTCCATTTCCTTATCATTATTTCTTTGGGTTTTTCACAATCGAACATGAAATTGGGAGCAAGTAGAAAAGTTACTCAAAAATCTGCTTTGAAGGTGAATGCGGTTCATTGAAAGAGAAGAAGAAAAGTGAAAATTCTCTTTTGACATTACAATGGAGATCTTCTATATAAAGAAAGATAAAAAAGAGTTAGTTACTATTAAGTTTCACCACAAAAATATCATGTGAATTCTATATCTATTCATTCTTTAGGATCACTATATATACATATTACAAGACTATTTGTTTACAATCTGTTACAAAATGTACTGGTCTTAGAAATTCCAATCATAAAGGATTCCTAAATATAAGGCAACTGCAACAGCCAATAACAACACATAAATATGCAATAAATAACAATAACCTCCATCAGTGGAAGTTAGAGCAAAACATGACACAAAGTCAAAGTTTTGGAAATGATTTTTGGCTTGGTTAGAGTGGGGAGAAGAGGAGAAAGGCTATTCCTAAAGCATACAAAGATAAGAGGGGAAAGAAAAACCCTTGGAGTTCCTTTTCTTGAAGTTATATAGATATGACTCAATATGCTCATTTCTTTTGGATTTAGCACACAAACAAGCAATCAATAATTGAATTCAAGCTCCTAGGATCTCCATTTGGCTTGGCTCTTAACTTGGCTACCCATGGCAATGGTCCCCTTTTCTCAATCTTAAGGTAGGATCCCTATCACATAAAAGCAAACATCAAAAAGTTCACAACACAATAAAGGGAATGGACAAAGAATAAGTTTGAAGGAGAAGTCCTTTGAGATCAACTTTGAATTTTAGCATTCTAAAGGCATGAGACCTAGTTGCTCTTCAACAAATTTTGCATTCTAAATGCATGAGGCCTAGTTGCTTTTGAACTCCTTTAAGCATGGGTAATTCCTAATTCTAAGTCCTTTCTCCTTTTGCATTTGGGTTCACATCAAAACAAACACAAAAACAACACAAGATAGCAATATATTTATATACAATAATGGGCTCAAATGAGCAAAAGAAAAATGACATAAACATAAAATATGTGCTCAAGTGAGCAAAGATGAAAATCAAGATGAATAATGAGGAAGAAATAAATGACATTAAAAGTAAAGGACAAGAAATTAAAAGCTCAAATTAAAGTTAGTAGTTAGTAAGGTTATGTTAGCTTGTCATAAGACAATGTGGCGCTATGTTAAGCAATCGTAAGCGGACTAATGTAGTAGTCACACCTATCTGAGGTCGGTCAATAAGAATATAGGCAAAGAACACAAGTTAGAGATCATGACTAGTAAGCCAAGCTCCATAAACTTTCCATGCCAAACAAAAGGGGAAGGGTCTTGTATTGACTTTTGGTTATTTGCTTGACCAAGAAGCAACCTATCTTGGAATGTTAAACTTCTCATTTATCAAGACCAACCTCAAGACTTTAACTCATCGGCCATTGATGGACAGAAAGGGATGAAGATGAAAGGGAGGGGAATAAGAAGACAACAACCAATCCCAATTGATCAAAGTTGATTCAAATCAACCTCAATCAACATTAAACAAAAGAGAAATGAAGATAACAAGTCAAAGAGTCAATGATATTTTTTTTTGGCATTTTTTAAATTAAAAGAAAATACAAATAAAAAAAATAAACCAAAAGGAACCTCAAATTCAATTCAAAGCAACTTTAAAAAGTCCAATTAAATTCTCATAGGTTCAACATAGTCAAACAAGCTTTGACTAATTTTTTCACAAATTTTTGAAATCAGAGAGTAATTAAAATCAATTAAAAACAACTAAAAATAGCATAATATGAATTAAAATCTCAAATAATCTCAAAAAAAACAAGAAATTGTTGAGACTATTTTTCATTGACTTACCGTGATCCATAAATGCTATGAAAATATTTTTGAATTTTTTAAAAGTCAAAAAGTATTTTAAAATGAATTAAAATCGTTAAAAACCAAATAATTCATGAAAAATATCAAATGAAGTCACAAAAATAATTAAAAATCAAAATATGAAACTAGATTTTTCAAGAAAATTTATGGAGTTGGTCTCATATTTTTATGACTTCAAATGAATTTTTAATGAATTTTTGTAAATGAAATGAATTAACAGAAAATAAATGGAAAATGAAAACAAGCGAAAAAACCACAGCCATCTGATCCACATTCATTAGTTGACGTGGCATTTGACACGGTCCAGATCTGAGGGAACACGGTGTACACAAGTCAAGCGGGCCACAACATGAATTAAAATAAGTAAGTAACACGAACGCACAGGATTAGATCCTGAACACAAGATCTCAAGGCCAGGAGTATGCACACGTGGTGCTGGTGGTGGAAACCACCATCTTCTCCGGCGAAGCAACAGAATCCGGCCACCAGTTGCAGAAAATAAATCTTAATGAAAATGAAAAACAAGGCCATGGAAATAAAGCTCTTGTGATGGAGATCATCACTGTACCAATGGATCTCCCTCACTCTTCCTATATTGAGATAAATGTGAAGGAGAAAATCATGGTGTCCACACGGATTACTCTTGAAATGAAGAATTGAAAGCATCAACAACTTGCCTCAAGTGTGAGGACTTCAGAAAACAACAGAAACACAAGAATGCTACATTGAATTAAGAGTTCTAGATCCAAAAAGTTTGAGATTATACCTCTGAATTGATAAACTTCTGGCCATGAATTCTCCAAGATCCTTGCTCCTCTTTGATCTATGAATGTAATGGAAGTGATAGGCTAAGGATTTTGGCTTTAAAACTCAGCTAATGATGCTGAATTTCAAGCTCGAAAAATTGAAGAAAAGTGATTAATTCCTTTGGTGAGGGTTATGGTTTCACTTCTGCAACACTTGGGATCTCCAAAAGCTTCCTGAATGAAGCTCATGAAGGTGTTATTTATAGCTGAATGTGGTTGTGCATCACACTTTATTCATGTGCATGCGAATTTGAATTTTGATGCATAGGCCTATGTGGGCGTGTGGAAGGCCTAATGATGGCTGAAGGATCTTGCTGAGTTCATGCAGAAGGCATTTGGACGTGCACAATGGATGGAAACATGCTTGCAATTCAAGTTTCATCATAAAGTATTAAAATGCACCTTAATGAAAATAAATTCGAAACTCCCAAATGGTAGACCCAAATGAGTATTGTGAGTAATGGTTGGAAAGCTCTTGAAATAAGGAACAAAAGTCATGTTGGGAAAAAAATCATTTTACATGTGAAAGTTTATGAAAACTGGCTGGGAAAATCCAAGTACAAAACATGTTCAAATCATTTTGAAAAAGTTCACAAAAAACAAGCTTATTCAAACCCCTCTGTCCTCATGATACAAGCTTCAAATGAAAACATCTCCAACATAAACGTTGTAGATACTTTCAAGATAGTCAATATAAACTCAAAGTTTGCATCATTTGGATTTTATATGACAAAGTTATGGGCATTTGAAGTTGGGTACTTTTTCAAATTCAATGAATTAGGTCCAAGATGACCTATACTATTTTGCATTATCACATGTATTTATTTTAGGATTATGAAATTTTGTCCAACATAAAATTTTAAGTAGACATCTCAATATTTCCAATGCATTTGGTCTTACCTAAAAATCATAAACATTAAGGAAGTTATGCCCTTGGTAAGTTGACCCAAAATTAGGGTTTCAGTCAAAATGACCTATAATGTTTTGAACTCAATGATGACCTTCCAAGTTTCAAATGGATTTTTGATGAACATGAAAGTTGTTAATATGGTTCTTAGGAACATGTTTTCTCTTGGGGTCATCTTCATTTGACAAACACATCAAAAAGTATATCTCATTGATCCTCTGCTTAGTCAGATGACTTGACTGGTCAACTTTTCAAGGCCAAACTTCCAATCTTGATGAATAAATGATTAAGGGGCCTCAAATAGGCTAATATATGCATAAAATGATGAATGAAAGAACTTCCCTTGATTAAATTTTATCAGAGGTTGAGATTGCTTCATGGGCAAGGCACAGTCAAAGCGTAGTGAAATTAGGGTTTCTTTGGGAAACAATCTTCAAGCCCTTTGGGTTATCTTGATCAAATTGGAAAATTGAGATACTTGGGAGACATATATGATGATTAGGAACTTTTTGGACCATTTTCATGCTTTTTCTCATCTTCATCTAGCCATTTCATTGGGCTTAGGAGCCTCCTAGGAGCATTGTGGAGTACATGATAACTTGAGCTTCAAAATAAAAAGAGTTAGTGACATATTTTTGTGCTTTTGGTTAATAATCAAATAAGAAAAGAAATAATATAAAATACAATGATGCTTGGTGGTTTCAAAACACTCAAACAAGTCCCAACCCTAGGGTTAAGGAGCCAATCATGCTATGATCCTTGAGGCAATGCACTTGTGCAATAACATGATGTCATGAGGGATCTTAGGGTCAAAATTAGGGTCTTACAGATGCCCCTATTTAAGTTCGTTCTAGCCGGATATATGAAGGTTAAACTCTTCTTCTCGACGAGATAAAATGAGCTTAAATAATAACAAAGAGACGAATTTTGGTCCCTAAGAGACCTCATGATGCAAATGTATGCATGCAAAATAAAATCTTCATGGTGAATAAGTGCCACAAAGAAAAAGAAATCGGGAGAGTCTGAAGGTCCATAGGAGTAACACACTCACTAGGGAGACAAAGACCCTAGGGGAAATAAGGTAAAAATGCGTGAGCAGGTCACGACTTGAAAACTTGCTGGGAGACACGAAGGGATTCCACAAAAATAAATCGATGGAAAGAATCAAGCTTACACAAAGACGCATGTATTGGGAAATATGCCAATACAGCACAACTATCCACAAAGGATACATCGGATAAAAATCCGAACTCAGACGGGGATATCCACAAAGGACTCAGTCGAGGAAGAAAGAAAACGAGATATTACCGGTTACTGGGTAATAAACTCAAAGAGAGACATGTTATCAAAACACCGGTTACTGAGAGAGAGAACAACACGCTCAGGGAGAAAGAGTATCTAAGACCGGTATAAGGGTGAGAGATATCAATCATCCGAAACATCTATGGAGGACCCAAAAGGCACATCTCAACTCAGGAGAATCTGACTCCACAGGGGACAAAAAGTCAGAATAGGGAGCAGAAAGAAGGAACACCTGGGATACCGGTTACTGGGTATATAATAGGTGACCAACCAAGCGTGAATTGGGAACATGTCCAAGACACTCATCATCCTAAAGGAGGGCTGAAAAAAGCAAACTCGACTTACATGATGGATATTCGATTCCACAAGGAAATACGAATCTTACTCGACTGGGGAAGAAAAAGACTTCGACTGAAGAGCGCATGAGATATATTATCTACTACCGTTATATGGGTAAAAAAATGTAGATAACATACTCGCATGGAAGATTATCCACAATTGGTTACTGGGTTAATAAAGGATAAATCGACCGAAAAGAAAGGACATCGGGATACCGGTTACTGGGTATAAAATGATGACCAATCAGAAGGAGAAATAATAATTACCAAACAAAGGTAAATGAAAGATGACTCGCTAGGGATAAAATGCCTGACAAAAGCATTTATCCAAGATATATATCACCGGTTACTGGGTGGTATACTAAAAAACGAAGGAATATCAATACTGGTTACTGGGTAAAGATAACCAATAACGAGGGGATTACATCTACCGATTACTGGGTAGAAAACCACAAAAATAGGACTTACAACTACCAGTTACTGGGTAGAAGGCCACAAGATCCACTGGGGAAAGGATGAACAATTACTGGTTACTGAGCAATTGAACAACTGAACCACAGGGAACTGTAGGGAATAACAAGAAAGGAATCAATCTAGGAATAAGCTAGAAAGACACAGTCAAACAAGACTCAACCCGATGAGGATATAGCTCAGGGGAGTAATTCCATCCCGATACACAATTGGGGAGGAAACTGAAACAATAATCATCCACGAGGACATAACTCAGTGGGGAAGAAAGAAGCAAAGATAGACACTTTCTGCTTATGGGGTGACTCTATATGGAGAGATCAGACACAAACATCCGCTCGGGGAAGAATATTTCACCAATAGCAGGAGATAACAAAAAAAGATATATGGCAAGGAATGCGATCATGAATATCTGAATGCTATGATTATGCATGTATATGCATGATTTGTGTATGATTAATGCTGACACACAAACATATCTAACACAAACAAGTCCAAGAATCACGAACAGACACTCGACAAACATCTCGACAAGAAGGGTGAAACCTACAGGAGAACTCCGCTTAGGAATAACCCAAGAAGGATGAAAATAAATCATCAGGGGTATCAAACCCTATCCCAAGGCTACACTCGCTGAGGATACAAAGAAGATGTATTCAGGAGCAGCCAAAGAAGATGATCAAACAGAAGACCCAACTCTGATGGGGATTATCTCTGGAATAAGAATAATCAAAGGGAAAACTTTAACCATAACTGGGAATAGGCAAAGTTAAAGCTTCCAACTGCAGGAGATAACACTCTGCACAGGAGAAGTCTTCCAGGAGCAAACAATCCTGACATAAGGAAAATGCAGACAATCTGTCGGGGAATTTCCATCAACTCTCTCGGGGACAGGTGGTTAAATGACAATAAGATCCGCCGGAGAAGAAACTCTACTGGGGAAGCTTACCAAGGAATGATATAAAACTCTGCGAGGAACAACCACCAACCAGATGTGCACCAATCAAAACACTCCCTCCTATCTGCTGGAGAGGAAACTCTACAAAGGGGAAAAATAACATTTTGCTCCACTGGGGAAGGAAATAAACATCTTCACCACCAGTACTGAATGCTAGAAGAAATCTTCAGACTCGGAGGAGATACAAACATCAAACTCTGATCTGGCAACCCTACCGGGGACAAACTGCAAATGCTCTTGAGGGAACTACCCTGGCTGGGAAAATGGGAAATGAGTCCTTCATCAACGAGCGACATACTGGGGATACCTCTCTTCCAAATACATGAAAAGGGAAATAAACCATTCATCAACTGCACTAGGTAACCTCCTGCTGAGGAGATAAATATTTGGAAAGATAGCTCTGCAAGGAACACATGCTTACTCCGTTGGAGATTCTTACTCAGGCTGGGGAAAGACAATCTTTCTCGTGAGTAGACAGTCAAGATAATGAGATAAGGAATATTCTCCACTTAAAACATATCAACTTTTATCAATCTATAAGGGATTTTAGGTCAGTCCACCCAAGGGATGACAACCATACAAATGATAAAACACAAATGCCAGTGCCTGATATAGAGGGATATACACCTCTAAAAGATCAAGGCAAAAAATGGAACAAGAGGGACCATTCACAGATCAACCACATGCCAATCATGGATAGCTTCTCATATCAGACCTCTGGGAAGCTGATGATGTATTAGTCTTTCTGTGCTCACTGGGGAGACAACTTGAATACTGATGAAGAGGATATACGAATGCAAGAATATGAACAAATGTCTTACCCTTTGATGAACATACGATCCTTGGGAAAGCACTGAGGACATTCCACTTATCCTTTCAGTCATTGTGAATGTTCGCTTTGTTTAAAACAGTTTATTTATGAAAACTATATTTGTTTAAAACAATGATATTCATCAATTAAAACATGCAAACATTTGTTAAACAGAAACAAATAAGAGTGCAAAGAATTGGATAAAGGCTTAAATTTATTTAAGAGAATGGTAGTCTGCAAATGACGAGACTCCGTGGATCTTTACCAATTTGAAATTGGTGATATACATGGAAAAGGGCTACATTAAACATAATGACCGTTTATCCACCAACTCTAAATCCACTGTATTCAAAACTTCAGTTGATGATGACTGAGCGAGAATCTTTGACAGATGACAGTTGTAGAACAAAGTATTGTCAGGATGCAGTTACTTGCCAAATCCCTAATTTTTGCCTAGGTTGCCCCAGGGTGAGGTATTCTTTGACAGTAGACATCTCAAGCTTTCCAATTCATTTTGTCTCACCTCAAAATCATAAAAATTAAGGAAGTTATGCACTTGTAAGTTGACCCAAAATTAGGGTTTCAATCAAAATGACCTATAATATTTTGAAATGAATGATGACCTTCCAAGTTTAAAATGGATTTTTTATGAACATGAAAGTTGTTCATATGGTTCTTAGAAACATTTTTTATCTTGGGGTTATCTTCATTTGACAAACACATCAAAAATTATATCTCATTGATCCTCTGCTTAGTCAGATGACTTGACTGGTCAACTTTTCAAGGCCAAACTTCCAATCTTGATGAATAAATGATTGAGGGGCCTCAAATAGGCTCATATATGCATAAAATGATGAATTAAAGAACTTACCTTGATTAAATTTGATCAGAGGTTGAGATTGCTTCATGGGCAAGGCACAATCAAAGCATAGTGAAATTAGGGTTTCCTTGGGAAACAATCTTCAAGCCCTTTGGGTTATATTGATCAAATTGGCAAATCGAGATATTTGGGAGACATATATGAGGATTAGGAACTTTGTGGACCATTGTCATGCTTTTTCTCATCTTCATCTAGTCATTTCATTGGGCTTAGGAGCCTCCTAGGAGCATTGTGAAGTACATGATCACTTGAGCTTAAAAAAAAGAGTTAGTGACATATTTTTATGCTTTTGGTTAATAATCAAATAAGAAAATCAATAATATACAATACAAGCATGCTTGGTGGTTTCAAAACACTCAAACAAGTTCCAACCCTAGGGTTAAGGAGCAAATCATGCTATGATCCTTGAGGCAATGCACTTGTGCAATAACATGATGCCATGAGGGGTCTTAGGGTCAAAATTAGGGTCTTACACTATCACAATACAATCACATCCCTTTGGAGTGACTAACTCCCAAATCACCAAGTAATTGTTTAAGCCATTTTAACTCACATGTAGTAACCGCCATAGATCGATACTGAGCCTCTGCAGAAGAACGAGAGACGGTTGATTGTTTCTTAGTTTTCCAAGACACTGGAGAAAGGCCAAGTAACACCACCCATCCAGTTAAAGAACGCCTTGTAAGGGGACAACTAGTCCAATCCGAGTCACACCATCCCCTATAGGTTCAATTCACTATCAGACCGGAGTAGAATACCTTGACCCTGATGTTTCTTCAAATATCTAACAACCCTTAAGGCTGCCTCCCAATGCTCTTCACATGGTTGTTGCATAAACTGAGATAAAATATGTACAAAGTACGTAAGATCTGGTCTAGTCACAGAAAAATAAATCAACCGCCCGATAAGTCTTTGATAAGGTTCTGGGTCTTCAATTTGCTTACTCGAAACCAACGCTAGCTTATGGTGTTGTTCCATTGGAAAATCCGCAGGCTTGGCCCCTAACAAACCTGTTTCCTCAATAATTTCCAACGCATATTTTCGCTGGCATAAATAAATTCCCTCGTGATTACGAGCTACCTCCAACCCCAAAAAATATTTTAAGACTCCCAAATCCTTCATATGAAAGCATGCACCTAAGTAAGTTTTAAAAAATTTCAGGGATGCAATATCATTTCATGCAATAATTAAGTCATCCACATAAACTAGCACATAGATTTGTATTTCTCCCCTATGTAAAGTAAAGAGTAAGTAATCTGAATATGACTGAACAAAACCATATCGCTTCAATGTCGTAACCAACTTAGCAAACCAACAATGAGGTGCTTGTTTTAAATCGTACAATAACTTTTTCAACCTACAAACCAGATTTGGGTCAGTGTTTTTAAAACCTGGAGGAACTTTCATATACACCTCCTCTTCCAAGTCACCATGGAGAAAGTTGTTGTGCACATCCATTTGATGAACTTCCCACTTTTTAATTGCTGCCACTGCCAAGAAGGTACGAACAATGACCATTTTTGCCACCGGGGAAAATGTCTCATGATAGTCTATCCCCTCTATTGGATGGTGTCCGAATACAACAAGTCTTGCTTTCAATCGTTCCATGCTTCCATCTGAGTGATGTTTTATTTTGTATACCCATTTGCTTCCAAGTGTTTTCTTCCCGGGCGACAGTTTCTCCATAACCCATGTCTCATTATTTTCCAAGGCTTGTATCTCATTGCGCATTGCATCACGCCAACCAGAATCCTTTACGGCTTCTTTAAAATTCTTAGGTTCCCTGTCATCACAGCTGCAACAAAATTTCTCTGTCTAATAGAAAATCGTTCACAAGATACAAAGTAAGTAATATGGTAAGGAGTACCTGAGGCATGTTCTTAGGTAGATGAACTTTTCGCGGACTTTACTTTTCGTATCGTATTAGTGACAAAATCCTTGAGTCTTATATTCAGAACTTTGTTTCCCATCTCAGGTGTCATGATGGCTTCCCACTCAACTGCCACCTCCTACTCTCCGAATTCCACATCATCCTTTTGCATCACCATAACACCAGCCTCATCAACTTTGTGTGTGGGTCCTTCCTTTCCATTTATACCACTGACATATACTCCCTCATCGGATGCTATAGCAACTCCATTACAGCCTTCGTTTAACCCCCCTGGAGTTGCGTTTGCCCATTGTCTTGCAAGACCACTGATGCACCCCCTCCTCCAATCGATGCATCATAAGTCTCCCAACCAATATCATCAACAACATACTCAATGTCAGAAACAATAGGAGGAGCATAATAAGTTGTGTCTAGTTGCACAACAAATGGAAATTCATGTTCATAAAATTTCACATCTCTAGAGACAACATATTCCTTGGTTTCTAAATCATACAATTTCCATCCCTTTTC
This sequence comes from Lathyrus oleraceus, assembly GCF_024323335.1. NCBI lineage: Eukaryota > Viridiplantae > Streptophyta > Magnoliopsida > Fabales > Fabaceae > Lathyrus > Lathyrus oleraceus. The sequence goes on along the minus strand of NC_066581.1, from coordinate 70,097,187 downwards.
CCATAGGGATAGCCCACAAATATGCACTTGCGACTTCTACTCGCAAACTTATCCCCGTCACGTCGTTGATTGTGGGCATAACATAAGCAACCAAAAATATTCATGTTATCAAGCTTAGGGACTTTACCCAATAGTTTTTCATAAGGTGTCTTATAACTCAATACAGTAGACGGTGTTTGAATAATCAAGTAACATGCTGCCAACACACATTCACCTCAAAATTGCAGTGGTAAATGACCCTGAAATCTAAGTGCCCACGCCACATTCATAATATGTTGATGTTTTCTTTCAACTCTCCCATTTTGTTATGGATTACCCACACACGATGTCTCAAACACAATTCCATTATTAAAAACTAATCACATAGACAATTAAATTCGGTGATATTGCCACTATACACTTTCTTTATCTTTTTATCAAATTGTCTATCAACAAATGCCACAAAATTCAAAAACATAGTCTCAATCTTAGTTTTATTGCATAACAAATAGACCCAAATGGCACGCGAATAATCGTCAAAAATTGTCAAGTAATATTGTGCCTCACACGATGAACGAGTTCGATAAGAACTCCATAAGTCACAATGAACTAATTCAAACAAACTCGCTGTATTATTTTCACTTAATGGAAAACTATCCCTATGCTGCTCGGCACGAGGACAAACATCACAAGGTCTATTATTATTGCTCATACTAAGCTGACTTACATGAGGAATGAACTTTAACACCTTTTTCGATGGATGACCCAAACGTTTATGCCATAAATCCATTGTTGAATCCCCTTCCACCATCAAGGCATGCAACTTCGGAACACCCCGAAAAAAGTAAAGTCCATCGATCCGTTCACACGCTCCAATCAACGTCCTCGTTGTCCGGGCCTATATTACAGACAATGCATTAATAATTTGAACAATACAATCAGAGTCATCGATTAATTGTGTTATAGAAATTAAGTTGCAATTTAATTGAGGCACAAAAAGAACATTATTGAGCCGCAATCCACCGTCCAAAATCACACTGCCCTCCTTTATAGCCGTCATATCTTTCCCATTCGGCAATCCCACTAGTGTATTTATAATATTTTTTACATTAATCATACAAGAGAAATTTCCTGTCACATGATGTGAAGCTCCCATGTCAATAATCCAAGAAATATCATTCTTACCGTGGAGGAGATCTTTAGTTTTGGAAATATTCAAAGCGTCAAGAATTTGTTGCCACTGTGTCAAGGTAATTCCTGATATACCTGCTGCCTCACTTGAGTGTGGTGGTGCATGAGACTATCTAACATTACCACCGCTGCTACGGCTACTTGTTGTGGCTTTGTTGGCGCGCACAAGAGCATTATAGGTGCCCCAACCATGCCCTCTAGAACGGTCGGATGTGTCTCTGCCACGACCCGGTCCACGACCACCACGAGGACGGTCCCCCTACCACTCGGGGAATCAATGTAGCTGAAAACATGAGCGTTTGTCGTGTCCTTCTTTGTTGCAGTTAGGACAATTTTTTTTCAGAATTGTCCACAAGTTTAGATTTACCTCGCGTATCAACGGTAGCTTTAAAAGCCATGACATTGTCACGGTTCTAATGAATTAAAGATTCTCCTTGCAGCAACCTCTCATCTTGTATGACTCGCTGATATGCTTGATCAATATTTGATAACGGATCTTGAGAAAGCAAATTTGAGCGAATCGTCGCATAAACCCCATCAAGGCCCATAAGAAAATGATGCAGATAGTCTCAGCACTCAAATTAATCACTTATTGGTTGATATCACAGGTACAACCTTCACATTTGCAAGTTGGCTTTTTGACATAAGTCATAAGTTCGTCCCATACACGAGACAAACGACCGAAGTAGGCCGACACCTCTTCACCTTTGCCTTGCTTGCATTCTCCTAACGATGCCTTTAATTGGCATATACGAGTCTCATTCACAACACAAAAGTCTTGTTTGAGATGTGTCCACAAGGATTGTGAATCATCATAATAAGAAAGAGTAGAGCGCAATGATGGCTCGATAGTGTTCAGCAGTCACGCTATGAGCATCGACTGCACTGCAGTCTAGTCCTCTAATTTCTTAGGTATTGTTGGTTTTGGGACTTTCCCTTCTACAAAACCGTATTTTCGCTTCGCTTGCAACGAGGTTCGAATTGCCCTTGCCCATTCATTATAGTTCAGGCCACGCAATTGTATTGGTGTGATCACGTTGCCTAGATTGTCATTGGTGCCGAAAAAAAAACCAAATCCACCTTCTTCTCATTATTACCACTGTTGTCATCAACTTTCTTCTCTCCATTACCATTGCTATCACCCATAATCTCTTATAGTGCTTAAACTGGAAGAAGAAAAAAATGTATTTAATTTTTCTAGGATATTCCCTAGCCCATGATACCATGTTAAGTTTCACAAAAATATCATGTGAATTCTATATCTATTCATTCTTTAGATCACTATATATACATATTACAAGACTATTTGTTTACAATCTGATTCAAAATCTACTCGTCTTAGGAATTCCCCTAATAAAGGACTCCTAAGTATAGGAATTCCCCTAATAAAGGACTCCTAAGTATAAGATAATTGTAATGGTCAATAACAACACATAAATATGCAATAAATAACACTAACCTCCACCATTGAAAATTAAAGCAAAACATAACACAAAAACTAATTATATTCTAGAAATAGTAAAAGCCATAACTAATTTGTAAATTACCAACTAATTACAAAGCATGAAACTGGAACTTAACTAGCAAGTATGATAAATACTAATGACATAGTTGTTCCAGTATCCCACATTTTTTTGTAAATCGAGGACAATGATAGTTTAATACAACACTCGTATTTCTCAATTTAAGAAAACGTGTTTTTCAAATGACGAAAGTGTAACGGGTTCTTACACCCAAAACTATGTGACATGTATGAAGTTGTATACCATGTTGGAGTTTGAAACGGTAATACAGAAATAAATTAAATCAGTAAAGATGAGAGCATTGTGTTAGATACGTGACAATAATAGATAATCTAAAGTTAAAAATATTCATAATGACATCAGCATCCTTAGAAAGGTGCCAAATTGAAATGTGGAAGTAGCATGCTAGTACTCCATATATGAACAATAATAAACATGTTACATTCTTCTAGACAAGAGACACATTAAAAAAACGAATCAATCAAGAAGGGGCAACAGGAATCCTTTCATCAGAAAAAATGCTCCTAGTAAACTGAAAAACAGATGAAGACATAGGTAACTCCTCAAGCTCATCGAAATAATCAAGTTCTTCTGATTTTGATTCTGACGAATTCTCTAACTCTGCTGCATAGAAGACTGGTTTTTCCTCTAAAACAAGATCTATATGGTGTTTTTCCATGTTTAGTTTGAAAGGATCTTCTATTGAAGATTGTAAATAATGAAAATTTTCTTCATTTGTCACACTGCTCTTAGTATTATTCGTTTCTTGTTCTACGTGTTCTTGGTCTTCTTCCTTAGAGGTAATCGGGATATCTTGGATTGTTTCGGTTTCAGATTCGGAATCTTTTGGTTTTCGAGCTGAATTTGTGGCAGAGACGGCCGTGGGATCTGGATGGTTGTGGGTTGAAGTATATGTGATGACAAGCATTGAAGAATCTGTGCTACTTCGCTCTACTTGTTTTTTGGCGGAACAACCTTTGGATGTACTGCATCTATAATATCCCCTGCAAATTTTGTAGCAACATTTAACAAACTGTTCTAAGAAAAAACATTTGACAAAGACACACCCTAAAAAGCATTGACACAAACGCAACACTGACACACCTTTGAAACTCGACATTGAGACACATCTGACAACCATAATAACTAACAAGATTGTCTTTGAAGGTCTGCCTTACCACAGAGAATCTAAAATTTATCACAATTAAATCACAGATAAATAGGATCTTAAAATATTTGTCACTGTTATACGGTAGTTTTTGTCCTGCGAACAACCTATACAGAACCTTAAAAAACATTAAACTGTGATAACCGATAACCATGATAACCGATGATGTGTTTAGTCTATATTTGAAGCAAAATAGATGAGTTATTCAATAAATTTGAAAATAAAATATTTATTTATTATAGTGATAGAAATAAAGAATAAGAGATCATTGTAAAAATAAAAGAAAGTTCATAAAAGAAAAGATCATAGTGAAATCTAGTTTTAAGAGTGTACATGCCTTGGATATGGAGAACCTTTGATTGGCTTTTGTCCATATTTCCTCCATGACCATAAATCTGAAGGAAGTCCTTCATTCTTCACCTTACTAACATTCTCTCCAATCCTCACACTCACAACCCTTTTCTGAATCATTTTCCTATCACATGCAAAACCATAGATAAAACATGCAACCACTAACTTTACCAAAAACCATAAAATCTAAAAAAAGAACATAACTCACCTTTTCTTGGATGCTTGAGAATCTGGTTTAACCTCTAAAGATGTTTCACCTGACTCAACTTGAGGAGATGCATTATTGTCCATCTCTTGCTTCCTCCAAGCTTGATCTGAGATATTTATTATTTAGATTTAAGAGGAAAATATTAAATATTAGATAGAGAAAATAAATAGAGTAGCTAGGGAGAAGGAGAATGAAGAGATAATGGCAAAGTTGTCAAGTGGTTATGTATTTTATTTTCATTCATTTAATATAAAGCAGTGAACAACTACGCACGTATCAATGCTATCAGTCCCAGCAACCCCACCTTGTAATATAATAATAATAACAACATGATCAAGTCTATATCATTAAATTATTTGCTTGTACTTAATAAATTTAGGATATTGTTTTCTAATAACTTCACCAAAACACAAAAGGATAAGTTTATTATTGTTCCTAAAACACTTTCAAATATTTATAATGGTATGCGATTGATGGGCTATATTTTAATATAATGAATGTGATTTGATGTTTGTGTAAAAAAAAACTTAACATTGATTGTAAATAAAGATTAAATCTAAAAATAAATTATAATTGTAAGAATACATAGATAAATAGATACAAGGTTAGAGGTGTATATGAATTGGATCAATCCATAAAATTCGATTAAATTTTTTTATTTTTTTTTTATAAAAGTGGGTTGAGTCGAGTAATTGAGTGGATCTGCGTTTAAAAACTAAAAAACTTATTAAAAAATTGGATTTCGGATAAAATTGGACTCAAATCCAAAAAATTTACTAACCCACCAATCAAATTTTATTATTATAATTTTAATTATTTTGATGAATATTAACTCAATTGTTACAATTTTAGTCTCTTTAAAATTTATTATTTTAAGGAACCATGACTAACTAATTTTGGATATTTTACTATTTGATTATTTTGATACTAATACAATTTTGTCATGAAGGTGACTCACGAAGGAAATAATCAAGTCAAAGAGACTAAGGCTTTGACCTTTATCCAAAAGTATGAAGCGTTCATAATGGAAGATGATGAAGTTGTTGAGGTAATGTTCTCCAAATTCCAAACCTTAGTTGCAAGACTCAAGGTTCTGGACAAAGGATACACTACAACAAATCATGTCAAGAAGATAATCATAAGTCTTCTAAAGAAATGGAGACTAATGGTTACTGCTCTGAAGTTATCCAAATATTTGAACAACATAAGCCTTAAAGAACTCATCAGCTCCCTCAGGAGTCATCAGATATAGCTAGAGGAAGATGAACCTCAGAAGAAGAACAAGTCAGTAGCTCTAAAGTTCAGATCAGAAATAAGAAAGCCAGAAAGGAACAAAGCTTTTCAAGCTGAAGAAGAAGACGAAGATGACTATGAGAATGTAAATTCTGATGATGAAGAGGAGTTATCTCTTCTTTCCAGGAGAATCAAACAGCTCTAGAGAAAAAGAAATAACAACTTCAGAAGGCCCAGACAGAAGGGAGATCATCCAGATTCAACCTCCAGAGGCAGGCCTAACAAGGAAGTGACCTGCTACGAATGCAAAGAACCTGGACACTAAAGAAATGAATGTCCAAAGCTCAAGAAAGACAGCTCCAGAAAGGAAGGTTTCAAGAAAAACTCCTTTAAAGCAAAGAAGAAGGGACTCATGGCAACATGGGACGACTCTGAATCTGAAGCTTCAGAATATGATTCTGAAGAGGAGCAAGCAAATGTTTCACTCATGGCCATTACCTCTGGAAGTTCTTCTGAAAGAGAGTCTGACTTTGAAGAGGTACTCTCTGACTTCTCTTGTTTTGATTTGGAAGCGTGTTTATCAGAATCTCTGAGCTTGTATCAGAAGCTTCGACAGAAATTCAAGAATCTGAAAAGGTTCATGAAAAGACTGTTGAAGAGTGTGATAAGCTTGAGAAAGAAGTTTATGAACTCAATGAAAATAATTTTATCCTTGAAAAAGAAAATGAATTTTCAACCAAAAAATGTTCAAAACTTGAAGAAATTCTTTCTAAAGCTCCACCTACTTCTGACACCATCATATACAAATATGAAAAGGTTTTTTAGAAATTTCTAAACAACGGACTTGAAAGAAGCAAAATGGCTTCTATGATCTATGGTGTTAGTCATAATAAGAAAAGAGGAATTGGATATGACTCTGATGAAGATGATCTAAAACCTTCTGCTTAAAACAAACTTAAATCTCCATTTTCTTATCATTACACACCTGCACAAACACAGAAATTTAATAATGCTAAAAAACCCAAAGTTTTCAGAAACTTTGGGAGAACTAATCCTAAATGACCCAAAAGATTATGGGTACCAAAAGATAAAATAATGTATGTTGCAGATATCATGTGCAGCAGAATTAAAACACCAATTATGGTACCTGGACTCTGGATGCTCGCGGCACATGACGGGAAGAAAGCATATGTTCCAAAACCTGGAACTTAAAGATGTTGGCTTTGTAGGCTTTGGAGGAAATCAAAAAGGAAGAATCAGAGGATCTGCAACATTTGGTAATTGATCTCTTCCCTCTATTTCTAATGTTCTTTATGTTAAAGAATTAATGCATAACTTGTTATCCATAAGTCAATTAAGTGATAACGGTTATGATATAGTATTTAATCAAAAAACGTGCAAAGTTGTTAATCAGAAAAATGGCACAGTCCTTTTCACTGGAAAGAGGAAGAACAATATTTACAAAATAAAGTTTTCAGATTTAAAAGATCAAAATGTAAAATGTTTAATATATGTAAATAAAGAGCAATGGGTGTGGCATAGACGCCCGGGTCACATTAGTTTGAGGAGGATTTCTTAGCTAAATAAACTTGAGTTAGTCAGAGGCCTACCTAACCTAAAGTTTTCTTCAGATGATCTTTGTGAAGCATGTCAGAAAGGAAAATTTTCTAAAAAAACTTTCAAAGACAAAAATGTTGTTTCTACCTCTAAGCCTCTGGAACTTTTACACATTGACTTGTTTGGACCTGTTAAGACAACGTCAGTCAATGGTAAAAAGTATGGACTTGTCATTGTTGATGATTATATTAAATGGACATGGATAAAACTCCTAAGGCACAAGAATGAGTCACATTCTGTGTTCACTAGCTTCTGTTCAAAAGTGCAAAATGAATTTGACTCTAAAATCATCAGAGTCATAAGTGATCATGGTGGCGAATTTGAAAACAAACTCTTTGAAGAGATTTTTTACTCTAATAGAATATACCATGATTTCTCCTGTCCTAGAACTCCATAACAAAATGGAGTTGTAGAAAGGAAGAATAAGACTCTCCAAGAAATGTCCAGAACCATGATCAATGAAACAAATATGGCTAAACACTTTTGGGCTGAAGCTGTGAATATAGCGTGTTACATTCATAATAGAATCTCTATAAGACCTATTTTGGAGAAGACTCCTTATAAACTGTGCAAGGGAAGAAACCCCGACATTTCTTATTTTCATCCTTTTGGATGTTCTTGTTTTATTCTGAATACTAAAGATCATCTGAACAAGTTTGACTCTAAAGAACAAAAGTGTATTATGTTGGGATACTCATAACGTTCTAAAGGATACAGAGTATACAATATAGAAACAAAAGTTGTGGAAGAATCAGTACATGTCAGATTTGATGATAAGCTTGACTCTGAAAAGTCAAAGCTAGTTGAGAATTTTGCGGATTTGGAGATAACGCTTGCAGGTTCTGACGAAAAGACCAAAGAATCCGATGAAGCAGAAAGAGAACGTCAGAAGCACCTGAAGTCACAATCAATCAGAAAAGATCAAGAAATAGACAAAAAAAATTCTGAATAACTGATTATGGGAAACAAAAATGAACCTGTCAGAACAAGATCAACATTCAAAGCTTCTGAAGAAACACTTTTGGGACTAGTATCTCTGATAGAGCCAACATCTTATGAAGAAGCTCTTCAAGATAAAGAATAGATTCTGGAAATGAAAGAAGAACTTGATCAATTTGCCAAGAATGATGTTTGTGATCTTGTACCACAACCCAAGGGAACCCATATGATTGCAAGCAAATGGGTTTACAGAAACAAACTTAATGAAAAGGGTGAAGTGGTCAGAAACAAAGTACGATTGATGGAAAAAGGTTATAGGCAACAGGAAGGTACTGACTACAACGAAACCTTTTCTCCAGTTGCCAGGTTAGAATCTATTCGTCTTCTTGTATCTTTTGCTGTAAATTATTCCATCAAATTATATCAGATGGATGTCAAAAGCGCGTTTCTAAATGGATATATTTCTGAAGAGGTGTGTGTCCATCAACCTCCTAGTTTTAAAAACTCAAAATGTCCAGGACATGTTTTTAAACTGAAAATATCTCTTTATGGTCTGAAACAAGCTCCCAGATCTTGGTAAGAAATACTTAGTTCATTTCTTCTGGAAAATGACTTTATTAGAGACAAAGTGGATTCCACTCTCTTATGTAAAAACATCAGAAACGATCTTATGATTTGTTAGATATACATTGATGATATAATATTTGGTTCTACTAACCCCTATGTTTGTCAAGATTTTTCTGAGCTAATGCAGGCATAATTTGATATGAGTCTGATGCAAGAACTAAAGTTCTTCCTGGGGATTCAAATTAACCAAACATCAGAAGCCATATATGTATACCAAAGCAAATACATAAAATACATTATGAAGAAATTTGAAATGTCAGAAAGCAAACCATCCAAGCCTCCCATGCTTCCTACTTGCATTCTGGAGAGAGAAGAGGTAAGTCAAAAGGTTTGTCAGAAACTCTATCGTGGTATGATAGGTTCTCTTTTCCATCTGATTGCTACGCGTCTATATATATTATTCAGTGTATATCTTTGTGCTAGATTTCAGTCAGATCCAAGGGAATCCAACTCAATAGCTGTTAAGAGAATCCCGAGGTATCTGAAAGGATCACCTAACCTTGGCCTGATGTATAAGAAAACATCAGAGTATAGGCTTTTTGGGTACTGTGATGCAGATTACGCTGGAGACAGATTGGAACGCAAAATAACATTTGGGAACTGTCAATTTCTGGGAGGAAACCTCATCTCATGGTCTAGCAAAAGACAATCAACCATTGCACTTTCAATTGCAGAAGCAAAATACATTTCAACATCACTATGTAGCACTCAGATGCTCTGGATGAAGAATCAGCTTGAGGACCTTCAGATCTATGAGAGTGACATCCCTATCTTTTGTGATAACACTGCTACTATATGCTTAAGTAAGAATTCTATTTTACATTCTAGAGCGAAGCATATAGAAATTAAACATCATTTTATCAGAGACTATGTTCAGAAAGGGATAATAATTTTAATATTCATAGGTATAGACCATCAATAGGCTGACATCTTCACAAAACCCTTAGCTGAAGATAGATTTCTTTTCATTCTGAAACATTTAAATATGGAAGATTGCCTAGAATGAATCTGAACTTGTGTTTCTCTCTAATGCTAAAATAGACTTTGACTTAAATATATGTTGTTCAACTGGTTCTAGTTCTGATACTTCTACAAGTTAGATGTTATATGGGCTAAAATCCTTCTGAGTTAGAAACCTCTTGGTATTCTTGACTCCAGAAACATCAACACATGGTCTCTCAAACGTGTGGCTTTGGATCTTCTAGAAAACGGTCTAGCTCAGAACTCAAGAGCCAAACTGTTGAGATCCCCTCGAGCAGTGTGCATATTTTTGAGATTAGACAACCACCATTAGCTGCAATTAATTTTTCCCACGCTTCTCAACTCAGATTTCAGCAATAATAATTATTGTTATCCCTTATTGATTCTAACGTTGTCGTTTTGCATGTGTTTGGTATATGTATATATTTTACCATAATTCCCACTTTCACACTTTTCACTCTCACAACATTCACAAACCCTTTCCTTCATTCTCTTTTCATCCTCAACATCCTTGTAATCTTCATCTTCGTCTTCATAGCAACATCATCTTCTTTTACAACTACAAATGGATCCTCAACAACAACAGGTCTTTGAATACTCTCAACATATGAATGTTGCTGAGAAAATAGTGGAAACTCCACAACAGGTTACAACCCTTGCTGCTACGCCCTCAACAACTTCATACCAAGAACCTCACGTTCTTGATCGCCCCCCTCACATAAATCTTGCAACTCCTTTTGAAAAACTGGAAGTTTTATGTGAACTCTTGGTTGATTTTGACAACCTAAAGAAAAATGGAATAGACCTCACCGAAGAACTGGAAAACTAAGGATGGGGAAACTAATTTCAAAGGCTTTATGGTCCAGTTTGCACATTCCTGGTAAAGGAATTCTGGAGGTTTGCTGACTGCGACGACCACTGCATCATCTCTTACGTCCTAGGGGTCAAGATGGTAATCACAGAGAAGTCCATTGCAAAGATTCTGAACATGGAAATAGTAGGAGGCAGAAGAATCTACAATATCAATCCTAGGGCAAAGTATATGTCCCAGGAAATCATCCCGTCTATCTTCGCTCAAAACCCAGAAAAGAAAACTTTAAAGAATAAGGAACTTCACCAACATCTAAGATTTTGGTTGAAGATAATTCTGGGAACTATCCACCACCGTCCATCGTCAAGCTCCTCTGACTACATTAATATAGATCAGAAGTGCATTTTGTACTGTTTGCATAAAGGGTTGAAGTTGAACCTTCCCTCCCTCCTCTTCAAATATTTGAGAGACTCAGTCAGAGACACAAGGAACGATATGAAGCCCATAAATCACATCTCTCCGGGGAGACTAATTTTTTACGTTCTCATAGAGAGTGGGATGGTGGACCACCTCATCTCTATTAACATGATGGAAGACGTTACGGTAGATGTGGGCAATCCTCTGAACGCCAATAATCTAAAGAGTATGGGGCTTATTGACAAAGTCAGAATCAAACCTACCTCGGATACCTCCTGGGAAGTTCTGAAGGATCAAAGGGAGATACCAAATGGGTTGTATCTTTTCTCTAAGATTGATCCACTAGAGGTAATAACTCATTATATTCAAGATCTGGAGTCTCAAGGAATTAACATCTCTGGATTCTCCGTGGATTGGCTACCAGAACAACCACCTAATTTTATGAAGAGGAAAAGAGAGCATTCTGAGAAGAAGAAGAAGACTCTGAAGCTGGGAGATTCTTCAGCATCTCATAAGCAACCAGTGCCTTTGAGCTCCTCCGCTCCAAGTGAGTCTCCTATTTCTGAAGCTCCCTTCAGTTATGGATCTAGGAAAATTCTATCATTCTTACCACAACCCCCTCCAATAATCTCTCCTTCTAAACCTACATTCTCCATCCCAATTCTTTCAGAACCCCACACCTCTGAAACCCACAATTTTGAACCAAATACATCCTCATCCCTACTACGAAAAATTGATCTCACAACCATAACAATCCCTGTATCTGAGGCCATTTTATTTAATGAACCCATATCATCTCCCTCATCTCCTCCATATTATGACCTAACCTCAAACTTTTAACACTTAGATGTACATGACCCAACCTCCCCCACTCTGGCGCAACTACAAGCCACATCAGAATCTGAACAGACTAAGTCTGTACCAGAAACCTCTGAACCAATACCACCACCCTCGACACCCATTTCAGAACCCTATGAAACTCTTCCACCCACTTCTAAACCCATCTTTGAACCGACTTCTGAACCCTATGAACCTATCCACAATCCCTCTGAGCCTATCCCTCACACATCTGAACCTAACCCTACCTTACCAACCCTGAATGAGAATTTTGCCAAGTTCTCAGAAAGCACTGCTGCAAGACTCAAGCAGCTATCTGAAGAGTCAAGGCTAAGTGACAATCCTACTAAAGTAAGGACTCACTAGAATGGATTTCTCATATGGATGACATCTGAGGTCTTCAAGATCAAGGGAATCTCTGAACAAGTTAGAAATGACTATATCAGAGATGCTATGGAAAGACTGGAGGCGCGTCTGGCACAGGAAGCTGAGGAACGGGCCAGGAAGGAAGCTGAGGAAAAGGCCAGAATAGAAGATGAAGAGAGAGATGCTGCTTCCGAAACTGCTATTGCATAGGCTAAAGCTGACGCTGAAGAGGCTGCTCGTATAGCTGCAGAAGAAGCTGCGAAGACTTCTGAGGTTGCTCTGACTCAAAGTGAGTCATCAACATCTAATTTATCTCCTCTGGTTCTCAAGACTCTGGAAGAGCATAAAAAAGAACAACAACTTATGAGAACCAGACTCGACCAGCAAGATCAAGTCAACTCCAACATCCAGAGTTTGCTTTGCCAGCTACTTCAGAGGATGCCTCATCCTCCAAACCCTTAGGCACTCTAGGACTATTTGTTTGTACTTTTTTTAGTTCTAAGAGTTTTTACCTCTGAGGCTTTCTTCTTCTATGTTTTTCCTCCGTGTATCTCTCTGACTTTTCAATGAAAATTTGTTTGGCTTCTATGATTTACTTTAATCTTTGTTTACTTTTTGATTCTGACAAAAAGGGGGAGAAATGAATAATAGTCTTTCTGATGAAATAATATATTTAACTCTCAGAATGCACTGCTTACATTTTTATACTAAAAATCAATTGCACAGTCTAAGTGTTTTTTACAGGATATATTTGAACAAGGAAAACTGAATAAGTATCTGAGAAACAAGTCAAGCAACCTAAGAAGCTCTGGTAAGAAACTTCCCACTCCCGAAACCATTTTTTGATACAAATAACTCTAAAAAATTTCTAAGTATCACGCTTTGGGGGAGATTCCCAATCTTAGGGGGAGCCTTACTATATCTGACTCTGATTCATTTATATATGTATCCTTGTGAAGTACCATTGTTTCATCAAAAAGTCTAAGTTTTGTCATCACCCAAAATGGGGAGATTGTTAGAACAATAATTTGGTTCTGCAATATATCTCTAAGTTTTTATGATTACAAAGAATGAAACAATTTGGTACCCTAACAATTTTCTCTAAGTGTGCAGGTTTCTAAGGAAAAATGAATATGAGGAAAATAATATCTGGCATCTAACGCAATCCAGAAAAGCTGATCCAGAAATGAAGATATCACGTCTGGCTCTGAACAAAAACACTTCTGAAGATTCACATATAAAATCAGACGTTGAAGTTCATATCTGAAGACTCTACAACTGATGACTCTGCAAGACAACATCAGAAGATACTCTATCTGAATACTAGTCAAGCTAACATATGGAGTTTATGTCAACAAATAACTATCTGAAGAATAGTGAACAAAATATTTGAAGAAAACAAGCTTCTGCTCAACGACTCTGACTCAACTCACTCTGAATCACGCTCAACAAATCATCCGAATAACGCTCAACAAATCATCTGACTCATCTAAACCAGAAACTTAATAAAGAAGTATTCTAAGTATGATACAAATTTCTATAAGGAAAATATGGATTATGCTCCAAGACTGCTATGGAAAGGATAAGAAAGTTAATGTTATTAAGTCTCTTTATGGACAAGAAATCTCCATCAATTTCCCTCCAACAGTATCATCTCAAAGCACTATATAAAGCCCTCATCATCATCATACTAATCATGAAGAAACAATACAAAAGAATTCCATAATACACTTTGTCGCACCCCAAATATTGCCCACCCTTCATATGTTTTCTGGTGCCAGTTTTAGAAATTTTCTCCTTTTTTTATTTTTTAACTTCAATTACAATCAAATTTGTATTTTTAAAATTTTATTTAATTTTAAATATATTTTTAAATAAAATTTGTATTTTTTATTTTAATTTTAGAATATAATATATTTTTAATCTAAAAAATCAAAGTTTTCATTTTTTTATTTTAATTTTTGACTTTAATATATTTTTAATCTAGAAAAATCAAAATTTTGCATTTTTTATTTTAATCAAGATAAAATTTTAAAAAAAAATATTTTCTTGTTAGTATTATTACCACATAGTTTTTATTATTTACCAAAATGATCAATTATTATTTCTTTATAAGTTAAAAAATCCAGTAAAAAATTAATTAAATTTCTTTGACTGATTTTAATTATTAGAAATTAAGTTAATGATTTTGTTTTAATCATGGTTATCAATAATTTATTTAAGTATTATTGATTCTTTAAATTAGTAATGATTTAATATTATTATCAAGGATTCCTGAAAATTAAAACACAGATCCAAGAAGGAAAAATCACAAATCCCCATTAATATAAATAATCTCGTATTCTACTTTTTTTTTTATCCTTGTTCTTTTATTTTATTATTTAAAAGGGGAGAATTGCAATTTTTTAAACATTTATTATTAATTTTCATTTTTAATAATATACATTTTAAATAATAATAATATATTTTTTTAATCCAAATATAGAAAAAAATATCCAAAAAAATGATAATAAGTATATATATATATTATATATATAATATATATATATATATATATATATATATATATATATATAATATATATATATATATATATATATATATATATTGCTAGAAATCACTCATATTAAAGTTTTATTTTTACTCTTGATTTTATCTTTAATCCACTTTAGTTACTAATTATATTTTTATTTTCATTACAAATATGAATCATTTTATAACATTTTTATTATTTAATATAGTTACTACTTTTATCTTTAGGATAGTTTATTGGATTTTAATTTTAGAATAGAATCATTATGTTTAGAATAGTTTTTATTTTAGAATTAATTTAGAAGATAAATAGAATATATATTATTATTATTAGGATTTCTGCATAACTCATGTTCAAAACTTTCACAAAACAAAAATAAAATAAAATAAAATAATCATTTCTCGTCAAATCTCAATTAATCACCCATCATTTTTTTCAACTATATAAATAAGAGAAAAAATTGTGAGAAGAGGGAGCCCTCACACAAATAATCCTCCACTTACACAAAAGATTCAAAACAAAAAAACAATCTTCCTTTCATGCTCCAGTATACACGTCAATACTTCCTTATTCATCAACCACTTTCTTATATTAACTAACAATCTCCACTATCATTCACAATTTCTGAAGCTAATTAGGTAAAATTACACAAAGTTTTGCACTAAGTCCCAAACACCCGAGTTTCAATTCTGAATTTTATTTTTTTACATTTTTTTTTTAAGTTCTTTTCATCTTTAAAATTAATTAACCGTATGATGATGATAGTCTGACGGTCTTCACATTCCATTATATTATTCTTTTGTTTTTTTTGTAATTCATCTCTAAAGTTTAATTTTTTTTTTACACTATTTCTAACTTTTGTTTTTAACTACAATAACAAATTTCAATGAATTTTTTTACATGGTAATACACAATTGACCAATAACATATAACACTCACCCCCACTTGATTCATAATTTCCAATTCTCACACCTACTATCCTGCACCAATTTTACTACATGGAAAATCTCTCTTAATTTACTACAAGTTTGTCAATTTTTCATTGAAAATTTATCTCAGAAATAACTTTTATGCATGAATGTTAATCACAACTATAAATAATTAGTTTTGATCTTTAATTAAATAATATTTGATGAAATTTGATTGGTGATCTTCATCATTGTTTGGATATATGGAAAGACACAATTAAGAAAGAGACGAAAGGGTTTGGAGATGATAACTACTTAGCATGGAAAACAAATGGTACGTTTAATAAAGGTCTAACTCATTTTATTTTGTTTCACTATTTTTTTTTTAATATACTAATTAATAGATTTTTGGATTTATGTATATAATATAGGTTTATTATATTATTTATTTAGGTTGGACTCTTAGAACTAGAAGTAATATATATGGTAAAATAATATTAATTTGAGATCGGCCTATTATTTATTATTATTATTAAAAACTTTTTTTTTTAAAAAAAAAACACAAAAGTACTAAAATATCTTTTCTCATCTAATCCAAATAAAAAGAAATTAATTAGTTAATATCCTATTAAGATTAATAGAAATATTATAATATTGTAATTCCATGAATAAAATAAAAAGAATAAAAAATATAATTAATTATGGAATATTAATCAAGAATTTAGTGTTAATTATTAAATTAGGAAAATTAGGGTTAATTAATATTTTTACAATAATTATTAATTAGGGTCATAATAGAAATTGATTAAAATAATTTAGGGGTTTAATATAATTAGGGATTAAATAAAAAATATATAATTAAATAATTACTTAGATAATTATAGTTAACATGGAATTAAAATACCAAAACTTAGGGATAAAATCGGGCTAAGAGATATATCATATTGCATCTTATTTAATTTTATTTTCTTAATAAAATTAATATTTTTTCAATCAAATGGGTTAATATTCAAGGGATAAAAATACGGGGTAAAACGTGGGATACAATTTTAGGTTTTCAAAGGATAAAAACCAGGGATAAAAGTCAGGGATAAGAGATATGATATTGACTTAATTAAACTTTTTAATATTCAATATATAATATCACTATGAATTTATTTTCTCAAATAAATTAAATATTATATTTTTACAGCACAATTAAGGGATAAAACCAATTCAAAGCACTTCAAAGTGTAAGTCCTTTGCCCTAGTGCATCGAGACATTTTTCCAAAATCAATTACTTCTTCGTCCTAGCTGCATGAGAATTTTTTCAAGGGACAAAAACAACAAAAAATATTTTATACAAGAGCTACGGTACTCTGATCCCTCGCCTAATGCGAAGGTACGTAGGCACAGAGTTCTAAACTCTAGCGAGTACGATAATAAAAAATATTTTTGGGTCTCCCATCTATTTAAATAAAATATTTTCTGTAAATACAATAAATAATTAAACAATTAATAAATATCAAGCAAACATCTTTAAATACACACTAATCCTAGAAGTAAAGGAGAATCACATTGGGTACAATGGAGGTAAGGGGTGCCTAACACCTTCCCCTTACTTAACCGACTCCCGGACCTAGCATCTTACCCTTAGTTCATAGATTTTATCATTATTTATCTGTTCCTTAGGAACGAATAAAGAATGGTGGCGACTCTGTCATTTTTCTAGCCGCGACAGCTGACGACTCTATTGGGGAGTTCTTATACTTTCCCTAAAGAGAGTTCATCCTAACCTTGGGTTTTAGGGTTATGCTTATTTCTCTGTGTATTTGCTTTCCTTTATTTATTTATTTATTTATTTACTTTATTCTTTATTATATTATTATGTCTGTCATATCATAGTGGTTGGGATTTTCAAAGGCATGAAGCCAAAACCCAGGCTTGAGAAAAAAATATAAGCTTAAGTAAGGGATCGTCCTATCTCGGCCATTGGGGTTCTCATCGCGTAGGGTCTTTGATGATGATTCCGCCCAAAATAGATCAATTCAAAAGGTTTGTCATGAGAAGGCCATCACTTCTTCATGATAGAACTTTGAGTTCGGTCCATGACTCTGGGGACCTCTTCTAGAACCCTCTTAACTTAGGGTGACCTTATGTTATCAACCTACAAAGGTCGTTACTAAGGTCCCACCTAGACGAGATTTATCCCGAAGAATTACCGTAGGAAGGCTTGCTCCTTTTCATGGTAAAACAAGGGTATAATCCATGACTCTATGGCTATCATCCTACAAAAACTTTATATCTTACAAGTGAGGGAACTTGGTAGTCTAAACCTAGATCTAACATATCATAAGGAACCTATCCTTAACTAGGTCATGCTTGCATATTACCTTACATATCACGAAACCCGTTTGGGTTTCCCATGCCAATTAGTATCCCTATCTATAAGGAACCTTCTTAAACAAGGTGTCCTTATATTCAACATTATATTTAAACCCATATATGGATATCTCCATTACTATCATAAACTCGTAGGGGTTTCCTTTTGTTTGTCACAATCCTTGAACTCTTAGACGTTTTTGTAATCTATTGAGATTATTGGATTAAGTACTTATTTAAAGCTAAATCACATTGGCCGGGTGGACTGGAGTAGCTTTGATTTTCAAGTGAACCAGGATAAATTTCTCATGTTGTTAGCACATGTCTTTCGTGTGAGTGGTGATGCAAAAGCTTTTGATTACTGTGAAAATAATTCAAACCCCCATTTCTTGTTTTTCTCTACCTTCACTGCCCACGTCCTGCAAGAAATTTTTGTATGTCAATTCGAAGGTGTGGTTAACAACATAACTTCCAGTGTTAGCTTGGGATTCATTGACGATGAACTTCCTCCCGAAGGAAGGAATCACAACAAGGTCCTACACATTTCCATTGAATGTGTAGACACTATCTTGTCTAGGGTCTTGGTGGATACTGGTTCATCTTTAAACCTGCTACCAAAGAGTTCTTTGTCCAAGCTAACTATTGAAGGTCTTTGGTGAAACCTAGTGAGTTGGTTATTAGGGAATTCGATGGCTCAAGAAGGACGGTGATAGGATAAGTGGACTTACCAATCAAGATCAGACCTCATACCTTTTTTATAACATTCTATGTCATGGACATATACCCTACTTATAGTTGTCTGCTTGGACGACCATGGATACATTCAGTCGGAGCTGTCACTTTGACACTCCACCAACAACTAAAATTCTTGGTCAACAATAAGCTTGTGGTGGTTGAATATGAAGAGGATATCTTGGTAAGCCATATAACATCCTTCTGCTACGTTGAGGTATGAGGCTAAGTGCATGAAACCCCATTTTAATCCTTTGAAGTAGTTAATGTAGAGATGGTTGCCCCCGTGAAGGAACCCAAGACTACTGAATTCCCAATGGTATCTTGAAAGGATGCTCGAACTGTCATTGAAAATGGACACCCCAAAGGTTGGGGAAGAGTGTTAGATTTACCTATGAACAAGGTCCACTCTGGTTTGGGATACCATTCCCAACTACCGACTGTGAAGAAAATTCCAAATGCTATGGAGGGACAAGTGCTCCTATTACCCAAAGACCTTGTGGATGGACAAATATGTGCAATGGAAGTGGAAGAAGATGGTAAAGTTGACAATGTTGGATTGGTTTATCAAAGATTGGAAGGACAAGAGCTAACAAAGTGGACATCCACTAAGATACCTGAAGTTACCATGTTTGAAAAGTAATTTTCGGTTTTTTTGTTTTCCTTTAAGAAAAAAGAAACGTGTTATGCCCAATGCATGGGGAACCATTTGTAGGGCCCCTTTAATTTTCAATCAAATTAATCAATGAAATCATCACCCTTTGCATTCAAATTGTGCTCTTGGTCTTTCATTTATTTTTACTTTTCACTTAACAATGAAAATGGAAATGTTTTCTTATTTTCCTTTTAAGTTTTCATTCATTTTTCTCCTTCATAAAAATAAAAGCATGAACCTTGAATCATGCAGATCCCCCTCGATTTTCGCCAATAACGATATTGTTATCTCACTCACCAACCCTTTGAGGATTATCAGTCAATGCACTTTGAATTCCATGACAAGGACATGTTGATAAGGGATTGCAACATCCTCGGCCCCGAGGAAGTACCAGAACCTGGGTCACGTTGGACACTTGTGTTTGATGAAGCTTCTAAGCTCAAGACAATGGAAATGGTACAATCATTACATCCCCAACTAGTCTTCTTATACCCTTCACCGCAAGGTTGTGCTTTGTTTGCACCAACAATATGGAGGAATATGAAGCGTGTATCTTTGGCATTGAAGCAGCTATTGACCTAAGGATCAAAATCCTTGAAGTATATGGAGATTCAACCTTGGTCATCAGCCAAGTAAAAGGAGATTAGGAAGCTCGAGATCATAAGTTAATCTCGTACAAGGAGCATGTTCTAAAGTTAATCCCATACTTTGATGAGATCACCTTTCATCATATTCCTCGAGAGTAGAATCAGTTGGTTGATGCCTTAGCTACTCTTTCATCCATGTTTAAGGTTAAATGAAAAAATGAAGCACCATTTATCCACATTGACTACTTGGACGGACCAACCTACTGTCTGACAGCCGAAGACGAGTCTGATGGCCATACCCGGTTCATGACATCATAAGGTACTTGGAAAGCCAAGAATATCCTGAAAGTGCATCCATCACGGATAAGAAGTACCTTTAAAAACTATTAGCCAAGTTCTTCTTAAGTGGACGGGTACTATACAAAAGAAATTATGATTCGGTCTTGTTTAGATGTGTAAACAAATAAGAAGCAAACCAAATTATAATGGAAATACATGAAGGTTCCTTTGAGACACATGTCAGTGGACACACGATGGTTAAGAAAATCTTGAAGGTGGGCTACTATTGGATGACCATGCAGGTTGACTGCTACCGCTATGTGCAAACATGTCATAAATTCCAGATTTATGCTGATAAGATACATGTGCCACCAGTGCCACTCAATGTCTTAACATCACCTTGGCCTTTTTCCATGTGGGGCATCGATGTAATTCGGCGCATCGAGTTGACTTCCTCGTGTTGTACCCCAAAATTTCCCTCCCCTTTTCACCTTTTTATTCAACCCTTAACTTGAGAATCCTTTGCATACCCTATGTTTCATGCATATGCATTAGTCATGCATTCATATCTAGTGGATGATCATTGTGGATTCAAAGTTCTTGGCTTGCAAAGCTAGGTTTTGGAGTGGATGAAACCCTAGAGCCTTAATATGGTTGTAGGGGAGGCAAAACCCTAATGATTTGATCTTTTAAGTTTGAATTCTATCGTGGCACTCTTCAGAGGAGTTCAACCCATATTTGCTGGTGATTGGGTTGTAAGGCTTCATGATTATTCTGTGGGTCTTTTCTTTGCCTCCAAACCCTAGTTGGGGGTTCATATGTTGAAGACTTGGTTTAGAAGCATCCTAATTCATCCAGAGCCTTTGATTGAAAAATATGGTTTTGAAACCCTAACTTCGGATGCTTGAAGGCCCATGCAAGTGAGTAATTGACTAAGACATCTTGGTTTTACTAAAACCCTAATACATCTGGGGAAGGATCATGCCCATCATCTTGTCCATCATACCCACATCATCATGGCTCTTGCAAGGTCATGTATCTTATGCATACGGTGTGGGTTTCTAGTCTTTGACTTGATTCTTGCACCAATCCATTGATCTTTTGGGCCTTAGTTTGCTTGTGATCCATCAAGGCTTTCAAGCTTTGAGGGGGAAAGATCTGTTTGGAAAGAATCCTAATGTGAAGATTCTGCATAAGTTCAAGGTTTCGGATTTCGAAAAGTATAAAGGCAACTCCTGTCCTCTAAGTCATCTTGTGATGTACGCTCGTAAGATGTCAACTCAGACTGATAACCATCAATTGTTGATCCATTACTTTCAAGACAGTTTGACTGGTGCTACTCTGAAATGGTATATGGGGCTCGACAGTACTCAGATCCGAACATTCAATGACCTAGGTGAGCCTTTTGTTCGCCACTACAAATATAATGTCGACATGGCACCAGACAGGGATCAACTTCGTGATATGTCCCGAAAAGATAAAGAAACTTTCAAGGAATACACGCAGAGATTGCGCGAGATAGTTGCACATGTTAGTCTTCTGTTGGAAGAAAAAGGAAATGATAAAGCTCTCTTTGAAGATATTGAGTCCGTTCTATTATGATCAGATGGTTGCAAGTGCGCCTAGTGACTTTACTAGAATGGTAAATATGGGCTTGAGATTAGAAGAAGGAGCCCGTGAAGGACGATTCAAAGAAAATGGTTCAGTTGAGAGTTCTAGAAAGTATGGGAATGGGTTACCCAAGAAGAAAGAACACGATGCTAACTCTATCTCGCAAGAGAAATGTAAAAGGCTTCCGAGGAACAACCAACATCATCAACATGTGGCGTCTGTAACTCCAATGATTAATACTGCTTCGGTTGTTCAAGCAACACCGAGTTATCAACCATATTTCCAGCAATGCACAAATCAATAGAATCAACAGAATCATTCACAGAGGCCTGCACAATTTGACCCAATTCCAATGACTTATACATAATTGTTTTCTGCTTTAATTCAGAAGAATTTGGTGCAAACAAGAACTCCACCAGCCATTTCGAAAGAGCTTTTGTGGTGGTATAAACCTGACCAACCTTGTGCATTCCACCAAGGAGAACCTGACCATGATATTGAGAATTGTTTCACTTTGAAAGCCAAGGTGAGAAGGTTAATGCAAAATGGTATCTTGTCATTTGAAGATTCTAGTCCCAATGTACAAGCTAATTCATTACCTAAACATGGCAATGCAGCTGTGAATATGGTCGAAGGATGTCCAAGAAAGTACCGAGTTTTTGATGTCAATTTGATCAGAAGATCCTTGGTCGAAATGCACATAACTTTGTGCAAGTTGAACTATTATGAGCATGACCATGCTTCTTGCCATATTTGTTCCAGAGATCCCCGAGGATGTGTTGTTGTGAAAAAAGACTTACAAGAAATGTTGGATCAAAAACTTATTTAGGTTACAAGAGATAGAAATGAATATGAGCATGAAGTAAACGTCATAGTTCCCCATTTTAATCTCCCATAACTGGT
Source organism: Lathyrus oleraceus (assembly GCF_024323335.1). Lineage (NCBI taxonomy): Eukaryota > Viridiplantae > Streptophyta > Magnoliopsida > Fabales > Fabaceae > Lathyrus > Lathyrus oleraceus. The sequence continues at coordinate 70,074,369 of NC_066581.1, read as the reverse complement.
TGTGATTGCATATGATGGTCAGAAGACAGTTGTTTCTTCGTTGGTTATTAGTTTGGCGGGTCCTACGCCTTACGAGTTTGATAAAGTTGCGCCTTAGAAGTATAATGTTACTATAGTGGAAGACGATAAATAAATGCTTATTCTTGTTTTCTCGTCTGTTGTGAACATCGGCGATATAAGTGGGGTGGCCCGAAGTGGTCAGATATTTGTTGCTGCAGCTCCTAAGAGAACTGAAGTTGTGGTGATAGAGAAATTGAGGTGCTGAAATTGATCAAGAGGAGTGATTTTAATGTGGTAGACCAGTTGTTGTATATTTCGTCCAAGATATTCGTATTATCCCTACTGATGAGTTCAGAAGCACACCGAGAAGCTTTGCAGAAGGTCCTAGAGTAGGCCCATGTGGACCATGACGTGACTATCGATCAATTTGATGGCATTGTGGCCAATATTACCGCATGTAACAATCTGAGCTTTAGTGATGAAGAACGGTCAGAGAAGGGGAGGAACCACAATTTGGCCCTGCATATCTCTATTTGAATGGTGCTTGACGGACTTGTCTGCCATTTGCAAAGTCATTCACGTCTGTTTCAGGTCTAGGTCACAATTTTTTTGACTACTTATAAAGGCATGATATTGATGCTAGATTCCATGTAGACAAGTGCTTTCCCCACACTAATTGTTCCTATCATAACATGTAATGTTACTCTTCCCGAGTCAACTCATTTTCAGGATAATGTTTGTTGAATGATTGCACCACAACTAGATTCCAATTGAATTTTGTCTTCGTCAATGTACTTGCATTTTTTGATGATGATTTATTTTATGAACTTTGCATATGCGTGGCATTTTCTCTAAATCTTTTGCAAATGTGATGTTTATTCGAAGTTGTTTGAATATATAAAGGAATCTTCCATATTGTCTTTCCTTATCCTTTTGTTTCAAGTTGTGAGGGTAAGGTAAAGTCTTGATTGACACATCTATTTTTTTTTTTTTCTCTTTTCCTTCTCTTTATTTTTATTTTCTTTCTTATCTTTTTTTCTCTCTCTCATGCCTTTCTTTTTCTTCTTTCTTTTTTTTTTCTTTTTTTCTTTTCTCTCCTTTTCTTATCTTTTTATTTTATCTTCCTCTCTTTATTTTTCTTCTTCTTCTTCTTCTTCTTTTTTCATTTTTTCTTTTCTCTCCTTTTCTTATTTTTTTATTTCTTCTTTCTCTCTTTATTTTTCTTCTTCTTCTTCCTTTTTTTTCTTTCTTATTCCTCTTTGTTGTTACCTTACCACTTTTAGTAATAACAAACTTGCACTATTCATTTTTTAGATCTATTATTTTGCTCCTCAAAATTCCAATGTGAGTCGTGAGTTGTTTAATGGATGTCTCTATATTCTTCTGTTAAGATCTTGTTGTTCTCTAAAATTACGTCAGTGCATCTTCCAAATTTATTTTGTTTTGAAGAGATGATTGATTGGGTCGGAATTTCTTATAGGTATAGGTGCCCAATTTTGCTTTCATATTGAATTTTTGCATATTTCTATTTTGATGTAGCCATGGTTTCGGGTCACTCATAATTTACTTTTGCCTAATTGGGAAGGCGGAATTCATTTGGATTATCTTCGCTGCAAATATCATAGAATGTAATCTTCCTTGGGGGAGTTTCTTGCATTTATTTTAGTTGTTGTGGCAGTCTTTATAGTTTCTTTGTTAGTTCATTCGTTGTTTATGTCAAAATATTTTTTTGTTCGAGAAGAGCATTATTGGAATTCAACTCTTCGTTTTCATGTAGACTCTTGTTGCATCTTCATTGGTGATCGCTGAGTGTCATTCTTTCAATGATAGTTGTTCCATATATTGCACTTGTGGACATGAGAGAACCTCTAGCAATAACATCTAGTAATAACTTAGATTTTTGTTTAAGTCCATTTCTAAAAATGTGTATTTGCACGAGACAAAAGACTCTTCTAGATTTATCATTTTGGCTATTTATTCCTTTTTTCTGTTTTCACTAAGTTTTCTATGTGTGGTTCTTTTGATTTAAGGATCAAACAACAATTGTTCAGTAGTAACCTTACCTTGCATAAACTAGTATGAATTTAACTACTTCTAAAAGTGAATAGGTTAGCGATTATAAACAAAATATACATACTATATAATTATACACAGATATACACATACTCAAAATAACAAATTATGCTATATCTTTAAAAATTAGCATCGGTCCCCAACAACGACGCCATTTTGTTGTGTTAGTAGAAAAAGTAAGTTTTACAATTATTGTGTCCACAGAGACCAGTTGTTTTTAAGACAATTTAGCAGTGTTTTATTACTCTAAGTTTGAAAGAGTTTTGTGGTTGTTATGATGCAGAAATATAAATAACAAAAAATAAATGACAGAGCGTAAAGTTGGAGAATTTGGTGTTAATAAAAAGAATGCTTATTGGGGTAGATTTCATCATTATGTATCTATCATGCAAGACCATAGGTCAGTAATGTAATCCTTTACTCATCATATAATACTACCACCTATTACCTTCACTCATATCTCCTTTCAGTCTTTACATCATGGGATCAGTGTGTTACCTAATACTCGATATATCAGACTATTAACCAACACAGAGCATTAAGTTCCAACAATCATAAATTAGCGAGATTACACTTCGATCATGCTACAATATGTGTGGATATCAAGCATATACCTATATATAGGATTAATACTAGATAGATGATTATGGTGGATCTAGTAATGAAAATCACCTTTTGATATCAGGTCACACCATGAAAACATGTTTTAGGTTGCAAAGCTAAAACAAGCATTAAGATTAAAGAGTCAACAATATTACATCATGAGTATAACTACATAGAACTCCATGACCACTTTACTACATGAATATAGTAACTACATCTAACCCCAATAATAGAAAATTTAGTTACACTTACTCATGGTTAGCGTAACAGTTGGTCTTTCCAGAGAAGTTGACCTTCGAAATGTCTTGGATAACATGCCTTGTATGTTGCATATGTCTATCATGAGCTGATTGTTGGCATTTTTGCATAAAGTTGAGGCTATAAATATATTGGTGTATAATTAAGGAGTTGACCCGCATAATGTTTGAAAGCGCATAGTATCATTCGGTATCGTTTACGAACTTTAAGTATCTATTATGTTTTGATGTTTTACAATTCGATTATTGTCTCATTGCGTATTTGTAATTTGTATGCTATTTCAATTCGTATGTGTGATTGTAAACTTTGTTTCATTTGATTGTAATCGTTTCGGTCATTTAATTGTACCACTAAGAACCCTTTGCATTTTCTATCATATTCATTTGATCCTTGTTAGCTATTTCCTTTTTGATCCTATGAAAGTTACTGTTTTATCAATTCCACATAAGTAGCTTGAATCACAAGTTAGAACATTTTAATTTTAATGTTTTTGTATTTGATTCAAATCATGTGTAATATTTGATTAGAATCATTCAAATATTTTAAATTGGAATTACATTTTGGATCAATTGATTCGGATCAAAAATTGAACATGATTCGAATCATAACCCCATTTAATTCGAATCAAGTGCAAATAATGATTCAAACCATTTGCTTTAAAAATGATCTCTTTCTGATTATGTCCAGATTGATTCGAATCAAATTTCCTACTTGATTTGAATCAAACCATAAAAACCCAATTCCCATCACTTATTTAAATGATTGTTTCTTTTGATTGAAAGAATAAGTGTGGGAAATCTATGATGATTCATAGAGACAAAAATTGTGATTTTTGTCTTCTCTTATTAGTGGGTTCATATTTACACCATTCTTCTCTCTTCTTCTCCAAAAACACCAATCTTTGATATTGAACCCATGTCAATTATTTATCTTTTTTTGTTGCATATTGTTTTATGCAATCGGGTTGTTATTTTGTGTGTGAATTTGAGAATGAGTTGATCAATCTTGTTGAGGATATGATCAAGCTATTGATAACAATCAAGAACCAAGACCCATGCATCAAGAAACTAGTTTGAACATTATGTGTGTGTGTATGTGTGTGTGTGTGTGTGTGTATGTTCACAATTCATCAAAAATGAATTACTTGACTAATCACTCATGGTGTTTTTGTGTGTAACTGTTTTTTGTTGTTGTAACAAATGCATGTATTATTTCTTGAGTGTGGTTTGGTATTGAGAGGTTATCTAACAATATGAGAGTTTCCATTATACTCCAAGGAAGAATTTTAAAGAATCAAGTATTAATGGTCCGTAAGGCAGAGTTGGAAGTTTTCATTCTTTGGTGGCATTGGAGAAAGATTGCTAGCAAACAAAGTTGGGAGATGTCCAATATACGCTCAGTTAATGGAAATTGCTTAGACAAGAAATCAATGGGATCAGGGGGGATCACTACACACGAATACTTGGAGAAAGTTATTATGGATAAAGAGGTTATTGGATCAAGATATTGAGGGATCTTGTATTGTGTTAGCAGATTATTTCCTGTTTCATCAGAAGGTCGTGTGATAGTTCTTTGTAATTAAAACGATGTAATCATTTTATCATCATAGTAGAAGATCGTGATCATGTTACGATGGTATCATCCATTCAAGAGTGCATGTAGGAATAACGAGGAAGAATTATGAAGTATTATATATCACTGTGTATATTTCTCTTTCCCTATCCTTTTAATTTACAAGTGTAAGACCCCAATTTTGACCCTAAGATCCCTCATAATATCTCATCATTTGCATTAGCTTTATGATCACACCTTGGCATCCTCCTTACCCATCATTCATTGGGTTTGCATTGGGAGAGATCACCAAACACATTTGATTGTATTATAATTTTATTTTCTTTATTTAGTAGCCAAAATGCCAAAAAATATGTATATGTGTAGCTTTGTTTCTTTTATAGGTAGTGTGTACATCCACCTGTGCCTCATCAAGCTCACAACTAAGATTTGAGACCCTCATGACAATAGATCAATCAAGAAAATATTCATAATGGTTATAAGCATCATATATGGATCCCTATTCTCTTCATTATTTTGATCAAGAATTCATCAAGAGTTTGAAGCTTGTTTGCCTTGGAAGCCCTACTTCATCTGGGTATATTGTGTGACTTCCTCAGCAAGTTTCTTCAACAATTGGTTAAATATATAAAGGGATAGTTCATTATACATAATCTTATACATATAGGATCTTCCATGGCTCCTAAATATCAAGAGAACTTCAAGTTTGCAAGTTGGTTCAAAGAGGTTGACCAGAGAAAGTCAACTGGTCAAAACTGGGGTTCCCTAGACCGTATCTCCCACACATTTTGTCATATGAAATGATTCCAAGAGAAACGTTACTCTTTATGACATTTCAAACAACTTTCATGTTGGCATCAAGATCTAGTTTTTCTTGAAAAGTCATTTTTTATGATAAAAGATTATAGGTCATTTTTGTTTGTGCCCTAGTTAAAAGGTCAACTTCCAAGGACCATAACTTGCTCAACTTTTATGATATGAAGGCCATCAAAGTGCATGATCAATTTCAAGATGTCTTCTACAACTTTAATTCTTTGATAAATGTCAAATTCAACTTGCAAGAGCATGTGCCAAGAGGAAACATTATATGTCATTTTGGACCATCATCATTGAACAAGCAATTTTCCTTAACTTCTAAAATGCATAACTCCCGCATGCGAAATCTAAATGATGTAAAATTTGTCACCATATTGAAGAGGGATGAAATAGATACAACTTTGGTGAAGAAACCATTTTCATTTGGACCTCATAGCAAAAGTTATTCAAGGTGGAAGAAGTGGTCATTTGACTTTGTACTTAGAAAAGTTTCAACTACGTTTGATTTCTCCAATTTCCACCTCAAAATTCATCATGATCCAAGCTCCAAATAGAAACTTGTTCAACATCAAAGTTGTTCCCCTTGATGTCACCTTTCCAAAAAATATAAGATCACTTTATTTGGAAAATAATTGAGGGACTTGCACATGGTTCCTTTGTTGGGTTTGTTTTGGCAAGTTTTGAATTCAAGTGATCATTTCTTTTTGCGTGCTTACATGTGATGATTTCAGTATCCATTGTGCACGAATTGGAGTGGGATTACATCATGGTTTGGGCCCAAATCAATGCCCATGCATCTGTGCACCAATGTTACTATTTTTGGCCAAATTTGAAAAGGGTGCAAAACTGAATTCCATAGCCTATATATACCATTGCATTGCTTCAAGATCAATACACACACATTGCCCAAGCCTTGCCAAGCCATCCCAGAACCCTACACCACAAAATTCCTTGAAGATTTCTTTGAAATCGAGTTTGAATTTCACCTTCTGTTTTGAGATTCAAACTCCAAGGATTCGTTTCCCTTTTCATCTCAATTGATCACTGCAAGAAAGAGGAGTAAAAACCAAGTGAATTGAGATCAAGATCAAGTCAAATCATAGCTACCCGAAGGTGAATTTTCATAAACTTCAAGCCTTCAATTCTCTTTCAATTCTTCACCACTCTCTTTGATTATTGGTTGTCTGAAGTCCTACCAATGTAGGAAACAAGATTGAGTTGCTTTGAGGTCAAATCGAAGGAACTCAAATCATGCACCTCAAATTTCAAATCCATGTATCTTTCAATATACTTGGAATTGGAAGAAATGGAGGTCAGATTCGAACTCCTGAGCATTTTTCCTTTAAAATGATGTCCTTACTTTTTATTTTGGGTAGTGGTTGATGGTGGACCAGTCCGGTGAGGTCCACCGGAGAAGATGACCGGAGCCCTAGCTCTAGTGGTGTGGTGACAAAGTCATATCCATCAGATCATCTCTCCACGTTTTAATCTCAACCCTTCTTTCTGATTACCACGCGTGTACACGTTTTGACTGTGGCATTTGATAGAAGTGCGCGTTTGGCCATCAGATTTTCCACCTCAATTAATGATGGAGATCTGATGGACCTTGTTTTTTTGAATTTTATTTTAATTTCTGAATTTTCATTTAATCCCTTTATTTTGTTTAATTCATAATTATTTCATTTTTAATCCAAAAAACATGGGACTTTCACCAAAAATCTTCAAATATTTTTCTCTTTTATATTCTGAATTAAAACTGTTTTGGATTAATTTTGATATTTTTCATGAATAAAATGTTTTTTACATATTTTTAATTGTTTTAAAACACTTTTGACTTTCCAAAAATCATGAATTTTTTTGTCTAAGGTTCTTTGACCTAGGATAAATCCCTTTGCCATATTAAAATGCATTTTATTTCACTTTTAATTTGATTTTTAATTGATTAAATGTTAAAAAATTATGTTGAGCCATTTTTATGGTCTTATGATGTTTGACTTTCTATTTGGGCCTTGGTCATGATTGATTTGACTTTTGTTTGATCAAAACCATTGGATTTAGGGGATTGATCAAATGTACATTTCATCTTCCAAAATGAATGGATGGTATTGATCAGATGAAATTCCTCTCATGATCAATTTGTGTTTCTATTTCCGTTTTCCTCTTCATCTTCATCCCTATTCTTTCCCAATCCTTCATTTGACCAATGATTTCTCTAATGTCTAAATGCTAATTGATTCATCAATGACCTTGTGTCAGATGAATCAATACAAGTCTGACTGAGATAGGTCTTTCCCACTTTTCTTTTAGTGTGTGGTAAGTTTTAGGAGTTTAGTTCTTTGTACCAAATCTCTAACATGCATTAACACCTATATTTTTATTGCCCGACCTCAGATGGTTGTGACTTCTACATAAGTCCAATTACGATTGCTTAACATAGAGCTAAATTTGACCCTCGAGGCATAGCATTCTAGTAAGTGAGATTGTAAGTCTCCCATTCTTCATGACATTGCATGGAAACTTGACCTTTTTTCCTTTCATGAGAGCCAATGGCATACTTGTTGAATTATCCAAGTTGGATCCCTTCTCATGGAAGATGTCTTGGTTTATTATGATCATTTTTGAAAAAATTTTAATCAAAATCTTTTTCTTAAAACATATAAAAACAAGATATTTTCAAAGCAATTAAAAAGAAGTATCAACAGCACTTCAAAAGCAGGAAGTCCTTAAGTGCGAAACATCAGAGGTCCCCCAAGAAGTTAACTCTTCGGGTATCCCTAGTTGGTTTGTGTTGTTCCGGTCCCCCTACGGAGTGTTTATCCCCTAGCAGAGTTCCGACTCCTTTCCCCAACTAAGTTGGTTAATTCAGTACCTTGCGGCGTGTTCTTCCTCGACAGTGTTTTTGTATTCCCCAACGGGATGGATCTTCAGCAGAGTAAGATCTTTTCCCCAGTAGATCTCATTGGTTTCCCCACTAATCGCCATCCGACTCGCTCCCAGTCATAGTTTCCTCCTGGTTCCTGAGCAGCTATTGGTGTTTATCTTCTGTACGATTGTCTCCCATTTGATATGGTGTTGATCTAAAATTCCATGCAGACTCGATAACTTCGCCTCTCCTCAGTAGATCTCCTCCCTCTGCTAGATTTGGACCTTTGGTTTGTGTTTTCACTGTTCTCCAGCAGTTGTCTCCCTCTTTTTGTGGATTGATCATGGATTGTACCGATGATTCAAATTCTTTGCACCACCTTAATATCCTTTGTGATCGTCTTGTCAGCATAATCATCATACACATATACATTCATATAGTTTCATAAATGCATATTGACATTATCATATTTGTTTAACTTGTTGGCTTGCAATTCTCATTCTCTGTATGGTGGTACTTTATCCCCATACAAATTTCGGTGTCTGTCCTCCCTTAATTGTAGAGTGTCAGCCCTTTAAGCAGAAAGACTTTGACCTTTCTCCTCTTCCCCACTGAGTTGTTCCTCGTGGATGATTATTACTTCAGTTTCCTTTCCAGTTGTTTATCTGGATAAAATCACTCCCCTGAGTTATATCCTCATTGGGTTGAGTCTTAATTGACTGTTTCTTTCTAGCTCTTACCTAGATAAATGCTTTGAGTCTCCTAAGAGCCTATTACCCAGTAACTGGTAATATTCTTCTTAGTTTGCAGTTTGTTACTTCTTGCCCAATACCCGACAAAAGTACCCCTGTTTTTCTCCTCAGTAGAGTCCCTAGTGGATCTATTCCTCAGAAAGTATATCCTTGATATGTTCACCCTAACCGGTGACGAATATCTTTCTCTCCCCTGCCTGAGTTTATCATTGATATGTTCATCCTAACCGATGACGGATACTCTCACCTTTGGTGTTCTACCCAGTAAAAAGGTAGTTGTAATCCCTATTCTTGTTCCCCAGAGAGTTAATCCTTGATATGTTCATCCTAACCGATGACGAGTTTCCTTCTCTTTGCGGTCTTCTACCCAGTAACCGGTAGTTGTAAATCCTGTTTTTGGTTCCCCCCGCAGAGTTAATCCTTGATATGTTCACTTTAACTAGTGACAGATTCTCTCTCATGGTATTCTATCTAGTAACGGATAGATGTAATTCCTATTTTCTCTCCTCTCAGAGTCTATCCTTGATATGTTCATCTTAACCGGTGACAGATTTTCTCCTTAATGGTCTTCTATCCAGCATTCGATAGATGTAATTCCTACTTTTTGTTCAATTGGTTTATCCTTGATATGTTCATCTTAATCGATGATGGATATCCTCCTTGACATTTCCCAGGCAAGTCTATCCTTGATATGTTCATCTTAACCGATGACAAATTTTCTTCCTTGTTGAGTTTATCCTTTATATGTTCATCCTAACCGATGACAGATACTCTCGCCCTTGGTCTTCTGCCCAGTAACTGGTAGTTGTAAATCCTACTTTTTTTCTAGAGTTTTCCCCAGCAAGGCTATTCTTACCCAGTAACTGGTAATGAATACTCCCTCCTGGCATTTCCCAGCGAGTCATCCTTGATATGTTCATCTTAATCGATGATGGATGTTCTCTCTGTCATATCTTTATTATCTCCTTACCCAGTAACAGGTAGTAGATAATAGATTTCTGCTCCTCCTGTGTTGAAGATTATTGCTTCCCCAGTTGACTTGAGTGCGCATTTCCAGAGTGAAATCGCTTTTCCCTGCATGATTCAAGTACTTCAGTTTTATCCTGACTTACTCGGATCCCCTGCAGATGTTATTGTTTCCCTGGCTGAGTCTTTCCATGTTTGTATGGAATTCCTCGAGTCCCCCGGCAGTTTTAAGCCGTAGCCTGGCCTGCGCATAACTCCTTTTCCCCCCAGAGTCTCTGTCTCCCCAGTGAGTTTTCCTTACGAAATATATTATACTCTTGCGGATTTTCGGCCTCTCTGGTTTCTTTTCCTTTGTGGCAAAATTTCCCCACAGAGCATTAATTTTTGCATTCATATCATTTGCATCATGAGGTCTCTTAGGGACCAAAATTTATTTTTGTGTTGTTATTTAAGCCCATTCTAATGAGTCGACATGGAGATTTTAACCTTCGCCTCCTCAGTTAGAATGTCCTTAAATAGGGGCAGCTGTAAGACCCCAATTTTGACCCCAAGATCCCTCATGCAATTTCATCATAAGCATTAGCATTGGGATCATACCTTGGCATCCTCCTTGCCCCTTCTTCATTGGGTTTATTTTGGAAGATATCACCAAGCACTATTTGATTGTATCATACTTGTATATTATCATTTTACTAACCAAAATACAAAAACATGTCTTTGCATTTTCCTAACTCTTTTGAGGGTAGGGCATGATCTCCATTGATTTACCAAGTTCATATCTAGGGTTTGAGATCCTCATGACAAAGAACACAACCATGATTAATCCAATAATGGTTATGAGCATCATACATGAGTTCCATTGATTTCTACATGTTATATTGATCAAGTTTTCTTTAAGAGTTTGAGGGTGATTTGCCTTGGAACCCTAGTTTGACTAGGTATCTTGAGTAACTTCTTCAACAAGCTATCTCACAAATTGATCAAATTTCTCAAGGGACACTTAAAAATTTATCATCTTATGCATACATGATCTACCATGGCCAAGAAAGTCAAAAGAATTGAAGGTTAGTAAATGGGTTGATGGTGGTTGGCCAGATGAATTTATCTGATCAAAATTGGGTCTCCCTAGACCTTATCTCCTACACTTTTCACCATATGAAAATTATTACAAGATCAAAGTTACTCTAAATGACATTACAAACAACTTTCATGTTGAGACCTAGAGCTAGTTTTGCTTGGAAAATCATTTTCTATGTTGAAACATTATAGGTCATTTTGTCTAAACCCTAATTTGAAAGTCAACTTCCCAAGGCCATAACTTGCTCAATTTTTATGATATGAAAGATTTCCAAGTTGCAAAATCCAATTCAAGATGTCTACTTCAACTTTGATGTTTGGAGTGATATCTAATTAAACTTTTATGAGCATGTGATATGAGGTTACATTATAGGTCACTTTTGACCTATACCATTGAACAAGTGATTTTTCCAAACTTCAAAAATGTATAACTCTATTATTCTAAATCCAAATGACATTAAATTGGTGACAATTTTGAAGGTATTTGAAAGAGATACAACTTTTATGAAGACACATTTCTCATTTGAAGCTCACATAAAAAGATAAGCAAGGTGGAATATTGAGATATATGGCTTGACACTTAGAAAAAATTTCAATATGTTGAAATTTCCAAACTTCCACCTCAAAATTCATCATGATACAAGTTTAAAATGGAAAAGTGTTGAACATGAAAGTTGTTCCTCTTGATCTAACCTTTCCAAAAAGTCCAATTTCATCCATTTTGAACAAGAATTGCTAGAGTTGCGCATGGCATGAACATTGCATCATCAATTGGCAAGGATCAAACTTCAAACAGCTGTGTACAATTGCCTTGCATTCCAAGCTTATTTCAGACATGCTCACACTCAATTGTGGATCAAATGGAATGATTTCATGGGCCTGTGCACGCCCATGCACCCATGTATCACTCATTGCCAATTTTGGAAAGTCATTTGGAAGGTGCAAATATCACATGATCCAGCTATAAATAGAGCTCCATATGCTCAGAATTCAACACAAATTCGCGCCAACTTTGATCCTAAACCCCTAACCCTTCCATTTGAGAGGATAATCCTGAGAATTTCCATTGGAAATTGAGTTGAATTCTCACTGTTTTGAGATTCAAAACTCCAGGGATCCAAGACCTTTTGTGCATTCTAATCCACTTCTACAAGCATACTGAGCAAGATCAAGCACAAGCCAAAGCAAGAAAAGTTGAATCCAGACCTACATTGAAGGTATTTTCCAGAAAATTTCATCTCTTCGATTCTCTCTTAATTCCACTCAATTCTCTTGGATCCTTGGTTGTCTGAAGTCCTACCAATATAGGCAAGAAGATTGAGTTGCTTAGAGGCCAAATCGAAGCAACTCAGTTAACACACCTCAAAATTCAACTCCTCATATCTTTCTATATATGTGGAGTTAGTTAAAATTGAGGTCAGATTCGTGCTCTACGCCATTTTTTCTTTCAGATCATGTCCTCCTTTTTCATTTTTTTAATGCTGATGAGTGAATCACTCCGGCCAGGGTCACTGGAGAAGATGACCGGCCCTTGGACACCGGTGATGTGTTGGCATGGTTCAGAGCCATTGATCCTTTTCAAATTGTTTAATCTCGTGCGTTGCTTTTAAATACCAAGCCTATGCCGCGTTGACTCAAGTCCACCATGGAACGCGCGCTGGTGGCCACTTGATCTACCATCCCAATTAATGAGGGAGATCAAGTGGTCCATGTTTTTCTGATTTATTGATTTTAATTTTATTCCTTTGATTTTCATTAATTCATATTAATTTTAATATTGATCCAAAAAATATGAGAGTTTCACCAAAAAATTTCAAATAATTTCCTCTTTCATATTCTGAATTAAAATTATTTTTTTGATCATTATTAATATTTTTCATGATTTAATTGATTTTGAATTCGTTTTTAATTGTTTAAATATACTTTTAAGTCTTTAAAAATTCTGAAATTTTTTCTCCAAGGTCCTTTGACCTTGTTTGACCTATCATAAATCTCATGGCCATTTATTTGGTGTTTTGATGAGGTTTTAGGAATTTGACAAACCATATTTAATTTATATGTATTATTTTAGTATTTTTAATTTGAATAAATGTCAAATAATTTTGTTGACCAATTGTGATGACTTGTTTGAATTTGACTCTTGTTGTTGAGCCTTGGTCAAGGTTGATTTGACTTTGTTAAGTTAATATCATTGAATTTAGGGGATTGATGGAATGTACATTCCATCTCCCAAAATGAATGAATGATATTAATTTGGTAAAAGTCCTCCTTTGATCAATTTGAGTTTTCATCTATTCCACTCCCTCTTCATCTCATTCCCATTCTTTATGCATTCATCTCATTTGGCCTATGATATCTCAAAGTCCTAAAGCTAGTTGATTGAAAAATTAACATGAGTATGGATGAGATTAGGCCACACCTTTTGCATAAGTTCAATTACGATTGCTTAACATAGCGCTAAATTTTGTGACATAAAAGGTATAACATTCTAGTCAGTGAGATTGTAAGTCTCCCCTCTTTCATGGTATTGTGTGGGCACTTGGCCTTTTCTCCTTCCTTTGAAAGATGTCTTGGTTCAAGGATCCATGCTTGTGATAAGTGGGTTGAGTGTTCTCCAAAGAATGTCTTAAAATGAAAAGCAAAAGCAAACAATACTAACTTCTAACTCATTAACAACTAACTTTTAATTTCAAGCCATTTACTTTAATATCATTTAATTCTTGCCTTTATTCATTTGCCATTGTTCATATCATTCTAATTGTTTATGTTAATGCAATTTTCACTTTGTCCACTTGGACCATATTGTGTGATATATCTTGTTTGTGTATACTTTGCTTATTTGTGTGGTGTTTGACCATTAATGTACATAATAACAACAAAAACACTAAAAAAGGTTTGTGTGGACTATTGGCTTGATCTTGGACAAATGGACTTAGAATTTAGGCAACATCCCAATGCTAAAGGACTTGGCCAATGCCAACTTATTGAGAAACCAAGTGCTTGCAATTTGAAACTTCATTTGATACATCATTCAAGATCCCTCTAAGTTCATCTGCAACACAATCATTGTGAAGCTGTCATTTTGAACCTGTGACTTGTGGAATTCATCTGCTACATGGGCTAAGTTTGAAGAAGATCATGGAATGGCTAAAGCTTGGATGTGGCTATCTTTATTTGATGCCTTTGCTCTTCAAGATAATATAATTATGCATTTTGTGTTGCTTGATTCTAAATGTCCAAGGGAATCCTGGGTTTCTATTGACATTCTTGTCTATTGGATTGCTACCCATTTGGTCAGATCTTTTCAACTCCTAACTTTTAATTTTATGCATAGGATTAGTCTCTTCATCTTCTACCCATTTCTTTAATTTCAAAATCTCTCACTCCCTTTTCAAAATCTTCTTTGATTGAATTTATTTTGTTCTAAACTTTGACCGCTTTGCAAAAAGATAGAAACTTTGGCCATATGCCATTGCATTTTCAAATTTCTTTTCTTAAATCAAATTTGTAAATAAACTTAACCATGTAGCGGGGTATTCATTACCATTAGAGATATTGACTAAATCCAAGGTAAATCATACAAGTCGAGTCGCCACCGCACTTCTATTTATCCAAAGGAATGGTTAGAAAGCGAACAAAAACCTAAAAGTTTTATCGAATCAAAAACTAGTAAAAATGTCAGAGATCTGGGTAAGGGGGTTGGTTATGCAATGGGAAGGTGTTAGGCACCCAAAGCATCCTAGGTACTCCTAGGGAGCCCTTTTCACATTTGTTGTAAGGTTGTTATTTTTTTGTGAAAATTTATTTGTGCAAACATGATTGAAGGGATGACAAAAGCGTGTATGTTTATCTGATGTACTACTTACTAAAAGAAGGGTCAAAAGAAAATGACTTGCACGGATGTCGCATCCACTGCATACGTGTCCCATCTGAATCCGAGAATCAGAGTCTTCGTAGCTCGGCTATCTATGGGTTAAAGAGGAGTGTGCTCGGTAAGACATCGCATCTTATGCCTACGTATCTCATCTGGAATGAGAATCAGAGCAAGCCGTAGTACGGCTAACTACGGGGTAAGTTTTGGGATGAACGACGTTACTACGCAATCTACCGGATGCTCGACCTTTGGAGACTTACTCGCCTATAGTAGAAGGAGTAAACGTGTTCTTAGGAGAAGAAAAATCAATGAGTTATTTGCATTTTAGGAATGCTCATGCAAAAGGGGTAATGAGGATAAGACCTCATAGCTCTTAACCCTGGACAGGGTGAGCTCATGACAAGGCATGGGGGTTCAGAAAGGTGGAACCCTCTCCACTGACCGACCGGACAAAAGATATGGGGTTTTTGTTCTGAAGCATCGACACGTAGTGTGAGCATAAAGAACGACACACTGATCAACGGGGGATTGATTACTAATCCCTTTTATCCGTCAATTGCCTCTTCATGGAGGTCTTTAGGCGCGAAAAGTAACACACAAGAACATTGCCTCCTATCGAGGTCTTCCAGCTAAGAAAGCAGTAAAATGCTAAAATATGTAAAAGGGATTAAGGTCTACCACACGGATAAAGATCCGGAGTAACAGCAACTCAAGAAACAAGAAACCCAGAGATCTCTCAAGCTAGCACCATCAAAGAAAGTGGGTCAGTACAGGTAATCGGAATAAACCTCCAGGGTGGTATCCCACAAATAAAATGGAATACCAAGCAAGCCATCTCTGCAAGAGTCACGTGAGTCCTCACAAAAACTCAACAAAAAGGTTAGAGTAACGGGATGGAATCGGGAGAAAACAATGCCGAACACAAAACAAATTAGAGCAAACAGAAAAAAACAAATGATGTCGCGATCGCTGCTGCATCGCCTAGCGAAAGCTTAGCGAAGCTTCGCCGCGTGCTCGCCTAGCGAAGGTGCTAGCGAGCGCCTGCGGGTTTTGGGTTTTTCATGGATAACAGTACGATCTCGGAAACCCCAAACCCTATGGTACTCATTTCAGAAATCATGTGATTAAACATTCGAGCCATTGGCTTCACATATTCATGCATATGCAAAACCTAACGATACCCACTCTTCCAAATTCAAACATGATACATCACACATTTAGAAAGTTCAAATTGAAGGCGTAAAGTAATAGGAATAGGGCAAACCTGATTGGAGAGATCGGTTGAGATTGAATCGTACGGTTCGGTTTGTAGAGTGATTTCAGGGTTTGTATGAGATAGAGCCGATTCTGTGCAGATGAGTTCTCTTAAGTGTCTGGAGGTTGCTCTGAGTTCTCTGTCAGGTAGTCTCTCTCTGATAATCCAGGGTTTATAATAGTCTCCAGTCTGTTTTCTCAAATGAAGCTCTGGTATTTATAACCTAATTTTCATGGCTTTGTGGGCTTAAAATGAATGCAATTCAGACCCAAAATTCTGTTATGTTTTCAAAACGCGTGGTCTTCGCCTAGCGAATGGTTTGCTCGCCTAGCGAGCATGACAGCTCAGACCTTCGCCTAGCGAAGAAATGGTTCGCTTAGCGAGCGTGACAACTCAGGAATAGACTTTTACTCTTTCCAGATTAGCATTTTGAATGATGAATAGATCTCATTGGAACATGTTGGAAGTAACCCACGTCACTCCCTTGTATTGACTGATCACCCGAATAGAATCCACAAAGTGTCTTGGATGATACTCAAGCTTCAAACAAAAGATGTTAGTGACACATTTTTGTGCTTTTGGTTAGTAAACAAAAATAAGAGAAACAATGATATATAATTCAAGCATGCTTGGTGATCTCAAACCAATCACAAGGAGTCCCATCCAAAGGCAAAGGGAACCAAGATGCTTATGATCCTTGAGGCTATGCAAATGCAATGTTATGATGCCATGGAGGATCTTAGGGCCAAAATTGGGGTCTTACAGATGCCCCTATTTAAGGTCGTTCTATCCGGAGAAGTGAAGGTTGAAATCTTCATCTCGACGGGGTAGAATGAGCTTAAATAATAACAAAGAGACGAATTTTGGTCCCTAAGAGACCTCATGATGCAAATGTAGGTGTAAAAAATGGTAACACTCTGTGGAGATATGTGTCCACAAAAGCAAAGAAAATCAGAAACCACTGATAATCCATATGAGCAATTCACTCCATGGGACCAAGACCCTGGGGACTCTCCTGGGGATAGAAAAGGGATAAAAATGCGCGAGCAGGTCACGACTCAAAGCTTGGGGAACGGAATTCCAAAGGGAATAAATCCATTGGAAAGACTTGAGCTGACTCGAAGATGTAGGTACTAGGGAATATGCCAATACAGCAAAAACTATCCACAACAGATACTTCGGAGAAAAAATCCGGACGAAGACAATCTACCAAGGGACCTCGCTGGGGATGTCCACAAGGACACTCCTGGGGAAGCAGCGGGACGAGGTATTACCGGCTTACTGGGTAATAAGCTCAACGAGACATGGGATCTGAACACCGACGAAAGGGCGAGAGATACAACATGCTCGGGAAGAATGAATATCTAAGACCGGTATAAGGGTGAGAGATATCAAAACTTCAAAACGTCTGAGGAAAACCTAAAAGGTATACTTCTACTCAGGGATTCTGACTCCACAGAGGACAAAAAGTCATAATAGGGAGCAGAGAGGAAGGAACACCAGGGATACCGATTACTGGGCATATAATAGGTGACCAACCAAGACGTGAATTGGGGAATATTCCCAAGACACTCATCATCCACAAGAGGGCTAAAAAGCAAACTCGATTATAGGATGGATATTTGACTCCGTAAAGAGGATACGACTCTTACTCGACTGGGGAAGAACAAAGCTTCGACCAAAGAGTGCATGAGATACATCATCTATTACCTTCAGAATGTAGATAATATACTCGCATGGGCGATTATCCATAACCGATTACTGGGTTAATAAAGGATAAATCGACCGAAAAGAAAAGGCATCGGGATATCGAAACTAGGTATATAATGATGACCAATTCAGGAGAGAAACAATCATCACCAACAACAACAGGGTAGACGAGAGATGACCCGCTGGGGATAAATTGCGTAATCAGGGCAATTATCCAAGCAGATGAGGGGATATCATCACCGAATATTGGATAAAGATAACTGTCACCAATTAAAGATGAGCAAAAAAATAGTTACTCTGCAAAAAGGGAAGAAATAGGGTTTACAACTACCGGTATGAGGGTAGAGAACCACAGACTCCGCCGGGGATAATAATTACTAATTATTGAGCAATTATTCATTTACCACGGGGAAAATAGGAAAAGAGTCTCCAGAGACCGATCTAGAATCAAACTAGATAGGCACACCAAATCAAGACTTGTCCCGGTGAGGATATAACTGAATGGGGAAAACCATCCCAATATATTTGTTGGGAAGGAACAAAAACAATCAACATCCACGAGGATATAACCCGGTGGGGAATATGGAAGAAAGGATAGACGCTTTCTGCCTATGGAGCTAACTCTATATGGAGAGATCAGACACACACATCTGCTTGGGGAAATATATCACCAAATAACAGGAGACAACAAACAACGATATATGGCAAAGAATGCAACATGAATATCTGACTGTTATTATTATGCATGTATATGCGTGGTTTACATATGATGTATGCTGACAAACAGACATATCTAACACAACCAGGTCCAGGAATCAACCACCCGGTACTACATCTCAAGAGAGAAATCCAAGTCCCCTAAGGGCGACTGTCCTTGCAGGGGATGAACATCAGTCGTTCTAGCTGGGGACGAGAGTTATCACAGACAAGGTCCACCACACCAATAACTCTACTGGGGAATTTATCCGAGGAGATAAAGGATTTATCGGGATCAACCACCAAATATCGCTCTTGCCCAAAGAGATCCAAGCTGTTGAGGAAGAAAGGTTACTACTCTGCTGAAGGGAAGAAAGGTGACTCTCAACAAGCAATCCACTTGGTAGGATAAGCCCCAAAAGGTTCCGGAGGGAGGAAATACAATCATGCCAGGAATATGGACAAAATCTTACCCTGTTGGGGATCGTACCATCCTTGGGAGAGCACTAAGGATCTCCTAAGTATCCTTTCGTCATTGTGAATGTTCACTTTGTTTAAAAACAAATTATAAAAAATTTGATTATTTAAAAACAATGATATTTTCTTAATCAAAACATGCAAAACATTTGCTGAATAGAAACAGATAAGAGTGCCAATAATTGGATAAAAGGCTCAAATTTATTTGATAGAATGGTAGTCTGCGAATGACAAGACTCCATAGATCTTTACAAATTTGAAATTGGTGATATATATTGGAAAATGGCTACATTGAACATAATGACCATTTCTCCACCAATTCTGAATCCGATGTATTTGAAGCTTTGGTTGGTAATGAGCAAGAATCTCTGACGGACGACAGTTGTAGAACAAAGTCTTGTCAGGATGCAGTTACTTGCCAAATCCCTAATTTTTGCCTAGATTGCCCCAGGATGAGGTACTCAATCTAGCGGGATACCTATATCATTATTATATATTTTTTGTGTCTCTAACTTTTGTCTGGATCGCCCTTTCGGGTTTTCAATCCACCGAGACGCTCATTTTTGCCTGAGCCGCCCTTTCGGGTTTTCAACTTAGCGAGCTATTCAGTTTTTTTTAGGCGAAGTATTTCTTGACTGCATCTGAATTCACAGGACGAGTGAAATCCTCCCCATCCATAGTTGTAAGTATCCAAGCACCGCCTGAAAAGGCTCTCTTAACAACATACGGACCCTCATAATTTGGAGTCCACTTGCCCCTAGAATCGGGCGCGAAAGACAAGACTTTCTTGAGCACGAGGTCACCTTCTCGGAACACACGAGGCTTGACCTTCTTATCAAAAGCTTTCTTCATTCTTTGCCGATATAACTGACCATGGCACATAGCCGTCAATCTCTTCTCCTCTATCAAATTCAGCTGGTCATAACGACTCTAAACCCATTCAGCATCAGTCAACTTGGGCTCCATCAAGACTCTCATTGATGGGATCTCCACCTCTACTGGAAGTACAACCTCCATGCCATAAATAAGAGAGAAAGGGGTTGCCCCTGTTGAAGTGCGGACAGACGTACGATATCCATGTAAAGCAAATGGCAGCATCTCATGTCAATCTTTATACGTAACAACCATCTTCTGGATAATCCTCTTGATATTCTTATTAGCAGCTTCAACAACCCCATTCATCTTGGTTCTATAAGGAGAAGAGTTATGATGCGCGATCTTGAACTCACTACACAGTTCTTTCATCATCTTGTTATTCAAGTTAGATCCATTATCAGTAATGATCTTATCTGGCACACCATATCGGCATATGAGTTGATTCTTGATAAACTTCACGACCACCTGCCTGGTCACATTTGCATACGATGCTGCTTCAACCCACTTAGTGAAGTAATCAATTGCTACGAGAATAAATTTGTGTCCATTGGACGCTTTTGGTTCTATCATGCCAATCATGTCAATTCCCCACATGGAGAAAGGCCATGGTGATGAAATCACATTCAGAAGTGTCAGAGGAATATGAATCTTATCCCCATAAATCTGACACTTATGGCATTTCTTCACATATTTGCAGCAGTCAGACTCCATTGTCAGCCAATAGTAGCCTGCTCTCAACATCTTTCTAGCCATAGCATGCCCATTGGAATGAGTACCAAATGAACCTTCATGAACTTCATTCATTAACAGGTCTGCTTCGTGTCTATCCACGCATCTGAGCAGAACCATGTCAAAATTTCTCTTATAAAGCACATCACCATTGAGGTAGAAACTGCCTGACAATCTCCTCAACGTCTTCCTATCTTTCACAGACACCCCGGGTGGGTAAGTCTGGTTCTGAAGGAAACACTTGATATCATAATACCATGGTTTGTCATCTTTTACTTCTTCTACCACAAACACATGAGCTGGCCTATCCAAGCGCATCACGGTAATATTGGGAACTTCATTCCACAGTCTGACCACAATCATTGAAGCAAGTGTAGCAAGGGCATCTGCCATCCGATTCTCATCTCGAGAAATATGATGGAAGTCAACCATAGCAAAGAACGTTGAAATCCTCCTCGCATAATCTCTGTATGGAATGAGGCCAGGCTGATTCGTTTCCCACTCACCCTTAATCTGATTAACAACGAGGGCCAAATCACCATATACATCAAGATGCTTGATTCTAAGATCAATGCATTCCTCCAATCCCATAATACGGGCTTCATACTCAGCCATATTATTTGTGCACTTGAAAGTTAGCCTTGCTGTAAAAGGAATATGTGTGCCCTGAGGCGTAATGATTACCGCCCCAATACCATTTCCATATTGATTTACAGCGCCATCAAATACCATACTCCATCTGGAACCAGGCTCTGGCCCTTCATCATGTGTGGGTTCATCACAATCTTTCATTTTTAAATACAGAATCTCCTCATCTGGGAAGTCATACTGAACTGACTGATAGTCCTCAATTGGTTGATGTGCCAAGTGGTCAGCCAAAATACTACCTTTAATAGCTTTCTGAGCTCGATACTCAATATCATACTCAGACAACAACATCTGCCAACGGGCAATCCTTCCAGTTAAAGCAGGCTTCTTAAATATATACTTGATTGGGTCCATTCTAGATATCAACCAAGTGGTATGATTCAACATATACTGACGTAAGCGCTTAGCGGCCCAAGCCAAAGCACAACATGTCTTCTCAAGCATTGAATATCGAGACTCACAATCGGTGAATTTCTTACTCAAGTAGTAGATAGCACACTCTTTCTTCCCTGATTCATCTTGCTGGCCAAGAACACAACCCATAGAATCTTCAAGAATAGTCAGATACATGATCAATGGTCCCCCTTCCACGGGCGGAGACAGAATCGGAGGCTCGGACAGATACTCTTTAATACTATCAAAAGCTTTCTGGCAATCCTCGGTCCAATCATGAGACTGATCTTTCCGGAGGAGCTTGAATATTGGCGCACATGTGGCAGTCATGTCGGATATGAATCTGGAAATGTAATTCAAGCGGCCAAGAAAACCTCGGACTTGCTTCTCAGTTTTGGGCGTAGGCATCTCTCGTATTGCTTTGACCTTTGCAGGATCAACCTCAATACCTTTTTCACTGACAATAAAGCCCAATAACTTGCCAGAACGGACTCCAAATGTACACTTGTTGGGATTCAGACGAAGCTTGTACTTCCTCAAGCGCTGAAAAAGCTTCAATAGGTGCTCTACATGTTCAACCTCCGATCTTGACTTAGCTATCATATCGTCAACGTACACCTCAATCTCCTTATGCATCATGTCATGGAACAAGGTAGTCATAGCTCGTTGATACGTGGCTCCGGCATTCTTCAAACCGAAGGGCATCACTCGATAACAGAATGTTCCCCAAGGTGTGATGAATGTTGTCTTCTCCATATCCTCGGGTGCCATTTTAATCTGATTATATCCGGAAAATCCATCCATAAACGAGAAGACTTTGAATTTAGCGGTATTATCTACCAACATATCAATATGTGGTAGAGGGAAATCATCTTTCGGACTAGCTTTATTCAAGTCTCTATAGTCCACACACATCCGGACTTTTCCATCTTTCTTAGGCACGGGCACAATATTGGCCACCCATTGAGGATATGTAGAAGTCACCAGAAACCCTGCATCAATTTTCTTCTGAACTTCCTCTTTGATCTTTACTGCCATATCAGGATGAGTTCTTCTGAGCTTCTGCTTCACAGGCACGCACTCAGGTTTTAAAGGTAGGAAATGTTGCACAATATCTGTATCTAGACCAGGCATGTCTTCATATGACCAGGCAAAGACGTCAACATATTTTCGTAGCAACTTAATCAACCCCTTCTTAATAGATTCTTCCAGAAGTTCCCCAATCTTCACTTCTCGCACACAATCTTCCGACCCCAAGTTGACTGCTTCCAGATTCTCAAGATGTGGCCGAATGATCTTCTCTTCATTCTCAAGTAGCCGGGTGATCTCATCAGGAATCTCTTCAACATCATCTTCCTCTGCCTCAAATACAGGGAATTCGAAATTGGGAGATGGTGTTGGGTCATTATGTTCAATGGGTCTAGAAATCAACCTGCATAATGATTTTGGATATGAAAAGCTTTAGAATTCAAACAAGGCAAATCATTATGCATATGAAAAAGATCGATTTTATTCGATTTTTTAGGGTTTTATGTGATCACCAATTTCATGCAAAAGCAAAAAGGGAAAATAATTGGAAAAACAAACATTTAACATGCATTTATTGAATGAAAATATCATTGTATTTATGCGCCAACAATATCATCACTCCTCCTTTTGGCATGGGAGAAGGGTTTTCAAACAAAGTGATTATTACGTTGACTTATGGACAACTGTTGGAATATCCACAACGACCCAATTGTTGCAGACCTCACCAGGGATGATGAAGTTGCCAGAATCCTTTGTATCTTCTTCTAAAACGGCAGCAGCCTCCTCATCTAGACCAGTTTGGATGAAACCTCCACTCTTGAATAGCCCTTGCTTGTTGAAAGTACCAGAAGAAAAACCTATGCCAGCCCGGGACTCGTTGTCTTCTAACTCAATCATTTTTCCTAAACCAGTGGTTGCACCACGCTCAATGGCCAGCTTTGCATCTTTGTAGGAAGCAAATGAAGGAGCTCTTTTCTCAATAGGCTCAGTAATAGATAACGCTTGGAAAGGAGTTCCAACTTCAACCTCAGCATCTATATAAGAGAAGGAAGACAAATGGCTAACCAGGAGAGCCCTTTCTCCCCTACCACCATCAGCTTCTTGTTTTTCACGAATTTCAATTTCTGGTGTAGGGTGGACGTCACGGCGCCTGCCTCGTGAATCCATGGTCTACCCAAAAGACAACTATACGATGGGTGAATGTCCATAACCTGGAAGGTAATCTGGAAATCACTTGGTCCGATCTTGATTGGGAGATCAACTTCCCCAATCACAGTTTTGCGAGACCCATCGAAAGCTTTCACAACTACTCCACTCTGCCTCATGGGAGGCCCTTGATATGATAGCTTTGAGAGAGTGGACTTTGGCAATACGTTCAATGATGACCCAGTGTCCACCAGCACATTGGACATGGCGTCGTCTTTGCAATTAATAGATATGTGTAAAGCCAAGTTGTGGTCTCTTCCCTCCTCAGGGAGATCAGAGTAACAGAAACTCAAATTGTTACAAGCAGTAATGTTTGCAACAATGCTATCGAATTGTTCTATTGTGACATCATGATCTACATATGCCACATCCAAAACTTTTTGCAGAGCCTCTCGGTGTGGTTCTGAATTCAATAGCAAAGATAACACCGATATTTTGGATGGCATTTGTAGAAGCTGGTCTACAACATTGTACTCACTTCTCTTGATGAGCCTCAGCATCTCATCACAGTCTTCTTTCATATTGCCACTCGGGCCAACAAAAGTAGGAGTTTTCAGTACGGAGGAGGGCTTAACAGCAAGTGCCGGATTCGGAGAATTCACAACGTTCCCAATCGGGCGTTCAACAAAATCAGCATTAATTTGAGGCTTCGGCGGTGCTGAAAATACACGGCCACTACGGGTCAAACCGCTAACATCGGCAATATTCACAACAGAAGAAGAGGGTAAGGACACCTCTTTCCCATTCTCTACTGCTACGGTGTTGTAGTGATACGGAACTGCCTTTTCAGAAGAGTAAGGCACAGGACCAGCAGGCTTAATGATCAGAGCGGGAGAAGCCTTTTGCTTGCTACCATTGTACTTGATGATAACAGGCTCGGGTATCCGGAACACTGGGGAGATCACATTGACCTCAGGCTTATTTTTATCAACATTCCTATTTTGAAGGATCTCAATGACTCCTTCGTCCAGCATTTCCTGAACATCCTTGCGCACCTGGCAATAACCCCATCGGTTAACAGAGCAAACTCGGCATCTATCATGGTCATGCTCATAATGATTGTAGTTACATAACAAACGGTGCGTCTCGACCAGCGATTGTTGAATATGACTGACATATTTGACCTTGTATTTGCCAGGGCAACCCTGGACCATGTTGACAGATTTCCCATGCTCGGGCAATGGGTTCTTCTTCACATTAGGGCCTACGTCCTCAAAACATAGAATACCACACCTCACAAGGTCTTGAACCTTGGTCTTCAAAGGGTAACAATTCTCCACGTCGTGGCCGGGAGCACCAGAATGGTAAACATAATGTAATTCGGGCTTATACCACCACTAGGGGTTAGTAGGTATAGCCGGTGGGTCTCTCGGAGTAATCAACTTCCTCTCTATCAAAGAGGGATATAACTCTGCGTACATCATCGGAATAGGATCGAAAGTGGCCTTTTTCCTCTCGTAACTCGTACTGGTTTGATTACTGTTTCGAGGTTGGTAGGCCTGCTGTTGCGGACGATGCTGTTGTTGTTGATATTGCTGAGGTGGTTGCTGATTGTTGTTGTGATGCTGGTACTGTTGATTATCTCTAAAGACAGGTGCTATATGAGCCACCTGGTGCTGGTTACTGGCGGGACGCACAGTCTTCCTCCTCACAGAGGGTCTTCTTGGTTTCTCATGGGAGGTCATAGCATGTGCCTCTCCATCTTTCTTCTTTGCGAACGCCCCATAACGTTTGGCAGAAGAGCCTTCTTCTCTGGTTAACCGTCCTTCACGGACCCCTTCTTCTAGACGCATCCCCATATTTACCATCTCGGTGAAGTCAGAAGGAGCGCTAGCGATCATCAGCTCATACTAAAAGGAACTTAAAGTCTTCAAAAAGATCTTAGTCATCTCTTTCTCTTCTAGCGGAGGCACGATCTGTGCTGCCACCTCTCGCCACCTCTGGGCGTACTCCTTAAATGTTTCTTTATCCTTCTGGGACATGGCTCTCAATTGATCTCTATCGGGAGCCATATCCACGTTGTACTTGTATTGCTTGACGAAGGCTTTGCCGAGATCATTGAAGGATCGGATGTTCGCGCTATCTAAACCCATGTACCAACGCAAAGCGGCACCGGACAGACTGTCCTGAAAGTAGTGGATGAGTAGTTGGTCATTATCGGTTTGAGTCGACATCTTCCTGGCATACATGACCAGGTGGCTGAGAGGACAAGTATTTCCTTTATACTTTTCAAAATCAGGGACCTTGAATTTCACAGGGAGCTTCACATTTGGAACCAAGCAGAGTTCGGCAACAGACTTGCCGAAAAGATCCTTCCCTCTGAGAGTTTTCAATTCCTTGCGAAGCTCAAGAAATTGATCGTTCATAGCATCCATCTTCTCATAAACATCTGGACCCTCAGACAGCTCAGAATGATAGATGGTGTCGTCTACCCTGGGCAAAGTATGCACGACAGGAGGAGGAATGGCAAGGACCAGGCTAGATGCCGGCAGAGAAGCAAAGGTGGGCACAAGACCCTCAAGCATGAAATTGGGAGGCATCCCCCACGGGAACCCGGTTGGCATGGCTGTTGGAACAAAGTGTGCACTGGCAGCGGACACAGTAGAGGAGACAATCTCGGAGATAACTGTCCTCTGGGGAGGAGTTGAAGGTGTCAGAGAAGATTGGCTCTGGGCAGCCATGAATGACTCCATCAGGGCAGTCAGTCTGGCCACTTCCTCTTTGAGTTCGCGGTTCTCTTGCTCTAAGTGATCCATCAGTCTTGAAATGTTGGCTCTAGTGTAGTACCGGTGAGTCAGCTTGTCTTCAAAATAAATGAAGGACACAGAGTTAGACCATAGGGCAAGGGACCGGAAACAAAACCTGCTTATGCATATGATGCATGCAATGCTTGTGCATATGATTTGTTTTTTATTTCAAAGGAACTTTAGAGTTTTATTTGCAAATTTTGGAAATATTAAGCATTTTATCACATACGGAAATATCTCATCAAATAATATCAGGGAAAAGAAGTGCAACATCGTCAATCATACACAAGAGAAAAGGAAAATAATCGTCCTATGGATCCATAGAAACAATCATCTAAAGCTCGGGACACAGGAAGATAAGATGCGCGAAGCCTCTTCACCTCCTTCTCGTAGGCTGCCTCCATATCGGCCTTCTCTTTGGCGAGTCGATCATACTTCCTCTTCCAGAACTTAGAAGACTGAGGAAGTAGAGAAGTCCATACGCCATCAGGGTCATTAATAACCTGATGCTCAAGAAACTCAATCAACACATCCTTCTCCTTAATCTGTTGAAGCAACTCTTCACGTTCACGGATCCAGGCACGTGAACGGTCTTCGTCTCTCAACTCCTTTACTCCTCGATTAGGTCTCGGATACTCGTAAGGCATGAGATACTCAGACGCCCTCTTCCTAACCCAAGCAGTATAAGGCTCCAAAGCGATGCAATTCTTAGGACCCAACTCCTTCCTTCCTTTCTTATGAATCTTGCGCCAAGTGCGTACCATTCTAGCTTTCAAGCCTTGGGGATCTTTACCATCCTGAAAGAATACACCCTCTAACAGAATGTTATTGGGTTTATCTTTTAGGGGAAACCCAAGATGCCGACGTGCCAAAACAAGGTTGTAGTTAATCCCACCACATGTACCAAGAAGAGGTACATTGGAGAATTCGCCACAAGAGTCAATAATCTGCACACCATCATACACACGGTTATACCAAGAGATATCATCATTAGTGAGAGACATAAGTCTCGTGGACCACCGTAGACATTCCTTGTTCTCCTTGAAAGCGACCGTCTGAGGTAAGTGAGAAATAAACCACTTATACAGCAGAGGCAAACAACACCCAATGGCGCTACCACCCTTCGCATTCCTCATATGCAAAGAGAAATAGGTATCGCCTAACAGAGTCGGAACGGGATTAAGAGTAAAGAAAATCCTAATAGCGATCACATCCACAAACTTGTCGATGTTGGGGAATAACACTAGCCCATAGATGAGAAGTACGAATATGGCCTCAAAGGCGTCCTCACTCATGGCCTTCCCATACATAGTAGCTTGAGCAATGAGGAACTCAGAAGGGAGACCTTGAATTCCCCCTTTGGTAGTCATATGAGCATCAACCAGAGATTCATCTATGTGTAACATGTCTGCTATCTCTTGAGAAGTAGGAACCCTTTTCCAAACCACTGAACGACAACTGATCCAGAACAGGTATACCCACAAGATAAGCATACTCTTCAAGTGTAGGCAAAAGCTGAAAATCCGGAAACGTGAAGCAATGGTACAAAGGATCGTAAAACTGCACCAATACACTCATCAATCCTTCATCCACCTGAGTGGTCAGAAGAGGAAGAAGCTTCCCGAAACGAGCCTTGAAACCCAAGGGATCTAGTACATAGGATGTCAAATTCCTTAGCCCTTTCAAGTCTGGTTGTCTGAAACTGTACTTCTTTGTATTCCTTCTTTGTCTTTCCATATCTGAAAATTTTGCAAATAGACCTCTTAAGTTCCTTGAAAATTTTCTCATTATTTTGATGATATGAATGCAAATGGATGCATGAATGCATGAATGCAACAATCACACTCAAGGATCAAGCAAAGCACACCAAACAAAGGTCATGGGATGGATCATGTTATCCTTAATATCAACCATCCATTTTGGTGGATTATGGTTTACACCCAAGTTCCATTGATATTAAGGATACCTGAACGGATCAACCATGAATCAAGGGTTTGTTGCAAGTCACGAGCATGGAGTTTAGGTTAAGAACCACCCAAAGGAAGTGTACTAAGGTTTAAACCTGCCAAACATGTTCTACAAAAGGTTCCCATAGTCATCATCCCATCTTTTGGATATTATCGGAGGAACGAATACTCGTATTCCAAAAATATTCTCAAGAGAGACTCTTATGAGTGTAGTATCGTGTAACAATCGTATCAAATCTTACACTTGAACGACCTTCGCACTACATCCTAAGAATAGGCCAAGATGAGCTTGGTAAACTAAGGTCCTTGGCTTCTAAGGTCTATATTGGAAAGAGTAATGTCTAACCACAACTTACTTGTGTGACATTATTGATCCCAACATGATCTCCACCAAGTGAATGGACTTGCAAGTCAACTTGCTAAGGAATAACTCCACACAAGTCAACAAGACTATGTCATTCTCCTATCCTAAGTGCACTCGAGTTCGGGTATAGAACTCGTCTCACAAAGATCACCGAGCATACAAGGAATTAATATCAAGCAAATCAATCATTACATACAATACAGTAATCCCGAATTTGCACCAAAATATGTCACAAAACAAATATACAGCACAATACAACAAAAATGAAAAGTAGGCAAAACCCACTAGGCATATTTTTATCCCCAGCAGAGTCGCCACTTTTCTATAGCGGGGTATTCGTTACCATTAGAGATATTGACTAAATCCAAGGTAAATCATACAAGTCGACTCGCCACCGCACTTCTATTTATCCAAAGGAATGGTTAGAAAGAGAACAAAAACCTAAAAGTTTTATCGAATCAAAAACTAGTAAAAATGTCAGAGATCTGGGTAAGGGGGTTGGTTATGCAATGGGAAGGTGTTAGGCACCCAAAGCATCCTAGGTACTCCTAGGGAGCCCTTTTCACATTTGTTGTAAGGTTGTTATTTTTTTGTGAAAATTTATTTGTGCAAACATGATTGAAGGGATGACAAAAGCGTGTATGTTTATCTAATGTACTACTTACTAAAAGAAGGGTCAAAAGAAAATGACTTGCACGGATGTCGCATCCACTGCATACGTATCCCATCTGAATCCGAGAATCAGAGTCTTCGTAGCTCGGCTACCTATGGGTTAAAGAGGAGTGTGCTCGGTAAGACATCGCATCTTATGCCTACGTATCTCATCTGGAATGAGAATCAGAGCAATCCGTAGTTCGGCTAACTACGGGGTATGTTTTGGGATGAACGATGTTACTACGCAATCTACCGGATGCTCGACCTTTGGAGACTTACTCGCCTGTAGTAGAAGGAGTAAACGTGTTCTTAGGAGAAGAAAAATCAATGAGTTGTTTGCGTTTTAGGAATGCTCATGCAAAAGGGGTAATGAGGATAAGACCTCATAGCTCTTAACCCTGGACAGGGTGAGCTCATGACAAGGCGTGGGGGTTCAGAAAGGTGGAACCCTCTCCACTGACCGACCGGACAAAAGATCTGGGGTTTTTGTTCTGAAGCATCGACACGTAGTGTGAGCATAAAGAACGACACACTGAATAACGAGGGATTGATTACTAATCCCTTTTATCCGTCAATTGCCTCTTCATGGAGGTCTTTAGGCACGAAAAGTAACACACAAGAACATTGCCTCCTATCGAGGTCTTCCAGCTAAGAAAGCAGTAAAATGCTAAAAGATGTAAAAGGGATTAAGGTCTACCACACGGATAAAGATCCGGAGTAACAGCAACTCAAGAAACAAGAAACCCAGAGATCTCTCAAGCTAGCACCATCAAAGAAAGTGGGTCAGTACAGGTAATCGGAATAAACCTCCAGGGTGGTATCCCACAAATAAAGTGGAATACCAAGCAAGCCATCTCTGCAAGAGTCACGTCAATCCTCACAAAAACTCAACAAAAAGGTTAGAGTAACGGGATGGAATCGGGAGAAAACAATGCCGAACACAAAACAGATTAGAGCAAACAGAAAAAAACAAATGTTGTCGCGATTGCTGCTGCATCGCCTAGCGAAAGCTTAGCGAAGCTTCGCCGCGTGCTCGCCTAGCGAAGGTGCTAGCGAGCGCCTGCGGGTTTTGGGTTCTTCATGGATAACAGTACGATCTCGGAAACCCCAAACCCTATGGCATCCATCTCAGAAACGAAACGGTTAAACACTCAAGGTATTCAAATTGAAAGTAATGGGAATAAGGGCAAACCTGATTAGAGAGATCAATGAAAATCGAATGGCACGGCTGGGTTTGCAAGGCAATGTTAGGGCTTGCGTGAGGCGGAGGTGAAAAAGTGTGTGAGTCAGGGTGAACTTCTCAGAGCTGCCTGGAGGTTGCTGCAGATTAGTTCGCCTCTCTCATTCTCTCCCTCTTTCTACTCTTTCTGTTCTCTTTTCTGTTTCAATGAAAACTCTAGTATTTATAACCTGATTTCCGTGGCTTAGTGGGCTAAAATGAATGCAATTCAGGCCCAAAATTCTGTTATATTTTCAGAACGCGTGGTCTTCGCCTAGCGAATGGTTTGCTCGCCTAGCGAGCATGACAGCTCAGACCTTCGCCTAGCGGAGAAATGGTTCGCTTAGCGAGCGTGACAGCTCAGGAACAGACTTTTACTCTTTCCAGGTTAGCATTTTGAATGATGAATAGATCCCATTGGAACATGTTGGAAGTAACCCACGTCATTCCCTTGTATTGCCTGGTCACCCGAATAGAATCTACAAAGTGTCTTGGATGATACTCAAGCTTCAAACAAAAGATGTTAGTGACACATTTTTGTGCTTTTTGGTTAGTAAACAAAAATAAGAGAAACAATGATATATAATTCAAACATGCTTGGTGATCTCAAACCAATCACATGGAGTCTCACCCAAAGGCAAAGGGAACCAAGATGCTTATTGTCGCATCCGCGAAAAACAACCGGCGGGCTAAAACAAAAACAACACAGAGCCGCCACCGTGCGTTATTTATCCCAAAGAGGGAAAGGAAACGCTCAAAGTAAACCTGGGAAAAGCAGTGGTCTCGCGACCAAAGAGAATGGGATCGGGAGTCGGTTATGCGAAGGGAAGGTGTTAGCACCCCTACGCATCCGTCGTACTCGACGGGATCCACGCTCTAAAAGAAAGGTTAAGGTTGCTAAAACAAACATCACACACACACACACTGAGAACCACACAGGTTGGAGAAGGGGGAAGAGGGCTCGCTAGGATATCGCATCCTATGCCTACGTATCTCGTCTGGAACGAGAATCAGAGCTACCGTAGTTCGGCTCACGCACGCCAAACAAAACACACACAAACACGGGCAAACTTGGAACCCGAACGCCAATCGCTGGACTTACATCGGCTTCCGAACCAAACAAACACAATCAGGATACGGACAGCCAATCGCTGGGCTTACATCCATATCCTGACACACAAGAGGGTTAACAAGCAAACACACACAAAAAGAAAAAAAGTGCCCGGAGAGACCTCGTACGGTCTCTTGCCTACGTACCTCATCTGGTATGAGGATCAGGGCGACGTAGTTCCCCTGAACGGGAAAGAAATTCTAACCAGATACAAAGGGAGACACACTACTAGGGAGCTGTACTCGAGCCTAGATGTTATCATGCATCATTGCCCTATGTTATGGTTTCTATCCTAACTTGCTCATGCAGCAAGCTAATCCTAAACAGGCAAAACAATCAAAGCATGCAAACATAATCAGAACAAAGCAAACATTCGCAATTAGCACACGCTATATCTAGACAAGGTGGGCTCAATCAAGGGTTAAGTTGCAAAAGCAACACAACTGTGTCAGGTGATGTTAGCTCTTAACCCTGACATTGAGAGTCAGGGTGAAGCCAGATGAAATGGAAGTGAGGGGTGTGCCTCACAGCTCTTATCCCTGGCCAGGGAGAGCTTCAGACAAAGAAGTGTGGGTCCAGAAAGTGGGAACCCTTCTACACTCATGACTCTGACTCAACTGTACAACTGTACATGGATCTTGGGTTAATGTCCCAATGCATCAACACAGTGGTGTGAGCAGAGGGACGACTCAACAAGAATAGCAGGGGATAGATTGCACATCCCTTGGGTTCTGCCAATTGCCTTAATCAAGGTCTTTTCCTTCTTGGGGACAAAGTTAAACAATCACAAACATCGCCTCTTAAGGAGGACTTCAGACAGTTGCCTGGCCAAGTAACAAGCCAGGTCTTCCAGACTACATGGAGACAAGAGAGTCTACCTCAATTGGTTTATACAACCAAGCAGCAGCACAGCAAGTTCTCAAAGAACTATTAGCAACTAATGTACCTGAAATCAATCAAATACAGTCAGTATACCAATCACAAAGTCAAAACAAACAGCATAAGAGCCAACAGACAATGCAATCAATCACATGTGCAAAGCACAAGCCCAAAGCAAGTGAGATAAGCACCCTACAAAACAAACAAGTTAGTTTACAACAATTAACCAAACTCAATCAACCTGCATTAATCTCCTTAAAGCATTTTGCTTCTTAACCTGAAAAGTCAAACTCAAATGTGAGAAACAAGACCACTAGGACAAGCCTAGGGTCAAAAGGAGACCAAAAATCCAAAACAGCAAGTGAAAATTATCCAAAATCACAATCAAACAATCAAGAAACCAACCCAAGTGATTCCACATTCAAATCATTCATCATTATCATTTCATGAAGGAAAAGGCATCAAACATGCAATTTGCAACCTCAAAGGACCAAACAGAATGATCACAATCAAATCAATACCAAAACAGCTCAATAAATTCCACGAAAATTCAAGTCTACACAGAACACATTGAATGAGTAGCATATCAAATTTCAGGCTATTTGGACAAGTGGAAGTAGGTCAATGAAATTCAGAAAGTCAGCACAAATTCAAGCAAGCCAACACAAGGCATCAAAACAAGCATCAACTTCAACCAATCATAAAACAGTGACAAAACATGATAAATGAATGAGATCAAAGCCATGGAAACCTACAATATGTCTACAATACACATGCCAAATTTCACATCCATCCAATTAATAACCAGAATTTCACAAAACAAATACAAACATGTATCACAAAAAAGTCAAGAAATGACCAAACAGGGGATAAAATTCCAATCAAATAGGAAATGCCATCAATAAATCCAGAAAAATTCACATGTATTCTCAACATCCATATGCTCAATCATGCAAAAATTCAGCTCAATCCAAGGTCCACAAGAATATCAAATAAAATCATGAAATTGCACAATGAATGGTGTGACACAAATTGTCACACCTCTATTCAAAAAATCATATCTCATCATCCAGGAACTCAAAAATTGCAAACCACATATCAAAATTCTCCTTAAGATTTCTAGCACGTGCACAAAAAATTTCATGAATTTCTAATGAAGCATCAAGATTTTATGATCAATATGGTGAGCATGGTGCACAAATGACACATCCAAACAATCCCTAGGCATTTAATTTTTCCACACGTGCACAAAAATATTAAAAATCACCATAAAAAACTACACATCATAAGGAGAATGGTGAAAAAAATCTCATCAAATTTGGATTATTTTTGGAAGAGTTATGGATTTTTAAAGATCAATGATCAAAGTGAAATAACAATGAAAAAGGAAATCAAATAAAATGATTTAATAAGCTGGAATGGCAAACTTGTAAATTTGCTACAGCGAAGGCAAAACGCAGCGTTTTATTAATGCAGTGGCGCAATGCTATTGGCTGGAACGCGCGATAAACACCAATTCAAATGCCAAGCCAGGAAAAATGGATCAAAGAATTTCTGGAAATGGAATTGTGAAGCATTCATCGTGTCCTTCAACATTCAACATGAACATGAACAATTTTCACCAAAATGCACAAGCAGCATACCAATCGAATCAGCAAGTCATGTAGATCACTAAACCAACAATCATTTGACCTAAATCTACCTATGCTAACCGGATCGAGCAAAAGAAGCTTCCTAGGTCAAAGTTCAGATCATGATATCTCATTCAATTCTCAACTAAAATGCACAATTTGAATTGCAGTGTGTTCTACATCACAAGATCTACCTAAACCACATCAAGATTCTAGCAATTAAAGACTTTGAAATCTGACCTTGTGGAAGTGCAGTCGCTCGATTTGATGGATTCAAGGTGCCAATTGATGAAACAGATGCAGCTTGATGATGTAGAAGATGAATGGAAAAGGTTCTTCAGCTCAGCAAAGCTCCAGCTCGAAGGAAATTCAAAACTCCATGGATGAGCAAGGTTATGACAGTTGCGATTCTTGAAGTTTCTTCCACCAATTGCCTTCAACAGTTGCTTGATTAGACCTACAGATGATGAACACTACAAGAACCAGCACGAAGAGTGATGAATTTTGGTGAAAAAGTGGAAAAAGTGTGAAGAGCAATTGAGAGAATTTTGGATGAAAAGTTTGTTAGATCTGAGAAATGAAATGTGATTATGCATTTTCTGTTATGATTATGCCTTTATACCATGCCTTAATCCAAGTGTTAATCACAATTAACAAAATCCAAGTGAAATTAGCAAAAATGCAATTTATGTCAAATGGCCAAAATGTCCTTTTCTAATTCAGCCAATGTAACAGTACAAAACCAGTTCAAACAAGTCATATTTGATGTTTAGAATGTGTTGGAATGAGTTTTGTATGCAAATGCCTTGTATTTTGAAAATTGACCATTTTTCCCACCCATTTTTAAATGGTTCACTTGAAAAATGACTTTTTGCTATGATGATTTTTGATGAAATGTGATAATGCATCATGAAACTACACATCAAATGTGGTTTGCTCAAAGAAAGATCACCCAATTTGGCCTTTCCATTCAAAAGTTATGCCACTTTGAAAATCAACATTTTCTGAAAATGATTTGATCATAACTTGCCAACCACACATGAGAAATTCATGTTCTTGGACTTTTTGGAAAGGTGAGAGCAAGATCTACAACTTTCATGTTGAACAAAATTTCATTTGAAGTATTTTTAGACATGTAATTTTGAGGTGAATAACTTTCCATTTTTGGCAGTTTTCAATTACAAGTCACTTTCTATTTTTGGAAAGTTTCCATCTGACTTCATTTTCTTCATTCTTGATGTTTGAAATGTTAAATGAGACTTGTCTAGACATGAATGAAGTGTCTCTTGCCCTCTCCCACCTCCAAATCCATCAATTCAGGCACAGTTGACCACAGTTGACTTTTCTGACTGATAGATGAATTGGCCAGGCATTGATCCACTTGAGCCTCAAACTCCTGATGAAATGGCTCAATGATGAAACCCTAGCTTCCATAAGCTCAATATAACCATATGATGATCCCCATATCCACTGAAAACCCCATCTCCTTGCCAAGCCCTGATTGGCCCAATACAACTGATTAGGGTTGACCAGAGGTCAAAACCCTAACCTCAAGGTATCTGATCAATCTCTTGGTGATGACAAACCATGATGATGATGATGTACCATT
This sequence comes from Lathyrus oleraceus, assembly GCF_024323335.1. NCBI lineage: Eukaryota > Viridiplantae > Streptophyta > Magnoliopsida > Fabales > Fabaceae > Lathyrus > Lathyrus oleraceus. The sequence continues at coordinate 70,038,315 of NC_066581.1, read as the reverse complement.
GCAACCAAGATGAAGTTAAACCCTCCTTGAGAACCAAGAAACCCTAATTTGAATCACACATCCTCAGATGATTAGTGATCCAGCCAATGAAACCCTAGCTTGCATCTCAACCTCTTTATCTTTTGAGGTGTTACACTTATGATCCTTGAGGCTATGCAAATGCAATGTTATGATGCCATGGGGGATCTTAGGGCCAAAATTGGGGTCTTACAAACCATACTTGACTTAAACTTTCAGAAAAGCCAAAAAGAACTAACTCATTCAAATCATTTTTAGGCTTTGGTGCCTTTCAAACTTAATTTTGTTAAAAGCAATGCATCCACTTTGAAATTCGTATCACGAACTACGAGGTTTTGATCCCTCATTTTTATGTTGGTACGTAGACACGAGTCCAAAGGGCTTGTCAAACACAAAAATATAATTAATGAATTCTTTTCTTATCCCTCCATTCTATTTGTTTGTAAACATCATTTTGTACCAAATACATATGCACACAAAAAGGGCTCCCTAGGAGTACCTAGGACACTTTGGGTGCTAACACCTTCCCTCTGTGTAACCAACCCCCTTACCTGTAATCTCTGACATTTTATTAGTTTTGATTTGAAAACTTCTTACTTTTGGGTTTTGTTCGTACTTTTTCCCTTTTCCCTTGGAAACAATAAAAGCGCGGTGGTGACTCTTGTTATTTGATCTCAAGCTTATCCATAGCTTGATGATCATGAATTTACCGCTACACTAATAACAACAAAAACCCCAAAAAACATCTGGTTGGACTGTTGGGATTTGATCTGAACTTTTGGACTTAGAACTAGGTAACACTCCATGTGCTAAAGGACTTGGCCAAAGCCAACATTTGAGACTGAGCTATCTTTGATTGTGCCTTCATCTGATGCAAGACATTGGATCTCTTTGATTCATTTGATACTCTGTCTCTATGATTAATTGTTTATTTTGTTATTATTGTCTATGTCTGATGTTTTGTTCTGAGTTGATCAAGGAATATTTTATCTACTACATGGGAAGACATTTGAGACTTCTAGATATTAGAATGTTTGCTTGGATATCATGGCTATATTTATTTGATGCCTTGATCTTCACATAATGCTTGGATATTTCTCATTGCTTATTGCTTATTTCTTGGCAAAGTCCAAAGGAAAATGGGTTTCTATATGACATTCTTGTCTGTTGGATTGCGTCCCACTGGTCAAATCTTTTCAACTCTTAACTTTTATTTTTTTGCTTAGGCTAGTCTCTTCATCTCATCCCACTTCTTTAATTTCAAAATCTCTCCCTCTTTTCAAAAACTTTCTTTGCTTGTGATTTCAAACTTAGACATGTTTTAATGATTAGAAACTTTGGCCTTATTCCATTGAATTTTTAAACTCTTTCTTAAATCAAACTTGTGAATGAATTTAACCATATTGACTTTAATTTCAAGAAGAAAAAAAGAACTAAAAATCCCATTTAAATATTTCTCCTTTTATGCCCTTTTATTTTAAACTCTTTCTAAAATCAATTCACCAACTTCTTTGAAATTTTAACCACGAACTACGAGGTTTTGATCCCTCATTTTTATGTTGGTATGTATGCATAAGATCGAAGGTCTTGTTAAACACAAAAATGTAATCAATGAATTCTTTCCTCATCCCCACACTCTATATTTTATCAAACATCATTTATACCCAAAAACATATGCATACAAAAAGGGCTCCCTAGAAGTACCTAAGACACTTTGGGTGCTAACACCTTCCTTTTGTGTAACCAACCCCCTTACTTGTAATCTCTGGAATTTTATTAGTTTTGATTTGAAAACTTCTTATCTTTGGGTTTTGTTCACACCTTTCCCTTTTCCTTTGGAAATAATAAAAGCACGGTGGTGACTCTGATTTTACTGACGTTGAGTTTATCCATAGCTTGATGGTCATGAATTTACTGCTACAGAAATTAAGTGGCGAATCTGCTAGGGAGTAGTCCTCAGTGGGTTTAGCCTACTTTTTATGTGTATATATTTGTATATTTGATGTTTGTTTGTATACATTATTTGTGTGGTATATTATGTCGGTTGTGCTTGGTGATCTCTGAGTGGTGAGATAAGTTCTAACCCGAACTTGAGTGTAATTAAGATAGGAGGATGGTATAGTCATGTTCAACTTGTGTGGAGTAATCCTTAACAAGTTGTCTTGAGACCCATCTACTCAGTGGAGACCCCCTTGGAATTATTGATGTCACACGAGTTAATCGTGGATATGCATTACTTTTTCTAACCTGGGAGTCCGAGAAGCTGAAAACCGTAGAACATTTAACCCAACTTGGCCTATTTAGGACGTAGTGAGAAGACTGTTCAGGTGTAGACTCCATAACAGTTATTACACGATACTACACTCAGACGAGTTTCTCTTGAGAATATTATGGGTTTATGAGTCAGTCATCCTAACCTATAATATCCGATAGATGGGATCAAGACTCTGGGAAATTTTTAGAACATGCTCTACATGTTTTTATCCTTAGTACACTCCTTTAGGATGGTTCTTAACCTGAAATCATGCTCGTGATTCGCGACAAACCCTTTGATTCTCGGTTGATCCGATCAAGTCTCATCAATATCAATGGAACTTGGGTGTTGATAAGGTGAAAACCATAATCCACCAAAATGGATGATTGATCTTGATGATGACTTAATCCATCGCTTGACCTTTGTTTGTGTTTGCCTTGTGTGTGATCCCTTGTTTGTGATTGTTACATTCATGCATACATGCACATCATAACATTCATCACAGAAAAAGTAAATTTCAAGGAAACTAAGGTCTTATTTTCAAATATTTTCAGACCATGGATTATGGACGAAGGAACACTAAGAAGTACAGTTTCAGATGTCCTGATTTGAAGGAGTTAAAGAAGTTGTCATCCTTTATATTAGATCCTTTGGACTTCAAGCAACGTCATGGGAAGCTCTTGTCTATATTATCTACTGATGTGATTGAAGGACTTCTGAGTGTTTTGGTGCAGTTTTATGATCCTCTCTACCGGTGCTTCACCTTTCCTGACTATCAGCTTGTGCCTATGTTAGAAGAGTATGCCCATCTTCTGGGTATACCTGTATCTGACAAAGTACCTTTCAATGGATTAGAGGAGATTCCCAGATCTCATATCATAGCTGAAGCTCTTCATCTGAAGAAATCTGAGATTGATGCTCATTTGGTGAAGAAATGAGGTATTCTTGGGTTGACTGTTGAGTTCCTCATTGGTAGAGCCACTATTTTTGCTCAGGCCGGTAGCATGGATTCTTTTGAAGCTATCTTTGCATTGCTAATATTTGGTTTAACCTTGTTCCCAAACATTGATAGTTTTGTTGATGTTAACACCATTAGAATATTCTTGATCGAAAATCCTGTTCCAACCCTGTTGGGTGACATGTACTTTTCTTTGCATTTGAGGAATTCTATAGCTGGTGGGACTATTGTGTGTTGTGTTCCTCTTATGTACAAGTGGTTTATTTCCTACTTGCCTCAGACGTCTACTTTTTTAGAGAACAAGAAATTTCTATGGTGGTCTCAGAGACTTATGTATCTCACTAATGATGATATTGTTTGGTATGATTCTGCATTGGGTAGTTTGGACATTATTGATAGTTGTGGTGAATGCTCTAAAATCAAAATATCAAATCATTATGCAGGTTGGTTTTCAAATCCATTGAATGTAATGATCCTACTCCCTCTCGAAACTTTGATTTCCCTGTGTTTGAAGTTGAGGAAGAGAATGATGATGAAGAAGTATTTGATGAGTTATCCTGTTTGCTTGAGCACGAGGAGAAAGCCATTCAACCATTTGAAGAGCCGATTGAGTTAGTCAACTTGGGTTTCAATGATGATCTAAGGGAAGTCAAGATTGGGTCTCAACTGTGTGCAGAAGCTAAGAAGGGGTTAATTGATCTTCTTGGAGAGTATTATGATGTGTTTGCTTGGTCCTATCAAGACATGCCTGGTTTGAATTCTGAGATTGTAGAGCATAGATTGCCGTTGATGCTAGAATGCCCGCTGATCAAGCAAAATTGAGAAGAACTCATCCCGATATGGAAGTGAAGATTAAAGAGGAAGTATAGAAGCAGATTGATGCTGGTTTTCTTGTTACCTTTGAGTACCCTCAATTGGTGGCCAATATTGTGCATGTTCCTAAGAAATATGGAAAAGTACGCATGTGTGTTGATTATAGAGATTTGAATAAAGCCAGTCTGAAAGATGATTTTCATATGCCTCACATTGATATGTTGGTAGACAATACGGCTAAATTCAAAGTCTTCTCATTTATGGACGGATTTTTCGGTTATAATCAAATCAAGATGGCACCTGAAGATATGGAGAAGACCACATTCATTACACCTTGAGGAGCATTCTATTATAAAGTGATGCCTTTCGGTTAAAAGAATGCTGGTGCAACGTACCAAAGAGCCATGACCACTCTTTTTCATGATATGATAAATAAAAAGATTGAGGTCTATGTTGATGATATGATTGTTAAATCTAGTGATGAAGAAGGACATGTTGAACATTTGTTGAAGTTATTCCAGCATTTGAGGAAGTATAAACTCCGCTTGAATCCTAATAAATGTACTTTTGGTGTTCGTTTTGGTAAGTTGTTGGGCTTCATTGTCATGGAGAAGCATATTGAAGTTGATCCTGCCAAGGTTAAAGCAATACAAGAAATGCATGCGCCCAAAACTAAGAAGCAAGTCAGAGGTTTTCTCAGCCGCTTGAACTATATCTCAAGATTTATATCGCATATGACTGCTACATGTGCACCTATATTCAACCTTCTTCAGAAAGATCAATCATGTGATTGGACCGAAGAGTACCGGAAAGCTTTTGATATTATCAAAGAGTATCTGCTTGAGCCTCCAATTATGTCTCCGCCTGTTGAAGGAAGACCGTTGATCATGTACTTGATTGTGCTTGATGAGAGTATAGGATGTGTTCTTGTTCAGCAAGATGAATCAGGGAAGAAAGAATACGCAATTTACTATCTCAGTAAGAAGATCACCGACTGCGAGAGTCAGTATACTATGCTTGAGAAGACATGATACGTATTAGCTTGGGCTGCTAAGCGTCTGCACTAGTATATGTTAAATCATACTACTTGGTTAATATCCAAAATGGATCCAATCAAGTACATCTTTGAGAATCCTACTTTAACTGGGAGGATTGCCCATTGGCAGATGTTATTATCTGAGTATGATATTGAATATCGATCCCATAAAGTTATTAAAGGTAGTGTCTTGGCTTACCATTTGGCTTACCAACCTATTGAAGATTATCAGTCAGTGCAGTATGATTTTCCTAACGAAGAGATTTTGTACGTGAAAATGAAAGATTGTGATGAACCGTTTCTTGTAGAAGGGCCAAAACCTGGTTCCCGTTGGGGCATGGTATTTAATGGAGCTGTTAATTCGTATGGTAATGACATTAGGGCATTGATTATTACTCCTCAGGGCACTCATTTTCCGTTTATAGCTAGATTAACCTTCAAGTGTACAAACAATATGGTTGAGTATGAGGTTTGTGTTATGGGGCTTGAAGAGGCCATTGATCTCAGAATTAAATATCTCGATGTCTATGGAGACTCAGCTTTGGTTGTGAGTCAGATCAAAGGTGAAGGGAGAAAAATCAACCCGGTTTAATACCATACATAGATTATGCAAGAAGGATATCAACTTTCTTTACAAAGGTTGAGTTTCATCATATCCCTCGGGATGAAAACCGAATGGAAGATGCTCTTGCAACATTGGTTTTAATGATTATGGTGAATTTTTTGAATGAGGTTCCTAATTTGACTGTGTTGCATCTTGATATGCCAGCTCATGTATTTGTTGTTGAAGAAGTCAGAGATGAAAAGCCATGGTATTTTGATATCAAATGTTTCCTCCAAAGTCTGATCTACCCGTCTGGTGCACCTTTGAAAGTTAAGAAGACTTTGAGAAGATTAGATGGAAGTTTCTACCTGAATGATGATGTGCTTTATAAAAGAAATTTTGATATGGTTTTGCTCAAATGCGTGGATAGACATGAAGCTGACCTGTTGATGACAGAAAACCATGAAGGTTCCTTTGGTACTCATTCCAACGAACATGCTATGGCAAAGAAGATGTTGAGAACATGTTACTATTGGCTGACAATGGAATCTGACTGTTGTAAGTTTATGTAGATAAGATCCATGTTCCTCCGACACTGTTGAGTGTCATTTCCTCCCCATGGCCCTTCTCCGTGTGGGGAATTGACATGATTGGCATGATTGAGCCTAAAACTTCAAATGGACATCGTTTCATTCTGGTGGCTATTGACTACTTCACAAAGTGGGTCGAAGCGGCATCATATGCGAATGTCACCAAGCAGGTTGTTGTAAGGTTTATCAAAAACCAGATTATATGTCGTTATGGTGTGCCAAGTAAGATCATTATTGATAATGGATCGGACTTGAATAATAATATGGTGGAAGCTCTTTGCAAAGACTTTAAGATTGCACATTATATTTCTTCTCCCTACAGACCTAAGATGAACGGGGTTGTTAAAGCTGCAAACAAAAATATCAAGAAGAGCATTCAAAATATGGTTTTGTCGTACAAAGATTTGCATGGGATGCTCCCATTTGCTTTACGTGGGTACCTTACATCCATCCGCACTTCAATAGGGGCAACCCATTTCTCTCTCGTTTATGGCGTGGAAGTTGTGCTCCCCATGGAGGTTGAGATCCCATCATTACGTGTCTTGATGGAAGCCAAGTTGACAGAAGCTGAATGGTGTCAGACCAGATATGACCAGCTGAATTTGATTGAAGAGAAGAGATTGGCTAGCATGTGTCATGGCCAGTTATATCAGTAGAGAATGAAGAAAGCATTTGATAAGAAGGTCAAGTCTCGTGTGTTTAGAGAAGGTGATATCGTGCTCAAGAAAATTTTATCTTTCAAACCTGATGCTAGGGGAAAATGGACTCCTAATTATGAAGGCCCATATGATGTTAAGAGAGCCTTTTCATGCGGTGCATTGATTCTTATAACTATGGATGGTGAAGAGTTCACTCGTCCTGTGAACGCCGATGTAGTCAAGAAATACTTCGCTTAAAAAAAGAAAAGAACAGCTCGCTAAGTTGAAACCCCGAAGGGGTGGCTTAGGCAAAAATGAGTGTCTCATTGGATTGAAAACCCGAAAGGGCGGTCCAGGCAAAAATTAGAGACATAAAAATAGAAAATTGATCCCGGTGGATTGAGTACCTGTTGAAAAGTATACTTTCGGCAAATATTTTTATATCGTATCCACAGAGATTGGTTGTTATTACCGCCGTTCTATAATCCAAATTGTTATAAGTTTAAAAAGTAACCAAGTTGTTTTGTTTGATAAGTTATCTTTTGAGTAAAATGTCACTAAAACAATAAAATGGTTTTAATCAAATGTAAAAGGCTTGGCAAGATTGGAGTTCACTATTCCAATTGCTTATGATTCCTTATGACAACTATATAGATTTAATATTATTGATGATGTTCAAGTATCCTCTCAATATCATTTATGTCTAAATGATATTGTGTTGTGATAATCACTATATTGATCCTTAGACGATCTCTCCACCTAACTATCAATATAGCAATCTTTAATGGTTGATACAAAAGAAGAGTAGTAAATAAATCTATCTCTACAACTTATTCACTACTTGAAAACATATTTTCTGTCAAGACTTAAATAATCTCTTTCAACAACTACTCAAATCTAATATTCAAATTAGGGCAAAAATATCTTTCAATACATCAACAATCTTTCATCATAGATAAAAGTCAAATGAAATACATAACCAAATAAGAATAGTTACTACCTCTAATCTTGACAAAATGGGGTTTAGCTCCTCATCATCATTTTGAAAAGCAAAAGGCAATGGAAGAAAACTTTGTTTTTCTCTCTTACAAAAATATCAAACTATGAATAATGAATCTATCCATGAATATATGAACAATTTCCATTCTGATTTTCTAAAAGGGTTGACATTTCCTAAAATGATCATTTTCATCTAAAGCTGAAAAGCCCCCCTAAGACAGACACAAAAATGGCAAAACACAGCTGGCCTTGAAAACAGCACACTTGGCCAAAACAGCTTGCTGGATTCGCAAGCTTCGCGGCACGAAGGGAGTTCGCGGCGCGAACTGAAGCTACTTCAGCTTCCTTGCCTTGCAAGCTTCATCCAAATAGTCTTCCAAGTGATATTCTTCAAAATTAGGCCTCCGAATTGCATTCAGCACTTCTTCCAAATTATGATTATGCATTCCAAAGCTCTCTTGTCCAAAAATTCTACAAAATAACAAATATGTGAAATAACTACTCAAAATAACATAAATAAAACCTAATTGCATTTATACAAAGTAGTTAGAATAAAAGTGTGTAATTACATCAAAACTTGGTAAAAGGGACCAATAAAATTATATAAAAAGTAGTATTAATTGGTCCCTAACAACTCTCCCTAACTTAGCATTTTGTTTGTCCCTAAACAAAAGTTTCCACCATCACAACCAAAGCAATGACACAAAAGATTGAAACAAGGATTAACCAAGGACATTCAAATGGTTCAAAAGTGTTTGGCACTTTCTCAATCCACCTATCTCCATTCTAGACAAAACATGAATAAGAGCAATGGTTGGGTGCAAAAATCATACCAAAGAATTCAAAGCCATATATGTCAAAATTGAATCAAACTTATACACACATCATAATAATGATGAATAACCTGAAGGGTTACTTTCACTCATCCAAGTAATTAAATCAACAACAACTCAAATCATGCGGTCATCAAAGCAAATACCAAATCATGTGAAAAATGAGAATCAAGAGGTCTTTCAAGGGTTGTAGTGTGGCTTGGGTTACAAGAAAGGATATGATTAAGAGAATTTAACAAAGTTACCTATCCTAAGGGAGCATTCCCAAACATTCAACTCTACACAATTTCCATTTCTTTGATCCCTATCTTTTTCTTTTTATTTTTCTTTTCACATCCACACAACCATGAGCATTTTCTTTGTTTTTTCTTTCTTTTCTTTCTCTTTGCTCTATGGTTTCAAGGGTGATTTCTTTTTCTTGTTTCTTTTCATATTTTCACCCTTTCATAAAAACTCACTTTTCCAAGTTTCTAATCAAATCTTTTTACTTTACTCTCCCCAACTATAGATTCCAAAACCAAATTTATTCAATAATGCTCCCTACTTAGACATAAGCAAAAGGCAAAATTTGCAAACAACTCGGTTTGAAGGTTCAATTGACACGAAAGAAATTAGGATTCATTTATTCACAAAATTTTCAATTGATTTTACACTTATCAATCAAATGAATCCTAAAATAAGCTCAAAGGGGGTTAATTAAGGATCACTCCTCACAAGGTTAGTTGATCCAAACTTTTTGGTCAAGTGGTTTTTCTCATAACAAACAATGCCTCTATCATTTTCAAATCTGTTTACACAAAAGTAGATTGATGCATGATTTAGCATGATAAGAATGAGTTGAAATAATGCTCGGTTTCCCGCATTTTAGTGTACAATGGAAAGCTTCCTCACAATTGGTTAAGTCCTATTTTGATTCAAAAATGACATATTTTTCAATGAATTTATGATATGAAATTTGCACACACCATCAAACTACTCATGTTAAGTCTAGAAAGAGATAAAGTGTACCTTGAAATGCCGAACTAATTCTTATCATCACCACTCGAAGTGTCCTATGCTTCTTTCTTTGCGAACATTTCTTGGTTGCTTTAAGCTTGGCTTAAGAATAAGAACAATTAAACACAAAATGTTGGTAAACCAAATTGATTGTAACACACTTAAATCTCAAAGAGTATTCATGCAATTATCAAAACAACTAACAAACCAAAGTTTTGGTGAACTAGAGCCACCCAAAAGTACAATCAAAATGTTTCAAAAGCAAAAATAATACAAAGAAAACTCAAAATAAAAACAAACTCCTCAACTTCACAAACTCCTCAATCTTCCTCCTCTTGGCCACCACCAACAGATCCAAGGACGTCCTCCATCTCATCGCCATGGTTTGCACCACCTCCTGCTGCCCCCATAAAAGTTGGCCTGCCCTCAGGCCAATTAGCATAAGCAACATATTCTACTTGAGAAGGAAATGTGCGGGCTTCGGGTGCAAGGAACGTGTTCTAAAATTGTTGCTGCATAACATCAAAGATAAATGATTGAGACCTCCTAGTGGCCTCAAAGCTCTCACAGCAATAATTGGCAAACGCCATCTGGTCGAAGACTGGAGTAGTGCGGGCTCGGGGTCTAGAGGATGAAGTCCTAGCTCCTTCGGCTCTGTTCATCTGGCTTTGGCAGAACCTATTCAGATAAGCATCGTTAATCACACTAGTGATAGAGAAATGTACTTCATCCGGAATGGCAACATTCGCCCGTCGCAAAGTCCCATAATCAGCCCCGGGTATGCAAGCACACCTACTTTACCACCAAATTTTGTTCCGCTTATAGCCATCTTACGCATTTCCCCCGCTATGATTGATGCTACATCCAAAGATTTTCCGATCATGATGTAATACCGCAAACACCCTACATCCAAAGGGATCGTGGTGCTGTGGCTCCTTGGCCGGATATTGTTCAACAACAGCACCAGAAATGCCCTTACTTCCAGATTCATATTTTCTCTTTTCCATGACTTTGGAAGTCCTTGATCATTTAAGTCAAATGTCTTTCCTGCAAGGCATAAGGTAGCACTCACCGCTGGAAGATCCCAAACGTTAGCCAATTCCTGGGTACGATACTCGCACCGCTCATTCTCTCCCAAGGTGAGAGGGTTACCAAGATATGTGTTAATTGCATCTCTGCCAAAAGAAATAATCCTGCCTCTTACTCTTGTTTGGTAATTTAAAGCTACTCCCTCTTCAAGATGCATAACGTTGGCATAAAACTCTCGTACAATATCATAATTGATTACCGACTCTGGTTCACAAAGTTTGGTCCATCTTCTTCTCTCAAAATTTGATACCAAATTTCGATAAGTCCCACCCGGTGATAAACGGATGAACCTTTCCGGTTGGATGGTTCTCTTGATTAAGTTTTCAAATCGTTCTTCATGTTCGTCACTTGTGAACCGTCTAGATGAACGAGGAGGACCGGAAGCCGTGGTTTTTGTTCTCTTAGACATCTGCAATAAACATCAGAACAACCACACAACAAAACATGAAGGGAGTTAGCAATCAACAGCACAAAACATGACACTGGAATTTCCCAGTTCGCGATGCGAACCCTGCGAACCAGGAAATTTCCAGGAGCCTTCTAGGGTTCCTAAGGTTTTCACTTCCAACAATCATAATCACAATCCCTATCCTAATCCTAATCTGAATCCACTTTAGACATGCAAGGTTGTTTCACATAACATATTCCAATCTTAGCAAAACCCTACTCTTACCTAAATGAGAAACCGAAAAGGAATGGGAAGAGAAAATGAAAAGAACAAACATACCTTGTTGAAGTGCACTTGATTCTTTGTTAATAGTTAGGATTTGGGAGATGGAGATGGGATTTTGTTTTTTGGAAGTTTGGTAGTGGGAGTGGAAAAAGGGAGAGTTGTTGTTTTGAAAATAAAATAGAGTGGACAGAAAAAATAACCTAAACAGAATTTAAGTGGTTCTGCCACGCACCGTTCGCTGGGCAAACCTTGTTCGCGGCGCGAACTGAAACTTTCCATTCAGTTCGCGGGGCGAACTGAAGGAATTTCTGAAAAAAATTAATTTGCAGTGGACAGAACTCAAGTGTCACAAAAATTAACACAACAGAATATCATAACAGCAGAATTGAGAAAATATAAAATGCATACTTACAACGTTGGGTTGCCTCCCAACAAGCGCTTTGTTTAACGTCGTTTTGAGCTCGACGGTTCAATGATTAGCTTGATCCGGCTAGAGAGATGACACAAACATCCCGATTCACTTCGCCACTATGGTAGACTTTGAGTCTTTGACCATTTACAGTCCAGCTCTCCTGTGACTTGGGATCCTCGACCACAATGGCTCCATAGTTGCGCACTTCTTTGACAACAAACGGTCCTGACCACTTTGATTTCAGCTTACCAGGGAATAACTTTAACCTTGAGTTGAAAAGCAATACCATTTGTCCAACATGAAACTTTTTATGACGGACCTTTCCATCATGGTATGCCTTTACCTTTTCCTTGTAAAGTTTATTCGAATGGTAAGCGTTGTTCCTTGATTCCTCAAATTCATAGAGTTGTCCTTTTCTTCTTTCTCCAGCTAAAATGGAGTCGAAGTTCAAGAATTTGAGAGCCCATAATGCCCTATGCTCCATTTTCACCGGAAGATGACAAGTCTTCCCATACACCATTTGAAACGGAGTTAGCCCAATAGGTGCTTTGTAGGCGGTACGATACGCCCACAAAGCTTCATCCAGTTTTAAAGACCAATCTTTTCTTGAATTCGAGACTGTTTTCTCAAGGATCCGCTTGACTTCCCTGTTAGAAACCTCTGTCTGACCATTCGCTTGTGGGTGGTAGGGAGTGGTCACCTTGTGCTTTACACCATAATGTTGCAAAACTTTTTCTAGAGGTGTATTGCAAAAGTGTGATCCTCCATCACTTATCAACACCCTAGGCACACCAAAACGTGAAAATATGTTTTTCTTTAAAAACTTTATCACTGTTTTGGCATCGGCCTTAGGTGAAGCAACTGCTTCCACCCACTTCGAAACATAGTCAACGACCACTAGTATATACTCGTTTGAGAAAGAAGAGGGGAATGGGCCAACGAAATCAATACCCCAACAATCAAAAACTTCTACTTCTAGCATGTTGGTTAGAGGCATTTCGTCCCATTTTCCTATTCCTCCACTCCGTTGGCATGTATCACAACTCCTCGCGTGTTCATATGCATCTTTAAATAAAGATGGCCAATAAAAGCCCGATTAGAGCACTTTAGTGGCTGTTCTCAAACCGCTATAGTGACCTCCATACGGAGAGTTATGACAATCCCAAAGGATGTCTCTTGACTCCTCAATTGTTACACACCTTCTCAAAATATTGTCTACACCCACTTTAAACAAATATGGATCATCCCACACATAATATTTTGCATCTACCAAGAATTTCCGTCTTTGATTACTAGTGAGGTTTTCCGGTGTTAAACTGGTTTCCTTGTAATTAGCGAAATCGGAAAACCAAGGCCTCACTTGAATCGCATACAGTTTTTCATCCGGAAATTCTTCTCTTACTTCCTCTTCTTTGTTTGTAATGTCCACATTGACCAAACGAGATAAATGATCCGCCACCAAGTTTTCGGAACCTTTTTTATCCCGGATTTCCAAATCAAACTCTTGTAGTAAGAGAATCCAACGAATTAGTCTTTGTTTGGAATCCGGTTTTGTTAGCAAATATTTGATCGCCGAGTGGTCAGTGTAGACTACAACTTTTGACCCGATCAAGTAAGCTCTAAACTTTTCCAATGCATACACTATAGCTAGTAACTCTTTTTCAGTTGTCGCATAATTGACTTGTGCCTCATTTAACACTTTACTAGCATAGTGGATAGCATGAAAAACTTTATCTCTTCTTTGACCCAACACCGCACCAACCGCATAATCGCTTGCGTCACACATAAGTTCAAAATCAAGTTTCCAATTTTGTGCCACGATTATGGGTGCGTTGACTAACTTTTATTTTAAATCAAGGAAGGCTTTAAGACATGACTCATCAAAAATAAAGTGCGTACCTTTGTTGAGCAAGTTACTCAATGGCTTTGCTATTTTTGAAAAATCTTTGATGAATCTCCGGTAGAAACCGGCGTGTCCGAGAAAGCTCCTTATTCCTTTTATATTTGTTGGAGGTGGTAATTTCTCAATGACTTCCACCTTAGCTTTGTCAACTTCTAATCCTTCGGAGGAGATCTTGTGACCGAGTACAACACCTTTGGTGACCATAAAGTTGCATTTTTCCCAATTGAGCACTAAGTTGGTCTCCGCGCATCTTCCCAATACCACATCAAGATGTTTTAAGCACAAATCAAAAGATGATCCATAAACGGAGAAATCATCCATGAACACCTCAATGCATTCCTCTATTAAGTCCGAGAATATCGCTTGCATACACCGTTGAAATGTGGTCGGTGCATTACATAACCCAAAAGGCATTCTTCGGTAAGCAAAGATGCCAAAAGGACATGTAAGAGCCGTCTTCTCATGATCCGCCGGATTGACCGAAATTTGGTTGTACCCCGAGTACCCGTCCAGGAAACAGTAAAAAAAATTGCCGACTAGCCTTTCCAACATTTGGCCCATGAAAGGTAGTGGGAAGTGATCTTTCCTTGTAGCTTGGTTTAGCCTTCTATAGTCAATACACATTCTCCACCCGGTTACCATTCTTGTTGGAATCAACTCATTTTTATCATTTTTGATAACCGTCATGCCACCTTTCTTGGGAACTACTTGTACCGGACTCACCCATTCACTATCGGAGATAGGATAAATCATTCCGGCTTCCAAGAGTTTGAGAACTTCTTTCCGAACTACTTCTTTCATCGATGGATTTAGACGCCTTTGAGGTTGTGCAACGGGTCTGAAATTCTCTTCCATCATGATCTTATGCATACAATAGGCTGGACTAATACCCTTCAAGTCGGATAACACCCACCCTATTGCACCTTCATTCTTTTTCAGCACTTGTATCAATTTGTATTCCTCTTTTGTGGACAAGGTGTTGCTAATGATCACCGGTTTAGTACACTCGTCACCAAGGAACACATACTTCAAGTGGGAAGGTAGCATTTTCAACTCTAGTTTTGGTTCTTCCATTTTCTTTGTCACATCCAAGTCTTCATTTGTTTCTTCATGATAAGCAAGCTCCCCACAAGACTCTAATTCATGCAACATTGCTTCAATCTCTTTTTCTTCATTTTCGATCAACACATTGTAGGCTCCGATAAGAGATCTTTCTAGAGGATTAGAAATATGAACTTGATTTGCGACCTCCACTACTTCCTCTTTGATTCCATCGATTCGGAAAGAATCATGCTTGTCATTTGGATGCTTCATGGCTTCAAAAAGATTGAAGGTTACCTCTTCATCTTGTACTCTCACCTTCATTAGTCCATCATCAATGTCAATCATCATCCGGGCTGTTTTCATGAATGGCCTTCCAAGAATTAGAGGAACATCACGATCCTCATCCATCTCTACTATCACGAAATCTACCGGAAACAAGAATTTGTCCACTTTCACTAACATGTCTTGAGCAATTCCATATGGTGAAGTGGTAGATTTGTCGGCTAGTTGTAAAGTCATCCTTGTAGATTTGATCTCAATATTTCCCAATCTTTTAACAATGGATAGGGGGATTAAATTGATGCTAGATCCCAAGTCAATCAAACCATTACCAATGTATGTGCTTCCAATGGTTACCGGTAAAACGACTCGGCCCGAATCGGATTCCTTCCTTGGGAGAGTCTTTTGAATGATGGCACTACAACGTGCATCAAGCAAGATGGTTTCGTCTTCCACATGTCTCCTTTTCTTCGTGAGAATATCCTTCATGAACTTTGCGTACCGTGGCATTTTCTCTAATGCGTAGGCAAATGGAATATTGATTTGAAGTTGTTTGAATATGTCCATGAACCGTGCATAATGTCTAGCATTGTTCTTCTTCGATGGAGCATGCGGATAAGGTAGATGTTGGGTTGGAATGACGCTCACACCTTTCTCTCCTTTCTTCTTCTTTCTTGGTTTGGCATCCTTTTTCACTTCCACTTCAGCCTGCTGCTCTGTTGGCAATTCCTACTCTTTTCGCGGCGCGAACTGAAGAGTTCCTGCCACTTTCTCCTTTCCACAAACCATATCCTCTTCTTCCAGCACACCATCCATATCATTCTCTACTGTAATTTCCTCACTTTTTCCACTTGTCAACTCTTTACCGCTCCTCGTGACAATTGCTTTACAATGCTCCTTTGGATTGGTTTGAGTGTTAGCGAAAAAGGAAGATCCTGCGTTTTGTTCCGACAATTGCTTCGCAAGTTGGCCTACTTGGTTTTCCAGATTCTTAATTGCTGCCTCGTTACTCTTCTAATTTGCCATGGAAGCTTGCATGAATTGTTGAAGAGTGTCCTCTAGCTTTGAATTTCCTCCTTGCAATTGTTGGCCTTGAGAGTTTGGGTGTTTATAGGGACTTTGTTGCTGAAAATTTTGATTGTTGAACCTTGATGGTTGATAACCTTGATTGTTTCTTGGATATGGTTGTTGGGCGGTTGTCTTTGATAGCCTTGATTTTGATTGTTCACATAACTCACTTCTTCTAGTGGAGGGCAAAAACCAGTAGGATGATCTCCTTGACATAATTCGCAACATGCTACTTGATGTCGAACTTGAGACTCTTGAATTTCCTTCATTTGCTGTGGAAGCTTGGCCATTTGTTGAGTAAGCAACTCCACTTGTTGAGAGAGTAGCTTGTTTTGAGCAAGGATGGCATCATTGGTATTTAACTCAAGAACTCCCATTTTACGTTGTGAAGGGCTACGGTCATGTTGACTTTGACGATCATTGAGTGTCATCCGGTCAATAATGACTTTAGCTTCTTCCGTATTCTTTGACATAAGAGAGCCACCCGCGGTAGCATCCAAAAGTGTCTTGTGAGTTGATTGGAGCCCATTTAGAAAAATATGGATTTGAGTGAGCTCATTAAAACCATGACCCTTGCATTTCCTCAACATTGACTTGAATCTTTCCCAAGCCTCATTTAGAGACTCGTTGCTTCCTTGAGTGAATACTGCAATAGCCGTTTTGGCTTCCATGAATCGGGATTGAGGGAAATATCTTTATAAGAACTTTTCTTATAGCAAATTCCAATCTGTCATCACTCTTGGTGCTTGATCAAGGTACCACTCTTTTGCCTTTCCCACTAAGGAGTGTGGGAACATCCTCTTGAATAATGCCTCTTCACCCGTTTCATCAATTCCTGTAGAACCGCAATCTCATAGAATTTGATGAGATGGGTATACGAATCTTCATGGTCCATTTCGGTGAATGGATTTGCATAGAGAAGTTGGAGGATTCCGGTCTTCATCTCCGTATTCCTTCCTCCACGAGCAAATTAAGCATTTCTTCTTGGACTATTAACGGACATTTCGGTACGATTGTCATCCGTCATGTTTGCGTCACAAGCCTCTACAACCACTTCTTTGATTTGAATAAGTGCGGAAGTAGATGCTTCTTCTCTTCGGTTCCTCTCTTCGGCTAGTTTCCTTCTTCTTCGTGTTTTGCTATTGACCTTTCGAAGTGTTCTTTCAATTTATGGATCGAATTGAAATTGCTCCTCGGTAGCTTTTCCTCGCATGCACTAGAATCTACAAAACTAACAAACCAAGTGAAACACAAGAGGGATCGTAATAAAAGTAACAAACTTGAAACAATGAATTATTGCAATGCTTGTAATATAGAACACCAATCCCCGGCAACGGCGCCAATTTGTTGAAAAGTATACTTTCGGCAAATATTTTTATATCGTATCCACAGAGATTGGTTGTTATTATCGCCGTTCTATAATCCAAATTGTTATAAGTTTAAAAAGTAACCAAGTTGTTTTGTTTGATAAGTTATCTTTTGAGTAAAATGTCACTAAAACAATAAAATGGTTTTAATCAAATGTAAAAGGCTTGGCAAGATTGGAGTTCACTATTCCAATTGCTTATGATTCCTTATGACAACTATATAGATTTAAGATTATTGATGATGTTCAAGTATCCTCTCAATATCATTTATGTCTAAATGATATTGTGATAATCACTATATTGATCCTTAGACGATCTCTCCACCTAACTATCAATATAGCAATCTTTAATGGTTGATACAAAAGAAGAGTAGTAAATAAATCTATCTCTACAACTTATTCACTACTTGAAAACATATTTTCTGTCAAGACTTAAATAATCTCTTTCAACAACTACTCAAATCTAATATTCAAATTAGGGCAAAAATATCTTTCAATACATCAACAATCTTTCATCATAGATAAAAGTCAAATGAAATACATAACCAAATAAGAATAGCTACTACCTCCAATCTTGACAAAATGGGGTTTAGCTCCTCATCATCATTTTGAAAAGCAAAAGGCAATGGAAGAAAACTCTGTTTTTCTCTCTTACAAAAATATCAAACTATGAATAATGAATCTATCCATGAATATATGAACAATTTCCATTCTGATTTTCTAAAAGGGTTGACATTTCCTAAAATGATCATTTTCATCTAAAGTTGAAAAGCCCCCCTAAGACAGACACAAAAATGGCAAAACACAGCTGGCCTTGAAAACAGCACACTTGGCCAAAACAGCTTGCTGGATTCGCAAGCTTCGCGGCGTGAACTGAAGCTACTTCAGCTTCCTTGCCTTGCAAGCTTCATCCAAATAGTCTTCCAAGTGATATTCTTCAAAATTAGGCCTCCAAATTGCATTCAACAATTCTTCCAAATTATGATTATGCATTCCAAAGCTCTCTTGTCCAAAAATTCCACAAAACTAACAAATATGTGAAATAACTACTCAAAACAACATAAATAAAACCTAATTGCATTTATACAAAATAGTGAGAATAAAAGTGTGTAATTACATCAAAACTTGGTAAAAGGGACCAATAAAATTATATAAAAAGTAGTACTAATTGGTCCCTAACAGTACCCCACCTTGGGGAAATCTAGGGAAAAAGTTAGGGATTATGGCAAGTAACTACATCTGGCTTGTCCTAACCTATGAAGCAGTTTTGAACAATCATTTGGTTATGATTCATCATTCTCAAGCAAAGACAAGCACTGTGGATTTTGAAGTTGGTGGGAAGAGTAGTGATCATTGTATTCAATGTAGTCCTTTTCTATGAAAATTACTATTTTTCAAACTTTTCAAAGATCCATGGAGTCCCACCATTTGCAGACTGCCATTCTATTAAATAAAATTGAGCTTTTATCCAATTATTTCTATTATTATTTGTTTCTGTTTTAAAATTGAATTTTTATGATGATAATTTTGAAATAAATAAACCATTGAATAATTATTTTTCTTAAAATAATAAAAACATTCACTTTAAGAATAATCGATTTCAGCAAGGAATGTCAACAACAATCCAAGAACAGATAAGTCTTGAAGTGTGAAGCATTGTTGTCTTCCCCAAGCAAATGGTTTGGTAACTTTCTCATCCCCAACAGTTCGTCATTCATCCCCAACATGGTTGATAAGTTGCTCCCCAAGCAACATATTATCCCCGTTTAAGCTGATGATTGGTCCCCTTTGCAGTTCATCTTCCCCAACTGAGGTGTTCATGTTTTGCATTCCCCAGTTGTGACTTGATGATTGAACCCTGGTTATCTCGGAACCTTTATTTGGTCTCCAGATCCCCATTTGCATTTGTGTTGTATAACCGCGGCAGTTTCTCCCCTGTTCGAGTCAGATTCGGTTATCTTTGCCTTGGCATTGGTTTATTTTGGGATTTACAAGAATATGATAATTATTCAGGAATTTGATGGTCTTTGATTTGTTCCAGCACGTTGTAAGACCCCAATTTTTACCCTAAGATGCCTCATGCAATTTCATCATAAGTATTAGCATTGGGGATCATACCTTGGCATCCTCCTTACCCCTCCTTCATTGGGTTTGTTTAGGGAGAGATCACCAAACACTTTGTGATTGTATCATACTTGTATTTTATAATTTTTACTAACCAAAATACCAAAAATATGTCTTTGTGTTTGCCTAACTCTTTTGTAGGTAGGGCATGATCACCATTGATCTATCAAGTTCATATCTAGGGTTTGAGACACCTATGACAAAGAGCACAACCATGAATTGATCCAAGAGTGGTTATGAGCATCATATATGAGTCCCATTGATTCCTACATGTTATATTGATCAAGTTTTCTTCAAGAGTTTGAGGGTGATTTGCCTTGAAAACCCTAGTTTGACTGGGTATCTTGAGTAACTTCTCCAACAAGCTATCTCACCAATTGATCAAATTTCTCAAGGGACAGTTAAAATTTCATCATATTATGCATATATGATCTACCATGAGCCTATAAAGTCAATAGAATTGAAGGTTAACAAGTTGGTTGATGGTGGTTGGCCAGATGAATTCATCTGATCAAAACTGGATCTCCCTAGACCTTATCTCCTACAATTTTCACCATATGAAAATGATTCCAAGAGAAAACTTACTCTAAATGATATTCCAAACCACTTTCATGTTGAGACCTAGAGATAGTTTTTCTTGGAAAGTCATTTTCTATGTTGAAACATTATAGGTCATTTTGTCTAAACCCTAATTTGAAAGTCAACTTCCCAAGGCCATAACTTGCTCAATTTTTATGAGATGAAAGATTTCCAAGTTGCACAATCAAATTCAAGATGTCTAATTAAACTTTTATGTTTGTAGTGAGAGCTAATTTAACTTTTTTGAGCATGTGATATGAGGCTACGTTATAGGTCACTTTTGACCTATACCATTGAACAAGTGATTTTTCCAAACTTCAAAAATGCATAACTCTATCACTTAAAATCCAAACGACATGAAATTGGTGACCATTTTGAAGGTGTTTGAAAGAGCTACAACTTTGATGAAGACACTTTTCTCATTTGAAGCTCACATAAAAAGTTAAGCAAGGTGGAATATTGAGATATGTGACTTGACACTTAGAAAATATTTTAACATGTTAAAATTTCCAAACTTCCACCTCAAAATTCATCATGATACAAGCTCCAAATGTAAAAGTGTTGAACATGAAAGTTGTTTATCTTGATCTAAACTTTACAAAAAGTTCAAGTTCATCCATTTTGGACAAGAATTACTAGGGTTGCGCAAGGCATGAACATGTTATCATCATTTGGCAAAGATCAAACTTCAAGTCTTCACACACACTTGCCTTGCAATCCAAGTTGATTTCAGACCCTCTCACACTCATTTGTGGACATTAAGCAATGATCTCATGGGCCTTTACACGCCCATGCACCCATGCATCATCAATTGCCAATTTTGGAAAGTGAATTTGAAGGTGCAAATATCATGAGCTGCAGCTATAAATAGAGCCCTCTAGCATTAGAATTCAACAGACATTCGCGCCAGCTTTGATCCTAAGCCCCTAACCCTTCCATTTGAGAGGATAAACCTGAGAATTTCATCTTGAAATTAAGTTTGAATCTCACTGTTTTGAGATTCAAAACTCCAGAGATCCAAGGCCTTTTGTGCATTTCATTCTACTCCTGCAAGCATTCTGAGTAAGATCAAGCACGAGCCAAGGCAAGAGCAGTTGAATCCAGACCTAAATTGAAGTTATTTTCCAGAAAACTTCATCTCTTCGATTATCTCTCAATCTTGCTCAATTCTCTTGATTCTTTGGTTGTCTGAAGTCCTACCAATGTAGGAAAGAAGATTGAGTTGCTTAGAGGTCAAAACGAAGCAACTCAGTTGACATACCTCAAATTTCAACTCCTCGTATCTTTCTAAATGTGAGGAGTTAGTTAAAATTATGGTGATATTCGTGATCTACACCATTTTTCCTTTCAGATCATGTCATCCTTTTTTATTTTGGTGATGGTTGAAGGTGGACCAGTCCGGTGAGGTCCACCGGAGAAGAAGACCGAAGCTACAGCTCCGGCCGTGTGTTGGCACGTCTCCAACCATAGGATCCATTTAAAATGATCTAATCTCACGCGTTGGTTCTGATTACCATTCCTGTGGCGCATTGACTCAAGTCCACGATGGAAAGCGCGCTGAGGACCACTTAATCTGCTATCTCAATTAATGAGGGAGATCATGTGGTCCACATTTTTTCTGATTATTTGAATTTTATTTTAATTGCTTTATTTTCAATAATTCATATTAATTTTAATATTGATCCAAAAAATATGAGAGTTTCACCAAAAAAATTCAAATATTTTCCTCTTTCATATTCTGAATTAAAATTATTTTTTGGATCATTATTAATATTTTTCATGATTTAATTTATTTTTCATTTGTTTTTAATTGTTTAAAAATACTTTTAAGTCTTTAAAAAATCTGAAAAATTTTCTCCAAGGTCCTTTGACATTGTTTGACCTATGATAAATCTCATGGCCATTTATTTGGTGTTTTGATGAAGTTTTAGGAATTTGACAAACCATATTTAATTTAAATGCATTATTTTAGTATTTTTAATTGGAATATATGCCAAATAATTTTGTTGACCAATTCTGATGACTTGTTTGTGTTTGACTCTTGTTGTTGGGCCTTGGTCAAGGTTGATTTGACTTTGTCAAATTAATATCATTGGATTTAGGGGATTGATGGAATGTACATTCCATCTCCCAAAATTAATGGATGATATTAATTTGGCAAAAGTCCTCCTTTGACCAATTTGAGTTTTCATTTATTCTCCTCCCTCTTCATCTCATTCCCCTTCTTTATGCATTCATCTCATTTGGCCTATGATATTTCAAAGTCTTAAAGCTAGTTGATTGAAAAATTAACATGAGTATGGATGAGATTAGGCCACACCTTTTGCATATTCTTTTTGTGTGTGGTATGCTTCATGAGCATAGTTCATAATATTATGTCTCTAACATGCATTAACACCAACATTCTATTGCCCGGCCTCAAATAGTTGTGACTTCTACATAAGTCCAATTACGATTTGCTTAACATAGCACTAAATTTGTGACAAAAAAGACATAGCATTCTAGTTAGTGATATTGTAAGTCTCCCCTCTTTCATGGTATTGTGTGGAAACTTGGCCTTTTTTCCTTCCTTTGGAAGATGTCTTGGTTCAAGGATCCATGCTTGTGATAAGTGGGTTGAGTGTTCTCCAAAGAATGTCTAAGAAGGCAAAAACAAAACAATACTAACTTCTAACCTATTAACTACTAACTTTTAATTTCAAGTCCTTTACTTTAATGTCATTTAATTCTAGCTTTTATACATTTGCCATTTTTCATATCATTCTAATTGTTTATGTTAATGCAATTTTCACTTTGTCCATTTGGACCATATTGTGTGATATATTTTGTTTGTGTATACTTTGTTTGTTTGTATGGTCTTTGACCATTAATATACATAATAACAACAAAAACCCTAAAAAACTTCTGTGTGGACTGTTGGCTTGATCTTGGACAAATGGACTTAGAATTTAGGCAACATTCCCATGCTAAAGGACTTGGCCAATGCCAACTTATTAAGAAACCAAGTGCTTGCAATTTGAGACTTCATCTGATACATCATTCAAGATCTCTCTAAGTTCATCCAACATGATCATTGTGAAGCTGTTATTTTGAACCTATGACTTGTGGAATTCATTTGTTGCATGGGCTACCTTGAAGAAGATCATGGAATGGATAAGCTTGGATGTGGCCATCTTTATTTGATGCCTTGCTCTTCAAGATAATATAATTGTGCATTTGTGTGTTGCTTAATTCTAAAAGTCCAAGGGAATTCTGGGTTTCTATTGACATTCTTGTCTGTTGGATTGCTACCCATTTGGTCAGATCTTTTAAACTCTTAACTTTTAATTTTGTACATAGGATTAGTCTCTTCATCTTCTCCCCATTTCTTTAATGTCAAAACATCTCCCCATTTTTTTTAAAACCTTCTTTGATTGAACTTATTTTGTTCTAAACTTTGACCACTTTGTAAAAAAGATAGAAACTTTGGCCTTATGCCATTGCATTTTCAAACTTCTTTTCTTAAATCAAACTTGTAAATAAAATTAACTATACTTGACTTAAACTTTCAAAAATCCAAAAAGAACTAACTCATTCAAACCATTTTTAGGCCTTTGTGCCTTTCAAACTTAATTTTTGTTAAAAGCAATGCATCCACTTTGAAATTTGTATCACGAACTACGAGGTTTTGATCCCTCATTTTTATGTTGGTACGTAGGCACAAGACCGAAGGTCTTGCCAAACACAAAAATATAATTAATGAATTCTTTTCTCATCTCCCCATTCTATTTGTTTGTAAACATCACTTTGTACAAAATACATATGCACACAAAAAAGGGCTTCCTAGGAGTACCTAGGATACTTTGGGTGCTAACACCTTCCCTCTGTGTAACCAACCCCCTTACCTGTAATCTCTTACATTTTATTAGTTTTGATTTGAAAACTTCTTACTTTTTTGGGTTTTGATCGTACTTTTTCCCTTTTCCCTTGGAAACAATAAAAGCGCGATGACGACTCTTGTTATTTGATCTCCAGCTTATCCATAGCTTGATGATCATGAATTTACCGCTACACACGTCACAGCATCCCCAGCAGTTTTCCTGGTTCCTCATTCAGAGCTTTACCTATTGTATCCCCGACGGAGTTCGTCTTCTGATGGAAGTTCCCTCATTCTTGATAGTGCATAGTTCTGAGCAGTATTAATTATGTCCCTACAAGGTTGTCTCCCATTTGATATGGTGTTGACTTAAAATTCCCCGCAGTGTTAATTTATTTGGATCCTCAGCAGATCCTTCTTAGCATGTTGGTTGGAAACATGTTATCTATGTCCTTCCTCAGTCATAGTTGATTTATTTGGAGCTAGATGACTTATTTTCATCCCTAGCAGATTCTCTAGTTGGTGTTTCTATCTTGTTGAGATTAGCCGAGTGTTTTGTAGTGATGATTCAAATCTTCGATATTTGTATATTTTGTGTTGTTTGGTCAGAATAATCATAAACCACATACATACATATTCGTGCATAAAACACAACATCAGATATTTCATTATGTATTTTATCGCACTGATTTTTCTTCTAATCCCCTGTTTTGGTGATATTATTTCCCCATACAAAATTGGTGTGTTTGTCCCCCTTCAATTCTAGAGTGTCAACCCCTTAAGCAGAAAGAGTTTAGCCTTTCTCCATCCCCACTGAGTTATCTCCTCGTGGATGATTATTATTTCAGTTTCCTCCCTAGTTTATCATCTGGATGGAACCATTCCCCTTGAGTTATATCCTCATTGGGTTGAGTCTTTGATTGATCGTTTCTTTCTAGTTCTTACCTAGATAGATATTTTAGTCTCTGAGAGTCTATTACCCAATAACTGGTAATATTTTTCTTGATGTTGAGTACTTTACCTTTACCCAATACCCGGTAAAAAGTAATCTACTTCCTTTGTTCCCCCCCCCCCCCCAACAGATTCGTTTTCACGTTTCCCCAACAAGTCTATCCTTGATATGTTCATCTTAACCGATGACGAATATTCTTCCTGTTTGGTTTTCTACCCAGTAACAGGTAGTCGTAATCCCTATTTTGTTCCCTAGAGAGTCTATCCTTGATATGTTCACTCTAACTAGTGATGGATTTTCTCCTCTTTGCGGTCTTCTACCCAGTAACCAATAGTTGTAAATCCCATTTCCCCTGCTGAGTCTATCCTTGATATGTTCATTTTAATTGATGACACATATTCTCTATTTTTGGTCTTCTACCCAGTAACTGGTAGTTGTAATTCCTTTTTTTTTTGCAGTCTATCCTTGATATGTTTACCCTAACCGGTAACAGATATTCTTCCTTTCTCTCCATGTGGTCTATCTTTGATATGTTCATCCTAACTAATGACATGTATTCTTCCTTTGAGTCTATCCTTGATATGTTCGTCCTAGCCGATGACGGATATTCTCTCTTTGGTCTTCTGCCCAGTAGCAGGTAGTTGTAAATCCTATTTGACTTCTCTCCCCAGTAGGTTATTCTTACCCAGTAACCGGTAATGAATATGCCTCTTTTTCCTCAGCGGATCATCCTTGATATGTTTACCCTAACAGGTAACGGATGTCCTCTGTCCGAGTGTATTATCTTCCTACCTAGTAACCGGTAATAGATAATATATCTCTTTACTCCTGTGTTGAAGTTTTTTTTTCTTCCCTAGTTGAGTTTAGTGTCATATTTCTTTGTGATATCGAATCCCCTCTGCATAAGCATATCATCTTTGTTCTGATTTAGATTTTCCCCTATAGTTGTTTCTTGTTCTATTGGTGTTATCCTAATATATACAAATTTTCTTGTTCCCCAACCGAGCCTTTCCATTGATTTATTTTCATGGAAATCCCCCCGTGTCTCCCAGCAGTTTTTAAGTCGTAGTCTGGCCTATGCATAACTTTTTAACCCCCAGAGTCTCTGTCTTCCTAGTGAGTTTTCCTTAAGGAATGTGTTATGCTCTTGTGGACTTTCAGTCTCTTTGGATTTTTTTCCTTTGTGGCAATATATTTCCCACAAAGATTATTTTAACATTCATATCATATGCATCATTAGGTCTCTTAGGGACCAAAATTTATTTCTTGATGTTGTTATTTAATTTCATTCTACTAAGATGATACGAAGAGTTTAAACATTCACATCCTCAACTAGAATGTCCTTAAATAGGGGCAGCGGTAAGACCCCAATTTTGACCCTAAGATCCCTCATGCTATCTCATCATTTGCATTAGCTTTGGGATCACACCTTGGCATCCTTCTTAACCCTTATTCATTGGGTTTGCATTGGGAGAGATCACCAAGCATATTTGATTGTATCATACTTTCCTTTTCTTTGTTTACTAACCAAAATGCAAAAAATATGTCTATGTGTAGCTTTGTTTATTTTGTAGGTAGTGTGTACATCCACCTGTGCCTCATCAAGCTCACGACTAGGGTTTGAGACCCTAATAACAAGAGATCAATAAAGAAAAGATTCACAGTGGTTCTAAGCATCATATATGGATCCCTATGTTCTTCATTTATCATTTTGATCAAGAATTCATCAAGAGTTTGAAGCTTGTTTGCCTTGGAAGCCCTACTTCATTTGGGTATCTTGTGTGACTTCCTCAGCAAGTTTCTTCAAGAATTGGTAAAATATATCAAGGTATACTTCATTATACATCATCTTATACATATATGATCCTCCATGGCTCCTAAAGATCAAGAGAACTTCAAGTTTGCAAGTTGGTTCAAAGATGCTGACCAGAGAAAGTCAACTGGTCAAAATTGGGGTTCCCTAGACCCTATCTTCCACAATTTTTGTCATATTGATTGCGACTTAGTAAGTCTATGTGAATCACGACTGCAAGTGCATAGTCCTATCATGTAGTTTTAAAGATTATCGAACCCACAAGGACTAATAATCGAACGTATCGTGGTCTAATGTTGCTATGTAAATCTAACGTTGATGATCGTTCTAAGATTGGAGGGATGAAGAGAAATAACTATAACATAAATAGAATATTAATAAAGATACAAGATATAGGGAATATTGGTTTGTAACGCATCAAACTTTGGGGATTAGATAAATAGTTGGTGTAATCTTATTTGTTAAAATATTCTTCAGTAGAAATTATTTATAGAAAGGACTTAGTCTCACACTCTCGTTTTTTTTACTCTGACCATACTCCAAAACCAGAATGCTTGGCTCTCGCGGTCTTATTTTGAATTTAAAAGTAATTTTTGAATATAAATAAAGTCTAATTAATCCTAAAGCGCTCTTGCTGTGTTTAGGATTAATGCCTAGTTTCAACTATCTGGTTAAAATCTCAAACTCTCGTTCTTGTTGACCGTAACCTTTGTTTGTTTTGTACTCTTGTATGAAAAACAGTTTGATTAAAATAAGAAACTAAAACCGAAAAAAAAAAGTTCTATAAAAACTAACACCAATTATTTATGAATCCCATCATTTCGACGGTCTTTACATACCGATACCTAAGGGTTTAGTTGGACATGGATCCGGTAACAGACATGGTATTTGGGAAATTAAACATGCAATAAGGCATAAATAAATAAAACAGTAATCAAAATAAAACCTGGATTGCAATTTAAGAACTGGAACTGAATCTTGAATCTTCGATTAAAATAATTCCGGCAGGCTTTGGCAATGAATAATCCTTACAATTGAATCCCAAATGCGTAAAAAATAATAAACCGTAATAGTCCCCGATATGGAGAACTATCACTTTTATAGAGTAAGGAAACTGCCTAGAAAACTAAAAGAAAAATAGTGCTGAATAAAATTAATCGTAAACTTGAAAATTGGAAGAAGAGAGAGTCGTGTGAGTCTGAGAGGTTCCACTTTTATATCTTTTTCGCAATCCCTAAAATGTAGCAAGGTGGTGACAATCGTGGCTAAAAATGTGGAGAAAATGGTGGAAGACTAGGTTGTGGCGGTTGCCACAACCCTAGCTTCTTAATGAGTGGCGGGCGCCACCTTTGTAGCAACCACTTCTCAAGGGCTAGTGGCGGGCGCCACCTACCTCTTGGGCCAATGTGGGGGTGCCACACTCCTTGGATAATGGGCACCACAAGCCCATTTGCTTTGGTAGCCCATTATCTCTTTGAAAGCTTCATTTTCTTCTCTTTTTCTTCCATTTTTATTTCCTTTTTGCTATTTTCCATTTTGCTTGCGGTAAACCTTTTAATCGATAAATACCTGCAATAAACATGAAATACTGCATAGTAATAAGTGTTAATCGAGTAAAAAGCAATGCATATGGAGCCAAAAATACGATTCGTTTTCGAGTTATCACATATGAAAATGATTCCAAGAGAAACGTTATTATGTATGACATTCCAAACAACTTTAATGTTAGTATAAAGAGCTAGTTTTGCTTGGAAAGTCATTTTTTATGGTGAAAGATTATAGGTCTTTTTGTCGGTGCCCTAGTTAGAAGGTCAACTTCTAAGGACCATAACTTACTAAATTTTTATGGTATGAAGTCCATCAAAGTGTCATGATCAATTTCAAGATTCCGTCTCCAACTTTTATTCTTTGAGAAATGTCAAATTTAACTTACAAGGGCATGTGCCAAGAGGAAACATTATAGGTCATTTTGGGTCATCATCATTGAACAAGCAATTTTCCTCAACTTCTAAAATGTATAACTCCCTCATGCCAAATCCAAATGATGTTAAATTTGTGACCAAATTGAAGAGGGGTGAAATCTACAACTTTGGTAAAGAAACCATTTTCATTTGGAGCTCATAGAAAAAGTTATTCAAGGTGGAAGAAATGGTCATTTGACTTTGTACTTAGAAAATTTACAACTATGTTTGGTTTCTTCAACTTCTACCTCAAAATGCATCATGATCCGAGCTCCAAATGGAAAAGTGTTCAACATCAAAGTTGTTCCGTTTGATGTAACCTTTCCAAAAAATTCCAAGATCACTTCATTTGGACAAGAATTGAGGGACTTGCAAATGGTTCCTCTATTGGGTTTGTTTTGGCAAGTTTTAAATTCAAGTGATCATTTCTTTTTGCATGCTTACATGTGATAATTTCAGTATCTGTTATGCATGAATTATAGTGGGATTACATCATGGTTTAGGCTTAAATAAATGCTCATGCATCCATGCACCAACGTTACTATTTTTGGCCAAATTTGAAAAGGGTGCAAAACTGAATTCCATAGCCTATATATACCATTGCATTGCCTCAAGATCAGTACACACACATTGCCCAAGCCTTGTCAAGCCATCCCAGAACCCAACACCATAGAATTCCTTGAACATTCTTTAAAATCGAGTTTGAATTTCACCTTCTGTTTTGAGATTCAAACTCCAAGGATTCATTGCCATTTTCATCTCAATTGGTCACTGCAAGCAAGAGGAGGAAGAACCAAGTGAATTTAGATCAAGATCAAGCCAAATCATAGCCACCCGAAGGTGAATTTTCATAAACTTCAAGACTTCGATTCTCTCTCAATTCTTCACCATTCTTTTTGATTATTGCTGGCCTGAAGTCCTACCAATGTAGGCAACATGATTGAGTTGCTTTGAGGTCAAATCGAAGCAACTCAGATCGCGCACCTCAAATTTCAAATCCATGTATCTTTCAATATACTTGGAATTGGAAGAAATGGAGGCCAGATACGAGCTCCTGAGCATTTTTCCTTTAAAATGATATCCTTACTTTTTATTTTAGTGGTGATTGGTGGTGGACCAGTCCGGTGAGGTCCACCAGAGGAGACGGCCGGAGCCCTAGCTCCGGTGGTGTGGTGGCAAGGTCCTACCATCAGATCATCTCTCTATGTTTTAATCTCAACCCTTCTTTCTCATTACCACGTGTGTACACGCGTTGACTGGTGCATTTGGTGGAAGTGCGCGCTTGACCTTCAGATCTGCCACCTCAATTAATGAGGGAGATCTGATGGCCCTTGTTTTTCTGAATTTTATTTTAATTTCTGAATTTTCATTTAATCCCTTTATTTTGTTTAATTCATAATAATTTCATTCTTAATCCAAAAAACATGGGACTTTCACCAAAAATCTTCAAATATTTTTCTCTTTCATATTCTGAATTAAAATTATTTTTTGGATTAATTTTAATATTTTTCATGAATTAAATATTTTTGTGCATATTTTTAGTTGTTTTATAATATTCTGGCTTTCCCAAAATCATGAATTTTTTTGTCTAAGGTCCGTTGACCTTGTTTGACCTAGGATAAATCCCTTGGCCATTTATTTGGTGCTTTGAAGGGATTTGAGGTTTTGTCCATATTAAAATGCATTTTAATTCACTTTTAATTGTATTTTTAATTGATTAAATGTTAAAAAATTATGTTGAGCCATTTTTATGGTCTTATGATGTTTGACTTTCTGTTTGGGCTTTGGTCATGATTGATTTGAATTTTGTTTGATCAAAACCATTGGATTTAGGGGATTGATGAAATGTACATTTCATCTCCCAAAATGAATTAATGATATTGATCAGATGAAATTCCTCTCATGATCAATTTCTATTTCTATTTCCTTTTTCCTCCTCATCTTCATCTCTATTCTTTCCCAATCCTTCATTTGACCAATGATTTCTCTAATTTCTAAATGCTAATTGATTCATCAATGACCTTGTGTCAGATGAATCAATACAAGTCTGACTGAGATAGGTCCTTCCCACTTTTCTTTTAGTGTGTGGTATGTGTCGCATCCGCGAAACACAACCGGCGGGCTAAAACAAAACAAACAGAGCTGCCACCGTGCGTTATTTATCCCAAAGAGGGAAAGGAAACGCTCGAAGTATACCTGGAAAAGACATGGTCTCGCGACCAAAGAGAGATGGGATCGGGAGTCGGTTATGCGAAGGGAAGGTATTAGCACCCCTACGCATCCGTCGTACTCGACGGGATCCACGCTCAAAAGGAAAGAATAAGGTTACTACAACTGCTCACAAACATCACACACACACACTGGAAACAACACAGGTGGGAGAAGAGGGGAAAGGGCTCGCTAGGACATCGCATCCTATGCCTACGTATCTCATCTGGAATGAGAATCAGAGCTACCGTAGTTCGACTCACGCACGCCGAAACAAAACACATGCAAAACAGGCAAACATGGAAACCGAATGCCAATCGCTGGACTTACATCAGACTCCGAACCAACAAACACACACTGGAAAGCAAATGCCAATCGCTGGACTTATATCGGACTCCAAGCAGACAACAATAGGATATGGAATGCCAATCGCTGGTCTTACATCCATCTCCTAACACACAAGAGGGATAACAAACAACAAGTTACTAAGGAGTCTGGCACTCGAGCCTAGTAACCGTCAAGCAAACACACACAAAAAAGAAAAAGGGTGCCCGGAGAGATCTCGTACGACCTCCTGCCTACGTACCTCATCTGGTATGAGGATCAGGGCAACGTAGTTCCCCTTAACAGGGGAGAAACTTTCTCCTAACCAGAGACTGGGAAATGACAAACTAAAAGGGAGACTGACTCGAGCCTAATAGTTATCATGTAATCCACAATGGTCCTAGGTTGAGGTTTCTATCTAACTTGCACAGGCAGCAAGCTATCCTAAACAGGCAAAGCAAAGCAATCATACACACAATTAGCACACACTATATACAAACAAAGTGGGCTCACACAAGGTTAGGCTGCGAAACACAAGCCAACTGGAATCGGGTGATGTTAGCTCTTAACCCTAACATTGAGAGTTAGGGTGAAGCAGATGAAATGGGAAGTGAGGGTAAGACCTCACAACTCTTATCCCTGGCCTGGGAGAGCTTCAGACAAATGAAAGTGTGGGAGTTCAGGAAGTTGGAACTCTTCTCCATATATGACTAACTCAACAAAGATCGTGGGTTAATATCCACAATGCATCAACACAAGGTGTGTGAGCAAAGTGGATGACACACTGAATAGCAGGAGATGGATTGCACATCTCTTTTATCTGCCAATTGCCTTATCAAAGGACTTTTCCTGCTTGGCACAAAGATAAACATTCACAAGCATTGCCTCTTAAGGAGGGCTTCAGACAGGTGCCTGCCCCAGTAACAGGACAGGTCTTCCAGACTACATGAAGTCAGTGAGTTATACCCCAAATGGTTAAGCAACCAAGCAACAGCAAAAGTAAGTTCAAAAGAACTTAAGCAACTAATGTACCTGAAAACAATCTAACTCAATCAGTATACAACTCAAAAAGTCAAACAGACAATCCAACAGTCAACAGTCAAAAGGCACAGTCAAACAAGCAAGACAATAATGTGCAAGGCACAAGCTCAACTCAAATGAGCTAAAAGCAACCTACAAAACAAGTCAAGGTTAGTCAACATCAACCAAATAATCCAACTTAAGCAATGTGAATCAATCCTCTCATGGCCATATGCTTCTTATCCTAAAAACAAAGCTCAAACATAAGCACAAACCACTAGGACAAGGCCTAGGGTCAAAGAGGGAGAAATAATTCAAAACAGAACATGAAAATTGACATGAATCAAGCTCAATCAATTAAGAACACAATCCAAAAGGTCTCATGTCAATAGCATCAACCAAATTCATTTCACAAAGCAATCATGGCAAGGCATGCAAGTTGGAACCACATTGAGGCAACAGAGTGAACAAATCCATATTAATTCAAAAATGGTTCAATTAATTCCAAGAAAAAATCAGGGCTAAACAGAACACATAACATGATCAACACACCAAAAATCAAGGCATTTTGACAAGTCTAAGCATGGCAAATAAATTCCATAAGGCAAGGCAAGCACAAACAAGCTCAAATAGGGCACAAAATGCTACATCAACTTAACACAAGCCTAAAACAGAATTGACAAATGATAAATGCCTCAAACCAAATCCAAAATAAACTTAAATGTGTCTAGAAACAATGTGCAAAATTTCACATTCATAGGATAAACAACCATCATTTCACAAATCATTGAAGTTCATGACTATTCAAAAGTCCACAAATGGAAATCCAGAAAGAAAAATCTCAAACAAATCAGAAATGAGTCCAAAAATTCCACAAAAAATCATGAGCAATCCTAACATCCAGAAGAAGCATCATGCAAAAATCACATCAATTGGCATTTATTTGGCATGGCAAAGAAAATCATCAAATTGAGCAAGCAAAGGTGTGACACACATTGTCACACCTACATTAACCAGATCATATCTCAACAACCATAAATGCTAAAAATGCCAACTCAACACCAAAATGTCCCTAAAGATGTCTAGTTTAAGCATGCAAAGTTTCACAATCATTGGATTAAATCTCATCATTTCACAAAGCATATGGCAAGCAAGGTCAAGAAAACACACATGTTAGCAAACCCTAAGGCAAAACATTTTTCAACCGTGCACAATTTCTGGAAAAATAGCCAAAAAATACTAGACATCATGAGGAGAACAATGCAAAAATTCCCATGCCATTTGGATCATTATTTATGGAGATATGAATTTTAGAAGTGGATGAAAAAATAAAAAAAACATATGAAAGCATGGTTCATGAATGGATGAAATACATGAAATAATACAAAAGGCCTTTTGGAAATAGCTAGCACTGGGAATCAAACTGAGCGCTTATTTGAACTAGCACGCCAGTTAAGTGAAACGCACCGTTTCACTTAACTGAGGTGGCAGTGGGAATCAACATCGTCCAACCAATATGCCATGTACACGCCACGCTGGACCAGTACATGCTTACTAACACGAAATTACATGCAAACAAGCCAGGCACGGATCAAACACAATCTGGAAAACGTAAACCCTAGCATTCATCAACATTCATCGTGTTCTTCAGGCCAAGAACAAAAGTGTTCAGAAATTGAAAATCCACACATCATTAGATTTATCTTTCCACGTACAACACTAATCCAAGCCTAATTTAACCTAAATCAGCATATATCCAGAGATTCGAGCAAAAGAAGTTTCAACCATCAAACTTAGATCTAACCTATCTTACTCATTTCTTCATGAAATTCATGGATCTAAAGTTCAGTGTACTCAGCATGGAAGGATCTACAACATGCATATAATAATTTCATGGATTATGAGAATCGAATTCTGACCTTAATGAAAATGCAGAAGTGAAATTGTTGCTTTCAGGCTATGCTAAGCTCAAACAGATGCTCCTCAATGCTCATATGAATGAATGGATGAAAAATGATAGCTCAATCTTGCACGATCTAGCCAGAATCTCCAACTGCCATTAATGGATGTAAGCTTCAACAGTCCTCAAATCTGCATGAAATCCTTCGAATCCTGCTTCCAAAATGCTCAAGTATACTTGTGGATGATGATTCAATCAAGGAAATAGCAATGTGTATGAAGAAAATTGAAGAAAAAGTGAGAGAACAAAGTGAAGGAAATTTTCAGATCTGAGAATTGTGACGTGTTAATCATGAATTCTGTTATGCTTTGCCTTTTATATGAGCTACTAATCAAGTTTGTTAATCACAATTAAGCAATGCAAGTGTAATTAAGGAAAACCAAGTGTTTATGCAAATTTGAAAATGCACCTCATGTGTGGAAATGCAATGCAACAGTGCTCGAATTTGGCCTTGGAATCATTTCAAATGTTGTTTGGAGCCAAGTGTAATTGGTAAAATGTGAAGGCAATGCATAATTTTTGAATTACCACTTTCCCTCCAAAATTCAAATGAAAAGTCCAAACTTTTTGTGATCAAAATGTATGGATTATGATGCATGTTTTGGATAGTGCATGTCAAGAGAGAAAGGTTGCAAAAAGAGCCATCTCATTTGGCCTTATGGTTTAAAAGTTATGCATGTTTGAAGTTCAAATTCATTTGGCCATGATTGATCTATATCTTTTCAACCATACATGCGAAATTCATGTTCTTGGACTTTTTGGAAATGGGAGAACAATATCTTCAACTTTCATGTTGGACCAAATTTCATTTGAAGCATTTTTGATGATGTAATCTTGAGGAGAAAACCTTTCCATTTTTGGCAATTTTGAATTACAAGTCACTTTCTATTTTTGGAAAGTTTTGTCCTGGCTTTATTTTCTTCAATGTTGATGTTTGAAATGTCAAATGAGACTTGTTTGAACATGAATGAAGTATTTCTAATCACTTCCCACCTCCAAATCCAATAGTTGACTTTTGTTGACTGATAGATGACTTGGTCATGCACAGATGAATTTGAGCCTCAATCTCCTGATGAAATGACTCCAAAATGAAACCCTAGCTTACACAAGCTCATTAAAACACATAAGATGATCCCCATATCCACAAAGACCCCATCTCCTTGAAAAACCCTGATAGGCACAATTCAACTGATTAGGGTTGACCAGAGGTCAAAACCCTAATCCCAAGGAAACTTGCCAGGAATAATGAACCTCTTGGTGATGATGATGTATCCATGATGATGGTGTACCACTTCAACCAAGATAAAGATCAACCTCCTTGAGGAACCAAGAAAACCCTAATTGAAGCACAATCCTCAGATGATTAGTGATCAATTCAACAAGACCATCAGGCTTGAATCTTTCAACCTCTTTATCTTCTGAACAAGACTTAGGAAGATGACTTGCTCAATGTTTCCACATGACATGCAAAGATGCAATGACTAATGTCCTAAAAGATGAAATGCAATATGCTAAGCTAGTCCCAAGAGAGGAGGGCAAATTTTGAGGTGTTACAATATGTTTTAGGAGTTTGGTTCTTTTTGTACCAAATCTCTAACATGCATTAATACCTATATTTTTATTGCCCGACCTCAATTAATTGTGAATAAGTCCAATTACGATTGCTTAACATAGAGCTAAATTTGATCCTCGAGACATAGCATTCTAGTAAGTGAAATTGTAAGTCTCCCATTCTTCATGGCATTGTATGGAAACTTGACCTTTTTTCCTTTCATGAGAGCTAGTGGCATACTTGTTGAATTATCCAAGTTGGAACCCTTCTCATGGAAGATGTCTTGGTTTAAGGATTCATACTTGTGAATGAATGGTTGAGTGTTCTCCAAAGAATGACATAATCAATTAAAAATCATCACTAACATTTGACTAACCATTGACTAACTTCTTAATTAATATTGCTTTACTTTCAAGTCATTTAATTTATGCACTTTAAATTTCAAGTACCTTTATCATTCATTGCCATTTACATTTCATGCAACTTGTTTATGTTTCAAGTCCTCTTCACTTTGCTCACTTGAGCCATATCTTGTGATTGTATATATTGTTTGCTTGCTTTTGTTTTGTTTATGGTCTTAGGACCCTAAAACACCTAATAACAACAAAAACCCTAAAAATATCTGGTTGGACTGTTGGGATTTGATCTGAACTTTTGGACTTAGAACTAGGCAACATTCCATGTACTAAAGGACTTGGCCAAAGCCAACATTTGAGACTGAGTTATCTTTGATTGTGCCTTCATCTGATGCAAGACCTTGGATCTCTTTGATTCATCTGCTACCCCGTCTTTGTGGTTAATTGTTTATTTTGTTATTATTGTCTATGTCTGATGTTTTGTTTTGAGTTGATCAAAGAAAATTTTATCTGCTACGTGGGAAGAAACTGAAGACTGCTAGCTATTGGAATGCTTGCTTGGATATTATGACTATCTTTATTTGATGCCTTAGTATTCACATAATGCTTGGATATTGCCCATTGCTTATTGCTTATTTCTTGTCAAAGTCCAAAGGAAAATGGGTTTCTATATGACATTCTTGTCTGTTGGATTGCATCCCATTGGTCTGATCTTTTCAACTCTTAACTTTTAATTTTTTGCTTAGGGTAGTCTCTTCATATCCTCCCACATCTTTAATTTCAAAATCTCTACCTCTTTTCAAAAACTTTCTTTGCTTGTGATTTCAAACTTAGACATGTTTTAATGATTAGAAACGTCGGCCTTATGCCATTGAATTTTTAAATTCTTTCTTAAATCGAACTTGTGAATGAACTTAACCATATTGACTTTAATTTCAAAAGGACAAAAATAACTAACAACCTCATTCAAATCTTTGGCCTTTTGTGCCCTTTTATTTTAAACTCTTGTTAAAATCAATTCACTAACTTCTTTGAAATTTTTATCACGAATTACGGGGTTTTGATCCCTCGTTTTTATGTTGGTACGTAGGCATAAGACCGGAGGTCTTGTAAAACACAAAAATGTAATCAATGAAGTCTTTTCTCATCCCCACACTCTATATTTTATCAAACATCATTTATATCCAAAAACATATGCACACAAAAAGGGCTCCCTGGGAGTACCTAGGACACTTTGGATGCTAACACCTTCCCTCTATGTAACCAACCCCCTTACCTGTAATCTCTAGCATTTTATTAGTTTTGATTTGAAAACTTCTTATCTTTGGGTTTTATTCGTACTTTTCCCTTTTTCCTTTGGATACAATAAAAGCGTGGTGGCGACTCTGGTTTTACTGGCGTTAAGTTTATCCATAGCTTGATGGTCATGAATTTACTGCTACAGAAATTAAGTGGAGACTCTGCTGGGGAGTAGTCCTCAGTGGGTTTAGCCTACTTTTTATGTGTATATATTTGTATATTTGATGTTTGTTTGTATACATTGTTTGTGTGATATATTATGTCTGTTGTGCTTTGTGATCTCTGAGTGGTGAGATAAGTTCTAACCCAAACTTGAGTGAAATTAAGATAGGAGGATGGTATAGTCATGTTCAACTTGTGTGGAGTAGTCCTTAACAAGTAGGCTTGAGACCCATCTATTCAATGGAGACCCCCTTGGAATTATTGATGTCACATGAGTTAATCGTGGATAGGCATTAATTTTTCTGACCTGGGAGTCTGAGAAGCTGAGGATCATAGAACATTTAACCCAACTTACATAGTGAGGATACTATTCAGGTGTAGACTTGATAACAGTTGTTACGCGATACTACACTCAGACGAGTTTCTCTTGAGAATATTATGGGTTGATGAGTCAGTCATCCTAACCTATAATATCCGATAGATGGGATCAAGAGTTTGGGAACTTTTTAGAACATGCTCTACAGGTTTTTTAGCCTTAGGACACTCCTTTAGGATGGTTCTTAACCTGACTCCATGCTCGTGATTCACAACAAACCCTCTGATTCTCGGTTGATCCGATAAAGTCTCATCAATATCAATGGAACTTGGGTGTTGATAAGGTGAAAACCATAATCCACCAAAATGCATGATTGATCTTGATGATGACTTGATCTATTCCTGGACCTTTGTTTGTGTTTGCCTTGTGTGTGATCCCTTGTTTGTGATTGTTCCATTCATGCATACATGCGCATCATAACATTCATCACAGAAAAAGTAAATTTCAAGGAAACTAAGGTCTTATTTGCAAATATTTTCAAACCATGGATTGTGGACGAAGGAATACTAAGAAGTACAGTTTCAGATGTCCTGATTTGAAGGAGTTAAAGAAGTTGTCATCCTTTGTATTAGATCCTTTGGACTTTAAGAAACATCATGGGAAGCTCTTGTATGTATTATCTACTGATGTGGTTGAAGAACTTCTGAGTGTTTTGGTGCAGTTTTATGATCCTCTCTACCGGTGCTTCACCTTTCCCGACTATCAGCTTGTGCCTATGTTAGAAGACTATGCACATCTCCTGGGTATACCCGTATATGACAAAGTACCTTTCAGTGGATTAGAGGAGAATCCCAAATATCATATCATAGATGAAGCTCTTCATTTAAAGAAATCTGAGATTGATGCTCATTTGGTGAAGAAATGAGGTATTTTTGGGTTTACTGTTGAGTTCCTCATTGGTAGAGCTACTGTTTTTGCTCAGGCCGGTAGCATGGATGCTTTTGAAGCTATCTTTGCAATGCTCGTCTTTGGTTTAGCCGTGCTCCCAAACATTGACAGTTT
This sequence comes from Lathyrus oleraceus, assembly GCF_024323335.1. Lineage (NCBI taxonomy): Eukaryota > Viridiplantae > Streptophyta > Magnoliopsida > Fabales > Fabaceae > Lathyrus > Lathyrus oleraceus. The sequence continues at coordinate 69,999,258 of NC_066581.1, read as the reverse complement.
TGTTGATGTTAACGCCTTTAGAATATTATTGATCGGAAATCCTATTCCAACCCTGTTGGGTGACATGTACTTCTCTCTGCATTTGAGGAATTCTAAAGGTGGTGGGACTATTGTATGTTGTGTTCCTCTTCTGTACAAGTGGTTTATTTCACACTTGCCTCGGACGTCTGCTTTTTTAGAGAACAAGCAATGTCTATGGTGGTCTCAGAGACTTATGTATCTCACTAATAATGATATTGTTTGGTATGATTCTGCATTGGGTAGTTTGGACATTATTGATAGTTATGGTGAATTCTCTAATGTGCCTCTCATTGGTACACAAGGAGGAATCAACTACAACCCTGCATTGGCCCGTCGTCAACTTGGGTTCCCCTTGGGAGATAAACCTAATAACACTCAGTTATATGGTCTATTTTATCAGGAGGGTAAAGATTCCCAACTTCTGATGAAAAAGATGGCGCATGCTTGGCATAATGTGCATAGGAAAGGAAGATCCGAGCTTGGTCCATGTAACTGTGTAGCTTTTGAAGCCTACACTATTTGGGGAAAAAAGAGAGCTTTAGGGTTGAAGATTTCGTACGCTTGTGAAAGAACTATGTGTTTGGTTGTGGCTGAGCCATCAACTCTCCCTAACCAATATGTAAAAGAGTTGGAAGACGCACTCGCCAAGATGAAGCAAGAGAAGATATGTGGGAAGAGAGATTCCATGGTTTGAGCCAAAAGCATGAAGAGTTGCAACTTGAGTCGAAAGACAAAAATGCACTTATTGAGATTCTGGAAGAGCGTGCAGTGAAGAGATAGAGAGAGCTAGAGGATTTATTTTCCTCTAGCATGCCTCATCCTTCTGGTGCTTGGAAGAAGATTGTCAATCAACTTGTCCTTGAGAAGGCTCAGATGAAGACGTCCTTTGAGTCAGAGATTCGACGCATCCGTAGGAAGTATACTCCCTTGGCTAGATCATCTGAAGCAGTTGCTAGGGGTCCTTAGGATGACATTTTCCTTTGTATTTGTATTTTGGTTTCTGAAATTGTACTTAGTGTGATTCTTCCAAAATTTTACGAATAAAAAGAGATGTTAATTATTATTCTTGATTATTATTATATTTGCAAATAAGACTTCATATGTTCCTTGAAATTAAATACAAATAAAAAACATTGCACTTCATGCATCATTTTAATAACAGAGTTCTTCCGCCAGGTGTCTTATCAATTCTTCTTCTGTGTATCAGTCAAGCTGACTCACCACTACAACACTCGAGCTAATCATTTGAGAAGAATGGAGCATCTAGAGCAAGAGAATAGAGAGCTGGCGGATGAGATCGTCAGACTTACGGCGCTGATGGAATCTGTGATAGCTACTTAGAACCAGCCGACTCCGCCTCTTGCAACTTCTCCTCCACAGAGGACTGTCATTTAAGAGATTGCTTAGCCATCTGTAACTATTGATGTAGCCAGCCAGTCTATTCCTGCTATGCCAGTTGGGTTCCCTTGGGGAATGCCGCCAAATTTTGTTCTTGAAGGGTATGCGCACACTTTTGCTTCTCTGCCGGCATCTAGTCCGATCATGTCAATGCCTCCTCCTATTATTCACACTCTTCCTCGTGTCGAGGAAACTATCTACCACTCTGGGCGTCTAAAGGTCTAGATTTCTATGAGAAGATGGACGAAATGAAGGATGAGTTCTTGAATTGCGTAAGGAATTGAAGACTCTGAGAGGAAAATATTTGTTTGGAAAGAGTGTTGTTGAACTCTGTTTGGTCCCCAATGTCAAGATTCCGGTGAAATTCAAGGTCCCATACATTGAAAAATACAAAGGGAACACATGTCCGTTGAGCTATCTTGTTATGTATGCCAGGAAGATGTCTACTCAAACTGATAATGATCAGTTGCTTATTCACTACTTCCAGGGTAGTCTGACGGGAGCTTCCCTCAGATGGTACGTGGGCCTGGACAGTGCTAGCATTCGTACTTTCAATGACTTAGACGAGGCCTTTGTCAAGCAGTATAAGTACAACATTGATATGGCTCTAGATCAAGATTAGTTGAGGTCGATGTCTCATAAGGATAAGGAGACATTTAAAGAATATGCTCAAAGATGGAGGGAGCTAGCTGCTCAGATCAGTACACCTTTGGAAGAAAAGGAGATGACCAAGATTTTCCTGGAGATGCTGAGTTTGTTTTATTATGAATGCATGATTGCAAGTGCACCCAATGATTTTACTAAGATGGTAAACATGGGGATGAGATTAGAGGAAGGAGTCTGTGAAGGACGTTTGTCCAAAGATGAAGCATCAACTAGCAAGAAGTATGGTAGGAGTTTCTCCAAGAAGAAGGAAGGAGAAACTAATGTAGTGTCAGCTGGGAGGCAGAAGAGGCCTCATGTGAGGAAAAGTTCCCAATCCCGTCAGCATCAGGACCAGGTATCTTCAGTGATTCTAGTGTTTTCCAACAATTCAACCAATCAATCAGCTCCAATTCAACAACAATATTAGCAACAACCGCAACAATGAACCAACAACAATAACAACAATCATCAGCAAAATTTTGAGAGGAAGAAGGTCTCTTTAGACCCTATTCCTATGACATACGCAGAGTTGTATCCTTCCTTGGTACTCAAGAATCGTATCCAGCCAAGGAACCCTCCGTAAATTCCTGAGCCACTACCATGGTGGTTCAAGCCTGATCTTCATTGTGATTTTCACCAGGGACCCCCTGGACGTGATATTAAGAACTGTTATCCTCTGAAATATGAAGTTCAGAAGCTTGTCAAGAATGGTATGGTGTCCTTTTAAGGACAGAGCGCTAAATGTGAAAGCCAACTCATTGCCTGCTCATGGTAACACATCAGTAAACATGGTGGACGGTTGCTCCGGTGAATTCAAGATTTATGATGTCCGCTATATCAGAAGATCTTTAGTGGCAACGCATAAGGATATTTTTTTGGTAAGTGATTGTGAACATGACCATGAAGGTTGTGCGATTTGTAGTATGAACCCTCGCAGATGTGTAATTGTCAAGAGGGATATTCAGAAGTTAATGGATGAAGGTCTTATCCAAATCTTCCAGCCTCGCCATTGGGATAATGATGTGAATGTGATAGTGCCAGTATTCAAGACCCATGAGTGGGTAGTTATTAAATATGACAGTAGCAATAGCAATAATGTCAACAGATCGGTATCACCGTTGGTAATACGGTTAGCAGGCCCCATCCCGTACTCATCTAATAAAGTTGTGCCATACCAGTATAATTCCACTATGATAAAAAATGATCAAGAGGTTCCTCTTCCAGTTGCAGAATCAGTCGTAAGTATCGCAGATGTTGCGAAGGTGACCCGTAGTGGTCGTGTGTTCAGTCCAGTGTTTCCAAAGACTGTAGAAGATATGTCAGTAGGTAAGAAGGCAGAAATTCCTGCAGTTGATCCAGTTAGTGCTCCAATGTGTCAGTCTGGTGAATCCATCAAATTGAAGGCTAATGATGATGATGAGGTGTTACACCTGGTAAAAAGAAGTGAATTTAACATTGTGGAGCAGCTTCTTCAAATGCCGTCAAAGATTTTTGTGTTGTTGTTGCTGATGAATTCTGAGGCACACATAGAAGCTTTACAGGAAGTGTTGGAACAGGCTTATGTTAAACACGATGTTATTGTGGATCAATTTGACCACATTGTTGCCAACATCACTCCTTGTAACAATATGAGCTTTTGTGATGAAGAGCTTCTTGAGGAAGGCAGGAAGCATAATCTAGCATTGCATATTTCGATGAATTACAAGGAGGACGCTCTGTCCAATGTTTTGGTTGATACAGGATCATCGCTGAATATGTTGCTGAAGTCAACTCTAAAAAGACTCTCCTATTAAGGCGCCCTAATGAGGTATAGTGGTGTGGCTGTTAAAGCGTTTGACAGTTCTTGTAAAACTATCATTGGAGAAGTGGACCTTTCGGTTAAGATAGGTCAGGGTGATTTCCAAATTACTTTTCAAGTGATGGATATCCACCCGCCCTATAGCTGCTTGATGGGAAGGCCATGGATTCATGAAGCTGGAGTTATGACATCTACTCTACACCAAAAGTTGAAATTTGTGAAGAACGGAAAGCTTGTCGTTGTTGGTGGGGAAAAGGCATTGTTGGTGAGCCATTTGTCATCTTTTACTTACGTTGATGTTGAGGAGGAAGTTGGAACGCCGTTCCAAGATTTGTCCATTGCTGATGAATTGAATAAAGCTAGGGCACCCATGTCTTCTTTAAAGGATGCACAAGAGGCTATTCAGGCTAGCAGTATGGATAAGTGGGGCCGTATTGTGGAGGTCGTTGAGAATAAGAATACAGCAGGGCTGAGATTTCAACAAGGGTCATTCAACACCAATGTCAACATTATGCAACCAATTTTCCACAGTGGAGGGTTCATTCATGAGGATGATCAACACTCAGCTGCAATTATTGAAAACAGTGGTGGTGAAGATGAAGTTTACGCCAATTTTATGACACATGGCCAGACTTGCAACAACTGGGTTGTTGTTGATGTCTCTACTATTATACACCGTTTTAAGTAAAAAAAAATCATTATTTTAAATAAAAAAATCCTTCTCCTATGCCTAAGGGAGAAGTGAACATTATCGGGCATTTTCTTGTTATCATCAATAAAATACAATGTTATTCATCCACATCTATAAAGTTTTATTTTTACTTTTTATTTTTTTATGAAAATGGTAAACACAAAAAACATAAATAAATAATAATATTTCCATCTGTATAATTGATAACACGAAAATGTATCGTATATTTGCCTTGATTTACATTCAAAAATCGTACCATTTTTATTTATATTTGGATTATTCTGCAAGTGTTCGAGTTATTTTTGCAGGTATTTCAATTCCCATGCTTAAATGAGCAAAGTATAGAAAAGGAAGGAAAAGAAGACCGTCACACACTATCACGGTCGTAAAGCTCTCCTTGATTATGACGAACGCCACAAGTCCATCACGGCCGTCACGTATGCAAAGTCAGCGTAATGGGTTTCAAACAGAAGTGGTCCACGTCGGCCCAGTTTTCGCTCCTTAAACCACCTTCCCGTGAATCCCTCCCTCAACTAAGTCCTCCTTATTTTTCTCAAGCACGAAGACCAAGAAGTACTATAAAAGAATAGAAGTTGGAAACTTCCCGGCTCTCTCTCATCCTATCTCTCTGCCTTTTTTCGCTCCTGCAATTTTGTTTTCACGTTATTTTTCTTCAGCAAGCATTATTTTCTTTGACTGCAATTTGTTTACTTTTTCGTTCAGAGCTTTGATTATATTTCCCTTTCCTTTCCATTTTTCACTTAGCCAAAAGTAGTAGTTTCCTACATTGGGGAACTACTGGAACTTAGTTAGTTTAGTTTAAGCATTTGATTCGAAGAAGCAGAATCCTACCGACCTGTGAAGGACTGCTGAAGTACTTCAAGATTCAGCCTATTCAATTAATCAAAGTTCCGGGTTTTTTATTCAATTATTATGATCACTTTATTATTAAATGATCATGTTTGCTTTATTGTTAAATTGTTTCTGTTCGTCTGTATTTGCATTATTTAACATGTCCGGCTAAACTACCGGTATCGGTATGTAAACAATTTATTTAGACAGGATTTAATAATAATCGGTGTAAACTTCTTTTCTCAAATAATCTTTCTGGCTGTGGTTTTTAATTTGAATTTAATTAACTTTGTTACGAGAGTGAGAAGCTATTTAATACAGTTTTGCCACGAGAGTGGGAAGTTAACTAAGGTTAGAACTGATAATCGCGAGAGCGTGAGGGTCGAACTGGATAGTAAAAACTAGGCATTGATTTTAAAAACAGCGAGAGCACTTTAAAAGCAATTAGAACTTATTTATTTTCAAAAAGTATTTTTAACTTCAAATAGGACAGCGAGAGCGTACATTCTGACTTAAAAGTATAGTCCGAGTCAACAATCACGAGAGTGTGAGATAAAGCCCTTTAAATGAGTATTTTCTACTAAAAGGTATTTGGTAATTAAAATATACACAGGTGACTTATCGAATCCCTGACAATTAATGCGTTGCATACCGATATCCCTTCATTAATATTTTCTTAAAAACTTATTTTTCTTTAGATTTAATTTTTGTTGAACCGAACCTCTAAATATCATTTCCTTAGCTAAACATAGTAACATCGATAGCATTAGTTTGACCATCGGTCCCTGTGGGTTCGATATCTTTTAAAACTAAACGACTAGATTGTGCACTTGTAGTCAAGTATCCGATAGACTATATTTTATATACAGTCACGAGCCGTATCAAGTTTTTGACGCCGTTGTCGGGGACCGATTTAGCCAAATAGTGCGATTCTTTTGTTGTGCAGTATAAACCGAGGTAAAAAAAACTAATTTCCTTTCCCTTATTTCTCAGTTGTATGCCAAGTACTCGCTCACAAGGCAAACACTTAGTACCACCAATCGTAGAATTAGAGCATTTCTTATATTTAAGACGCCGAATACTAGAGTACCAACGAAGGTACAATATTCCCGATATCTTCATTCCTACTGCTGAACAAGTTGAAAAACCAACCATGGCTGCAGTAGGACCACAAAATCGTCCTCTTAAGTTCTACACTACCCCGTCCCAACAAGAACCTCACAACAGCATTGTTTCCCCTGCTATCGATCGAAACAATTTCGAGTTAAAACCCTCATTGTTATCAGTTATCCAATAACATCAATTTGCTGGAAATCCTACGAACGACCCTAATGAACATTTGACCAAGTTTGTGTAGTACGCAGACACTGTGAAGGCGAATGGTGTATCTCAAGATGCGATAAGACTACGCCTTTTTCCTTTCTCTCTAAGAGACAGATCTTGGTCTTGGTTGCAATCCTTACCATCCAACTCAGTCACCATATAGGAAGAACTGAAGAACGTTTCCTTAGCCCGATATTTTCCGTCGAGCAAAACTGCTATGCTGAGAGCTCAAATTAACGGATTTCGACAAAAAGATATAAAATCTCTCTACGACGCGTGGGAGAGATACAAAGACATGATGAGGATGTGTCCACATCACGGTCTCGAAGACTGGGTGATCATTCACATATTTTACAATGGGCTCCTGTATAACACAAGACTGACAGTAGACGCTGCCGCGGGCAGTGCACTTATGGACAAGCCATACAAAGAATCCTATCAACTCATTGAAAACATGGCCCAAAACCATTGCCAATGGGGAGGTGAAAGAACCCCGGTAGAAAAGTCTCAAACAAAAGGTGGAATGTACGAAATCAGTAGCCTTGACCATGTCCATGCAAAGGTAGATGCCCTTGTTCAAAAGTTAGACAACTTGACCATACCACCCGCAGCCACTGTGGTTGTCGTAACTCCAAACTGCAAGTTATGTGGAATTCCTGGACACACTACACCAGAATGTCAGATATTTGCCGGAGTCACCACTGATTAAGTAAATTATGCACAAGGAAACCCTTATTCGAATACCTACAACCCAGGTTGGAAAAACCATCCTAACTTTTCGTACAAGAACAACAATACCCTGTATGCACCTGGCCAAGCACCTGCTGTTCCACTTGGATATCAAAAGCCAGCTACTAATGCTCCTAGCATTCTTAGGAAGTCCAACCTTGAACTAATGATGGAAAGTTTCATAGGTACCCAAGATCAAACAAACAAAGACTTCTTGAACCAAAACATACACATTAGTGAGCAACTTAAACAATTAGCAAGCAAAGTAGACGCTTTAGCCACCCACAACAAAATGCTTGAAACACAGATTTCACAAGTGGCTCAATAACAAGCATCTACTGCTGCTCCTGCTGGCACATTTCCTGGACAGCCACAACCTAATCCAAAAGGACATGCAAATGTTGTTATATTGAGAAGTGGAAAAGAACTAGACGGACCCGTAGATCCAAGACTTCAAAATCCTGCCATGTACCAAAAATCTGACAAAACAACAACTGAGAAGGTAAGTGAACCGAAGGAGAAGGAACATAATACCCAAGAGGCCTAAGAGAAATAAAAACCTTATGTGCCTCCACCATCTTATAAACCACCCATTCCGTATCCTCAAAGATTCACAAATTCTAAAATTGCAGGGCAATTTAAGAAATTTGTTAAACTTCTGAAGCAACTGAACATCACAATATTCTTTACAGAAGTTATCACACAAATGCCCTCATATGCCAAGTTTCTTAAAGAGATCATATCCAATAAGAAAAAGATCGAGGATAACGAAACAGTTACACTTATTGATGAGTGTAGCGTAATAATCCAAAACAACATGCCTCCCAAACTGAAAGACCCAGGTAGTTTCTCCATACCCTGTGTCATTGGAAAGTTCGTCATAGAAAAAGCTCTATGCGACTTAGGAGCCATCATTAGTGTAATGCCCTTATCCATCTGTAAAAGGCTCAACATGGGAGAACTAAGACCAACCAAGATGTTTGTTCAACTAGTTGGCCGCTCAATCAAATATCATGTTGGTATACTAGAGAATGTTCCAGTACGTGTAGGATAATTCTACATTCCTACCGACTTCATAATCATGGACATCAAAGAATATGCAACTACACCTATTATATTAGGAAGGCCATTCTTAGCTACTGTCGGAGCCATTATAGACGTAAAAAGAGGTAAGCTAACATTCGAAGTTGGAGAAGAAAAAGTTGAATTCATCTTGACACAATTCTTACAAGCGCCAGCTATAGACAATACTTGTTATCTACTTGATGGCATAGACGAGTGCGTAAGAGAGATGGAGATGCAAGAAACCACATATTCTGATATAATGAAAATCCAAATCCCTCCAATCTTTGAAGATGATAATTGGCGTGAACCATACCAAAATGACCGTCTAAGCGAATGCTTAGCACTTACACCCAATCACATGCCATGCCCGAAGAAACCATACTTAGAATTAAAAACACTACCCAAGAATCTAAGATACGAATTCCTAGACACTGAACTCAAAAGACCAGTAATAGACAACACAGACTTAGGACAGATTGAAACTGAAAAGTAATTACTAGATGTCTTAAGAAAATATCCAATTGCGTTAGGCTACAACATTGCTGATCTAAAAGGAATAAGTCCTTCCATATGTATGCATCGCATTATGCTAGAGGAAGATTGTAAAACCTCTAGAGAACACCAGAGAAGGATCAACCCAATCTTAAGTACTGTAGTCAAGGATGAAGTAAAGAAGTTATTAGATGCAGGAATCATATATCTGATCTTTGATAGTCAATGGGTTATCCCCGTTCATGTAGTACCCAAGAAAGGGGGTGTTACAGTTGTTAAGAGCGAGAAGGGAGAATCTATAGCACAAAGAATTGTGACCGGAAGTAGAACGTGCATCGACTATAGATAACTGAACAAAGCCACTCGAAAGGATCATTTTCCTCTGCCTTTCATTGATCAAATGCTTGAACGATTGGCTAAGCATTCCCACTTCTGCTATCTAGACGGTTATTCAAGATTCTTTCAAATTCCTATCCATCCTGACGACCAAGAGAAAACAACCTTCACATGCCCTTATGGTACATTTGCTTATCAACGAATGCCATTTGGACTATGTAACGCTCCCGCAACATTCTAAAGATGTATGATGTTGATCTTCACTGACTTTATAGACGACATTATGGAAGTCTTTATGGATGATTTTTCTGTTTGTGGGCAGAGCTTTGAAGGATGTCTATCAAACCTTGAAATGGTACTTGAAAGATGCGTAAAGGTGAATCTCATATTGAATTGGGAGAAATGCCATTTCATGGTCCAACAAGGAATCGTGCTAGGACACGTAGTATCTGATAAAGGAATTGAAGTAGACAAAGCTAAGATCGAAATTATAGAACATCTTCAACCTCCGAAAATCGTACGAGAAATACGAAGCTTCTTAGGACACGCCAATTTCTGTCGATGCTTTATCAAAGATTTCTCGAAAATTACCAAACCACTGACTGGTTTATTAATGAAAGATGTTGACTTCATCTTTGATGAGAAATGTTTAACAGCGTTTGAACAATTAAAAACATCTTTAATCACCGCACCTATCATGCAACCACCTGACTAGAGATTACCATTCGAAATCATGTGTGATGCGAGTGACTATGCCGTAGGCGCAGTGTTAGGACAAAGGAAGGATAAAAAACTTCATGCGATCTATTACGCAAGTAGAACCTTAGATCCTGCCCAAAAGAACTACGCCACCACTGAAAAGGAACTTCTAGCCGTTGTGTTCGCTTTAGACAAATTCTGTTCTTACTTAGTAGAAGCAAAAATCATCATCTATACTGATCACGCTGCTATTAGATACTTGTTAAGTAAGAAGGATGCCAAACCAAGACTCTTAAGATGGATCCTACTCTTACAAGAATTTGACTTAGAAATAAAAGATAAGAAAGGTACTGAGAACGTAGTAGCAGACCACTTATCACAAATCGAATGGAACAAGCCTGAACAAGTTCCAATCAATGATGATTTCCCTTATGAACGACTTATAGCCCAAATGGAAAGCGACATGTCTGAGCTAACCTTAAATGATACTGAAATAGAAGAATCCATGGAAGAAATTCATACGAATATAACTCTGCCATAGTATGCTGACTATGTCAACTACCTAGCTGCTGGAGCACTTCCACCGGACCTATCATACCAACAAAAGAAGAAATTCTTTCATGATCTAAAACAATACTATTGGGATGAACCTCTGCTTTTCAAGAGAGGTATCGACGGTATTTTTCGTTGATGTGTTCCTGAGGATGAAATAGACGATATAATCTCCCATTGCCATTCCGCTCCCTATGGTGGGCAGGCAAGCACTTCAAAAGCTTGTGCTAAGATCTTACAATCTGGCCTCTTTTGGCCTACTCTATGGAAAGATGTCCATAATGCGGTTATAAATTACGACCGGTGCCAACGCACTGGTAACGTTTCAAGACGTGACGAAATGCCACAAACAAGCATCTTAGAAGTGGAAGTCTTTGATGTGTGGGGGATTGACTTCATGGGACCATTCCCGTCTTCTTTTGGTAATAAGTACATACTCATAGTTGTCGATTACGTTTAAAAATGGATCGAGGTTGTAGCTTCTCCGACAAATGACACACGAGTAGTGATTAAGTTGTTCAAGAACGTAATCTTTCCTAGATTCAGTGTGCCAAAACTAGTAGTTAGTGATGGTGGCTCCCATTTCATATCAAATATCTTTGGAAAACTTCTTCTGAAGTATGGAGTCCGACACCGTGTAGCAACACCTTATCACCCACAAACCAGTGGGAAAGTCGAAGTTTCGAATAAAGAGATCAAACAAATTCTAGAAAAGACTGTCGGAATATCTAGAAAAGACTGGTCATCTAAACTAAATGAAGCTCTGTGGGCATATAGGACAGCCAACAAGACCCCAATAAGGACCACACCCTTTAAATTAGTCTATGGTAAATCATGTCATCTCCCTGTAGAGTTAGAACACAAAGCTTATTGGGAAATTAAGACCTTAAATCTAAATTATACTTCCGCAGACGAGAAGCGAATTTTAAACATTCACGAATTGGAAGAACTTAGACTAGACGCCTAAGAGAATGCCAAGATATACAAAGAACGAACTAAAAAATTGCACGATAAACGTATATCTAGGAAAGAGTTTAATGTCGGCGATGTAGTGTTACCATTTAATTCAAGACTTAAGTTTTTTCCCGGAAAACTTAAATCTAGGTGGTCAGGTCCTTTCGAAATTACTAAAGTTTTTAAAAGCGGTTCGATAGAAATCAAGGGTAGAAATAGTGAACCGTTCATTGTAAACGGGCAGCGATTAAAGCATTATCATAATATTGACAATAGAAACTATTCAAATAGTCTAAGACTTATAAAGATGCCTGCTCAACCCCAAAACTGATATATCGCGACGTTACTGTCGAACTTACGAAATAAACAAAGTGCTTGGTGAGAGACAACCCGCCTCTTTTTAATTTGTTATTGATTTTGTTATTTTTATGTTTTTCCTTTTAAATGTCCTCCTTCTTTGATTATTACTTTTATTTTGCTCCCTTTCCTAGATTCTATGCAGTAATGTACTTGTTATTTTTCGTTACTAACTTAGTAATATTGGCTACTGATTAACAGGCAAACTTAAAACTAGTTAGTAACTAATTTTCATCATGCATCAAGTAGATACAGTTTTCAGAGACAGAGTTCAAAGAAGGCGTTATGATTATTTAGCTCATAAGGATATGGCTTTATCCAAATATTATGATGGACCTACCATGGATAGGCTAGGTATCCACGATAGTATCTTGTTTATGTTTAACCAGCTAGGTTGGGAGAATGCTGCTATTAAGAGAAGGTTTGTCACATACCATGAGCTTACCCTAGAATTCCTTAGCTCCCTAGTTTACATACCCGAGCATGGTTACGAGCTCAACAAAGGGTTGATTTACTTTAGGTTGTTTGGTATTGATTTCACTTATAACCGTAGAGACCTTGCTGACCTTCTAGGATTTCCTAGTGGCCCATTTGTATTCAATACCCGCCAGGAGGAATTAATCAATGATATTGACTTGGATTACTTTTGGGGTAGTTTAACTGGAGATCACCACCCTGGCCCACAGAGGCGCACTATCCTTTTCTTCTTCCTCATCTACTCATTTCTGTTTCCTTAACCATTCACCCACACCATAACCGTCCCACTCACACCCAATTATTCACTCCATTACCCCTTCCATCACTTCCTATTTAAACAGAAACAAGTGAGTTTCCTATGACTCACGAAACCCACTTCTTCTATACCAAACCTCAATTTGCATACTCCATGGCCCGTCAAGAGAGACCTTCTCCTGACCTTTCAACTATCATATTCAGAGAGGGAGAGGCTGGCGAACGACAAAGAGACAACTATCTCGGGTTCTATCAACGCTCAGTTCAACCCACGAGGTATGTTGATAATGATTGTCTGAAGGAGTTAGGGATTTTAGATGGCGTGGGATGGATGTTAAGCATCTCTGGTTTAACGCAGCTCTGCACCAACCCACAACCAACATATGAAGCTTTGACCCTGGAATTCTTGAGTTCATTCTCCTACATAACACCTCCTGGTGCAATTCAGTTTCTCACCGGACTCGCCACATTCAGAATGTTCGGCACTGAGTATTCTTTGAACCAAACACAAATAGCCCAAATACTTGGTTTCCAACATGGAGATGGAGTTCACTGTCGCATCCCTGACGGATGGTCTGAAATAGCGTTTGGAGTATGGCACAGTCTTACCAATGTTAACGTCACAAGCTGGGATGCACTCAACGCAACATACATTCACAACCCGGCTATCAGATATTTCCACCGAGTCTTAGGACACACGGTCTTCGGAAGAGTCAACAACCATAAAGTAAACTCTAAGGAGCTTTTCTTCCTTCACTATGTGTTCACTCCGGTGGCGTTCAATGCTACCCCGTTCTTATTGGCCAACATCCAGGATAACTGCATGAGAGGCAGCACAACATTCTATTTTGGAGGAATCATCACTTCCATAGCATTGGGCCTGAATCTGGGAGATAGGCTTGCTAACTTACCTTCCTTATCGGCCGAGTTCCTTAATATCGATTATTTCCGCTCCTCGCACCTTATCAAAATCAGAGACGATGGGAGATACCACCCTGTGGTTTGGAACAAGATAGTCTGATGCGTCATTATGCCTCACAGGAATCGTATAGATCCGCAGAACATGGAAAATTGGACTTTTGATCTGAATGCTCATGAGCCCATTGAAGAAGATCCTAATAATAATGGAGCTGATGAAATTGAAGAAGAGCTGGACTGACAGGTGCCACAGCCACCTCCTAAGCATGCTGCAAAGACATATTCCCAAAACCAATAAAGAAATGAGCATTGACCCGCCACCATGGAAGACATCTATGCTAAGATGTTGCGCCATAACCAAAGGATGGAAGAGCGCCAAACCGAAATGATGCAAGTGATCCAGCAAATACAAAGAGACCAGCATGACTATGCAAACTGGCATGACCAAGGGATGGCGGAACTATCCGAAGAAATGCGTGCCTTGACACATCGTGTTGATTCCATCCAGGAATACACTTAGCATGTGGGTTTGGACCCTACCCAGCGTGGTAGAAGTGAACGTGCACGAGCAATAGTTAGAGCACGTAGAACCCAACGTCGTGGCGAAGAGTAGTGATCCTCCTGTTTCTCCCCTTTTCTCACTTTATTTTGTCGCATTGAGGATAATGCTTTGTTTAAGTGTGGGAGGGAATCCTAACCATTTCATTTATTTGTTTCTTTCTAATTATCCATAAAAAAAAATTTGTCTTTCGTTTATTTGTTTCTATCTAATTAGCCATAACAAAAAATTTTGTTTTTATGTTAAATGCATACCCTATGAGTATATAGGTTGTCTTACATAGGTTTTGTTAGGAAGTTGAGAAAAATCTAACAAGATTGATACCGTCATGACACCTTAGATCTCTCACTTTTGCGACATCAATTTGAATACCCATTATACCGATACCTTAAGTTTCCGTTCTAGATTAACCCCTAGTAGTTTATACTAGCAGTCAGCACCGTCTTAAACACAAACCATGTGAAGAGTCGATGAATATAAGTGATTGATACATATGAGTTGAGAAGATCCTTCATACTTTTGCTATTTAGAAATTGAAAATGCACCATACAAATGGTTACAAGATATACAAAAGGAAAGAAAAACCCATTGTCGGTTGGTTCAGAGGTACCTGGTACTGGACTCGGTAGGGCGAACTACAGTTTGATCCCCCACAACCTTCAATTGGGATATATAAAGGGTTACCACACTCGTGTACCAGACCTCGTGCTAAAAAAGGATCAAAGCCACTAACCGGCTACTTCACTAAGTGCGTGTAAAGGCAAAGGGCTTAATATGATTGCGCTAGAACGAAACCAGGTGAAATAGAAACAAGAAGCATTAGGTTGATCTATAATAGCATGATTCGAACTGGTTTGTATAGAGGAGATATTTATGTTAATGCGTATTGCTTGTGTCATTACTGTATCTTTAGCGTTTTACTTGAGTATCTGTAATTCCAACGAAATACCTAACAACCACGTACGAATTGGAGTTGTGTCATGTATTCGCGTTTAACTAGTGTTTCGAATTTTATACTGATTATTTGCTTGAGGACAAGCAAAGATTCAAGTATAGGGGAGTTTGATAACACGAAAATGTATCGTATATTTGCCTTGATTTACATTCAAAAATCGTACCGTTTTCATTTATATTCCGATTATTTTGCAAGTGTTCGAGTTATTTTTACCGGTATTTCAATTCCCATGCTTAAATGAGAAAAGTATAGAAAAGGAAGGAAAAGAAGAAGAAACAGAAGAAAAACAGCAGAAAAACTAGAAAATATGAATTTTGTGAATGTGAGGACCGTCACACACCATCACGATCGTCACGTTCTCCTTGATTGTGACGAACGCCACAAGTCCATCACGACCGTCACGTATGCAAAGTCAGCGTAATGGGTTTCAAACAGAAGTGGTCCACGTCACCCCAGTTTTCTCTCCTTAAACCACCTTCCCGTGAATCCCTCCCTCAACTAAGTCCTCCTTATTTTTCTCAAGCACGAAGATGAAGGGGTACTATAAAAGAATGGAAGTTGGAAACTTCCCGACTCTCTCTCATCCTATCTCTCTGCCTTTTTTCTCTCCTGCAATTTTGT
Source organism: Lathyrus oleraceus (assembly GCF_024323335.1). Taxonomy (NCBI): domain Eukaryota; kingdom Viridiplantae; phylum Streptophyta; class Magnoliopsida; order Fabales; family Fabaceae; genus Lathyrus; species Lathyrus oleraceus. The sequence goes on along the minus strand of NC_066581.1, from coordinate 69,983,561 downwards.
TTTCACGTTATTTTTCTTCAGCAAGCATTATTTTCTTTGACTGCAATTTGTTTACTTTTCCGTTTAGAGCTTTGATTGTTTTTCCGTTTTTCACTTAGCCAAAAGTAGTAGTTTCCTATATTGGGGAACTACTGCAACTTAGTTAGTTTAGTTTAAGCATTTGTTTAGAAGAAGCAAAATCCTACCGACCTGTGGAGGACTGCTCAAGTACTTCAAGATTCAGCCTATTCAATTAATCAAAGTTCCAGGCTTTTTATTCAATTATTATTATCGTTTTATTATTAAATGATCATGTTTGCTTTATTGTTAAATTGTTCCTGTTCGTCTGTATTTGCATTATTTAACATGTCCGGCTAAACTACCGGTATCGGTATGTAAACAATTTAATTAGACGGGATTTAATAATAATCGGTGTAAACTTCTTTTCTCAAATAATCTTTCTAACTGTGGTTTTTAATTTGAATTTAATTAACTTTGTCATGAGAGTGAGAAGCTATTTAATACGGTTTTGCCACGAGAGTGGGAAATTAACTAAGGTTAGAACCGACAATCGCGAGAGCGTGAGGGTCGAACTGGATAGTAAAAACTAGGCATTGATTTTAAAAACAGCGAGAGCACTTTAAAAGCAATTAGAACTTATTTATTTTCAAAAAGTATTTTTAACTTCAAATGGGGCAGCGAGAGCGTACATTCTAACTTAAAAGTATAGTCTGAGTCAACAATCATGAGAGTGTGAGATAAAGCCCTTTAAATGAGTATTTTCTACTGAAAGGTATTTGGTAATTAAAATATACACCGGTGACTTATCGAATCCCCGACAATTAATGTGTTGCATACTGATATCCCTTCATTAATATTTTCTTAAAAACTTATTTTTCTTTAGATTTAATTTTTGTTGAATCGAACCTCTAAAAATCATCGCCTTAGCTAAACATAGTAACATCGATAGCATTAGTTTGACCATCGGTCCCTGTGGGTTTGATATCTTTTCAAACTAAACGACTAGACTGTGCACTTGCAGTCAAGTATCCGATAGACTAAATTTTATATATAGTCACGAGCCGTATCAATCATATTTGTTTGCACTCCACTTCTCTAAAATCAAAATGTCAAATCATTATACAGGTTGGTTTTCAAATCCATTGAATGTAATGATCCTACTCCCTCTCCAAACTTTGATTTCCCTGTGTTTGAAGTTGAGGAGTAGAATGATGATGAAGAAGTATCTGATGAGTTATCCCATTTGCTTGAGCACGAGGAGAAAGCCATTCAACCGTTTGAAGAGCCGATTGAATTAGTCAACTTGGGTTCCGATGATGATGTGAGGGAAGTCAATATTGGGTCTGAACTGTGTCCAGAAGCTAAGAAGGGGTTGATTGATCTTCTTCGAAAGTATTCTGATGTGTTTGTTTGGTCCTATCAAGATATGCCTGGTTTGGATTCTGAGATTATGGAGCATAGATTATCGTTGAAGCCAGAATACCCGCCGGTCAAGCAGGAGTTGAGAAGAACTCATCCCGATATGGCAGTGAAGATTAAAGAGGAAGTGTAGAAGCAGATTGATTATGGTTTTCTTGTCACCTCCGAGTACCCACAATGTGTGGCCAATATTGTGCCTGTTCCTAAAAAAGATGGAAAAGTCTGCATGTGTGTTGATTATAGAGATTTGAATAAAGCCTGTCCGAAAGATGATTTTCCTCTGCCACACATTGATATGTTGGTATACAATACAGCTAAATTCAAATTCTTCTCGTTTATGGACGGATTTTCCGAATATAATCAAATCAAGATGACACTTGAAGATATGGAGAAGATCACATTCATTACACCTTGGGGAACATTCTGTTATAGAGTGATGCCTTTCGGTTTAAAGAATGTTGGTGTAATGTACCAAAGAGCCATGACCATTCTTTTTCATGATATGATGCATAAAGAGATTGAGGTATATGTTGATGATATGATTGCTAAATCTAGTGATGAAGAAGAACATGTTGAACATTTGTTGAAGTTATTCCAGCGTTTGAGGAAGTATAAACTCCGCTTGAATCCCAATAAGTGTACTTTTGGTGTTCGTTCTGCTAAGTTGTTGGGCTTCATTGTCAGTGAGAAGGGTATTGAAGTTGATCCTGCCAAGGTCAAAGCAATAAAAGAAATGCCTGCACCCAAAACTAAGAAGCAAGTCAGAGGTTTTCTCGGGCGCTTGAACTATATCTCAAGATTTATATCGCATATGACTGCTACATGTCCACCTATATTCAACCTTCTTCGGAAAGATCAATCCTGTAATTGGACCAAATATTGCCAGAAAGCTTTTGATATTATCAAAGAGTATCTGCTTGAGCCTCTAATTTTGTCTTCGCCTGCAAAGGAAGATCGTTGATCATGTATTTGATTGTGCTTGATGAGAGTAGGGGTTGTGTTCTTGGTCAGCAAGATGAATCAGGGAAGAAAGAATATGCAATTTACTATCTCAGTAAGAAGTTCATCAACTGTGAGACTCGGTATTCTATGCTTGAGAAGACATGTTGCGCATTGGCTTGGGCTGCTAAGCGTCTGTGCCAGTATATGTTAAATCATACTACTTGGTTGATATCCAAAATGGATCCAATCAAGTACATCTTTGAGAAGCCTGCTTTAACTGGGAGGATTGCCCGTTGGCAGATGTTATTATCTGAATATGATATTGAATACCGATCCTAGAAAGCTATTAAAGGTAGTGTCTTGGCTGACCATTTGGATTACCAACATATTAAAGATTATTAGTCAGTGCAATATGATTTTCCTGACGAAGAGATTTTGTACTTGAAGATGAAATATTGTGATGAACCATTGCTTGAAGAAGGGCCAGAACCTGGTTCCCGTTGGGGCATGGTATTTGATGGAGTTGTTAATTCGTATGGTAATGGCATTGGTGCAATGATTATTACTCCTCAAAACACTCATTTTCCATTTAAATCTAGATTGACCTTCAAGTGTACAAACAATATGGTTGAGTAAGAAGCTTGCATTATGGGACTTGAAGAGGCCATTGATCTCAGAATTAAATATCTCGATGTCTATGGAGATTTAGCTTTGGTTGTGAATCATATCAAAGGTGAATGGGAGACAAATCAACCCGGTTTAATACCATACAGAGATTATGTAAGAAGGATATCAACTTTCTTTACAAAGGTTGAGTTTCATCATATCCCTCAGGATGAAAACCAGATGGCAGATGCTCTTGTAACATTGGCTTCAATGATTGTGGTGAGTTTTTGGAATGAGGTTCCTAATTTGACCGTGTTGCGTCTTGATAGGCCAGCTCATGTATTTGCTGTTGAAGAAGTCAGAGATGAAAAGCAATGGTATTTTGATATCAAATGTTTCCTCCAAAGTCAGATCTACCCGTCTGGTACATCTTTAAAAGATAAGAAGACTTTGAGAAGATTAAATATCAACTTCTACCTGAATGGTGATGTGCTTTATAAAAGAAATTTTGATATGGTTTTTCTTAGATGCGTGGATAGACACGAAGCAGACCTGTTGATGACAGAAGTCCATGAATGTTCCTTTGGTACTTATTCTAATGGACATGCTATGGAAAAAAGATGTTGAGAGCAGATTACTATTGGCTGACAATGGAATCTGACTGTTGCAAGTTTGTAAAGAAATGCCACAAGTGTCAAATTTATGCAGATAAGATTCATGTTCCTCCGACACTATTTAATTTCATTTCCTCTCCATGGCCTTTCTCTATGTGGGGAATTGACTTGATTGGCATGATTGAGCCCAAAGCTTCAAACTGACATCGTTTCATTCTGGCGACTATTGATTACTCCACAAAGTGAGTTGAAGCGGCATCGTATGCATATATGACCAAGCAAGTTATTGTAAGGTTTATCAAGAACCAAATTATATGTCGTTATGGTGTGCCAAGTAAGATCATTACTGATAATGGATCGAACTTGAATAATATTATGGTGGAAGCTCTTTGCAAAGACTTCAAGATTGCACATCATAATTCTTCTCCCTGCAGACCTAAGATGAACGAGGTTGTTGAAGCTGCAAACAAAAACATCAAGAAGATCATTCAAAGGATGGTAGTGACCAATAAAGATTGGCATGAGATGCTCCCATTTGCTTTACATGGATATCGTACATCCATCTGCACTTCAACAGGGGAAACCCCTTTCTCTCTCGTTTATGGCATGGAAGTTGTGCTCCCCATGGAGGTTGGGATCCTATCATTATGTGTCTTGATGGAAGCCAAGTTGACAGAAGCTGAATGGTGCCAGACCAAATATGACCAGCTGAATTTGATTGAAGAGAAGAGATTGACTTCCATGTGTCATGACCAGTTATATTAGCAGAGAATGAAGAAAGAATTTGATATAAAAGGTCAAGCCTCGTGTGTTTAAATAAGGGGACCTCGTGCTCAAGAAAATTTTATCTTTCAAACCTGATGCTAAGGGCAAATGGACTCCTAATTATGAAGGCCCATATGTTGTTAAGAGAGCCTTTTCAGGCGGTGCATTGATTCTTACAACTATGGATGGTGAAGAGTTCACACGTCCTGTGAATGCCGATGTAGTCAAGAAATACTTCGCCTAAAAAAGAAAAGAACATCTCGCTAAGTTGAAAACCGGAAGGGGCAGTTTAGGCAAAAATGAGCGTCTCGATGGATTGAAAACCCGAAAGGGCAGCCTAGGCAAAAATTAGAGACATAAAAACAGAAAATTCATCCCAGTAGATTGAGTACCCCACCTTGGGGAAATCTAGGCAAAAATTAGGGTTTATGGCAAGTAATTGCATCTGACTGGTCCTAATCTTTGAAGCAGTTTTGAACAGTCATTTGGTTCTGATTCATCATTCTCAACCAAAGGCAAGCACTGTGGATTTTTAATTTGGTGGGGAGAGTAGTGATCATTGTATTCAATGTAGCCCTTTTCCATAAAGTTACCTTTTTTTTAACTTTGTAAAGATCCATGGAGTCCCGCCATTTGCGGACTAACATTCTATTAAATAAAATTGAGCTTTTATCAAATTATTTCTATTCTTATTTGTTTCTGTTTTAAAATTGAATTTTTATGATGATAATTTTGAAATAAATAAACTAATGAATACTTATTTTTCTTAGAATAATAAAAACATTCACTTTAAGAATAATCGATTTCAGCAAGGAATGTCAACAACAATCTAAGAACAAATAAGTCTTGAAGTGTGAAACATTGTTGACTTCCCCAAGCAGTTGGTTTGGTAACTTTCTCCTCCCCAACAGTTCATCATTCATCCCCAGCATGGTTAATAAGTTGCTCCCCGAGTAACATATTATCCCCGTTTGAGCTGATGATTGGTCCCTTTTACAGTTCATCTTCCCCAGCCGAGGTGTTCACATTGGTTGGAAACATGTTATCTATGTCCTTCCCCAGCCAGAGTTGATTTATTTGGAGCTAGATGACTTATTTTCATCCCTAACAGATTCTCCAGTCGGTGTTTCCATCTTGTTGAGATTAGCCGAGTGTTTTGTAGTGATGATTCAAATCTTCGATATTTGTTTCATTTGTGTTGTTTGGTCTGCATAATCATAAATCACATGCATACATATTCGTGCATAAAACACAACATCAGATATTTGATTAAGCATTTTATCGCACTAATTTTTCTTCTGATCCCCTGTTTTGGTGATATTATTTCCCCATACAGATTTGGTGTGTCTATCCTCCTTCATTTGTAGAGTGTCAGCCTCGTAAGCAAAAAGACTTTATCCTTTCTCCATCCCCACTGAGTTATCTCCTCGTGGATGATTATTGTTTCAGTTTCCTCCCTAGTTTATCATCTGGATGGAACCACTCCCCTTGAGTTATATCCTCATTGGGTTGAGTCTTTGATTGATCGTTTCTTTCTAGTTCTTACCTAGATAGATCTTTTTGTCTCCGAGATTCTATTACCTAGTAACTAGTAATATTTTTCTTGATGTTGAGTACTTTACCTTTACCCAATACCCGGTAAAAAGTAATCTACTTCCTTTGTTTCCCTCCCAGCGGATTCGTTTTCACGTTTCCCAGGCAAGTCTATTCTTGATATGTTCATCTTAACTGATGACGCATATTCTTCCTGTTTGGTTATCTACCCAGTAACATGTAGTTGCAATCCCTATTTTATTCCCTAGAGAGTCTATCCTTGATATGTTCACTCTAACCAGTGACAAATTTTCTCCTCTTTGCGGTCTTCTTCCCAGTAACTGATAGTTATAAATCTCATTTCCCCTGCTGAGTCTATCCTTGATATGTTCATTTTGATCGATGATGGATATTCTCTATTTTTGGTCTTCTACCTAGTACCCGGTAGTTGTAATTCCTATTTTTTTTTCGGCAGTCTATCCTTGATATGTTTGCCCTAACCGGTAACAAATATTCTTCCTTTCTCCCCAGGTGGTCTATCCTTGATATATTCATCCTAACTGTTGACAAATATTCTTCCTTTGAGTATATCCCTGATATGTTCATCTTAGCCGATGATGGATATTCTCTCTTTAGTCTTCTGCCCAGTAGCAGGTAGTCGTAAATCCTATTTGACTTCTGTCCCCGGTAGGTTATTCTTATCGAGTAACCAGTAATGAATATGCCTCTTTTTCCTCAGCGGGTCATCCTTGATATGTTTACCCTAACCGATAACGGATGTCCCTCTGTCCGAGTGTATTATCTTCCTACCTAGTAACCGGTAATAGATAATATATCTCTTTACTCTTGTGTTGTAGTTTATTTTTTCTTCCCCAGTTGAGTTTGGTGTCGTATTTCTTTGTGAAATCGAATCCCCTCTCCATAAGCATATCAGCTTTATTCTGATTTACGTTTTTCCCCTGCAGTTATTTCTTGCTGTATTGGTGTTATCCCAATATATGAAGATTTTCTTGTTCCACAACCGAGTCTTTCCATTGATTTATTTTCATGGAAATCCCCTATGTCTCCCAGCACTTTTTTAGTCATAGCCATGCCTACACGTAACTTTTTAACCCCCAGAGTCTATGCCTTCCTAGTGAATTTTCCTTACGGAATGCATTATGCTCCTGTGGGCTTCCAGTCTCTCTGGATTTTTTTCCTTTGTGGCAATATATTCCCCACAAATATTATTTTAACATTCATATCATATGCATCATTAGGTCTCTTAGGGACCAAAATTTGTTTCTTGATGTTGTTATTTAAGTCCATTCTACTAAGATGATACGAAGAGTTTAAACCTTCACATCCTCAGCTAGAATGTCCTTAAATCGGGGTAGCTGTAAAACCCCAATTTTGACCCTAAGATCCCCCATAGGTCTCTTAGGGACCAAAATTTGTTTCTTGATGTTGTTATTTAAGTCCATTCTACTAAGATGATACGAAGAGTTTAAACCTTCACATCCTCAGCTAGAATGTCCTTAAATCGGGGTAGCTGTAAAACCCCAATTTTGACCCTAAGATCCCTCATGTTATCTCAACATTTGCATTAGCTTTGGGATCACACCTTGGCATCCTCCTTACCCCTTATTCATTGGGTTTGCATTGGGAGAGATCACCAAGCACATTTGATTGTATCATACTTTTCTTTTCTTTGTTTACTAACCAAAATGCCAAAAATATGTCTATGTGTAGCTTTGTTTCTTTTGTAGGTAGTGTGTACATCCAGGATTTGAGACCTGTGCCTCATCAAGCTCACAACTAGGATTTGAGACCCTCATGACAAGATATCAATCAAGAAAAGATTCACAATGGTTATAAGCATCATATATGGATCCCTATGTTCTTCATTTATCATTTTGATCAAGAATTCATCAAGAGTTCGAAGCTTGTTTGCCTTGGAAGCCCTACTTCATTTGGGTATCTTGTGTGACTTCCTCAACAAGTTTCTTCAACAATTGGTCAAATATATCAAGGGATACTTGATTATACATCATATTATACATATATTATCCTTCATGGCTCTTAAATATCAAGATAACTACAAGTTTGCAAGTTGGTTCAAAGAGGTTGACCAGAGAAAGTCAAATGGTCAAAATTGGGGTTCCCTAGACCCAATCTCCCACAGGTTTTGTCATATGAAAATGATTCCAAGATAAAAGTTACTATTTATGACATTCCAAACAACTTTCATGTTGGCATAAATAGCTAGTTTTTCTTGGAAAGTCACTTTTTATGGTGAAAGATTATAGGTCATTTTGTTTGTGCCCTAGTTAGGAGGTCAACTTCCAAGGACCATAACTTGCTGAATTTTTATGATATGAAGGCCATCAAAGTGTCATGATCAATTTCAAGATGTCTTCTCCAACTTTGATTCGTTTTGAAATGTCAAATTCAACTTGCAAGGGCATATGCCAATAGGAAACATTATAGGTCATTTTGGGCCATCATCATTGAACAAGTAATTTTCCTCAACTTCTAAAATGCATAACTCCCTCATGCCAAATCCAAATGATTTCATATTTATTACCAAAATTAATAGGGATGAAAGAGATACAACTTTGGTGAAGAAACCATTTTCATTTGGAGCTCATAGCAAAAGTTATTCAAGGTGGAAGAAGTGGTCATTTGACTTTGTACTTAGAAAATTTTCAACTATGTTTGATTTCTCCAACTTCCACCTCAAACTTCATCATGATCCAAGCTCCAAATATAAAAGTGTTCAATATCAAAGTTGTTCCCCTTGATGTCACCTTTCCAAAAAGTTCAAGATTACTTCATTTGGACAATAATTGAGGGATTTGCGCATGGTTCCTTTGTTGGGTTTGTTTTGGCATGTTTTGAATCCAAGTGATCATTTCTTTTTGTGTGCTTACATGTGATGATTTCAGTATCCATTATGCATGAATTAGAGTGGGATTACATCATGGTTTAGGCCCAAATCAATGGTCATGCATACAGGCACCAATGATACTATTTTTGGCCAAATTTGAAAAGAGTGCAAAACTGAATTCCATAGCCTATATATACCATTGCATTGCCTCAAGATCAGTACACACACATTGTATAAGCATTGCCAAGCCATCCTAGAACCTTACACCATAGAATTCCTTGAAGATTTCTTTGAAATTGAGTTTGAATTTCACCTTCTATTTTGAGATTCAAACTCCAAGATCCATTGCCCTTTTCATCTCAATTGGTCACTGCAAGAAAGAGGAGGAAGAACCAAGTGGATTCAGATCAAGATCAAGCCAAATCATAGCTACCCGAAGGTGAATTTTCAGAAACTTCAAGCCTCTGATTCTCTCTCAATTCTTCACCATTCTCTTTGATTATTAGTTGTCTGAAGTCTTACCAATGTAGGCAACAGGATTGAGTTGCTTTGAGGTCAAATCGAAGCAACTCAGATCATGCACCTCAAATTTCAAATCCATGTATCTTTCAATATACTTGGAATTGGAAGAAATTGAGGCCAGATTCGAGCTCCTTAGCATTTTTCCTTTAAAATGATGTCCTTACTTTTTATTTTGGTGGTGGTTCATGGTGGACCATTGGTGACGTTCATCGGAGAAGATGACCAGAGCCCTAGCTCTGGTGGTGTGGTGGCAAGGTCCTATCCATCAGATCATCTCTCCATGTTTTAATCTCAACCCTTCTTTCTTATTACCGCGTGTGTACACGCGTTGACTGTGGCATTTGGTGGAAGCGCGCGTTTGGCCATCAGATATGCCACCTCAATTAATGAGGGAGATCTGATGGGCCTTGTTTTTCTAAATTTTATATAAATTTCTGAATTTTCATTTAATCCTTTTAGTTTGTTAAATTCTTAATAATTTCATTTTTAATCCAAAAAACATGGGACTTTCACCAAAAATCTTCAAATATTTTTCTCTTTCATTGAATTAAAATTATTTTTTGGATTAATTTTGATATTTTTCATGATATAAATGTTTTTGTGCATATTTTTAATTGTTTTAAAATACTTCTGACTTTCCAAAAATCATGAAATATTTTGTCTAAGGTCATTTGACCTTGTTTGACCTAGGATAAATCCCTTGGCCATTTATCTGGTGTTTTGAAGGGATTTGAGGTTTTGTCCATATTAAAATGCATTTTTATTTACTTTTAATTTCATTTTTAATTGATTAAATGTTTAAAAATTATGTTGATCCATTTTTATGGTCTTATGATGTTTGACTTTCTGTTTGGGCCTTGGGAAGACATTGAAGACTGCTAGCTATTAGAATGCTTGCTTGGGTATTATGGCTATCTTTTTTTGATGCCTAGATCTTCACATAATGCTTGGACATTGTTCATTTCTTATTGCTTATTGCTTGTCAAAGTCCAGAGGAAAATATGTTTCTATATGACATTCTTGTCTGTTGGATTGCATCTCATTGGTCATATTTTTTCAACTCTTAACTTTTAATTTTTTGCTTAGGGTAATCTCTTCATCTCCTCCCACTTCTTTAATTTCACAATCTCTCCCTCTTTTCACAAAATTTCTTTGCTTGTGATTTCAAACTTAGACATGTTTTAATGATTAGAAATTTTGGCCTTATACCATTGAGTTTTTAAACTCTTTCTTAAATCAAACTTGTGAATGAACATAACCATATTGACTTTAATTTCAAAAATACAAAAAAAAAAACTAACAACCTCATTCAAATATTTGGCCTTTATGCCCTTTTCTTTTAAACTCTTGTTAAAATCAATTCATCAACTTCTTTGAAATTTTACCACGAACTACGGGGTTTTGATCCCTCATTTTTATGTTGGTACGTAGGCATAAAACCGAAGGTCTTGTCAAACACAAAAATGTATTCAATGAATTCTTTTCTCATCCCCACACTCTATATTTTATCAAACATCATTTATATCCCAAAAACATATGCACATAAAAAGGGCTCCCTAGGAGTACCTAGGACACTTTGGGTGCTAACACCTTCCCTCTGTGTAATCAACCCCCTTACCTGTAATATCTGGTATTTTATTAGTTTTGAATTTGAAAACTTCTTATCTTTGGGTTTTGTTCATACTTTTCCCTTTTTCTTTGGAAACAATAAAAGCGCGGTGGAGACTCTGGTTTTACTGACGTCAAGTTTATCCATGGCTTTATGGTCATGAATTTACCACTACAACAAGCATTCATTCATTTCATATTTGCTACTGCATATTTTCAAGATTTCGTTTATTGTATAATATGTAGGTTAGACCGTCCTTATAGTGATTTAATGTATAAGCTTGGGTTTGTGGTGTATCAAATCTTAAGGAATCATCATGAAATCAATTATGCATTGTTAAGAACATCCAAGTAATATGTTTTAAAATCACCTTATTTAAAGAGGCTTTGGTTTTCATGTAAATGAATTTCACTAGAACTGGTCTATGTCATAGTTACTTCATGCATCATTTCATGTGGCTTGATTCATTGAGATGCTTCTAAGCTCTCATTTTTGTGTTTTGCTTCCGCGCTTTTTTTAACATCTATGATTTTGTTATATGGGACCTAAAAAGCTTTCAAATTGTCTAAAAAGATTTTGGGTCTATTTATCCCCCCCCCCCCCTTTATAGACATTGTTGTTTTCATATTCTCACCTAATAATTGGTATCAGAGGTCGGATTTTGACCAAATACTAGCGACTCCAAAAGTTGAGGATATGGTTCCTACGATCCTAGACGAGTTTTCTCAAAATGTTATGGAAGCTTATGCAATTTAATGAATCCCTATAAAACTACATTGGGTTACTTCTAATTGATTATCCATTGCAATGCATTACATAGATTAATTTAAAGTAAAACCTTAGTAGAATTTTCTTCAAGGCATTAATTATGCTTAAGATGTTCTCTAAGTGTTGATTCATCCAGGATTGAACTAATAATTTTTCTGAGATATGTGCATCTTGTTTGTGACATTTCTTCTTAAAGGTCGTTGTGGATTGATCCTAATCTGAAGGTCATGCATTTACACTACAACATGTTGGAAAATATTATGAGAAAAGGAATTAGAAACAAAATCATCTTCTTATGACCTAGTCTTCGAAGGTCGTTGTAAAAAAAAAAGATGAAGGAAATTTTGTGACTATTTAAAATGATTCTCTGAAGTTTAAACTAACTACAAAAGATTCAAGGAATGTACTTGAAGTGCTTATCAACCTTCCAAGAATTGAATTTGTGGTCCGGGATTGACAAGTTATGTTAATCAATAAAGATCATAGTATTGTCGTTTCAAGTTCATCTGAAGCCTTATTAAGGAGAGTCTAATAATATTCTTCAAACGTTCAAGATAAGTTCTATCCAATTCGTATTTGATGGTTCTTGTTTAGAGCTCATGATTATCCTTGTTGTTGATTTCCATTTGGTATCGTAATCATCAAGTTCAGCTTAGATCGTCTAATTTGGTATGATCGTTCTAACTCTCCTTTATTTCTTTTGCATATACACTAGAGTATTTATTATGTTACCTATGTTTGTGGTGTGATTTTTATATGTTTATGTATGTGCTATGTTTGTGCATTCATCTATTAATTGTTAAATCATTCAACGCATCGATTTATTATTTATGTCTTTTATTCATTGCATTCACCTACGTTGTTCATACATTCATGCATTATCGTTATTATCATGCATTAAAAACAATTTTTGCATTTACATTAAAACACATTTGCATTAAAATTGATTTTAGCATTTTCATTATAAAAGGCTCGGTTATTTTTCATTCATTCATTACATAAAATTATATTTTCCCTCGTAAGCATTAAAAAGGATTCACGTGTTTTTGGTATATTTGAGAAAGTCTCATTTCCTTTCAAAATTTTCAAAATTTTGTCATTTTGATTCGAACAATGGTTTTTAACTAAACCCGTGATCTGAATCATTTTCCTGGGACTTGAGGCGTTTGATTTTGAGTCGAATCAAAATTTTTACACATAGCCTGTGTTTTGAATCATTTTTGGTGGGCTTCAAATATCTTCAATTTGATTCGAAACAAATTGTAGACTTGATCTGAATCAAAAACCTGAAGGGTCACGATGAATTCACTTGTCTTTCACTTTTTCATTTTCTCAAACTTTATTTCATCATTTTTTTCTTTTGATCATCCCAAACCCTAACCCGAGCAAGTTTTCAAAATCACTTTCATCCATCATTTCTCATCATCATCATCTACCAGTACATTTCACCTCATCACTCATTATCATCAATCCATCATCATCATCATCATGTCTTATGAGTATGGCTACCATGGGAGGCTTGACAAGCAAAAGAACAAGCAATTGGTTGTTGATTATGAGTCACCATCCCCGATTCCAAAGAGGTCAAGGACTAAAGTTCAAGGTAGCAAGGCATCTACATATGGAGTTTTTAGTAAGAAGGTCAAACGCCCATCTGATTCATGTTCATCTTTTATGGCTAAGCTTTGTGGTAATGTTGCTCACTTGTTACCTGAAGATAGTCTGCAAAAATACATAGATAAGTTCCTTTACAAACTTGTAGACCCTGAGCCTTATGTTAATAGTCCTGCTAAAGCTGAGTTGAAAACCAAGTTTCTAAAACCATTCACTGACAACAATATGTTATCATTCATTGGCATGAATAGAAAGTACAACCCCGGTATGTCAAGGACTTTTATTGCAATCTAGAACTTACCACTGCAGGTTTAGAAAGTAGGTTCAAGAACAATGTTGTGAAATTCAACTATTGTGATTTTAATACTTATTTTGGATTGAAAAGTGAAGGTATCAATGTGTCTAGTTCAAAAGAAAAATAATATGATAAAGTTCCTTTTGTTATGGAAATTTTTAAGCCTGTCTGTGAACATATGAAGGTGTCAAACTTGAGAGTCAGTCAAATCAAGTTTTGTATGAGGTTGATTCACTGGATTTTTATGAAGATTTTGGCTAGGAAACTAGGAAACTCTACCAGGGTTGATGATAATGACTTATTTTTTATGTGGTGTATTATTCACAACAGTAAGACGTGTAAGAATAACTAGGTTAGATTCATCATGGACATGATGATTTATTACAGGGACAATCCCAAGAGGGCTATATATATTTCTATTTGTTTGTCATGACGATTTTGCAGCTTAATGACATTGAGTGCAATGAGGAAGATCTTACTAAGTCTCCAAAAATTCTTGATTATGGTATTCTGGAAAAGATGAGGTATTATAAGGACTCGAATGGTGATTATTATTACTTGGAGGACTCTGGGAGGAAAATTTATGATGATAAGAATCTTGAGAAGGAAGTTACTGAGACGACTGATCCGTCTATTGCTAGTGCAAGTGTTGATGCTTCTACATTTGTTCATATGAAGGCACTTTTGGATGCTGTGATTCAGAAGGTTCTTGCAGATAATCATATCAGGAAGGATCAAATCATGGCAGCCATTAAAGCGTTTTCCAATGTTGGTGAGAAGAATCGGGTGAAGATTAAGGAAGAGATTCAAGCTTTAGAAGGAAGTCTGATTGAAGTGTTAAAGAGATATGTTGACTATCTTTGTAGTAACAACTTCATTTTCCATCACGACACTATTGCAGCAAGTATCCCTATTCCGAAAGACCATACTGCTGCTACTTCACCTCCTCCACCATCCTTTGATTTCTTTCCTAATGATCTTGTGTGATGTTTCATATCATGACATTAAGCATATGTAGTTTATTATTATGTACATTTTTATTTGAACTATGATTTTATGATCTTTTGATCTTGCTTATTAGAAAATCTTTTGTGTACCATGTGAATTGTATAATGTTAATTCATGTTGTTTTGGTATTTATGATATTCGCTCATTTGCTATTTTATCTTGGTATCTCTTTCATGTTGTGTATTTGTGTTTACTCTTATATGTGATGTGTATGGTTGTGTTCATGATTAACTAAGTGTGACATTTAGTTTTGGCTTTTGTGTTAGCTTGGATTCTATTTGTGTGTTTTTTGTCTGGTTCTCTCCTTTTTTATATTTGACAAAGGAGGAGAAGTAGCTGAGATATTGTCGATATTTATGCGCATTAAGTGTTTAATGCAGGGGGATATTTACAAATTTTATGACTTAAAGGAAGTATTGTATGATAGTCATCAGATTGACTAATATTTCATCAAATTCCATGTTTCGCTTTGGATTATTTCATCAACAATAATCTCACAGTTTTGCCAAACATCAAAAAGGGGGAGACTGAAAGCACACGGTATCACTTAGTATCGTTTACGTGCTTTAAATATCTATTATGTTTTGATGTTTTACAATTCAATTATTGTTTCATTGCGTATTTGTAATTCGTATGCTATTTCACTCCATCTGTCTGATTGTAAACTTTCTTTCCATTTGATTGTAATCGTTTGTGTCACTTAATTGTACCACTAAGAACCCTTGGTATTTCATATCATATTCATTTGATCCTTGTTAGCTATTTCCTGTTTGAGCCTATGAAAGTTATTGTTTTATCATTTCAACATAAGTAGCTTGAATCACAAGTTAGAACATTTGAATTTTGATATTTTCGTATTTGATTCGGATCATGTGTAATATTTGATTCACATCATTTAACTATTGAAAATTGGAATTATATTCTGGATCAATTGATTCGGATAAAAAATTAAACATGATTCGAATCATAACCCCGTTTGATTTGAATGAAGTAAAAATAATGATTCAAATCATTTACTTTAAAAAGTATCTCTTTTTGATTCTGTCCATATTGATTCGAATCAAATTTCCTTATTGATTCAAATTAAACCATAAAAAGCCCAATTTTCCACCACTTATTTAAATGATTGCTTATTTTGATTGAAAGAATAAGTGTGGGAAACTTATGACGATAGAGACAAAAATAGTGATTTTTTCCTTCTCTTCTTAGTGTGTCCATCTTTACACCATTCTTCTCTCTTCTTCTCTAAAACACACCAATCTTTGATATTGAACTCATGTCAATTCATTATATTTTTTTGTTGCATCTTGTTTTGTGCAATTGGGTTGTTGTTTTGTGTGTGAATTTGAGAATGAGTTTATCAATCTTGTTTAGGATTTTATCAATCTCTTGATAACCATCAAGAACTAAGACCCACTCATCTAGAAACTTGCTTATACCTTTTGTGTGTGTGTGTGTGTTTGTGTGTGTGTGTTGTTCATTCATCAAAATTGAATTACTTGACTAATCGCTCCTAATGTCAGTTGTTGTTGAGATTATTTTGCATTGTTCACCATCTTCATCCTTAGTATTTTTTCTTTGTTTATGGACCCTCCTATAAAGATTGGGTGTAAGGGAGACTAGTGATATATTGGGGTATCTAATGTTTTTGTGTGTAATTGGGTTTTTTGTTGTAACAAGTGCATGTCTCATTTCTCGAGTGCAGTCTGATATTGAGGGGTTACCTAACAAGATGAGAGTTTCCATTATACACCATGAAAGACTTTGGCAGAATCAAGTATTAACGGTTCGTAAGGCGAAGTTGAAAATTATCCTTCTTTGGTGGCGATGGAGGAAGATTGCTCGATGTATTTAATATCCTTTATTTCATGGAAAATAACTAATATGATTACTAATCTACTTCTAATTAAATTGACATCTTCTTATCATATTAAATTATTAATGTATGGATAGTTTTGTAATAAGTGTATTAAATGTGTATATATTTGTTGAAGGAAAAAGAAATATTAATGTCAGACAATAACGAAGAAGAAATATGATGCATGTTTGAATTTTTGTGCCTTAAGTATATACTAATAAGCATAGAGGACATTGATTATTGATAGTCAATAACTTCCAACAAAGAGATAAGTAACTAGCTTGTTTTTTGTCTTAATATCTCTTAGGCCGAAATCTCCTTCAGATAAAGGAGGGCAAATAACCTTTCAAGATCTTGTAATCAACTTTCTATTCTCTATATTACCTGCCCACACAAATATTTTGATGCAAGAATCCAGTTGGTTAAGGAAATTGATTGGTCATTCATAAATCCTAATAATATATTCAAGTATGTCTTGTATTACTAATTGGACCAATTGAACCTACCTATCATAAAAAGAAGTTGACCCTTCCAGGTAGCTAGTGTGACCATTACTCTATCTGTTATGATATGAAGATGATGAATTCTAGGAATTCCTTTGAATATAGGAACCTCATGATAGTTAAATGGTGTTTGATCCATAGTGAATCCAAGCATATTTACAATGTGTCCTAAATCCAAAACTACCTTTACTATAAATTTTACACTTATTTGAACTGATGTGTTGACTAGAATTCTGACCAAATTCTTGAAGGAGATGGTTAATGATTTGAACATTTTTCCTAGTAATTTGGCAGAATATCATAATGTCATCTACAAAAAAAAAATGTGGCTAGAAATGACTATCTTATCCAATGATATGTATGTCAACTTACCTTGATCCACCAACATAGATAACTTCCTACTAAATGTATGTTCATAAATGTAGAATAGTAGGGGAGACATATGATCTTGTTGCCTCACTCCTTAAGAGAAAGATTTTGTTTTTTTGTAGTTTTCCAATTTATCATGATTCATAGTGTTCTTGAGTGGAGAATGATAAGCATACAATCACAAAACTTTTAATCAAAGCCAAATTGAACAAGAACTTTAATAAGATATTGTCAATCTAAAACATGAAAGGTTTTTCTGATGTATATGTTTTCAAAGTCATACTAGTTGTAAAAGATTTTTTGTCCAAAAAATTAATGGCTTCTGAAGTAATATCAATGCACTCATAAATATGTCTTCCCCTAATGAAATCTCTTTGGTGTTCTGAAATAACTTTAGAAGTTATGATGATCAATATATTTGCAATGATCTTAATGGTGATTTTGAATTGAAAATTTGCAAGTGCAAGAGGTCTAAATTCCTCAATAGAATTTACTTCATGTTGTTTAGATATCAAAGTCACATCAATTGAATTAAGATTAAAAAGGATCCAACCTTATTCAATGAGTGGATCACGCATGTCCTTACTATATCCCAATAAACTTGAAAAAAAAACATCCTCAAAACCATTAAAGAACGAAGCAGAATTATCATCCATATTATACACTACATTCTTTAAAAAAAATCGATTAAAGCATGTGATATTCATTAGCCTCATTTTATAATAAAAGTATGTTATATTTAAGTAACATCTTCAAAAGAATTTATATAATATAATTGGAGATGAATTGAAAAACTCCTAAAAAAAAGGGAAGTGTTTTGATAACACAACTGAAAAGAGGTTCTTATTGTTGGCCTCTCAAAAATGATTAAACCTGAATATGCTTTTTCCCCAAACAAGATATTAAAAAAGATAAAGAAATTGGACCTAAATAAGAGAGAAAAAGAAATAACATACCCCAATTAAAGGACTCTTCACCTCCGTTTTATATCAACTCCCCACCCTTTAAAAATGTATGATATAGTAGTTAAAACTTCAAGAGTCAATCTCCATCCTCAAGAGTTTCAATCGTATGGTATATAAACATATCTATATAAGTTTACCAAACTAATATTTTAATGTTTTGTTGTAACTCTCTCATCACTCTATTTTCATCTCAAAATCTTGAAAGTGCCCTTCTCCTATTCCTAAACTAGAAAACCTATGAAATTATGAACTAACTTGAAGAGCATGTAACACACTTTTTTATTTAACCTAAATGTTCATGTTTCGTATAAAATAATGGCTGATTTTAAGGTCCAAACCAACGCGCAAAAGATGAAAAATAAAATATAATTAACAGTTTGATACATATAAATAAATAAATAAAAAACAATTAATGTATGATTAGTGGACACACACATAACAAAATTCAAAGACCACGTCCTAAGAACAAAAACCTTAACTAAGGACGTGGCAACCACCTTCAAATCAAGTACCTATTTCCGGCAACTAGTTGTTATCTCACATATATACTCATATATGATATAGTTTTGTCACAATACAACTATATCATATGACTATTATTATTATTGCTTCAAGACAAATGGAACTAGAACACAAAACCAAAAACCTCTTCAACTCTTTTGCATCACCAAGAGAAATTTTCTACCTCTTCACACACACACTTCTAAGCCTTTTCTTACCTCTCTCATTTCTTCTTCTAGCTAAACTCTCTGAAATTCAATACTATTTTCAACGCTATCAAAAATATGATTACTCATCACCACAAAATTTTCCCTATATTTTAACACTTGCTCTTCATATCAACCCTATTATTCTCTACTTTTTAGTTTTCATTATAAGCATAGCTTCATTAGTTCATGTCTTATCCGACAAGATTATAAACTTGGGTGGCTCTAGCACGATTGTTCAACAACCTCGTCTCTACATTGCATGGATTCTCCTTTGTGTTTTTCAAGTTTTTGTTGGTTTAGGAATTGAAGGGACCATTTTGGTTGGTTTATATGATTATGAGTCTTTTAGTTTTGTTGGTGTTGAAACTAGTTTTTTGAGTAGAGTGGTTTTTCTTTTTGGGTTGCATGAAACAACAAGAGTTTGGTGTAGAATGGTGGTGAAGCCAGTGGTAAATGACACTGTTTTTGGGGGTGTAGATAGAAAAGAAAGATGGGTTGAGAAAGTGGTGTTGGCTATATGCTTGGGAATTTTATGGTGGTGGAAGTTGAGAGATGATGTGGAAATTTTGGTGGTTATGAGTGAGGCAAAGAAAGATCAATTGATGGAAGTTGGAATGAATGATTTTGTTGGAGGATGGTTATATTATTTGACTATTATAATTGGGATGGTAAAGGTAGGAAAGGGACTTGTGTGGATTTTTATGGCAATGATTTGTTCTTGTAGAAGGGAAATGAGGAATTCCATGGTGGAACCTAGTGAAAATGATGATAAAGTGTAAAGTAATTTGACCTATGTTCTAATAGCATTTTTTGTTTGTATTTGTGTTTCTATTTATTTTTTCCACCCTTCAATTTGGTTATTTTGTTATCCCTATTAAAGACATTAATGTATTACATTGTATCTATAACTTCTCAAAATTGTAGTGATAAACTTGGACTTGAATTTAATATTGTATTATATAAGTTATAACTCATGTAAAAAGTATCATGGTACTATAAAAAAATTATTGTCATCATCTATATATTTTCAATAACTTAGGTTTTAATTTCGATGGCTTCTCATTTTTATTTTTTGAGTTTTCAAAACTTTAAGAAATTGAAATTAATTATGGTATTTATTTTTCAATTTTTTGAAAGTCAAAATCAATTTCAAACATAAAAATCAAAATATAAATACTACTAACTAATTGAAAATGGTGGTTATCAGTTGCAAGAATGATGATCAGTAATGGTTAGTGTTAGTCAAATTATTAGTTTATAGTGGTCAAATTAGTGATTGAAGGTAGAAAATGGTGATTCACGATGAACGAAGTGGTAACTTTCGATGGGAGATGTTGGTCGAAGTGGTAGTTGCTAATGGTCAAAGTGATGGTAGGATTGATAATTTAATATGGATGAGTGATGATTCACTGTGGTCGAAATGGCGATCACATTGGTAGTTAATGATGGCCACCATGTTAGTTGTTGATGGTCGGAAGTGGATAAAGTAGTGTTCGACATTGGTCAGCGGTGATTGAAATGGTAGTTGACGATTGCCGCAACGATGGTGCTAGGGTTTTGATTGAAGGTGGAAGAAGTGGTGATGAGCTTGTGATTGACAATGGTCAAAATGATGGTCACATTGGTAGATGACGATGGTTGGAGTGATGGTCATAATGGTAATTAGTGATAGTGATCATATTTGTATTCAAATATAGATGAAATGGTGATCATAGATGGTGAAGTGATAGTTAGTGATGATCACAGTGATAACTAATGTTGGCTAGAGTGGTAGTCGGTGGTGGTTGGCAGTTATCGAAGTAGTGGTTGACGACCACTTGTGATGATAAGTTACAAATAAAATAAAAACATGAATAGTCAAAATGGTGGTCACAATGATGGATAGTGGTGGCTTGAGTGATGGTCATAGTGGTAATTAATTGTGATGATCAAATTGATATTCATGTGTGGATGAATTGGTAATTTCATACGGTAAGAGTGGTGGTTGACAATGGTCTAAATGATAGTTGGTGATGAAAATAAAGATAATCGGTGTTGGTTAGAGTGATAATCGACGGTATTTGGCAATTATTAAAATAGTGATTGGGTGGTCACTAATGGTGACATTTTAGGGTTAAAATAAAAACATGAATATATAATATTTTTATAATTTTAAGAATTTAGTGAAAATTCTTTTTAAATAAAGTAAAACTTAAACTTTCAAAACTAGAAACTAAAAATTTATGATTACTCTGATCCTAATTGTAGGTATGTTAAATATGCCTTCTTAAATTACTTAGGTGTTAGTAAATAATTTTAGAGGATTATTTTATTCTGTTTAGTTTATTTGTTGTATTCTTTTTTGTATTAAAAAACTAATTTCTATGGGATGCAGTTATGTCATGCTAGAAATTATATTCGAATAAAGTTGAATATGATCCTAATTAACACTTAATCAAATTGTTATACACACCAGATCTAGGGAATACAAGAGAAAGTGGAGAAGGGGAATAGTAAAACATACCAAAGATTGACTAAGGAAATGCAAAATACCACAACATATGCTAGACAACTAAGGATTTATTTAGGAGTTTTTAAGAGAAAGGAGGGCATAACCTAAAATAAAAAAAAAAGGAAAGATGGTGTGAAAAGATATGATATTAACTTTAAGCATGGAGTTGATTAGAGAAAATTGATGGTTTCTTGAGTATGTGTGACCAGATGATAACTTTGATAACATGTACCAACAGGTACAAGAGCAAAGTCTTAAAGAAGCACGCTCAAAGGATGCTTCAACATATGTAGTATCAATATGACTAATGATCACTATGTCAGATGATACCTTCCCAATTTGTCTATTATACTAAATCACTACGCCAAATAAGGGAAAAGAGGGCGCTTATTTTGGCCTATAACAGCACTTTTAAGCGCTCTCTAATCTGGCGCTGGCATAGGTAAAGACAGCGTTTTGTTCTCCTGGAGAAAGCGCTGTCTAAAGTGGCCACATTATAGTGCGCTTTAAGAAAAAAGCGCCCTCTGGAGTGGTCCATAGAGGGACACCTTAGAGGGCGCTTTCTGGTAAAAGCGCCCTCTAAAGTTGTCAGTGTAAAGTGTTTAGAGGGCGCTTTCAGGAAAAAGCGCCCTCTAAAGTTGTCATTGTAAAGTGTTTAGAGGGCGCTTTCAGGAAAAAGCGCCCTCTAAAGTTATCAATGTAAAGTGTTTAGAGGGCGCTTTCAGGAAAAAGCGCCCTCTAAAGTTGTCATTGTAAAGTGTTTAGAGGGCGCTTTCTGGACAAAGCGCTCTCTAATGTGTTAGTTATTTTAAAAAAATTTGTTTGAAAAACAGTGGATATATATTTATTTGGTAACCTGTTCGCATGCTGCAAAAGTGTAAAATTCATATTGATTTCATCCTTTAATCCAATGTTATACACCATTAATCCATTGATATATACAACATGAATCCATTTATATACAACATTAATCCTCCATATATACAACATTAATATATGATTCTTTGATCAACAATATACAACAACATATTCTCAAAGTACTACAATTAAGAGAATAAAACATAGCAACCAACACCCAGTGACCACTGTATCCAAAAGCTGTCTAGTAGTTCTAACCAATACTAAACAAAAACGCCCATCCACCCATGGTGGCAAACATGTTCTGTATATCCAAAAGCTGTCTAGTAGTTCTATCGCACATCCATACAAAATAAGGCTCAACCAAAACAACAGATGGCAGCATAAGTAGTCCCCTACAAAAAGAACACGTCCAAATGCAAATAACACAGAACTGTCAAAAGGCGATTGAGCAACAAATAGTAAACAATGGCATAAAGTTAAATGACATAGCTAATATTACCTGAATTCCTGCTTGGCTGTTAAGGTAAAAATCAAATTCCCTAGGGTGACAAATGCCGGTGTCTACCACGGTTCCTTTGACAATTTAGAACAACAAAATCAGCAAAAAGTGATAAATTCAAATGATAATATATACCAGCTGCATTGAGAAATATATTGAAAAAACCTGGCATAATTTTTCCACTTCTATCGGTCTCTTTGGGGTTGACAGGAAAGAGACGGGTGTGATGTCTCTTTTGGACCACTACAAAAGTAACTTTAAGTAGATACCCATCCTCTATTGAGACACAAGCCTGTATCTCCGACCATATTTTTTCTTTGCCAACCTTCAAGTCCGGACTTCTCCAATTATCACATGTAATCGGAATATGTTGTCGAACAAGGAAACCAATGTCGTAGAGGGATACTTTCAAATATCCAGCATCATCATCTAAACAAATATCAATTGATACTTTCGAGCATCCCTTGCCCCTTGCACAAATGATTGACTTCATAATAGCCATTTTACCTGTAAAAAAGAAAACAATTAAAATCAGATGACAAATGTAAAAATAATTAAAATCATAAAAGTCATTTTACCTGTAATAAAGAAAACAATTAAAATCATTTGACCTGTACCTTTTTCACTAAGTTCTCTTTCTTTTCTTGGTTGGAATATGTTCTACATGTCTCTTAACAACACGGACGGTTGGATTGATCCAAATACCCTCATTATGATCATTTCTAATATATGAAACATTTGATATATTATTCTCATCTTGATCATTTCTGGTAAACGATTCAATCTCAACATCAATATCATCACCTTGATCTCCAGTGTTTTCATCAATTACTTTGTTGGAAAAAAGAACTATAGACCATTTCGTACTTTTCGGATCATTGACATAGAACACTTGTCTAGCTTGAGAGGCTAGAATAAAAGACTCATCTTTGTATCCCACCCTATTAAGATCCACTTGCAAAAATCCTGACTTATCCATTCGAATGCCGTTATTATTTTCAACCCACTTGCAACCAAATATAGGAATCTGAAACTTCTCATAATCAAACACCCAAATGCGCTCGATAACACCAAAATACGACAGATTTGCAAATTTGGGGTTTAAGTCCTTCACACTTGATATGTGCATTGCTTCAGCTACCACAGTGACACCACTATTCTGCATAGTACTTTTATCATCTTGTTCTTTGGTATAAAATGTGTATCCATTAATCGCGTATGCGCTATAAGAAAAAACATGGAAACTTGGACCCAAGCAAGGACATATCATTCTACTGGGGTCTTCGGCGTTCACAACGGCAAACTTAACGAATTCTAATACCCCATTCTCGTACTCTCTCGACAATCGATTGGAAGACATCCATGTATTATCCATTACTAATTAGAATAAACAAAAAACAATTTCAGAAGAGTTCAAACACATTCGGACCTAGGTTTCTAATGATATTGGTGTTGACACAAAATCAGATATTCATAGGGCTTGAAATTGCCTAATAAACCCAAACAAATGTAGGGCTTGAAATTTAACGCATGCGCTATCAAATTTATAATGACTATGAATATTGAAACTTTACAGGTTGAAACAAACGTAGCATAGACAACGCATAGACAACAATAACAAAAAACTGAAATGGGGCAAAGCTAAAACAAAGCAAGAAATAGGGCAAAGCTAAAACGAAACAAACGTACCTTTGGTGCCAGAAGGAGGAAACGTCGTAGATCTAACAGAGGTGGAAGGAGAACGCCTTAGAACCATAACGTGAAAAAGAACGAAAATAACAGAGAGTGAAATAACAAAACGCGCAGTATGTTATAATTTTAATGTTTACTAAACGGGACCTTAGAGGGCGCTTGTGGAAAAAAAGCGCCCTCTAAGGTGCGCTGTCTATTGCTCCTTATTTTTTCGCTTCACTTTAGACAGCGCTTTTGTAATAAAGCGCCCTCTAAAGTGCGTTGTTGTACATGGACTTAGAGAGCGCTTTTTTAAAAGCGCCCTCTAAGGGTA
The DNA here is from genome assembly GCF_024323335.1 of Lathyrus oleraceus. Taxonomy (NCBI): domain Eukaryota; kingdom Viridiplantae; phylum Streptophyta; class Magnoliopsida; order Fabales; family Fabaceae; genus Lathyrus; species Lathyrus oleraceus. Next base: position 69,958,736 of record NC_066581.1, on the reverse strand, counting down.
CCCTTAGAGGGCGCTTTCATAAACGCGCCCTCTATTGTTGTCCCTCCATTTCCTCATTATTTTTTCGCTTCACTTTAGAGGGCGCTTTGTTACACAAGCGCTCTCTAAAGTGCGCTGTTGTACATGGACTTAGAGAGCGCTTTTTTAAAAGCGCCCTCTAAGGGTACCCTTAGAGGGCGCTTTCATAAACGCGCCCTCTATTGGTGTCCCTCCATTTCCTCATTATTTTTTTGCTTCACTTTAGAGGGCGCTTTGTTTCAAAAGCGCCCTCTAAAGTGCGCTGTCTATTCCTCCTTATTTTTCTCTTCACTTTAGAGTGCGCTTCTTTAAGAAAGCGCCCTCTAAGGTGCGCTGTCTATTCCAGTTTTTGGCGTAGTGAATGGTTATTTTGTCGAACTCCCTTACTCTTTCCAAAGTATAATTACATTGAATATATTTAAAATCTTTATATACATGTAACAAATGTTAGACAATAAAAAATTTATCTTACATTATATTATCATAAAACTAAATTAAAGAGCATTGTTCTTCAAACCATTCTTAGTTCAACAATTATATTTTTATGAACAATTTAAGCTTTTTAAGAGATAATAAAAATCACAGAGGATCGGACAAACATGCTCCTCTAGAGACTATCTCAATAATTAAAATAAAATTGCTATGTCAAATTACACTTCCATATCGGTACTAGAGGCAATGTCTTTAAAACTCGTTTAAGTTAAAGTATGACATATTTAATGCATTTAATAATTGATCAAAGTAAATCATCTCCCTTTTACTTCAAATATTTGTCTCTTCCTTTTCCCATTAAACAAGAAAAGATGTGTGAAATATATTCAAGAAAGTAATTTGATATTTTACTTAAATAAAGTTCCAGAAGAACATTTAACAGAAAATATAACACAACAATAAATACAAAAAAAAAGGATTTTGGTTGTGTTTATTCAAAAGGTTGGTTAAGATTCATGTAGTAATAAAAATCAACACCAATGACTTCAGAGGGAAAATCCATGTAGATTTTATATATATTGGATATTATTTGCAGAAGACACTTCTTAGTTTTAAGATGATTCATACTTAGTTGAGTTTGAACTTGAAGAGGATGAGGCTGGTGAAGAGGCTTCTTTGTTTCTATCCAAAGGAGAAACGGTAAATTTAGATTGTCAACTATAATTTAAGCATCTAATAATTTTATAACAAACTCCTCATTTTGAAATATTTTACCCAGAACATCGCATTGTTCACACTTGATAGGTTCAACTGAAAGTTCATGAGAAGAGAATGAGTTTTGAATTAAAGTGCTTTATTTCTTTTTAAGAATAACTATTTCTTCTAACGAGTTTTTATTTTCTTCTTAAAAGGGAGAAATAATGGTCTTATAGGTAGAGACAAAGTGTTTTAATTTACTTCATTCTTTATTTAATTTATTACATATGTGAAATAAGTCATCATAAGTGAAGTATGAAATTATCTCATCAGCATCAAGATTTTCCATAAGACGGATATTTGCTTCTTATTCATCTGAAGATTCCATCTCATTTTCATCCCAATATATGTAGGTTTTTTTACTTCTTTTTTAGGTTTCTTAAGCATTGCTTGCTTTTGATTATGGTTCTTTCTCTGGTTCTGGTTATGGGGAGAAGTTTGGTCTAATGTGTTATTTCGTTCCATATTGATAACAAGTAGGAATAAATGGGGACATTCTTTCATTCTTGTGTTGGACGTCTTGTTTCATGGCATGTTTCATGAATCTTTTGAAGTTTAGAACAAGCAATGTCATATATTCATCAGAGTTAGAATACTTTTCTTCCTCAGTTGTGAGAGCTAGACTTTTCTTCTTGTCACCTTCTACATTATCAACTAGCATTTTCAGTTCCATCTTGTGTTCATGCAATTTACCGAATAAAGTAGTCAAATCCATGAAAGATAAATATCTATATTCAAAAATTATAGTGACTTTAGGTTTCCAACTATGGTTTAAGCATCAAAGAATTTTTATAACCAACTCCTCATTTTGAAATACTTTACCCAGAGTTCTCATGTAATTCCTAATGTGAATAAAGCGTTTTGCATATCCTGGATGTTTTCTTCATGTTTAATCCTAAAACGTTTGTACTTATGGATCAATATGTTCATCATAATCCTTTTTACCTTAGTTGTTCCTTCTTGGGTAACTTGAAGGGTGTCAGACATTATTTTTGCAATCTCGCAGTGAGAAACACATGAAAACTCATCAAGGTCGAGAATAATAGTGATAATAGTGTTTTCTTTCAAACTACGGTGCACTTTTATTTTTCCTCTTTGATTTAATCATCTCTATCTTTGTTTTTCATAACACTATTAACTTGATGTGGGAACTAACATACCATTTTTAACATTCTTCCAAATATCATAATTCATCCCTTCGATGAAGATTTTCATCTTCTCTTTCCATAAAGCAAACCCTTCTCCATTAAAGGATGAGGGTTTTTTAGTGAACCATTTGAATTCATTTATACCTCCTGGCAGAATTAGTCTTATAATAGAAGTTAGACTTTGATGTCACTTGTTGACCAAGTGACTCCAAACACAAGGGATGGTGGATTGTGGTATTAAAGAAATATATATAAAGTTTGATTTTAAAAATTGTTTATGTTAGTATAAATAATCAAACATAGAAATAGCATCGGAAAAATGAAGGAAAAAAAAACGAGAAATGCAGCGGAAACAAAATAAATAACTAAAAGTAAAGACATGAGAGATAGAGAGATTGCTCCACATATTTATACAGGTTTGTCTTAACCATTGGGCCTACTCTTGTTCCCTAGAGTTTCCTTTTGATATTACACTAAAAAATAACTTGAGCTTTCACAGGATTAACCCACAAAACTTCAACTACAGCATGAGCTTTAAAACAGGATCAACTCACAAACCTTCTAAAAGCAAACAGAGCTTTCACACAGACCTAGTCAAAACCTTCACTTATTCTCTTTTTTTAAGTTTAGCTTACAACCTTCAAAATCTCTTTAAAAAATATATTACATAAGAGAATTACATTTTTAATAAAAACAATTTCAACACAGCACCAGTACAACATAACTCTTAGAAGGAATTTTTCACTCTCTTATTCACTAAGGCAATTATAGTGGAAAAGAAATTAAAAAGAAAAAGAGTAGAAAGAATAGTATAAAGGTTACTATTTAGAAAATTAGTGTGAAATGAAATGAGGAGAAAACTTATTTATTTAATAAAAAATTTGGCTCAAGAAAGAAAACCATCTATGAGCCTAATAAAGATTTAATTAATTAACACTAGTTGTTAATTGATTAATTCACCCAAATACTAAAGGTTTTGAAAACTGACATCATTAATCGATTAAAAGCTTATTTAATTGATTAAAATTATTACAAATAGGTTTAATCAATTAACCCTAATGTGATCATAGATTAACTAATGTAAAACACCTCCCTAATGGTTTAGTCAAGCTATTAATAAATTAAGTGTGTGTTTTGAAAATGTTTTCAGGATTTATCAAAAGATAAGATAATTTTTTTAAAACTTTGTGTGTGTCCATTGTATTATTACCTCAAGACTTACTCTTGTTCCGTTTATAATAAATTAATCAATTTAAAACGCTAAGCGCAGGACCAGACAAGATTTCACACTTTCTCTTTTTCACAACTTCAAATCTTCTAGTTCATTTGTTTGCTTCAACGTTTAGTATCACTTCAACTGGAACTTGATGCGTTTGACTAATGAGGTTTTATATATCTTCTTTTTTATAGATGGTCATCATCAAAAACCAATTGAAGTTGCAATCGACCCCCCTTTGAAAGTTATCATCAAGAACTTCTTGATCAACACCGCACACCGTTTGACTTATGGAGTTGACAACATTTGCATCACTTGACAATTGAACTATTGATTGCTGAAGCGACTTGACAATTTTCATAGCTTGAAAGTCAAATTGACTTGACTGTTGTCGTCATAAAAACTAACCGACAATTAAGGACAATTGTACATGCACAACACATATATTCACACTTAATGCTTTTAAATCTCTAATTTTGGTGCCTTGGCAAATAAGAAACATATGGGAACAGTGTCTTTCCATAATTTCAACCATTAAATTTTTGATTACACATATTTATAGAGAGGTAATACTTGTACCGAATATTTTTCTAATATTGGCATCTCTTCTAATTCTTTAGTGCATTTTATTTCGATTTCTTTAGCCATTAGACCTGACTATGTATAAAAAAAAATTGTATGCCATTTTTAGGTTAATTTCTTTCCGAGTGGATTTTGGTATAGTCTACATCTCTCATTTTTTCCTTTTTTATTTTAATATATTCGACTTATATAAAATTCGATATTTGAAGAAGACTTCTAGGACAATTTAAACATATAACAAAATATCACTTTCACATCAACCAATTAGAAATAGGTCTTATAGTCACATATTCACCATGAGAGCCACTAATTAAATAAAGAATTTAGTTTTAATAACATTTGATGTGACAATTTAAAATTTAGTGATTACATATAAAAAGTATTTCTATAACATTTATTATATTCGATACACTTCAATTTAAAAAAAATTAATTTATGGATTGATTTGTTGGTGAAGTTAGAAAGTTAAAAGTGCATTTCTCTCAATATTTTAGATTCAAATTTCGTTAGTATTAACCATTTTTGTGTTAGATTAGTTCATACAAAACTTTGCCTTAACCAAATATCAAGTTTCCAAAATGATAAATTTATATTGCTAATAAATAATAGACAAAACTACATTCACATTCCTTTAAATTTGACTTATAGATTGGATCAGACGTTTAAAAAAAATTTAATGAATTTGTTACATTTTGTTTACACAGTTAAATATTTCAAAAGTTGGGTTAGTAGGTCTTTTGCCCCCTGCCATATAGGCAATTTTCTATTTTTTTCTCCTATAAAAGAAAATTAGATTTCAGTCTTGCCATATGAAAATTTTGTTCCTTTAAACCTTTAAGTGATCTTAATCAGTTTTAGTTCATATGTGTCTTGCTGAACAAAAAATTTATATTGTTTTTCAAAAAAAAAATTGTTACATTTGGGTTAAATAATGTCATTTCATAATTTTATTTTTGAATTATATTTTCAATCTAAATAAATATAATTGGAAAATTACTTCATTTCTATTATCATCCTCCCCATATTGCCCTAACGTTTCAATTAAAAAGAACTCCATTAGTGACGAAACCTGCGAAGGAGAAAAAGACAGTTGGACGCGAAAATGCTCATTGTAGTTGTATACATTGGTTACATAGCTCGATTCATCCAATAAATTTGAATGAAGGTATTCTCATTTCCTCATATTTTTCAGATTTTTTATGTGTTTAGTAGACAACAACTCTGATGCCTATCATTCTGAAATATAGTGTGACTAAGTTCAATCTTGTTTTCCATCACGGAGGGAGTTTTTCATAGACAATACAACTTTCTATAAGAGTGGGGTTCAAAACATTATATATGATTAAAATATCGAAAATGGGGTGTCTCAAAGGTGTTGAAATTGGTTCTTTACTAGAGTTATAAAAGAAATGAGTTTGTCTGGAGAAAACTTGAAGTTATAGATGATTACTTTTTTTTTTAAAATTAACATGGATAACCGAGTTATAGATGTTGCAAGTTATGATATTGGAAACAATAGTGAAAGACATTTATATATTGAGCATAATGTGAAGGACATCAATGTAAAAGTTGTTGAGCCTCAATGTATTGATCTGGCTGAAGGGACTGAATCAACTGAGGGAGAAGAGGAATCATTTGGAAGTGATGATGATGCAAGGGGGGTTAGGTTTGAGGATAGTGAAGATGAGAGAATAACTATATTGGATGTTGTATTTGAAGTAATTGAAGTTGAGGGGCCCAAAGATGGTACAAAAAGAGTTGAAATCAAAGGGAAGTCATATAGAGATAAGGTTTATGCCACTAAGTCACCCAAGAAAAAATTAACCCCAAAGAAGAAGAAGATGAAACTGGTTGCACATGCTAGGATAGCCAAAGCTCATAAAAGGATAGATGAGAGAGAATATAAATATGTGAGTGATGAAATGGGTAGATCATACCCTGATATATCTAAAGATAAAAAACTTCCTAAATATAAAAAGTTTAGGAAGGAACACTTAGGTAAGGACTATGAGTAAGTTAGGTATGGAATTTAATTCCTTAAGTGATTTCAAGGTGCAATAATAGAGTATGCATAGCTATATTTATGTTATTTTGTGTGTTTTGTTAGTTATGTTAAGTCACTTGCTTATTATGTGTGTTCTATTTGTTATGATTTTTTACAGGGATTAGTAAGTATTTTTGAAGATATGTTTAAGAGAAATTAACATAGGTTGTGCCTAAGACACCTATATGCCAATTTCAAGAAGAAACTTTGTGGAGGTACTTTAATTAGAGATTTTATGATGTGAGCTGCAAAAGTAACATATTATCAAGCATGGTAGAAAAAAAATGCTTGAACTTAAGAGGATTGATATAAATGCATGGAAGTGGTTGATGAGAGTTTTAACAAAGACTTGGTGTAAGCAAGCTTTTATCTTTTACCCTAAATGTGATGTATTAATAAATAATATATCTTAATCATTTGATGCCGCAATATTAGGTGCAAGGGATAAATCTATTTTAACTATGTGTGAATGGATTAGAAGCTACCTAATGATTATAGTATCAACTACTACAACTAAGTTACATAGAAGAGAATATAAGATAATGCATATTCCTAGGAAGAGGTTAGATAAGGAGGTTTTCATGAGTGGTCAGTGGAATCCATGTTGGCCTATGAATGATGAATGAGAGGTAAAACATGCATATAACACTCAATAATTTATGGTTGATGTTAGAAAAAAAAAACATGTACATGTAGGTTTTGGGATTTGGTGGGCATTCCTTGTAGACATGCCTATGCAGCATTAAGTTATAGACAACAAAAACAAGAGGATTTTGTGGATGATTTCTACAGTAGGAAAATGTATGCACTTTGTTATAGTTTTTCTATAAGTCCAATAAATGGGGTGGATATGTGGCCGAAAGTTGATAGAGATGATTTACACCTTCTTTGCACAAGAAAAGACCAAGCAGAACAAAGAAATTGAGGTTTAGGCAATTAGGCGATGGTGGTTAAAGATTAAGGAGAGTTGCAGTTACATATAGATGTAAAAAATGTGATAAAGCTGGCCATAACTCAAGAAGATGAGAAGAATCAACTCAGGAACCAAATGCTTTGAAAAGAAAGATAATGGTTCATTTTGATATGTTGTTGTCATAAACTGTGATAGATGTATATTTTTATATGTTATTTTGTTGATGTAGAGAAAGACTCCTTGGAGCACTGCAAAAAAAACAAGTGTTGCATATGTTAATGATTCAAGTGTTGAACATGTTAATGAACCATCCGTTGAACATGTTGATGATACAAGTGATGAACATGTTTATGAATCATCTATTGAACATATTGATGGTCATTTTGTTGAACATATTGATAATCCAAGTTTTGAACATATTGATGAACCAAATGTTGCAGATGTAGATGAGTCTGCCCATGTTCAAACTAAGAAGCTAAAATTGAAAATGTAATGCCCCAGACTACTTTCAAAATTACCGACTAACCCCACAAACCAACACGGGTCTTTTCAGCATGTTTTGTCCTCACTCACATGCTTTTTGGGAAACTTCCTAGAAGGTCACCCATCCAAATACTACTCCAAGTCAAGCATATTTAACTATAAAGTTCTTATTTGTTAGACTACCGAAAAGGAGATGCATATTGTTGGTATAGGTAGTACCAATTAATCCTTATAAGTCTTCCTTCAACCATGTAATCTCATACCTGCACAGCCTCAGGATCCCTCTTATTTCGATGTGAATTCGGTTTTTCCCTAGAAGTTGTTAGTAGTGTCTTATTATCATGCCTCGTGCATCGATAACCATTCCCTCGCCCTCAGGTGTTACATGTAACCACTCCCTGCCCTCTTCATCCTCGGTTGTTACATGCCCACCAGCTTCTGCTTGGTTCGTCCCCAAACCACATCGTACTGGGAGAGGCCTGGCTCTGATACCACTTGTAATTCCCCAGTCTGCTTTCAGGATTACCGACTAACCCCATAAACCAACACGGGTCTTTTCAGCATGTTTTATCCTCATTCACATGCTTTATGAGAAACTTCCCAAAATGTCACCCATCCCAATACTACTCCAAGTCAAGCACACTTAACTGCGGAGTTCTGATGGGATCTGGTGCATTAGTGTTGATCCAGTACGATGTGGTTCGGGACGAACCAAGCGGAAGTTGGTGCACATGTAACACTCGAGGCCGAAGAGGGCTAAGAGTGGTTACATGTAACACCTGAGGGCGAGGGAGTGGTTGTCGGTGCGTGAGACATGACAATGAGACACTCCTAGCAGCTTCTAGGGAAAAACCAAATTCACATCGGAATGAGATGGATCATGAGGTTGTGTAGGTATGGGACTACATGGTTGAAGGAAGACTTATAAGGATTAATTGGTACTACCTATACCAACAAGATGCATCTTCTTTTCGGTAGCCTAACAAAAAAGAATTTCATAGTTAAGTGTGCTTGACTTGGATTACTATTTGGATGGGTGACCTTCTGGAAAGTTTCCCGGAAAGTGTATGAGGAAAAAGTGTACTGAAAAGACCTGTGTTGGTTTGTAGGGTCAGTCGATAATCTCGAAAGTAATTTGGGGAGTTACAGAAAAAGGATAAGGACCCAAAATTGCTAAACCTGCAACTCAACAATTACCCAAGTTGTTACTGAAACAACTGTTACAGCCGCTACTAAACCAATTAGTGATGACAGACGAATTATACCAATGAATAAAAAATCAAAACCAACAAAAAGGTGAAATATAAAGGAAACAAGAGATCAATTGATAGATTGAGGGCTTTGAAGACCAAGTCAATTAAAGGCTTAGGAGCTAGCAATGATGAACCAATGGTGATACCTGAGGATGAAGATGGCACATTAACTCAAGAACCTACTGTACCAGACCCTAGGCTAGGTATATATGCTTTAGGGCTATAAGATCTTGGGATGACATTTCTAGGAGATTTTCTCTGTGATATTGTCGTTAATTCTAGTTGCAAATTACTTGTTTTTTGTTAAAACAATTGCACATTATGTGTTGTATGTTTAGCTGGTTGCACTTTGCATGCCTTTTGTAATGACATTATGATCTGCTTTTGACAGTTACACTTTGTGTGCTTTTTGTAATGACAGTTTGATATGCTTTTGATAGTTTCAAATTGTGTACTTTTTGTAATGACCTTATGACAGTTGCATAGGCAACAGTCGCGCATTTATATCTCCATGCTGGAACTAAATTATAACTCAATCTTATTCATTCATTCAACCAAAGCATTAACATTATAAAAAATTGAAATGGTCGTATACCAAAACTACATTGAAATTAATAGATTCTAAACAAACATTACACTGAAATTATGAGCCACTAAACAAAAAGGTACATTTAAATTTTGATTTTAAACCTAAATTTTGTAGACAATAGCAAAAAAATAACCAAGACATAATAAGGGCAACCATCAACCAAAAAGACTTCTTCTTTTCATATTGTATCAACTTCTTTGTTTTTTCAACCTTCTTGCAGCTTGAATCTTTGCCATATTCTTTTCAAAATTCCTTGTCAAACTTCTTTCTAAAGTCCTTGTCAAACTCTTTGAAATAACCAAGTATAGCTTCACAATTGTTGTACTCCATATCCAAACTTTTAGGAAGTTCCTGATTTTGAGATTTCAATGTCATTTAATCTAGTTCATCATCCCAAATAAATAACTCACAACTTATATATGACTGCAATTAACAATAAATTATGCATCAAGAGTTTGGGGAAGAATAGGATTTTCATGGATATTTGAAACCACATCTTCATGGCTAGGTTACAATCATATTTGGGTGATTCTCTTCCGGTCGAATTTCCAGTTGACGAATTACTACTTCCTCCCATTTGTAAACCCTAACGAAAGCTTCGAATAGCTACAATTCATAATGAAGAAAAATGAAGAAGACGCATGGGTGAGATACCGAATGTACGAAGATGAAGTTGAAAGAATGTTTGGATATAGGAAGAAGGAACACTATACTTTCGACAAAGAAGATGAAGTGGTGAATAAAATGGAACCTGAGTTTTTATTTAGATTGGAAAAATAATTCGATAATAAAATTGTGAAGTGGCATTATTTATCCCACATATAATTAAAAAAGAAATTGAAAAATAATATAAAGTTTTCATTCAATTTAGATTGAAAAAATAATTCAATAATAAAATTGTGAAGTGGCACTATTTATCCCACATTTAATTAAAAAAGAAATTGAAAAATAATATAAAATTTTCATTCAATAAGACACATATGCACTCAAATAACTTAAATTCGCATATATATATAGCAGGGAGCGAAAAACTTAGGGCCCGTTTGAATCAGTTTTTCTTTTCACTTTTTAAAATATGTTTTATAAAATTGTTTTGAAAAAGTATTTTTAAGAAGAGAACTATTAAAAAAATTATTTGGTAACATGACTTTTCAAAACTGTTTTAAAAACGAGAAAATAGAAATATTTGTTTGGTAAATTATTTTTAAAAACAGTTTTAAAAATGAGAAAATAAAAAATGATAACTCAATTTTTAAAAATTACTTTTTTATCTAATATAAAATGAAAAAGAATTTTAATAAATAATAATGAAATTTTTAATGACTCATATTTAAATATACAAGTGTAAATTTTATTATTAAATAAAATCGAGATAAAAACTTCTTATGATTAAATATATTATTTAATTCCTTTTTAGAGTCAAGTTAATAACTTGTTCACACAAAAGTTATCAAAATTTTATAGTATATCAATATCTGAAGCATACATATGAAATCAAACTAACATAAGTATTTAAAAATAATCACTAAAATTCAAAGTTGCTTGTATGAAAATGTAACATAGAGATAATTAATTCACTTAATTGCTACGGTGTACCCACATCTCATCTCTAATATGATTTCTCTTCATTGTCATTTCAGCTGCACCTTTATTAGATAACCTTGTTAAGTTGTCGACATTGGAACTTGTTCCTTCTATGATAGGACCTTCTTGTATTCCCTCAAGTTCGATAGGATCCATTTCTTCCCATATCCTAAACAACTCGTCCGGTAAATTCCACTTGCGTATGTAATTGTGAATAGCATAACACGTAATAACTATGAGTCGTTGCCTAGAAGGCTTATAAGGAGGCATCAACTTTAAAATAGGAAATCTATTTTTCAGCACCCCAAAACAACGCTCAATTGTCATCCTTAGAGACGAGTGTCTATAGTTAAATAACTCTTCTAGACTTCTGGATTGTCTACCTTGACCTCTATATTCTTGTGTGTGATACCTTTCACCCCTATAAGGGGGAAGAAAACCTCCAATACATGGATACCCAGAATCAACGAGATAAAAGGAACCTTCATCAAATAAAATATATGTTAGTTCAACTTTGTTAATTTTATTGAACATAATTTTATGTTGATACCATGACTTACCTCTAGGTGGCTAAGGAAATTCAGGATTTTGATTTGTAATTGCATCCAAAAGAATCTTTGAATCATGTGCACTTCCTTTCCATCCCGGATATACATACGTAAACATCATGTTAAAATCACAAGCACACATGATATTTTGTGTGATTGTTGCCTTTCTATCTCTACATGAAATTTGTTTTTCTGCAGGAACCGATGCACTGATATGTGTACCATCAATCACACCTTAAGACATAACCCAAATAATATGAATAAGTAAACCATAATCAAATTATGTTGAAATAAATATACAACTACAATAGAAGAATATGAATTATATGCATACCTTAAACCAAGGATAGTATTTTGAATTATTTTTAATTCTTTCGGGAAACTCTTTGGACTCTTGCTTTATTAGTTCCTTTCCAAATCGACAAATGCCCTTAATACCTCTTTAAAATTGTGTGATATTGTTTCAGTGAAATGTTGAAAGCGGATTGAAGCAACTCTATGACGAACATTATGACCAATTATGAATAAAAATGTAGCAACCTTCTCTTCAACAAGCACATCTCTTGAGTCACATAAGTAGTTCTTCTCCCTCAATTCATTACAGAAATTAATAAAAAATTCTTTCTTCATTCGAAATAAATCAAAACAACTTGTTCCAGATCCATTTAATACTTCAGCAACAAACTCACGACCAGTCAACGAAGATGTCAACACCTTTGCTTTGTTAAAGTATTTCTGATGATAATTATAAATCATACTATTAAAGAGAAATTCTGCGAATTCATCATCACTTGCATCAGAAGTAGAATCATCACTTTCATCAATATCAATTCTGGTTAGAACCTGTCATACAATTTAATAACAAAACTTTAAGAATGGTACATTCAATAAAAAGGAAATAAAAAGGTTTTATAACATAACTATAAAATTCAAAATGATGCATAAAAACACAAACAATTGTCAGCAAACAGAACAAAGTACACAATCATAAAAATAATAAACAAAGTACTAAGAGAAGTATGTTTCATTACTATCACCATAAGTTTAAGTAGGACTTTATCCTTAAAGTCTAAGTACCCATTGTTGAGAATGTGTCAAGTGTGAGTAGTGTGGATAATAGTCCCACATTGGTTGATAATGTGGAGACTTGAGCATTTATAAGTGAGAGAACCCACTCACCTATCACCTTAAGGTTTTAGGTGAATATGTGGTGTGTCTCTCACAAAGGTGTTGCTCTAGAAAAGGAAGTCCCACTATGTTCAATGCTCCCTAGTGAAAAATCTCCCCCAACAAATGGTATCACGAGCCTTTGGTTTCAGAAAGGGACCAGGTTACTTGTATCGAAAGTCAACGGCGCCTAGAGGGTGAATAAGAAACGTTCCGTTGAAGAGTGTCAACGGCGCCTAGAGGGTGAATAAGAAACGTTCCGTGCGATACAAGAGAAGTAAGTAGAGCTTTCACTTGAGGGGGAGCATTGTGGACTCGCACTTGAGGGGGAGTGTTGAGAATGTGTCAAGTGTGAGTAGTGTGGATAATAGTCCCACATTGGTTGATAATGTGGAGACTTGAGCATTTATAAGTGAGAGAACCCACTCACCTATCACCTTAAGGTTTTAGGTGAATATGTGGTGTGTCTCTCACAAAGGTGTTGCTCTAGAAAAGGAAGTCCCACTATGTTCAATGCTCCCTAGTGAAAAATCTCCCCCAACACCCATCCATGTTTCCTCTCAACAGACATGGTGTTAGGGACCAATTATCACTATTTTTCATATATTTTTATTGGTCCCTTTTACCATTTTCTTATTGAATTACACACTTTTTCCTCACAATTTAGTAATTATGCAATTAAGTTTAATTGATTATGTTTTGAGTAGATATTTCACTTAGTTGTTAGTTTTGTAGAGTTTTTGGACAAGAGAGCATTGAATTGCATAAGCATAATTTGGAAGGAGTTTGAATGGCGTTTTTGGAAGCATTTGAAGAACAAAGCTTGGGAGAAATAATTTAAAGGAAGCTTGCAAGGCAAAGAAGCTGGAATTGCTTCAGTTCGCGCTGCGACCAAGGTTGGCGCCGCGAACCTTGCGAAAACAGCAAGCTTGTTATTTGGTGACTCGACACAAGGCGAGACTTGTGGCAAAAGGATTTCTTCAAAGAGAAGGAATCGACTTTGATGAAGTTTTTGCACCTGTTGCTAGGATCAAAACAATCAGGTTGGTTGTTGGTCTAGCAAACTTGAACAACTGACAGATGTGTAGGATGGATGTGAAATGTGCATTCCTTAATGGCCCCTTAGAAGAAGAAGTTTATGTTGCACAACCAGATGAGTTTGTGAAACATGGCGAAGAAAGAAAAGTGTACAGGTTGCATAAAGCCCTGTACGGACTTAAACAAGCTCCAAGAGCTTGTAACAAGAATATAGATGGCTTTCTAAGGGAGAAGGAATTTGTGAAGTGCAAATCTGAACATGGAGTATATGTAAGAAGAAGCAAAAGTAAATTTCTTATACTATGTCTCTATGTCGACGATCTGTTGATAACAGATAGTTGCAAGAAGGAGATTGAAGACTTCAAAGGTGATCTCAACAAGGAATTCAAAATGTCAGATCTGGGTGACATTTCATATTTCCTTGGCATCAAATTCTACAAGAGTGGTTAATTAATTTTTAAAACTAACTTTTAAAGATGAGAAAAAAAAATCTATTTTATAATCTGATTTTTAAAAAATATAACATAACATGAAAAAACTTTTATTAAAATTAATAAAAAATATTTTTTTTATAATCTATTGAGCACAACCCGATTAAAAGTTCTATTGATTCGAGATCTGGCCTGGTGTAAAATTACTCTAGGTTTCTTAATTCAACCTAGTGTAAATACTCCATTGATTTGAGATCAGTCCGATAAAGATCTTGGTTCAATTCGTGGTCAGCTTATGTAAAATCCGTATTGGTTCAAGATCTACCCGTGTAAAGTCTCGGTGAGAAGAGAAGATTAATTGCTTCTCTTTTCAAGCCTGGTTCGTTGTATGATTGGAAATTAGTTTGCAACTTCATTTTTCTGTATAAGGGGTTTGTAAGCATAACCTTCTAAAAGCTCTCAAGAATAATGGATACTCTTAAGATCAATTCTTGGAGAGAGAAGTATGTCACTTCATTAGACTGAACCTCTATCATTTTCGGTGTTATTTCTCTTCGTTTATCTTTTTAATTTTTCACTTAACTTCTTTACTTTGAATTCCTGCAGAGTTTTTATAAAATATTTTTAAATTTTAATTTTTAAAATGATTTTGTTTTTAAAAAATATCAAATCTCCACAATTCACCACTCTCTTGTCAATAGAGTCACATGTTCAATATATATCATTAATTTTAGGTACAAAAATCTAAGAGAAATCAAAATTATTTGAAGTTGAAATATAAAAATGAGTTTCGTGAATCCGCTAACATAAAAGGACTAAAATTATGATTAACCTAAATATTATTTTTGAAAAAAAATTAATTAACAATACGTGAGACCTATTTTTTAAAATACAGTTTATATACTTTTAAATTTTAATAAAATATATGTCAGCTAAAATAGTATTTTTATTTATATGAACAGATTAATAATTATTAAAATAAAATAAAAATTTATAATTGTGTAATTGACACAAATTTAAAAATTAATTCAAATTTTTAAGTGTTATTATTGTCAACTTAATATTAATACTATATTATATTATTATATAATTTAATAATGCATGTAATATATAGAAGAAAAATTGAAATAATTTATTCAGATCTATTGTAATATTGTAAGTTAACTATATATGGAACAAATCAATATAATTGTGTTTTGTGTTTTTGTTGTAAAAAAAACTAAGTTAATTATTTACAATATTGCCATTAATGAAAATTGGTTGTTTTCTCCGTGTTTTTGTATTTCTAAAATATACATAAAAATATTGAAAAGTGAAAACCAAAACATAATTGAGTAGTTTTTGTTTTTTAATTTTAAAAACAATTAAAACTGAAACAGTTTCACAAAACAAGTTTTAAAAAAATAAACCAAACAATTTTTTTAGTTTCTAAATTTTTGAAAAGAAAAAAACAGTTTTTAAAAAGTGAATCAAACAGGCCCTTAGTAACCCTTAAAAGTTGGTTAAAAAACTCAGTTTGTTTTTTTTAAATTTAAAATATAAAAATATGAAGTGGAAGAAATTGTGAAATGAAAAATCAGACTAATCACTAATACCATAAAAATGGCTTTCGAAAGACTAACGTCATGTATGGATTAAAAAAATGAATGATGTTTATTATAATGACAAATAAAGTGTATGTTTTTTTTCTATACAAAAGAATTTAAGTTAAACTTTAAAGCTCATTAGAAATAGAGCAGATTAGTTTACAGAAAAATGAAAGATAGTGTGTTTTTTTTACAGACAAAAAACAAAATTAGACATTGAGGATCAGTAGAGTTAGAGCACATTTCAAGAATCAAGCGTTTATAGTAATCAAATAAATTGTTGTATCTAATATGACCATTCACAATAATAACTACAGTATATGCTATCAAAATAGTAGTGTTTTCTATATGAAATTATAAATGGTACTGACCACTACCCACATATGGCCCTTGATGAGCCACCAATTGCAGGGTTTCACATTGATACCATTGCATCTATATCTAATGGAAGGTGCTGAATCATTTTTGTGGATCATCAATGTGTCTTTGAAAAACTGCATAAAGATAGAGGTAAAGTTAAGCATGCACATAACCAGTCATTAAATCACAACTTTGTAAAATATTGATTCTAAAAATTGGTCAATACAACATAGTTACTAAGAAGCAACCTCAATTGCTTCATCGTCCGTGATGTTCTTAAACTGTGGATGAAAAATCATCCTTGGCTTGAAATACTTTTCCGCACTCTCCTTTTCTTTCTGAGTTTTGTCTTGCTCACTCGGCAAGGAGCTCTGGTCATGGTAATAGGGATCAAAATTCTGGTTGGTACGTAGCCAATCACTTCTCAATTGACTTTCTTTACAAACAAGGAAGACTTGATACCTGTTCTTTTGGATTGACTTGATTTTACAAGTGAGCATGTCACCTTCATGTAGCCTATCAGATAACTCAATTATATCTCTCCAGTCATCTGCAAAGTCTTCTTTCATAAGGATTCAAGTCCGCGTATTGCTTGCTGGGCTTGAACTCGGCGAACTGTAACCTGGACCATTTTACCATCAGCGAGAGTCTCCTCAGTCTCACCTGAAATCATATAAAACTCCTCATCCTGACTTGGTTCTTCATATTGCTTACGCCAATCCTGAAACCCTTGAATCAATTCTCTTTTTATATCATAGAAAGTTTTAATTTTGTCTTGACGAAGTTTTCCAACAGCATATTCCTCAACATCGAGGTTTTTCAAATAACTAGGTCGATCTCTCACGTGTTCTATGGCCATCTGTAGAGCATCATCGTCATCATTTGCATCACCTGTGCCATCTTCCTCCTGAGCAACTCCTCTGGCCAACTCCTGAGCAAGAATAAATCAATAAATTGGCTGCTCTCAACTTCGCCGGACACGCAAGAAACCAACCGAATTGACAAACACTTTTTTACCAAGTTGGTGCTCTGTCAAAAAGTTCTTCCGGGTATAAATTGAGCCAGCTCTAACTAGCTATCTCTGCAAGGATGCAGCCTTCCGTGGACCAAGCCCCGAAATAAATTGTAACGGAGCAAATAACCATTCGTGAGTTGTTGCTAAATTAATGTCTAAGCCAACCTGATTGGTCACATCTACCATAACCTGCTCAACCATCCCAATTTTATCATCCAGGTTGAGATAACTCTCCAAAGGGCTCAGCTTCCAGGACAATATTTCCTTTCTGGGCCCACATAGTGTTGCAACCATTGCCAATGGGTTCTGGAGATATCTTCCAAGAGCAACAGCCCGCCTCACTATACCTGTCAAAGCAACAAAAACAGGATAAGCTGTAGGATTCATTAGATGGTGATGATGGAAGCATATACCAAAAACAATAATCGCCTAGCTGCTGCAAAGGAAGTTGTTCAGAAGAAATTAGAGAATTTTCATAAAGACGGGGCAGAGATTCATTGCCATACACAATGCTGAGCCTGTCCATTTCATGCCAACACAACATCTCTAGGATTTTCCTCGACCATCTTAAAAATAACCTGATAGAAAAATCAGAAACCAACAGATGAGACCCACAATATAACACAGCAGCCGAAGTCTTTTTCCAGGGAGGCGGAGGCAAAAAGTAAGACATGTTGTATGCAAAAAATAATCATAATTCCAACTGAGGACACCATGACCATGCCATTTTCTACAGCTTAACAGCAAAAAGTAAACATGTACTAAAAGTCATTTTAAAATCCAATACTGAAGTGTTTGGGAATATTCAGGTTTGTTAGGTAAACCAAACTACTTAGTGAAAGATAGATTGGAAGGAACAGATGAAAACACGAATAGGAATAAGACTGACAACTGATCAATATCGTTTCCATGTTCGGTAAGGTGATTGAAAGTGGAACAGAAATAAGCATTCATAGTATTATAGGTACAGGAATTGCTTCAATAATTTACCAAAATATAGATTTAAACGTAAAAAACAAGATATAACCTCATATATGTCTTCTTTCAAGCGAGTGCAAGACATGTTAGCTGCTCCTAATACTACAACATGTGGTTGGTGATCTGTCATAAACTTCAACACACGTTTCTCGTCATTCTTCTTCCTTTGTTGGTCATTGACATTCTGTGACCTTAAAGTAAGCGACTTGGTGTATAGCACATCTTGCACTTCTCCAGATGAATCTAACATAACAAAAGTTGTCTGTGGCTTACCAGAGCCCGAAGAGCAGGCCATAACCCTAGGAGCAGCCTCATTATCCAAGCTAAGATCATTTTCCTTCTGTTGATAAGGCCCCACAGAAACCTTATTGCATAAGGCCTTCCCATACTCCATAAGCACCCAATGCTTTGCTTTGCTTGCTAGGACGCCTCTTGCTTCATTTTCCATTGATGGTAAAAGAAATCGAAAAAATTGCATCATGCAGTATGAGCTTCCTCTGTTCATTTCACAGTTGAGCAGATATGCTAACACTATCACTAACAAAATACTCGTTGAATTGGTCTATTAATTTGTTAAGATACTCATCAGGAAGCTTAATAGAAACTTGAATGAGTTTTTCTTCTTCTGCCTTTTGTATAAGGAGCCATTGGGCATCCTCAAATTTAAACAAAGGCTTCTCTCGCAGCCAATTCACCCCAGAAAACTGATGGAACGAATCTATGGTCATATTACCATCGGCGGTAGGAGAGGTTGACACCACCGCATGGTCAGTAAAGTATCTACGAACATGTTTCTTTATGCTAGGCTCACAAGTTGTCTCCACAGCTTCCTGGAACCAAATAAACAAATGATCAAACAAAGGAGACATTATAATGATTATGAACAAAGTTACAGATACATACCATGTGCCTAGCACATTTAAGTACTTCTTCAGGTGTATCGTACATAGCACTAGTGAAGTTTGAAGCCACCTCTTCTGGTGTTTCCTTTGGATCTTCCAACTCATGCTGTAGAAGAGGGCAGACAAAACAAAGCCTTTAGTTTATGGTCAAAACAAATAACAATTCTAAATTCAGACATACTTACCAGATGAACAAGAGATAAACATGATCCAATTTGTTCAGAACTACACCCAAACCTGCTTGCAACCTCCCACAGACCCGCCTTATTGAAAGTGCTATACATTGACTTCCGTTTCGGCCTTTTGTACTGCCTTCATCAACACCAGCTTCACCTGATGGGAAATGCAAGTTGAACTTGCAGTCAACATCATCAACCTCCCTCTCTGATTCTGCCTCCTTCAGTGATCTCATAACTGATTCAAACAATTTCCTATTCAAGTTTCGTCTTGTTTCCCCACATACACGGCGTGACTCTTCTTCAAACTGTTTATTGTAGTATAATTGGAGGACACTCTTCCGCTTCTGAAGAAGCAACCACTTCCTGTGCAGGTCCTGTAGAGTCCAAAGTATCTAAAAAATGCACAAGGAATCAATTTGAAGTGCTTTTATCATGTTATCATCAGTATCATCAAACAATATAATAAAAAATTAAAAGGCAGAAAAATAAATCATAAAAGACCTTGTGCCATTTTAGAGTAGGTGTATTGTTATTCTTATTCCAATTATCATCTTCACCAGCTTCAGGTCGCTCAAGGTCTTTCAATAAGCTTAAACACTCCTCCTTCCGATACATGGCAATAAAAGGGATCTAAATGTTAGATCCACATGCCTACATTTCTAGCCATACTATTCCACCCTCTATTTTTCAATGGCAGTCAACAAAAGAATAGTAACTTTGAATTTTGACCAAGAGAATAGTGACTTTGAATTTTGACCAAGAGCATAGTAACTTTGAATTTTGACCAAGAGAATAGTAACTTTGAATTTTGACCAAGAGAATAGTAACTTTGAATTTGGAACATTGTTTTTGGTGAAGAGAAAATCACAAAGGTCACTTTGCATGGACATGAGGTATACCACATGAATCCTATAAATACTCATTGAAGTTGTAGGAAAATTCAATTCTTCTCAAGGCAATGAATACATTTGCATTTGACAGAAAAATTGTAATTTGAGAGTTAGAGAAATTTTCTAGTGTGAGAAAAATTTCTGTGAGAGAAACTCTTGGGTGTAATTGGGTTGTGGGTGAGAGAAACTTTTGAGTGTTTGTAAACACAGTGTATTTTTCTCTTTTCAGTAAAAGGTCTGCAGCAGCCCGGAGACGTAGGCATACTTGGCCGAACTCCGTTATCAATTGTGTGTGTGTTTTTATGCTTCCGCATATTATTGTTTTTACGAATCTGACTAAGAGGAAATTCGGCGTAGTTTTCAGACAACTGGCATCAGAGCTGGTTGGTTCGGCCGAATAATTGTTTTTGAGGAAAGTACTATTCATGTGAGTAGTAACTTTGTGATTAGTGTTTTTCGTGAATAGTGAAAATTGGTCAGCATTACCAATTTTTTCGGTGGTTTGCATAAATTATCATAGGCGATCCAGAGGAGTCAGGTTCGAGTAGGAACTATGGCGGCAGACGAAGGAAAAGTGAAAATCGAAAAGTTCGACGGTGCGGACTTCAGCTTTTGGAAGATGCAAATAGAGGATTATTTGTATCAGAAAAGCATGCATCAACCTCTCACGAGTAAACCAGCAGATATGAAAGAAGATGACTGGAAACTTCTTGATAGAAAGGCTCTTGGAGTCATTCGATTGACGTTATCTCGTAATGTTGCCTTCAACATTGCCAAAGAAAAGACTACGGCCGGTCTTATGAAGGCCCTTTCTAACATGTACGAAAAGCCATCGGCCTCAAACAAAGTTCATTTGATGAGGCGGTTGTTCAACTTACGGATGGCAGAAGGTGCATCAACGGCGCAACATCTAAATGAACTCAGCACAGTCACAACCCAGTTGAGTTCAGTTGGAATCGACTTTGATGATGAAGTACGGGCTTTGATACTCTTGTCTTCCCTACCAGAAAGTTGGAATGCTACTGTCACAGCTGTGAGTAGCTCATCGGGAAGCAACAAGTTAAAATTTGATGATGTTCGTGATTTGGTTCTCAGTGAGGAGATCCGACGGAGAGAGTCGGGTGAATCATCAACCTCTTCAGTATTGCATACAGAGTCAAGAGGAAGGAGTTCAACCAAAGGAAGCGGACGCGGAAAATCAAAAGAAAGGCGATCCAAGTCCAGAAATCATCATAGTTCTAACAACTCAAAGACTATTGAGTGTTGGAATTGTGGGAAGACGGGACACTATAAAAACCAGTGCAGGAGTGCACCAAAGAGACATGAGGCGAAAGATGAGGCAAACGTTGCTTCAACCTCAAGAGGAGGTGATGCATTAATATGCTCTTTGGAGAACAAGGAAGAGTCGTGGGTGTTAGACTCTGGAGCATCCTTTCACGCAACTTCGCAGAAAGAACTCATCGAGAATTATGTCCCTGGAAACCTTGGTAAAGTTTACCTTGGTAATGAACAATCTTGTGAGATTGTAGGAAAAGGTGTAGTGAAGATCATGTTGAACGGGTCTGTTTGGGAGCTGAAGAATGTCAGACATATCCCCGACCTGACAAAGAACTTAATCTCAGTAGGCCAGTTGGCCAGTGACGGTTACACAACAATCTTCCACGGAGATCAGTGGAAAATTTCAAAGGGTGCAATGACGATAGCTCGCGGTAAAAAGAGTGGTACTCTTTACAAGACGGCAGGAGAATGTCATCTTATTTCGGTTGCAGCAAGTGGAAATCCCAACCTATGGCACCAGAGACTTGGCCATATGAGTGAGAAAGGGATGAAGGTAATGCACTCGAAGGGCAAACTTCCAGGTCTTCAGTCAGTAGAAATTGACATGTGTGAAGACTGTATATTTGGAAAGCAGAAGAGAGTTAGCTTTCAGACAAACGGAAGGAAGCCAAAGAAGGAGAGACTCGAGCTCGTTCACTCTGATGTTTGGGGTCCAACGACAGTCTCATCCATTGGTGGAAAACGATACTTTGTGACTTTTATTGACGACCACTCCAGAAAGGTATGGGTATACTTTCTGAAACATAAATCTGAAGTATTTGAAGCTTTCAAGATATGGAAAGCCATGGTGGAGAATGAGACAGGGTTGAAGATCAAAAAGCTCAGAACCGACAATGGTGGTGAATATGAAGACACCAGATTCAAGAAGTTTTGCTATGGGCATGGGATCAGAATAGAGAGGACCGTGCCAGGTACGCCTCAACACAATGGTATAGCTGAGCGCATGAACCGAACATTGACTGAAAGAGCCAGAAGCATGCGTGTGCAATCAGGTCTTCCAAAGCATTTCTGGGCAGAAACAGTCAACACAGCAGCTTACTTGATCAACCGGGGTCCATCAGTGCCATTGGAACATAGACTACCAGAAGAGGTATGGAGCGGAAAAGAGGTAAAACTCTCACATCTTAGAATTTTCGGCTGTACAGCATATGTACACATCAGCGATCAAGGCCGGAACAAGCTTGATCCCAAATCAAAGAAGTGTACTTTCATTGGTTACGGTGAAGATGAGTTTGGTTACCGTCTTTGGGATGACGAGAACAGAAAGATGATCCGCAGTAGAGATGTGATCTTCAATGAGAGGGTAATGTACAAGGACAAGCATGATACAGGTGCCAACAACTCAGAACCAAGTGGGCCAGTTTATGCAGATGTGGACGATGTCCTTGAAAGACCCACAATTGATAGTCCTCAGCCAGAAGAATCAACTGAACCAGGCAATGTGCAGCAGTCTGACAGAACAGAGCATTCTACTCCAGCTCCGGAGTTAAGGAGGTCTTCTCGAGTTCCTGTACCTAACAGGAAATACATGAGCTACATGTTGTTGACAGATGGAGGAGAACCTGAAGACTATGCAGAAGCATGTCAGACAGTAGATGCGAACAAGTGGGAGCTTGCCATGAAAGACGAGATGAAGTCTTTGATCTCAAATCAAACATGGGAACTAGAAGAGTTACCTATGGGAAAGAAGGCACTTCACAACAAATGGGTGTATCGAGTGAAGCAGGAGCATGATGGCTCTAAAAGATATAAAGCTCGACTTGTTGTAAAAGGATTCCAGCAAAAGGAAGGAGTCGATTACACCGAGATTTTCGCACCAGTTGTGAAGCTCAATACTATCAGGTCTGTGTTAAGTATTGTTGCCAGTGAAGAGCTCTACTTGGAGCAGTTGGACGTGAAGACTGCATTTCTTCACGGAGACCTAGATGAGGAGATCTATATGCACCAACCAGAAGGTTTCTCAGAGAAAAAGAATATGGTGTGCAGATTAAAGAAGAGCTTGTATGGCCTAAAGCAAGCTCCAAGGCAGTGGTATATGAAGTTTGAGAGCTTCATGCACAAGGAAGGTTTCAAGAAGTGCAATGCTGACCACTGTTGTTTCTTCAAGAGATATAACTCTAGTTATATCATTTTGCTACTTTATGTCGATGATATGTTAGTAGCAGGTCCAGATATGACCGAGATCAGAAATTTGAAGAAACAATTGTCAAAAGAATTTGACATGAAAGATTTAGGTCCAGCGAAGAAGATCCTTGGAATGCAAATCACGAGAGATAAGCAAAAGGGAACCTTGCAGTTATCTCAGACAGAGTACATCAACCGTGTTTTGCAGAGATTCAACATGGACAACGCCAAACCGGTTAGCACACCTTTGGCTAGTCATTTTCGTCTATCAAAGGATCAGTCCCCTAAGACAGAGGAAGATAAGGAATTAATGGCTAAGATTCCATATGCTTCAGCCATAGGAAGTTTGATGTACGCGATGGTCTGCACGAGGCCAGACATTGGCCATGCAGTGGGAGTTGTAAGCAGGTTTATGTCAAATCCAGGTAAAGCTCATTGGGAAGCTGTGAAATGGATTTTGAGATATCTACGAGGCACTAAGGAGAAGTGTTTGTGCTTTAGTAAAGGTAATTTAAAAGTACAAGGCTACGTAGATGCAGACTTTGCAGGTGAAGTTGATCACCGAAGAAGCACCACTGGTTACATATTTACTGTTGGTACTAGTGCTGTTAGTTGGATGTCGCGGATACAAAAGATTGTTGCTCTATCCACTACAGAGGCTGAATATGTCGCAGTAACAGAAGCTAGCAAAGAATTGATATGGCTTCAGGGATTGTTAACAGAGTTGGGTTTCATCCAAGAGGATAATGTCTTGTACAGTGATAGTCAGAGTGCAATACATCTGGCAAAGAATTCAGCATTTCACTCTCGAACGAAGCACATTGATCTCCGTTATCACTTCATCAGATCTCTGATTGAGGATGAGGTACTAACATTAAGGAAGATCTTAGGAAGCAAGAATCCAGCAGACATGTTGACAAAGGTGGTGACCATTGACAAACTGAAGTTGTGCTCAACTTCAGTTGGCCTGCTAGAATAATATGCAGGAGAGGCTGCTGCATGATCGAGGTGTGAAGACCGACTGAAGTCAGTCTTCAAGTGGGAGATTGTTAGATCCACATGCCTACATTTCTAGCCATACTATTCCACCCTCTATTTTTCAATGGCAGTCAACAAAAGAATAGTAACTTTGAATTTTGACCAAGAGAATAGTGACTTTGAATTTTGACCAAGAGCATAGTAACTTTGAATTTTGACCAAGAGAATAGTAACTTTGAATTTTGACCAAGAGAATAGTAACTTTGAATTTGGAACATTGTTTTTGGTGAAGAGAAAATCACAAAGGTCACTTTGCATGGACATGAGGTATACCACATGAATCCTATAAATACTCATTGAAGTTGTAGGAAAATTCAATTCTTCTCAAGGCAATGAATACATTTGCATTTGACAGAAAAATTGTAATTTGAGAGTTAGAGAAATTTTCTAGTGTGAGAAAAATTTCTGTGAGAGAAACTCTTGGGTGTAATTGGGTTGTGGGTGAGAGAAACTTTTGAGTGTTTGTAAACACAGTGTATTTTTCTCTTTTCAGTAAAAGGTCTGCAGCAGCCCGGAGACGTAGGCATACTTGGCCGAACTCCGTTATCAATTGTGTGTGTGTTTTTATGCTTCCGCATATTATTGTTTTTACGAATCTGACTAAGAGGAAATTCGGCGTAGTTTTCAGACACTAAAAGACAATAAAAAGTCCATATTAAGAAACTAAGGTGATGTAAACTATAAACCTGAAGGAGCAAATAAATAATACTAACATCTAGCTTTTGCAGATGATGAAGTTCCAAATATCTGACAATATCATCCTTGTCAATTGGTAGCTCCTACCTTGAATCAAATCAGAAGCTATTTTTAGGTTTTAGCAAATTGAAATTCAGAAGCTATTTTTAGGTTTTAACATACCTTGATTGTGTTGAGCATTGTTTTTAAGTAGTTTGAATTTTTTGCAGGTTTGATTATGATTCTCCAACAACAACTCATAATCATCTTCATCGAGAAGATGTTTCTATTTTTCAGTTCTTCCATTTCTTTCAACAACTCGTAATCTATCTTCTTCCATTGAATTTGATTTTGTCTCAACTGAATGTGAATACTCTCTTCACTCACCAACACAATTGCAAACCTTCTTCTATTTATACGCTTTAAATCAAATCTAACGCATTAAATGATTATATCTTTTTTTTTATTATTTACACCTTCAATCATTATATCTTTTTTATTATTATTATTATTTTATTACTTAATCAAATTTTAAATTTATTTAAAATTCCCTCACTTGTCACTTTCAAATCTACGCATTTATTCTAATCTCTTTTGGTTTAATTATGAGAAAATGGACAATACGGTAAAATTAATTTATATTATTCGTCACCTATCAGTATTCAATTTTTTTAAAATAATCAATATTTTAAAATAAATATAAAATAATCATTTAAAAAAAATTAAAATACCACCTTTCAAAACAGATGAGCCTGATGAAGAGGCACATCCATTTTCTTTTAAGAGGAGGCGCCAGTTTGAGTGGCGCATGCATTGGATGCCTCATGAAGAGGCGTCAATGCCTCTGGCGCATGCATTTGGCATGTGGTGTATGCGACAATTCATCTGACGCATACACTTTGTATTAATTTTTTTTAATTTAATTTTAAATTTTTTTTATTAAATAATTAAATATAATGTTAAAAAAATGTATTCATGATATAATAAATGTTACATGGGATTGACAAAAATTTAATGACCGATCCGATCGAATCGTCCCCTTGTTCCACATCCAGGTGCGTTAGTTTGTCTTCAAAGTCTCCTGCGATTTTCTTGAGGTGTTTGGGATCTTTGCGTGCTGACGTGATCGAATGATGGTTGGTGTGAAGGTTCGACGGAAGTTTCAGCGGTATTTGATAGATGTGTCATCATTTGTTCCTAATATCCAGAGGGCTCTGGCCAACGACGCTTCCGTAATGGAGTTCGGTGCACATGTCATTGTAGTTAGGTCGATGGGGTTGGGTGGATTGTGGACGGTATAGTTGCCCGAATTGGGACATTGAATCATTTTGGAAACGAAGTAATGGTTCTTAGGGTGTACTATAGTTACAAAATGGTTGTGTGTTTTGGTGATGGGATGTTTGAGTGGTCATTGGTGGGGGGGGGGGGGCTATGATGAAGTGATCCATATGAATCATTTAGGCTATAGACGATTGTGGTTGAAGCGTATGGTTGTTGGTGGGTATGGTTTGATTCTTGGTTTTGTGGTTGGGTGGGTGACATGAATGGATTGCGACGTTGGGTGTTTGGTTGTTGGGTGGATGGCATGAATGGGTTGCGAAGTTGGATGTTTGGTTGTTGGGTGTATGTGGTAGGTTGATGGTGTGGGGTTGGTTGTTGGGCTTGGGTGGTTTGACATTGGTGTTGGACGGGGACTTGTTGTTGGGCGTACGATGACAAAGCTAGTTGGCGTGGATCAATCAAATATCGTGGCTCAGACAGAAATTATTGCGTTGTTACCGACCTTAAACCATGCCATATATTGTTGAGTTGGTCTTGCACCATGGATGACTAATTCATTTAAGATGTGTTGTCGTCGATTCCTCCGTTGATGACACATTGTTAGGGACCAATTAGTACTACTTTTTATACCATTTTATTGGTCCCTTTTACCAAGTTTTGATGTAATTACACACTTTTATTCTCACTATTTTGTATAAATGCAATTAGGTTTAATTTATTTTGTTTTGAATAGTTATTTCACATATTTGTTAGTTTTGTAGAATTTTTGGATGAGAAAGCTTTGGATTGCAGCATCATAATATGGAAGATTTTGGATGAAGCTTGCAAAACAAGGAAACTGAGGCAGCTTCAGTTCGCCCCGCGAACAAAGTTCGCCCCGCGAACTGCATGACAGGACCAGTTCGCCCCGCGAACAAAGTTCGCCCCGCGAACCCTGCGAATCCAGCAAACTGATTTTTGGGTCAAAAGTGCTGTTTTGAAGGCCAGCTGTTTTTGCCATTTTGGGTCTGCCTTGGAATTGCTTTTCTGCTTTAGATGACAATGTCCAATTAGGGAAATGTCAACCTTTTTTGGTAGAGACAAAATACATTAACCTAGGGGATGGAAACATTATTGACTATCATTCATACATTGTTCTAGAGAGCTTTTGTAATAGAGAAAAACAGAGTTTTTCTTCTAAAAACCTTCTGCTTTGTAACAATGGTGATGAGGAGCTAAACTCCCTTTTGTCAAGATTGCAGGTAGTAGCTATTCTCATCTATCTATGTATTCACTTTGATTTATATATGAGATAGAGATTGTTGATGTATTGATTACTGTTTTTGCCTTAAGTTGAAAACCAGATTTGAGTAGTTGTCGAGAGAGATTACTCGAGTTTAGACATAAAACAGATTTTCAAGTAGTGAATAAGTTGTAGAGATAGACTTATTCATTACTATTCGTTGATATTGAACATTAAAGGTTGCTATATTGATAGTTAGGTGGAGAGATCGTCTAAGGATCAATATAGTAATTATCACGATTTCATTTAGACATAAATGACTTTGAGAGGATATTTGAACATCATCAATAATCTTGAATCTAATTATTTATCATAGGGAATCATAGATATTTGAAATAGTGAACTCCAATCTTGCCAAGCTTTTATAATTGTCCAAAACCACTTAATAGTCTTTGTTAACTTTCACTCACAAAATATTTCTCCAAACAAAACAACCCTGTTACTTTCTTAACTTATAACATTTGAATTATAGAACGGCGGTAATATTACCCAATCTCTGTGGATACGATACAAAAATATTTGCCAAAGATATACTCTTTCAACAAATTGGCGCCGTTGCCGGGGATTGGTGTCGATATTACAAGCATTGCAATAATTCATTGTTTTAAGTTTTGTTACTTTTATTGTTATCCCTCTTTTGTTTCACTTGGTTTGTTAGTTTTGAAGATTCTAGTGCATGCGAGGAAAAGCAACTGAGGAGCAACTTCAATTCGATCCTGAAATTGAAAGAACACTTCGGAAGCTCAATAGCAAAACACGAAGAAGAAGGAAACTAGCCGAAGAGAGGAACCAGAGAGAAGAAGCATCTACTTCCGCACTTGTTCAAATCGAAGAAGTGGTTGTAGAGGCTTGTAAAGGAAACATGGCGGATGACAATCGTACCGAAATGTCCGCTAATAGTCCAAGAAGGAATGCTCAATTTGCCCGTGGAGGAAGAAATACGGAGATGAAGACCGGAATCCTCCAACTTCTCTATGCAAATCCATTCACCGGAATGGATCATGAAGATCCGTACTCCCATCTCATCAAATTCTATGAGATTGCGGGTTCGACGGGAATTGATGAAGCGGGTGAAGAAGCATTATTCAAGAGGATGTTCCCACACTCCTTAGTGGGAAAGGCAAAAGAGTGGTACCTTGATCAAGCAGCAAGAGTTATGACGGATTGGAATTTGTTAGAAGAAAAGTTCTTAGAAAGATATTTCCCTCAATCCCGATTCATGGAAGCCAAAACGGCTATTGCGGTATTCACTCAAGGAAGCAACGAGTCTTTAAATGAGGCTTGGGAAAGATTCAAGTCAATGTTGAGAAAATGCAAGGGTCATGGTTTTGATGAGCTCACTCAAATCCATATTTTTCTAAATGGGCTCCAATCAACTCACAGAACACTTTTGGATGCTACCGCGGGTGGCTCTCTTATGTCAAAAACTGCGGAAGAAGCTAACGTTATTATTGACCGGATGGCACTCAATGATCGTCAAAGTCAACATGACCGTAGTCCTTCACAACGTAAACCGGGAGTTCTTGAATTAAATACCAATGATGCCATCCTTGCTCAAAACAAGTTACTCTCTCAACAAGTGGAGCTTCTCACTCAACAAATGGCCAAGCTTCCACAGCAAATGAAGGAGATTCAAAGTTCTCAAGTTCGACATCAAGTAGCATGTTGCGAGTTATGCCAAGGAGATCATCCTACTGGTTTTTGCCCTCCGCTAGAAGAAGTGAGCTATGTGAACAATCAAAATCAAGGCTATCAAAGGAACAATCAAGGTTACCAACCAACAAGGTTCAACAATCAAAATTTTCAGCAGCAAAGTCCTTATCAACACCCCAATTCTCAAGGCCAACAATCGCAAGGAGGAAATTCCAAGCTAGAGGACACTCTTCAACAATTCATGCAAGCTTCCATGGCAAATCAGAAGAGTAATGAAGCAGCAATCAAGAATTTGGAAAATCAAATAGGTCAACTTGCGAAACAACTGTCGGAACAAACTGCAGGATCTTCTTTCTCCGCTAATACTCAAACTAATCCAAAGGAGCATTGCAAAGCAATTTTTACTAGAAGCGGTAGAGAGTTGACAAGTAAAAAAGGTGAGGAAATTACAGTTGAGAATGATATGGATGCTGTGATGGAAAATGAGGATGTGGCTTGTGGGAAGAAGAAAGTGGTAGAAACTGCTCAGTTCGCGCCGCGATCTCCCTTCGCGCCGCGAAAACAGCAGAACCAACAACTGATGGAAGAGCAGCGGTGTGAAGCGGAAATGAATAAGGAAATCGAACCAAGAAATAAGAAAAAAGGAGACAAAGGAGTGAATGTCATTCCAGTTCAACATCTACCATATCCGCACGCACCATCAAAGAAGGATAACGCTAGACACTATGCACGGTTTATGGACATCTTCAAGCAGCTTCAAATCAACATTCCATTTGCTGATGCATTAGAACAAATGCCACGGTATGCCAAGTTCATGAAGGACATTCTTACAAAGAAAAGGAGACACGTGGAAGACGAGACCATACTACTTGATGCACGGTGTAGTGCTATCATCCAAAAGACTCTCCCAAGGAAGGAGTCCGATCCGGGCCGGGTTGTTCTACCGGTGACCATTGGAAGCACATACACTGGAAATGGTTTGATTGACTTGGGCTCTAGTATAAATTTAATCCCTTTCTCCATTGTTAAAAGATTAGGGAATGTTGAGATTAAATCGACGAGAATGACTTTACAACTAGCCGACAAGTCTACCACTTTACCATACGGAATTGCTAAAGACATGTTAGTGAAGGTGGACAAATTCTTGTTTCCGGTAGATTTCGTAATAGTGGAGATGGATGAGGACCGTGATGTGCCCCTAATTCTTGGAAGACCTTTTATGAAAACAGCTCGGATGATGATTGACGTAGATGATGGACTAATGAAGGTGAGAGTGCAAGACGAAGAGGTGACCTTTAATCTTTTTAAAGCTATGAAGCATCCGCATGACAAACATGATTCATTCCGAAATGATGCAATTGAAGAAAAATACCATGATGGAAAGGCCCGTCGCAAGGAGTTTCATGTCGGACAAATGGTACTGCTTTTCAAATCAAGGTTCAAGTTATTACCGGGTAAGCTGAAGCCAAAAGGGTCAGGACCGTTCGTTGTCAAGGAAGTACGGAATTGTGGAGCCATTGTAATCGAGGATCCAAAGTCACAAGAGAGTTGGACCGTAAATGGTCAAAGACTCAAAGTTTACCATGGTGGCGACATAAATCGTGATGTGGATGTCGTGTCTCTATTTAAACCGGGCTAATCAGTGGACCGTCAAGCTCAAACGACGTTAAACAAAGCGCTTGTTGGGAGGCAACCCAACGTTGTAAGTCCGTATTTTAATTTTTTTTCTGCTGTGTGAGTTTTTGCTGTGTTAAATTTTGAAAAAAATTGGGTTCTGGTTTTTACAGTTCGCCCCGCGAACTGAATTCACAGCTTCAGTTCGCGCCGCGAACAAAGTTCGCCCCGCGAACAGTAAATAACAGAACTAATTTTTTTTTGAAATTTCCTTCAGTTCGCCCCACGAACAAAGTTCGCCCCGCGAACTGAAAAAAAAAAAAAAAAAAACTTTTGTTTCATGTCATTTTCGTTTCATTCCTATTTTCACGAACTTAGGAGATTCTTTCAACAACCTCGCTACTCCACGTCCAAACCTCCAAATTTCAAAACTTCCCCTCTCCATTCCCTTCCTAAGAGGATTTTGTTGATTATGCTAAGTGGCCTGAGGGCAAGCCAATTTTTTTTTTGGGGGTGCAGGAGGTGGTGTAAACCATGGCGATGAGTTGAAGGAAGATTGAGGAGTTTGTTGAATTTTAGAGTGTATCTTGATAATTGCATGAATACTTTTTGAAATTTAAGTGTGTTTTAATCAAATATTGGTTTGCCAACATTTTTGTTTAATTGTTCTTACTCATAAGTCAAGCTTTAAGCAACCGAGAAATGATCGCAAAGAAAGAAGCATAGGACACTTCGAGTGGTGATGATAAGAATTAGTGTCGGCATTTCAAGGTACACTTTATCGCTTTCTTGACTTAACATGAGTAGTTTGATGGTGTGTGCAAATTCCATGTCATAAATTCATTGAAGTATATGTCATTTTTGAATCAAAATAGAACTTAGCCAGTTGTGAGGAGACTTTCCATTGTACACTAAAAAGCGGGAAACCGAGCATTGTTTTAACTCATTCTTATCATGCTAAATCATGCATCAATCCATTTTTGTGTGAAATTTTTGAAAATGATAGAGGCATTGTTTGTGAGAAAAACCACTTGACCAAAAAGTTTGAATCAACTAACCTTGTGAGGAATAATCCTTAGTTAACCCCCTTTGAGCTTAATTTAGGATTCATTTGATTGATCATTGTAAAATCAATTGAAAATTGTGGAATAAATGAATCCTAATTTCTTTCGTATCAGTTGAAACCTCAAACCGAGTTGTTTGCAAAATTTTGCCTTTTGCTTATGTCTAAGTAGGGAGCATTATTGAATAAATTTGGTTTTGGAATCTAAAGTTGGGGAGAGTAAAGTGAAAAGTTGATTAGAAACTTGGAAAAGTGAGTTTCTATGAAAGGGTAAAAATATGAAAAGAAACAAGAAAAAGAAATCACCCTTGAAACCATAGAGCATAGAAAAAATTAGAAAAAGAAAAGCAAAGGAAATGCTCATGGTTGTGTGGATTTGAAAAGAAAAAGAAAAAGAAAAAGATAGGGATCAAAGAAAGGGAAATTGTGTAGAGTGAATCTTTGGGAATGCTCCCTTAGGATAGGCAATTTGGTTGAATTGTCTTAATCATATCCTTTCTTGTAACCTAAGCCACATTACAACCTTTGAAAGACCTCTTGATTCTCATTTTTCACATGATTTGGTACTTGTTGTGATAACCGCATGATTTGAGTTGTTGTTGATTTAATTGCTTGGATGAGTGAAAGTAACCCTTCATGTTATTCATCATTATTATGATGTGTGTGTAAGCTTGATTCAATTCTGACATATATGGCTTTGAATTCCTTGGAATGATTTTTGCACTTTACCATTTCCCTTATTCATATTTTGTCTAGAATTGAGATAGGTGAATTGAGAAAATGCCAAACACTTTTGAACCATTTGAATGTTCTTGGTAAATCCTTGTTTCAATCTTTTGTGTCATTGCTTTGATTGTAAGGGTGGGAACTTTTGTTTAGGGACAAACAAAATGCTAAGTTGGGGAGAGTTGTTAGGGACCAATTAGTACTACTTTTTATACCATTTTATTGGTCCCTTTTACCAAGTTTTGATGTAATTACACACTTTTATTCTCACTATTTTGTATAAATGCAATTAGGTTTAATTTATTTTGTTTTGAATAGTTATTTCACATATTTGTTAGTTTTGTAGAATTTTTGGATGAGAAAGCTTTGGATTGCAGCATCATAATATGGAAGATTTTGGATGAAGCTTGCAAAACAAGGAAACTGAGGCAGCTTCAGTTCGCCCCGCGAACAAAGTTCGCCCCGCGAACTGCATGACAGGACCAGTTCGCCCCGCGAACAAAGTTCGCCCCGCGAACCCTGCGAATCCAGCAAACTGATTTTTGGGTCAAAAGTGCTGTTTTGAAGGCCAGCTGTTTTTGCCATTTTGGGTCTGCCTTGGAATTGCTTTTCTGCTTTAGATGACAATGTCCAATTAGGGAAATGTCAACCTTTTTTGGTAGAGACAAAATACATTAACCTAGGGGATGGAAACATTATTGACTATCATTCATACATTGTTCTAGAGAGCTTTTGTAATAGAGAAAAACAGAGTTTTTCTTCTAAAAACCTTCTGCTTTGTAACAATGGTGATGAGGAGCTAAACTCCCTTTTGTCAAGATTGCAGGTAGTAGCTATTCTCATCTATCTATGTATTCACTTTGATTTATATATGAGATAGAGATTGTTGATGTATTGATTACTGTTTTTGCCTTAAGTTGAAAACCAGATTTGAGTAGTTGTCGAGAGAGATTACTCGAGTTTAGACATAAAACAGATTTTCAAGTAGTGAATAAGTTGTAGAGATAGACTTATTCATTACTATTCGTTGATATTGAACATTAAAGGTTGCTATATTGATAGTTAGGTGGAGAGATCGTCTAAGGATCAATATAGTAATTATCACGATTTCATTTAGACATAAATGACTTTGAGAGGATATTTGAACATCATCAATAATCTTGAATCTAATTATTTATCATAGGGAATCATAGATATTTGAAATAGTGAACTCCAATCTTGCCAAGCTTTTATAATTGTCCAAAACCACTTAATAGTCTTTGTTAACTTTCACTCACAAAATATTTCTCCAAACAAAACAACCCTGTTACTTTCTTAACTTATAACATTTGAATTATAGAACGGCGGTAATATTACCCAATCTCTGTGGATACGATACAAAAATATTTGCCAAAGATATACTCTTTCAACAAATTGGCGCCGTTGCCGGGGATTGGTGTCGATATTACAAGCATTGCAATAATTCATTGTTTTAAGTTTTGTTACTTTTATTGTTATCCCTCTTTTGTTTCACTTGGTTTGTTAGTTTTGAAGATTCTAGTGCATGCGAGGAAAAGCAACTGAGGAGCAACTTCAATTCGATCCTGAAATTGAAAGAACACTTCGGAAGCTCAATAGCAAAACACGAAGAAGAAGGAAACTAGCCGAAGAGAGGAACCAGAGAGAAGAAGCATCTACTTCCGCACTTGTTCAAATCGAAGAAGTGGTTGTAGAGGCTTGTAAAGGAAACATGGCGGATGACAATCGTACCGAAATGTCCGCTAATAGTCCAAGAAGGAATGCTCAATTTGCCCGTGGAGGAAGAAATACGGAGATGAAGACCGGAATCCTCCAACTTCTCTATGCAAATCCATTCACCGGAATGGATCATGAAGATCCGTACTCCTATCTCATCAAATTCTATGAGATTGCGGGTTCGACGGGAATTGATGAAGCGGGTGAAGAAGCATTATTCAAGAGGATGTTCCCACACTCCTTAGTGGGAAAGGCAAAAGAGTGGTACCTTGATCAAGCAGCAAGAGTTATGACGGATTGGAATTTGTTAGAAGAAAAGTTCTTAGAAAGATATTTCCCTCAATCCCGATTCATGGAAGCCAAAACGGCTATTGCGGTATTCACTCAAGGAAGCAACGAGTCTTTAAATGAGGCTTGGGAAAGATTCAAGTCAATGTTGAGAAAATGCAAGGGTCATGGTTTTGATGAGCTCACTCAAATCCATATTTTTCTAAATGGGCTCCAATCAACTCACAGAACACTTTTGGATGCTACCGCGGGTGGCTCTCTTATGTCAAAAACTGCGGAAGAAGCTAACGTTATTATTGACCGGATGGCACTCAATGATCGTCAAAGTCAACATGACCGTAGTCCTTCACAACGTAAACCGGGAGTTCTTGAATTAAATACCAATGATGCCATCCTTGCTCAAAACAAGTTACTCTCTCAACAAGTGGAGCTTCTCACTCAACAAATGGCCAAGCTTCCACAGCAAATGAAGGAGATTCAAAGTTCTCAAGTTCGACATCAAGTAGCATGTTGCGAGTTATGCCAAGGAGATCATCCTACTGGTTTTTGCCCTCCGCTAGAAGAAGTGAGTTATGTGAACAATCAAAATCAAGGCTATCAAAGGAACAATCAAGGTTACCAACCAACAAGGTTCAACAATCAAAATTTTCAGCAGCAAAGTCCTTATCAACACCCTAATTCTCAAGGCCAACAATCGCAAGGAGGAAATTCCAAGCTAGAGGACACTCTTCAACAATTCATGCAAGCTTCCATGGCAAATCAGAAGAGTAATGAAGCAGCAATCAAGAATTTGGAAAATCAAATAGGTCAACTTGCGAAACAACTGTCGGAACAAACTGCAGGATCTTCTTTCTCCGCTAATACTCAAACTAATCCAAAGGAGCATTGCAAAGCAATTTTTACTAGAAGCGGTAGAGAGTTGACAAGTAAAAAAGGTGAGGAAATTACAGTTGAGAATGATATGGATGCTGTGATGGAAAATGAGGATGTGGCTTGTGGGAAGAAGAAAGTGGTAGAAACTGCTCAGTTCGCGCCGCGATCTCCCTTCGCGCCGCGAAAACAGCAGAACCAACAACTGATGGAAGAGCAGCGGTGTGAAGCGGAAATGAATAAGGAAATCGAACCAAGAAATAAGAAAAAAGGAGACAAAGGAGTGAATGTCATTCCAGTTCAACATCTACCATATCCGCACGCACCATCAAAGAAGGATAACGCTAGACACTATGCACGGTTTATGGACATCTTCAAGCAGCTTCAAATCAACATTCCATTTGCTGATGCATTAGAACAAATGCCACGGTATGCCAAGTTCATGAAGGACATTCTTACAAAGAAAAGGAGACACGTGGAAGACGAGACCATACTACTTGATGCACGGTGTAGTGCTATCATCCAAAAGACTCTCCCAAGGAAGGAGTCCGATCCGGGCCGGGTTGTTCTACCGGTGACCATTGGAAGCACATACACTGGAAATGGTTTGATTGACTTGGGCTCTAGTATAAATTTAATCCCTTTCTCCATTGTTAAAAGATTAGGGAATGTTGAGATTAAATCGACGAGAATGACTTTACAACTAGCCGACAAGTCTACCACTTTACCATACGGAATTGCTAAAGACATGTTAGTGAAGGTGGACAAATTCTTGTTTCCGGTAGATTTCGTAATAGTGGAGATGGATGAGGACCGTGATGTGCCCCTAATTCTTGGAAGACCTTTTATGAAAACAGCTCGGATGATGATTGACGTAGATGATGGACTAATGAAGGTGAGAGTGCAAGACGAAGAGGTGACCTTTAATCTTTTTAAAGCTATGAAGCATCCGCATGACAAACATGATTCATTCCGAAATGATGCAATTGAAGAAAAATACCATGATGGAAAGGCCCGTCGCAAGGAGTTTCATGTCGGATAAATG
Source organism: Lathyrus oleraceus (assembly GCF_024323335.1). NCBI lineage: Eukaryota > Viridiplantae > Streptophyta > Magnoliopsida > Fabales > Fabaceae > Lathyrus > Lathyrus oleraceus. The sequence continues at coordinate 69,921,893 of NC_066581.1, read as the reverse complement.
GTACTGCTTTTCAAATCAAGGTTCAAGTTATTACCGGGTAAGCTGAAGCCAAAAGGGTCAGGACCGTTCGTTGTCAAGGAAGTACGGAATTGTGGAGCCATTGTAATCGAGGATCCAAAGTCACAAGAGAGTTGGACCGTAAATGGTCAAAGACTCAAAGTTTACCATGGTGGCGACATAAATCGTGATGTGGATGTCGTGTCTCTATTTAAACCGGGCTAATCAGTGGACCGTCAAGCTCAAACGACGTTAAACAAAGCGCTTGTTGGGAGGCAACCCAACGTTGTAAGTCCGTATTTTAATTTTTTTTCTGCTGTGTTAAATTTTGAAAAAAATTGGGTTCTGGTTTTTACAGTTCGCCCCGCGAACTGAATTCACAGCTTCAGTTCGCGCCGCGAACAAAGTTCGCCCCGCGAACAGTAAATAACAGAACTAATTTTTTTTGAAATTTCCTTCAGTTCGCCCCACGAACAAAGTTCGCCCCGCGAACTGAAAAAAAAAAAAAAAAAAACTTTTGTTTCATGTCATTTTCGTTTCATTCCTATTTTCACGAACTTAGGAGATTCTTTCAACAACCTCGCTACTCCACGTCCAAACCTCCAAATTTCAAAACTTCCCCTCTCCATTCCCTTCCTAAGAGGATTTTGTTGATTATGCTAAGTGGCCTGAGGGCAAGCCAATTTTTTTTGGGGGGTGCAGGAGGTGGTGTAAACCATGGCGATGAGTTGAAGGAAGATTGAGGAGTTTGTTGAATTTTAGAGTGTATCTTGATAATTGCATGAATACTTTTTGAAATTTAAGTGTGTTTTAATCAAATATTGGTTTGCCAACATTTTTGTTTAATTGTTCTTACTCATAAGTCAAGCTTTAAGCAACCGAGAAATGATCGCAAAGAAAGAAGCATAGGACACTTCGAGTGGTGATGATAAGAATTAGTGTCGGCATTTCAAGGTACACTTTATCGCTTTCTTGACTTAACATGAGTAGTTTGATGGTGTGTGCAAATTCCATGTCATAAATTCATTGAAGTATATGTCATTTTTGAATCAAAATAGAACTTAGCCAGTTGTGAGGAGACTTTCCATTGTACACTAAAAAGCGGGAAACCGAGCATTGTTTTAACTCATTCTTATCATGCTAAATCATGCATCAATCCATTTTTGTGTGAAATTTTTGAAAATGATAGAGGCATTGTTTGTGAGAAAAACCACTTGACCAAAAAGTTTGAATCAACTAACCTTGTGAGGAATAATCCTTAGTTAACCCCCTTTGAGCTTAATTTAGGATTCATTTGATTGATCATTGTAAAATCAATTGAAAATTGTGGAATAAATGAATCCTAATTTCTTTCGTATCAGTTGAAACCTCAAACCGAGTTGTTTGCAAAATTTTGCCTTTTGCTTATGTCTAAGTAGGGAGCATTATTGAATAAATTTGGTTTTGGAATCTAAAGTTGGGGAGAGTAAAGTGAAAAGTTGATTAGAAACTTGGAAAAGTGAGTTTCTATGAAAGGGTAAAAATATGAAAAGAAACAAGAAAAAGAAATCACCCTTGAAACCATAGAGCATAGAAAAAATTAGAAAAAGAAAAGCAAAGGAAATGCTCATGGTTGTGTGGATTTGAAAAGAAAAAGAAAAAGAAAAAGATAGGGATCAAAGAAAGGGAAATTGTGTAGAGTGAATCTTTGGGAATGCTCCCTTAGGATAGGCAATTTGGTTGAATTGTCTTAATCATATCCTTTCTTGTAACCTAAGCCACATTACAACCTTTGAAAGACCTCTTGATTCTCATTTTTCACATGATTTGGTACTTGTTGTGATAACCGCATGATTTGAGTTGTTGTTGATTTAATTGCTTGGATGAGTGAAAGTAACCCTTCATGTTATTCATCATTATTATGATGTGTGTGTAAGCTTGATTCAATTCTGACATATATGGCTTTGAATTCCTTGGAATGATTTTTGCACTTTACCATTTCCCTTATTCATATTTTGTCTAGAATTGAGATAGGTGAATTGAGAAAATGCCAAACACTTTTGAACCATTTGAATGTTCTTGGTAAATCCTTGTTTCAATCTTTTGTGTCATTGCTTTGATTGTAAGGGTGGGAACTTTTGTTTAGGGACAAACAAAATGCTAAGTTGGGGAGAGTTGTTAGGGACCAATTAGTACTACTTTTTATACCATTTTATTGGTCCCTTTTACCAAGTTTTGATGTAATTACACACTTTTATTCTCACTATTTTGTATAAATGCAATTAGGTTTAATTTATTTTGTTTTGAATAGTTATTTCACATATTTGTTAGTTTTGTAGAATTTTTGGATGAGAAAGCTTTGGATTGCAGCATCATAATATGGAAGATTTTGGATGAAGCTTGCAAAACCAGGAAACTGAGGCAGCTTCAGTTCGCCCCGCGAACAAAGTTCGCCCCGCGAACTGCATGACAGGACCAGTTCGCCCCGCGAACAAAGTTCGCCCCGCGAACCCTGCGAATCCAGCAAACTGATTTTTGGGTCAAAAATGCTGTTTTGAAGGCCAGCTGTTTTTGCCATTTTGGGTCTGCCTTGGAATTGCTTTTCTGCTTTAGATGACAATGTCCAATTAGGGAAATGTCAACCTTTTTTGGTAGAGACAAAATACATTAACCTAGGGGATGGAAACATTATTGACTATCATTCATACATTGTTCTAGAGAGCTTTTGTAATAGAGAAAAACAGAGTTTTTCTTCTAAAAACCTTCTGCTTTGTAACAATGGTGATGAGGAGCTAAACTCCCTTTTGTCAAGATTGCAGGTAGTAGCTATTCTCATCTATCTATGTATTCACTTTGATTTATATATGAGATAGAGATTGTTGATGTATTGATTACTGTTTTTGCCTTAAGTTGAAAACCAGATTTGAGTAGTTGTCGAGAGAGATTACTCGAGTTTAGACATAAAACATATTTTCAAGTAGTGAATAAGTTGTAGAGATAGACTTATTCATTACTATTCGTTGATATTGAACATTAAAGGTTGCTATATTGATAGTTAGGTGGAGAGATCGTCTAAGGATCAATATAGTAATTATCACGATTTCATTTAGACATAAATGACTTTGAGAGGATATTTGAACATCATCAATAATCTTGAATCTAATTATTTATCATAGGGAATCATAGATATTTGAAATAGTGAACTCCAATCTTGCCAAGCTTTTATAATTGTCCAAAACCACTTAATAGTCTTTGTTAACTTTCACTCACAAAATATTTCTCCAAACAAAACAACCCTGTTACTTTCTTAACTTATAACATTTGAATTATAGAACGGCGGTAATATTACCCAATCTCTGTGGATACGATACAAAAATATTTGCCAAAGATATACTCTTTCAACACACATCTCTTTTGCAAAGTCTCTCTAGTCGGAATAATCCCATTGGGTAACAACTCTTTTTTTTATGTCAATCTCCCAAATACGTCGGAGGTTCTGGAATTTGTTGTTGCATGCCGAACTACAGTTTTACCCGGTCACTCTAGTGCATCTCCATAGTACTGAATTGGATAATTGGTGTATTTGTTGTCCAAACTGCAGCATCGTCATGGTTAACCTGATGATCAAGACCCAGATATGGCCTCCAGATAAACTGTACAATAATACGATACGATTAGATGATAAATAATTTGATATGTATTTTTAAATTAAAATAGAGTTGTGTAGGAGTATTACATCGTCGTGTCCAATGTGGTCCAATAGATTGCGATAGAATACTATAGCGTGTTTCGGACACCTATTGTAGTTCATCCCCCTAACTGACCACCTAGATCAAAAAATTGAAAAATATTATTTATAGTTAATTGTAATATAAAGTATAATTAATTAAATGGTAAAGTGTTAAACTTACTTTGTTGCAAACGGGAACATGAATGTGTTCTCGTTTACCGGGGCGAGTGACGACATTCTTGACCAACCTCATGCTTGTAGCAAATACCCACATGAATAAAAATTACAAGTATTTTTTTTTACATTTTTATACATTGCACTATATAAATGGGTCATCACAGTTGAACCCCAACTATATTTGTTTACCTTATTAATGTTGCGTAACAACGGTAAATACATAATATTTACTGTATTACATGTACTTTTTGGAAATAAAAAATTATCAAATAAAATCATAATATAACATCGTGCTTTAATTATTTTTCCTTACTTGGTTGATTCTTCGGACAATATTATACTCGCATAATATTGTTTAAGATATTTTAAATTTATACCTTGCCCCCTAGCTTGACCGGATGACTCTCCCTTAGTTTGGTCGTCACCCAAAGGGGCGCCCAATAATTCATTGCAGATAGAGTTGTCTTGATTAACTCTACCATTCACGACCTTACCATCTATACGGAGACCCAACAACATGTATACGTCCTCAAATGTGACGGTACACTCACCGAAAGGAATGTGAAATGTGTGGGTCTCGGGTCTCCATCTCTCCAACAAAGCAAGAATGAATTTGTAGTCCACCGAGTACGAGACTATGTTGAGAAGATTTTCAAATCGACATCCTCTAATATATGGTTCTATCAAAGGATCGTGGGGTACATATTCATGTATACGGCATCGAAAATGCTTTGGGTCCTAATAACACATAAGTAAGAAATACAATAAGAAGAAGTAATATATAATAAAAACATAAATAAGAAAGATATACGAAATAAATATGAAATAAGTAAAAAAGAGAGTGATAACATACAAATCTCAAGATATTCTCGAGTGTTCCTTTATGTTCATCACCCATAGTCAACAGAGACATAATGTTGCAGAGGTTAAGTGTTGCAGAGCTTGAGTGTGGCAGAGAAAGAGTGTGGTAAAGAAAGAATGTAAATGACTAGTGTTACAGATGATTAGATATTGTGATTTGAAACCCTATTTATAGATGAGGAAGTCTTACTAGGTTTGTAACCTACGCAGCATGTGATTGGATGCATGCATGGCAAAGTGTAGGAGTAGCCATAGCCTTAGGCGCATGCATGTGAATATTCACATGCAAGGTCACATGCGCCAAGAGAAGTGGTACATGCATGTGAATATTCACATGCAATGAAAAGGCGCCCATGGTATTGTCGCCTAGGTTACTTTTTCATGAAGAGGTGCCCATGGTATTGGCGCCTAGGTTGCTTTATGCGCCTAGGGAATGGACGCCTGTTTGGACTATTAGGGCAGAGATTCTTGTGAAATTCCTTGTGTGCAGGCACATGCTTTGTGTGTGCAGAGATTCTAACAGGCGCATGCATTGTGTGTTCTTGTCTCTGCATGCATTCTTTTCTCTGCATGGTCAAGTCTGTGCAGATGAATTGCGTGATCAATGCATTCAACGTTTGCAGAAAACCAGGTAAAGTTTTATCAGAAGAAGATTCGAGATGATGATGATGTTCAGCATATTTTTTTCAGTCACCAACAATCTGGGTACTACAATATAGAGTTATATATATTACCACAACAACAACAAGTGTCTCAGTTCATTGATCAGTCACAAGTGGTTTTTGAAACTGATGACGACGAACAAGCTGAGGTGAATGTTGCAGATGACGAAGAAGAAGAAGCCGAGATCTTGGTTGATTCAATGGTGAACGCTGATGACGAAGAGGAGCCATTACCAGCTAGTCATGTATATTGTCCACCTCAACACATGACAAGGTTGAATTTGGGTTCTAATGAACCTTCATCAGATATATGGTACAATCCTTATGTACAAATGCAAGGATCTTTGAAACAAGGAGATACATTTCGCACAAAAGAAGATTGTGTAAAAGCCATTAAAAAATTTCACATGGAACTATTAGCTGATTTCAGAGTTGATAGAACTAATGCATTGAGGTAAAAAATTTATTGTCCGAATGAGCACTGCCTTTTCAGGTTGTCAGCTTCGTACCGGAAGCGGAGCGATTCTTGGGAGATTGGATCCATTGGTCCAATTCACACATGCATGCTGTAAGACCCAATGCAAGACCATCGGAAACTAAGCTCTCAGCTAGTATGCAATGAAATATTGTCTGTCATTGGCGACAATTCGGCGTTAAAGGTAAGTACAATAATCTCGCATATTGTAGCACAATATCAGTACATTCCATCATATAGGAAGGCATGGATAGCTAGGATAAAGGCTGTTGAAAAAGTGTTTGGCAATTGGGAGGAGTCTTACAAACAACTTCCAAAATACCTGTTGGCTCTAAAACAATATGCTCCAGGTACTATTGTCAAGTTGGAAAGGTTGCCCGTGTATACACCAGACGGGACGTGTGCTACTGGAAATGGAATATTCCACCGTCTCTTCTAGGCGTATCAACCATGCATCATAGGTTTTTCTTTCTGTAAACCTATTATACAAATTGATGGTACATGGTTGTATGGAAAATACAAAGGAACATTACTGATGGCAGTGGCACAAGATGGCAACAACAACATTTTTCCAATCGCCTTTGCCCTTGTTGAAGGGGAGACTGCTGAGGGATGAAGTATTTTCCTAAGAAATCTTCGATTTCACATTGCACCTCAGCCTAACTTATGTTTGATCTCCGAAAGACACCCTTCAATCATCAGTGCATATAATAACATTGATAATGGCTGGCAAGATCCTCCTTCGATGCATGTCTTATGTATTAGACATATTGCTCAGAATTTTATGCGGGAGATCAAAGACAAAATATTGTGGAAGAAGGTTGTCAACGTAGGTTATGCATTATCAGAACCTTCTTTCAAACATTGTCGTGAAGAAATAAGATTATTAAACGCAGATACAATACGGTAGATCGATAACATTCCATTGGAGAAGTGGACTAGAGCATACGACAACGGTCAATGTTGGGGCCACGTGACAACAAATCTTGTGGAATCAATGAACTTCGTCTTTAAAGGCATCTGTAACCTACCTATAACCTCTTTGGTGCAGACAACATATTTCAGGCTAGGGGCGCTAATTGAGACCAGACATTCCAAATGGAGTTCAGTGTTGCAATCTGGGCAGTTGTTCAGTGATGCTTCAATGAAATTCATTAGACATGTAGCTGCCAAATCAAACACACATGTGGTCACGGTGTTTGACCGTACTAAAGGTTGGTATAGTGTTGTTGAGTCCATGGATCACAATGAGGGTATGCCAATGGGACAGTACAGAGTCGAACTAGATAGAGGTTGGTGCGACTGCGGAAAGTTCCAAGCCTTCCGTACGCCCTGCTCCCATGTCATTGTGGCATGTTCAAAGGTTCGAAGGGATTCATCCTACTTGCTATCTGACGTTTACAAAGTCACCAGCCTATCAAATGTTTATAAAATTAGTTTTTCTGTAGTGGCAAAAGAGGATTACTGGCCAGAATATCAAGGGGACATATATGGCACAATGAAGTTATGTGAAGGAAGAAAAAGGGTCGCCCAAACAGTTCGAACCGAAATGGATACGGCGAACAGAATGGTTAGATTATGTAGTTCATGTCGTCAGTCAGGTCACAATCGTATTAACTGTCCTAGTGTTGGAACGAGCACAACCAGATAAATTCACACGTATCTTTGTTGCAATATATGAAAAACTAAATTTATTTCATATTATAAGTTTGTGAGGAAAAAATCATTACATAAACAACAACACAAACAATTAAAACAACTACAATACAATAATTAATCGATTACAACCATCAAAACAATTTTGAACATGTAATGCATCATCCTATGAACGTCTCGGTCGGTCTTAATATCTACACATTCACGCACTTCTCCATTTTGGTTGAATGTGGACACAAGTCATTGGATTCTTCTAATCCTTTCACCATCTCCAATTTCTCCATCTAACCAACTGTTCAATGTCCGATTAAGACGTCCAAACGAATATATATTCCAAAGTCGAATCTTTATCGGAGACGCAACGACGGAAAATATTAAATCGGCATTTCGCTTGTGAATATATTCAGACATGGTTAAAACTCAAAGACTTGAAGGAGAGTGAAGTTGAATGAGAGAAAATGTGGTTGTATGGTAAGAGTTGTGAAAAATATTGCATACAGGGCGAGATATTTATACAGAGGAGCTAGAAAATGCATGCGCCAAAGGGCTAGGTGCCTCACATGTCAAGACATATAGACGCCAGAGGCATTGTCGCCTCTTCATGAGTCAAAGGCATGCGCCAGAGGCATTGGCATTGGCGTCTCTTCATGAGGCATCCAATGCATGCGCCACTCAAGCTGACGCTTCCTCATAAGGGAAAATGGATTTGCCAGTTCATCTAGCGCATATGTTTTGAAAGGTGGTTATTTTAAAAAAAAAATGAAAAAATGATTATTTTGTAAAAAGAAAAAAAGATACTGATTATTTAAAAAAAAATCATCAGTATTCTGCTAATTTCAATTGATAATTTTAAATAATTTGTATAATATGGTAGAGTAATACTCATTCCATTTTAAAATAAATTTTTTTTAAAGTTGTTGCATATAAATTAAAAAAAAAATAATGAAAGAAAGAATAAATTTAATAATTTTACAAAATTATCTTTAATTATTATTGGTTACACATATATTATCATAAACGCAAAGTGAGATTTATTGGTTACACATATATTATCATAAATGCAAAACATTTATTTTAAGACAGATGAAGTATATTCTTATTAGATGATATTTGTAAAAGAAAATTAAATTTTCAGAACATGTCCATTAAATCCTTTAATTATTTTATTTCATTATAAAATTGAAATTTGAATTTATTTAATATTGTGTTTATTTTTACCTCTTATTGTTCTATTTATTTACATCAATTATATTTTGTTTTTATTATTTTATTTCATTATAAAATTAAAATTTAAAGTTTTTTTAATAATCTCTCACAGATTTAATACAAGTCACTTTTATAAGATAAATTCGATTTGAAATTAATAAATTTATTTAAAGAAAAGGTTAATTAGATATGACTTTTTTTTAATATTTTAATTTTATTATAGAAATTGCAACAATTTTTTTTTTTTGAAATCAAATACTTTATTATAAATTTTAAAAACGCAAAGAACACTAAGAACCTAGCAGGGCTAAAAACAAATTAAGCCATCAAAAATCTTCGTATGTGGTGTCTTAGTCTGTTTAGTCCAAGCTCGATACACTATAGCATCAATGATTTGGTTACAGACATTATGACTGCTAGGATTTCTATTAAAGCAGTTTTGGTTCATATACTTCCATGCACAGGTATAAACTAAGTTAGCATAATGAGCTTTCTTAATCTTGAAATTTTGAAACACAAATTGAACAACTTATTGTTTTAAAACTCCTCTTTATAATAATTTAATTAAATCATATTTTTAAAATTGGATTAATTAGATAAAAATATTTTTAAACTTTGGTCTTTGGTACTATATATGTCCTAAAATAAAAGTCTTTTTAATTAAAAAAATTGTCTTAAAATAAATGTCTTTTTACTTTTCCAATGCAACACTGATTATATTTTATCAAATTTATCTTTAATTATTATTGTCTTCACTACTTTATAATAATTATATCATATTATATAGCTATGACAATGTATAATAAGTAAATAGGAACAGTTTTGTAAAATTATCATATTTATTCATTCAATCTTTAGTTTTCTTAAACGTAAAACCTTTAAAAGACTTTTATCCATTCCATTAAATAGAGTACAACTTATTTCTTCTAAAACTATTTTTTACAAAAACAAATATAATTAAAATATTTTAATAATCAAATTATTTTAAAAGAATTGATTAAATAGACAAGTTTTTAATTATATTTTTATTCAATTAACCATTCCATTAAATCTACATTAAAGGCTATGATTTAAAGTAATTTAAAAAATTTATATATATACTCTAAGAGTAAGTTTTGTTAACTTACTCAAAATCATAGATTTTGAATCGAATCTAATCTAAGGTTAATTAACTAAAAAGATTAATTTAATCATTAAATTAGATTCAATTCAAAGGCTATTATTTGGAGTAAATTAAAAAAAAGTACTCTTAGAGTAAGTTGATCTCATATATATATATATATATATATATATATATATATATATATATATATATATATAATATATATATATATATATATATATATATATATATATATATATATATATATTCAGATTATAGATGGTAAACAAACATTTCTACCTCGTTTAAGTCTGTCCCACAAAAGACATCAAAAAATAAGGAGGGATGGAGCAAGCATCTTCGAGAGTGCAGACTTATTACCTTTACACATCCCGCAAAAAAGTGAGGGTTTGGTGGGACGGATTTGCGGCCATTGAACCTTTTAAGCCTAAAAATTACAAAATTGTATGTAAAAGTATGCACCTGCAAAAAACCGTAAAAAATGGTGTGGGGCGGGACAAGCACATTAAAGGATGTGGGTCTAAGACTTTGGTTTATCCCGAAAAAAGTGCAGGCAAAAAGAGCATATATGAGTGATCATATATGTTCTGCCACCCCTACTTGAAATAAGATTACCCAATTATAAGGTGTATGATATTTGATGAGTGGTTGTAGAAAGGGGTAGGAATAAGTCAAACCTACTAGAATTTTGGCTGACCTATTTATCAAAAATGGTAAGCATGGACTTTTAAAAAAACCTATATATTTATGTTGTAATATGCCTTAATATCTCAAGTGAGAAAAGAAAAGTAAAAAACATATTTAGGTACTGACGATTTTTTGGGCATTTTCACGAATCCATGTGTTAATGGGTCATATTTTGGGCGTGTTAAGGTTTTTTATTTATTATTAATGTTTTTCTCTTTGTTATAATACAAGTTGCAAAAGTGTATAAGGTTGAAATCCTAGTGAGAAGCAAAAAGTAAAAATTATTAGAAATTATAATTATATTTTTGGGATTTTGCAGCCTTTTAAGGTTATCAAAGAGGTTGGTAGATATTGTAAACACATTTGATTTGTTTGATTCTTATATTGAGAGTTGGATAGATTGGGAAACACTTGGGTAGAAATTATGGTTTATTCTTGGGAACTCCAAAAGTTATTTTCTTATAACTCATATTGTAATCTCTTGTAACAACCTTTGAAATATAGTGAATTGGAGAGATGCTTGTTGAGAAATAAGTGTGAGTTGTGTAAGTCTCATATTGCTTGGAAAAGTGTAGGTTGAGCACTTTATAAGTGAGATAACTCATACGCATATCACCTTAATATTTTGGGTGAATATATGGTATCTTTCTCATTTGTTTGGGTGAATCTTTGATCTTTAGGTGAGTTTTAACTCAATGTGGATGCTTCTCCTTCATGATGAACCATCGGTGGCATGAGAGCATCCTTCGAATAAGTGTGAGTTGTATAAGTCCTACATTGCTTGTAAAAGTGGAGGTTAAGCACTTTATAAATGAGATGATTGTCATACCCCCAAGTTCACCTTACCATAACCCTAAAGCATAACATCTATCATACATCATTTCATGTGGATTTAAACCCATAACAAAAGAAAGCAGAAACTCAAAGCATGTTTGTTCATATCTAAGAGCCATAAGATCCCTTGATCTTGTTAGGGTGTACCCAAGCTACCCTAAACCCCAATTTCTCTTTCAATCCCTCTTTGACCTTGTGAGACTACACAAGTCATCCAATTCATCTCTAAAATCCTACTTGGGCTGATGAGCCTTGATTTGGAGCCTTGCTTGTCATCTGGCCATCCAAGGACCTCAACCCTAGTCCTTTGTTTCTTTATGGCTTGTACAAGTCATCAGTTGGATTTATGCTTTGGACTTACCTTTAAGGGAACCCTAATATTCAGACTTTGATCATGCATCAACCTTGTGAAGTACTCCAAGACACCTCTTATACCTCAAACCCTAGCTTGTTTGATCTTGGCCTCTGAGAAACCTTGTGACTCAAAAAACCCTAATTTGTGCCCCTTTGTTTTTATGACATACCTCAATTGACCACCACATCATTCATCAATTCATTCACATTCAATTAAATTTATTTTCAACCATCATCCACCAAACATACATTCATTTCATCCATGGTACAAGTTCTTGGTTTGATTTTGTATCATCAACTTCAATTCATTGGTTTCATCATTGAACATGGCTTATAATCACCTCACAAAGCATCAAGGTTTGTTTTCCATCAAGATATAATCATTTAAGCTTCAAAAATTCATCATGGTGCCTTGGAATTCAAGAGAACTCAAAATTGCATTTTTAGGGCATGTTGGTTGGTCATGTTTTGGCAAGTTTGGCCTACCATTTGGTCCAAACCCCATAACTTTTTCATCTTTTAAGGATCTTCTTTGAGCCAAATGTCCTAATTAAATCCCTATTCAACTTTGTTTCAAGGCCCAAAACCTAATTCATTGAGTAAGGACCTCAAATTATGGATTGACTAAGTTGGTCAAGTTGCCTAGTCAATCCTAGAAACATGTCCATGACCTCCACTTTACACCAATTCCATTTCCACATCACAACTCCTTTTGACCTGGTTCTTTTTGAAACTTGTTAAGGATATGGAAAAGTTCAATTGGCTAAGTTTCATTCAAAATGCACGAGCCAATTTTAAATGGCTCAAGTGTAAAGATAGGGTTTGATCATGGTGCACACAACTAGACCACACCATCCAGATTATGCATATTCATGTTTCAAGTCCTCAATCTTGTTTGTTTCAATCCCATTTAACCTAAGACACATGTTGTAACACATCAAGACACAGAAATGCAAGCCAATTAAAAGAAACAAGGTCACATGTGATCAAACCGAGCCAAAGTCAAAAAGTAAAAATTTCCCAAAATGGATAAAAGCCAAAACCACATCAGCGTATGTTGGGACCACCATAGTCTCACTAAAAGAGTGCCAACTGCATAGCAAAGGGGAAGAGATGGGAATTACAGGCCAAAGGGGGACAACACTTAGCAAGAAAGGTTTTATTTTGGGCATTTTTCGGGCTCCACCCATTTTTGAGAAATCACCTCCAAAACTTCCAGTGAACCACTCCATCACCTTCCCTATAAATAGGGGATCATGTTCCACCCTTTAGCCAATCTTGAAATCCAGAAAAACTCTGCTTCAAACTCACTATTTCTTCCTCCAAAGCAGAGTATCGTGTTTGAACTTTGAAGCATTTCCAACCTCATTTAAAAATTCAAACACCTTCACCCAACCTCCCTAAAGCTACCTGAATCATTGGAACCACTTGAAACCACCTCACCTGAGTTGCTCATACTCATCGGAACCTCAAACTGAAACTGATTTCGATAAGGTAGTTAAATTCATCTTTTCCATCCAAACAAGTTACCATTCCACTCCATTTGGTTCATTGATGTTAAGCCCCACAGTTTGAGCTTCAGATACTCAATATCCATGATTTAATTTTATTTTTAGGTTTAAGTTATCGTTCAAGTTTTTGATAAATACTCCATACTTAGAGCCAATTAACAGATCATGAGTATGGAGAAGGCAACGATGAACATAGTTTGAGTGGAATCCATGTTTGATTCCACTTAAAACCGTGAGTTGCAAAGGTCCAAAAATCTGAAAATCTCAGGGTTGAAGATGATGACTCATTGCTTCGCGCGTTATTTCATGTTCAAATTCGAAATTATGTGTTGTCTTGTTTCTATTAGTTTAGGTGTGTGATGCGTCTCTTGATGCTTGAGTGTTCCCAAGTCAACACGTGTTTTAGTGTTCCCCTATGATCTGACCCTCCATTGTGCTTACTTCCTTTAAGTGACTTAATCTTGTGACCCTGATCCATCTGTGTTTTATTTTTAACTAAGGTGTATTATTTATTCTATTAAACATGCTCATTTTTACCAAGAGCGCTTAGCTCAGTTGGTAAGGGGGTTGACCCATGACCCCAAGGTCAGGGGTCCAACCCCCAATGCCCCATTTGTTATATTTTTCATTCTTTTCCTTTTTATTATTTATTTCATCATTTTTACTTATTTTCTTTTCCACTTTATTTCTATTACTTTTATTACTTATTTCTTTTTTAATCCAATATTTTTCTACATACTCTTCTTCATCACTTTTATATTAATTTTGTCCATTATGTATATTATATTTTATCACTTTTATTTGGACATTTATATCGTTGTTCTTGATGATGGTTGATGACAAATTTATTGATCATGGTGATAGATTTTTAGGGTTGATAAAATATTCAATATTTCAAACATGTCAATGAATGATCAATGGATCATTCATGACACTTTGGGGTTTTGATAGATTGCCCCTATTTAACCATGTCTAAACCATTTGATGCATAGATGAGACCTCACTTGTTGATCCTATTTTGTTGATTCTATTGTGATTAACCATTAACCATTAATACTTGGACTTAAGTGTTTGAACTTGTACATTGTTTTAATTATGAACTTGTAATTATTTGGATGATACACTCTTCCATTCTTCAAATCATTGATAGATGGACTTGGGATTGTATAATTTTCTTTGGTTCAAATCTATTGATAGATGATCATGTATCATCTTCAATACTTTGTATCAATGATAAGTTATCCCTTGATGCGCCATATTTTGAGTCCTTTGAATTGTGGATAGATAATCCCTAGGTATTTATCTTGTTTATTTTGTTTACTAATCATTAACTATTCATTGTTAACCATTGTTATTGTTGACCTAGTTTGTTTATCTTGTGATTTATTTTCTTGTCAACTTATTATTATTGTTATTTACTTTCAAGCACCCATCATCATACATAATATCATTGTACATATACTCTCATGCATCTTTATCTTATTTTCATTTGTTTATTGTCATTCCATACTTAAAAACAACAAAAACATGATAAAATTAAAAGGCCAAAGAAACGCATTCATTTGTGACAATTATTGGACTTAGAGGATTTCATTAGGACCCTTACATGTGGATCTTGCCCTAACTCTTGATCGTAGGCCCTAACTTGGATTTTCATATGTAACTTGCAATCTTTTATTGTAAGAATGACATTCATGGCACTACCCTAGGGAGACATGACTTTAAGACCATTATCCATTTGTTAGCATAGGTCACTTTGCACGCATAAGGCTTTCTCTTGGGTTATCTTACAATGAGACCCTTTATTTCTTGCTTTGTTATCTTGTAAATATCCATTGTATATTACCATTTCATAATCAAAAGCAATAAACTCTTGATCCAACGTCAAGTGGCATTTTCATAATCAAACTCCAAAAAACCATAAAAGTACAATTAGAATTGTGCTCCACGAGCCTTAAGTGGTGGGGAATGCGTAAGGATGGAGCTTTCCTACCCTTACTCTGAGTATTTTGGACACAAGATGCTTGGCTTGTTTGTTTGAAATATCCACCTCCGCCCATAGTCTTTAGTGCAGTTCTAATAAAAAAATCTCTTTTCAAAAACCACAAAAATAACACCAACTCATCAAACCTTATTTTTGCGCCTTAGGGCATCATATCGAAAATCCTTTTTCAAGGTAAAATCAACCAACACACAAATATTTTCTACTCCGAACTACGGAACTCTGATTCTTCATCCCCCGATGAATGATACGTAGGCACAAAGGCCCCAATCCTTGGCGAGCACAATAATAAAAAATCAAAACCTCAATATTTCCCCTTTTCCTAATAATAATAAAGATAAACTTTAAATGATAAATACCCACACACACTGACAACTTAAATGGTTCCTATGGAGTACCATGGATGTGAGGGATGCTAATACATTCCCCTTGCATAATCGACTTTCAAACCCATACTTGGTCGAGACCAATCCTTGTCCATATACATTCTTTGTGTATTTATTTTAAGGGTTTTATCGAATATTTCCCTTTTCCTCTTTTACACGAGGAATAAATCAAATTTGGTGGCGACTCTATGTCATTTCCTTTTTGACATTTGTCAATCAGCTCGCTCATTTTTTTCTCGGTAGCGACAACCTACACACTTATCACCTTAAGGTAATGGGTGAATATGTGGTGTCTATTTTACTTGTTTGGATGACTCTTTGACATTTAGGTGAGTGTTTGACATAATATAAAATTTTCTCCCTCATGATGGCCCATCACTGCTCTCTCCCCCATATGTATATCGATTTTATCAAACTGGATAAATAAATTATTTGTGTTCTCACCTATTACTATTGTATTGCTTAAGGCTATTCATTTAGTTCCCATTATTCTTTGTCTCACACTTCAAATTTCTTAGTGTGATTGAACTCTAAATAATTTGTGTTATGTGATTTTAATTATTCTATCAATTTCCATACAAGTGGCGCATACCGGTGGATAAAGTTATTAAGTTTACAAGTTAGCACCATGCATTCCAAATGGGACATCAAGAAGTTTTTTGGAGACAATACTTCGGATTATCGAAGGTAAAGATGCAATAAATACTAATTCAAAAAGGTGTGTAGAATCATTGAAGGGAGGAACATTTATGCCTTCAATACTTACATAAGTTAAGAAGGCTGAGATGGTTGATAAGGCCAGAACGCCAATATCTTGTGCCCCAAATATAAAATATTAAGGGAAATCGCGACGTAAAAGATTGCGGAAGAGATGTTGGTTAAGCTTGAAACATTATATATGATAGAGTCATTGGTTCGCAAATTGTGTATGAAATAAAAACCCTTTCCTTTATGTATGGTGGAGAATAAAACTATTATGGAGCGACTAATATAATTTCACAAGATCAATGATGATATACGAAATATCAAGGTAAAAGTTCAAGATGGGGACAAGGCTCTACTCTTATTAAGATCATACCCATATTATTTAAACACTTTAAGGATGTTTTTATTTATAGTAAGGAATGAACTGTCACTTTGGAGGAAGTCCAAACAACCATAAGATCAAAGGAGTTATCAAAGTTAAAGGATTTGAAGGTTGAATAAAGTGGTGAAGGCTTAAGTGTATCAAGAGGAAGGAGTGGGAGTAGAGGAATACAAAAATGGAGGGATACAGGTCAAAGTCCAAGTCAAAGTTTTTTGATAAGTAAATGTTTAAATGTTTCACTTGTCACAAAACTAGTTACCTCAAGAAGGATTGTCCTAAAAGAGGAAATATTGGTAATTGTTTAGATTTTAATTTCCTCAGACGAAGATGGTTATGAAAGTGTTGGCGCATTAGTGATAATAAGTTTGGAAAAAGAGAAGAGTTTGGTTATGAACTCAAGTTGCTCTTATCACATATGTCAAAGGAAAGAATATTTTAAAACTTTTGAGCTGAAAGAAGGTGGAGTCATTCGACTGGAAAACAATAAGTCTTGCCAAATTCATGGTATTGGTACAGTCAAACTAAAAATGTAGGATGATCGTGAGTTGCTTCTACGTAATATGAGGTATGTTCTCGAACTTAAGAAAGATTTGTTGTCCATAAGCTTGTTTGATGATCTAGGCTACTGCATTAGAATTGAACGTGGGTGTCATACCCTAAAATTCATCCCACCCTTCACAATGTTCATCTAGGCCACTAACCATAATCATCTGCATATCCTCATAGCCATTCTTTCCATTTGCAGATGCATGGTTCAATACAAGAGAACATGTATCGTGGGATCAAATCTTGGTGCTTGTACCTAGTGGAATCTAGGGTTTCCTAGCAACTTGAGTTGGCTTAATCAACAAAACCCAAATTAGAGGTAACTCTTGAGGCTTGAGTATGTGCTTGTCATTAATGATTCCACTATGGATTCTTAATGAAGAAAAACCTTAATTTGGGGATTCCCTCTTGATCATGGCTCCATAAACCCTAATTATGGCTACCACTCCTTGTGTGTACATCTAACCCCAATGTCATCTGACTATCCATCATCCATTGTGTTTGATTCATCAGATTGGTCAAGATTCATCCATAACCACTCGTTCATGGACATTCATGTTGGTTCCTTGTTTTTGATTCTATTCACTTCATGGTCATATGTGATCACCTTGTGTTTGTTTATCTCCATTGGTTAAGTCCAAGTCCATAGTCCCATAACTTTCATTTGTATTCATCCATAGCATTTCATCTGGTCATTTTAAGTACATTGATCATGCCTTGCTCAGGTTCATTCCATCAGGTCATTTTAAGTATGTGGTTCATTCTTCATTTCATCTGGCCATTGGTCACAAATCCACTTCATGCCATTGGTGCTTGGTCCATGAATCTTTGGCTAGGTCCTAGTTCATTGTATATCTTAGTCCTTGCTAAGATCTTGGGTTTATTCTCACCATTGTCCATTCAAGTTAATTCAAGCCATGTTATTGTGATTCATTCAAGTCATAGTCATGTTCATCATTCAAGTTAATCCAAGTCATGTCCATAGTCAATTACAATACATGTTCAAGTTAACTCAAGTCATGATTCATCAATGCATTCAAAGACCAAATTCCATCTATTCAAGTCATACAATATTCATTCAAATACAAATGTAAATTTCATTCAAAAAAAACTCAAACTCCATTACACAAATCATTACAAATTTTCATACATTACAAAAATTACAACAAAAAAACATGTTTACCAAATGTTGACTTTGGTCAACATTTGACTTTTTGGTCAACTTTGACCAAAGTCAACCCAACCACTTTACATCCCAAAAAAAACCTAAATCCCAATCCTAAATCCTAAATTCCTTCTTGATCTTTGCCTTTTGTCATTGGTGCTTCAAAGGCCAAACTTGGTGTCATCCATTTTTTGCATGTCGTGTCTATAATCCATTATACAAGTCTTGGATCACATGAATGCATGAACCTGATCAATAATCCACATACAAGATGCAATGCAATGCAAGCCACAAATCTGCAATCAACCACAAGTCAGAATCAAAACAAATCCATGGCCATGCTACAAAGAACCAACATTACCTGTTGCAGACCATATTCATGGCATGTTGCACAATATAAACCTCCAATCAATCAGCAACTGAAACACACCAATAACCATAGCACCATGAAGTAAGGCACATATAAACCCAACTACAACATCATGACAGTATATCAGAACCACTTCACAAGCCTAACACACAATGCAATGCAGCCTAACCAATGTTGCACCATAAGCAAAGCTTCCTGCAAAACCACACACCATGACATACCATCCTGGAATGCATCAGAAGCAGACAACACAAGAACATGCCATGGTCTAAAGTCTGCAACATCAAAATGCAACGTGCAACATGAAGCAGGGTCCAACCATGTCAATGCTAACAAACATAAGATCTGCAGCAACATGAGCAAAGTAACATCAAGGTTTTGAGCAGCAACATGAGCAAGACTTAACACACCCTGCCACAAATCAGCATGGCAAACGCAACAAAGTAGTATAACCCAAACCAAACTTAACATAGAAATAACAAGGCAATAACATGGTTGGGCTAGCAATCAAACATGCCAATGTCGAAGCGAAGTAATGTAGTAGCAATCGTAATGCAACAACAAATCTGCAGAATAAATCCCAGTTACCAACATGTTTTTCACGTGACTTTAAGATGGTTGATTAAAATTCATAAATCTTCATTTTATTCACAATTAAATCGGAGCAATTTCCAGCTGGATAAGTCATGTTAGAGTCATAACAGGTTCCAATTCCTTCCCCAATCTACCCCTTGGATCACCCTATAAAAGCAATCATTGACAATCATTGGGTCGACTAAGCATTCCCTCTGACACCCTTCAGGATCCTCTCTCTCTCAGAAAATCTTTGAGTCATCACCATCACCATACGCTTTGCACCATAGCTATTAGAGCTTCAATCTCTGAAGCTCTAAATAGTTAAGCATAGTCCTCTCACCATACACTCTGCATCATCAGAATTTTTTGAACGAGAGAGTGAGGTGATTGAGAGGGTTTGCGTGTGTGTGGATCCAGTGACTGGATCTCTTCCCCTTGCTTCAGTTTGGGGACCGGTTGGACCTCAGGCCCAATCGCTTTCCTTCCAGCACCTTATTTTACTGGATACACCTCCCTGGATTTAGGCTCAGGACCTTGGGACTCCCTGCACCTAGCCATGGATCCACCCTGGTTTTGGTCCATAAACCCCTTTGTCTTGCTATTATTTTGGTTTATTTATCTTGCTTGTTTTCTTGCCTATCCTTTTTTAATATCTTTTGATATTGTGCATTGTAGATCTTGATTTCCATCATCTCATCATCTTGATCTTATTTTCAATTGCATTTAACTTGATATAAATGCTTAATTCTTCATTTTTTATTACAAGTTAACCACTAATTACTAATTTCTAACGTCTAATTACTAAGTTTTATTCTATTTATTTTAATTTGTTTTGATGGCTTGATTGATTATTCTTCCATGCTTCAATTCATTGATAGATGGACATTTCAGATGATTTAATCTTCTTTGATTCAAACCTGTTGATAAATGATCATTGGATCATTTTTGACACTTTTAATCATTGATAGGTTATCCCTTAATGCGCCATATTTTGAGTCCTTTGATTTGTGGATAGATAATCTCAAGTAATCGTTCTTTTTATTTTCAAATTGACTTCTACATCTAACTTCTAACATTTACCTTAGGCACTCTAACCTTTATTTTACATTCTTATCATTTATCTTAAGTTCCTAACTATCATCTATCATTATTATTCACTTTATCTTCATATCATTTTGATCTTTAATTCCTTTACTTTGTCATATAATATAAAACGAATAAAAACACGATAAAATGGAAAAGATTAAAAAGACCTAATTTGAGGACTATTGGACTATGGACTTGGTGTTTAACCTTAACATTGGACATGGAGTATTATGGACCATATGTACCTTGTGTATGACATAATCTTGGAGACTTAGAGAACTTGTTTGTACCCTTGCTTTTAGACCTTGGACTTTTGTGATTGACCTATGTAACTTGGAGTCTCTTTGGACTTGTAATCTTTCATTACAAGAGAGCATTCATGGCACTCCCCTAGGGAGGCATGCTTTGTAATTCCATTATTCACTTGTTAACTTATGACACAACGCATGCACAAGGCTTTCTCTTGGAATACCTTACTGTTGGTGTAAGCCCTAGAGGCCAATACTTTTGGTACTTGTATCGAATTATTTATTAATAATAAAAGGCTTTTTCTTTATTATGTTTGTTTAATAAAGTCCCTAGAATAGCTAGTCCGTTTAATGTATCGAGTATGACTTAATCATGAGATCACATTAAACATAAGGACACTATTCTTAAAGTATTCGTAGTCGAGCTTTATTGTGAAGTGGGATAACATTAAAGCATGAAGACTATTATGTTTATAGACTGATGATCACATCTCATGGATCATGGATAAGGAGTTATCAAGTCTTAAACATAGGTATGAATATTAAGAGTAATATTTATACTGGATTGACCCGCTATGAGAATACTATATAGAATGTTATGCAAAGTGTCATAAGTTATTCTCATGGTGATAATGCTGTATTCCACCCTTCGACCTGAAACCACTATGGACCCTAGATGTAGAGTGGAGTGCCTTATTGCTGATCAAACATTGTCCGTAATTGGATGACCATAAAGACAGTTGATGGGTACTCCACGAAACATGCTAAGGGACATGAGTGACCTAGATGGAATTTGCTCATCCTGCGTAATAGGATAAATGTCTATGGGCCTAATATTGAATTGGACAAGGATGACACGGTTTATGCCTTGTGTTCAATATAGACATAAGGGCAAAAGGGTAATTGTACACATAAGTATTATCACAGAAGGATTTGTCAGATCACATGACATTTTCGTGTCTTGGGTAGCAGTGATGTGTTGCTAGATACCGCTCACTGTTTATTATGCTAAATACGTGATTTAATATAATTACCAATGTCGCGAAAACCTACAGGGTCACACACAAAAGGACGGATTGATGAGAGATAGAGTAACTAAGGAATACCGTAATGTACGGTGTACTTAAGTGAATTGTAGAACATCGTAAGGTACGGTGTACTTAAACAGAATACGAAATATGGTAAGGTACCACGCGCTTAAGTGATTTTGGCATATTATAAGATATGGGCCACATACACTTAGTGGGCTTTTTAGCTTGCAGCCCACACAAGTTGTTCTATAAATAGAACCCTTGTGTAGAAGCATTAGTGCAGTTGCAATTTCGTTTCTCTCTCTCTAACTCAAAGCCTTCATTCGTAGCAGCTAGCACTGAGATTGAAGGAATCTGTTCGTGTGGACTGAGTAGAGGCGTTGTCATTGTTCAACGTTCGTGATCGCTCCGTAGATCTGCATCAAAGGTTACAATCGCCACAAGAGGTAATGATTCTATCACTGATCATGCCCATTCGTAAGGATCATTAAAGGAGAAATTTTAAATTCCGCTGCGTTTGGGATCGCCCTTCTCCTTCACTTACAACGAGACCCTTTATTTCTCGTATCAATCCCTTGTATTTTTTCATGTATCCACCTCCCTATTTTGGTGTACTTTTTACTCATTTTCCTTTGCCTGTTGTTGCTTGTTAACCAACCTTAGAAGTTAGGATTGTCACCATTATGAAACAATAAAACAAACCCTTGATCCAATGTCAAGTGGTCTTTTCTCAAATCAAATTCAAAACACAATAAATTATGATTATGATTATATGCCACGAGCCTTAAGTGGTGGACAAGGAATGAGAATGGAGCTTTCCTACCCTCATTCTGAATATTTTGGACACAAGACGCTTGGCTTGATAGTTTGAAATATTCACCTCTACTCATAGTCTTTAGTGCAATCCCAAGTAAAAAACACTCTCTTTTCAAAACCTAAAATCAATATCAACTCATCAAACCTTTTGTTTTGCGCCTGAGGGAATCACTTCAAAAATCCTTTCAAGGTATAAAATCAACAAAACAAACAAACATTTTTACCACGAACTACGGGGCTCTTATTTCTCACTTCAACAAGTGAGCATACGTAGGCACGAGGGCCCAAATCATTGGCAAGCACACTAATAAAAAACCCATTTTCACTTTGTAAACCTTTAGCAAGTAAGTATTAAGATAACGACACTAATTCAAGCATAGACATCCTAGATGGTTCCCATTGAGTATAATGGATGTGAGGGGTGCTAATATTTTCCCCTTGCATAACCGACTTCCGAACATGTTCATGGTTGCGATGACCATTCTTTTGGGTTTTTCTCGATATTTTCCCTTTCCTCTTGGAATAAATAAAATCCGATGGCGACTCTGTATTTTTTGCATAGGGATAGATGGCGACTCTGCTCAGGATTATTCCCTAAGCAAGTCAAGCCTAGTTTAGGTAGCCTTCATCACATGTTTAAATGTTTATCTTTCCGCTTTATTTGCTATTTATGTTATCTTCCTCATTACTTCCCTTATTATCTTATTTGTTTTGTGGCTCCATAATGGTGTGGTAGTGATGGGTACTACCTTGATTGCAAGAAACCTTGTGGGAAAGACTCTCTACCTGAGTCTAAAGTGAAAGCTTGAGATAAGAGAGGTTAAGTAGTATGGGCCACCAAGAATCTTTTCTCGTAAGGGTCAATACAAGAACCTTGTTTAAAGTAGATTCTTTTGAGAATATTGACGACCATCAAGCTTTTGGCGTAAGCGATCAATGTTTTCATTAGGATCCATGACTCAAAGGACCTTTATAAAACCTTGAACATTTGGCTAACTAAGATTGATGGTCGCGTAGTACGGGTCCCCGAAATGATTTTCTCGCGAGGTTCGGTACGAAGATCTCACTCAGAATAGATTTTCTTGATGGAGTTGTCACCTAGCAAGTAAATTGATATAAGTCGCAAACAGTCAAGGAAATTCGTGACTTTGAGACCCTTGTCTAGAACCCAATGTCGAAGGTCACGTATTGCGGGTCCTCGGGAAGATTTTCTCGTGTGGATCGGTACGAAGACCTCACCTAGAATAGACTCATTTGATGGAGTTGTCGACTGGCATGGTTTTTCCGTAAGCGGAAAACATTCATATGAATCCATGACTCTGGGTTTCCTGTTTAGAACCCTATATCATACCTCGTGAAATCCCTAATATGGAAAGCAATCAATGTTATCCTCCATTTGTACCTCGAACCTATGAAACTATGTTTGCGTAGTTATTCAACTTAGGAAGCCATGCTTGAGTATTGTTCATCCATGCATTATAATCATAAACGATACAAACGAAAGCTCTTAGTATCTGGTGTTTATTACAGGAACCTTCAAAGACATTTGCCAAAGTAATCATGAATCCTCCACCCAAAAAAAGCACATTTTATTTCCGATACAAAGAACCTCAGATGGACAGCTTGAAGGCCTTCAGTTTTAGATTGACGCCCGTCAAATACAAGTTATATACAGCTTATGGGAATATTCTTGACCTATTTATTAAGAAGGTGGACTATGGAGCTCTTACTACTTTGGCTCAGTATTACGACATCCTTTTGAGGTGTTTCACTTTCCCCGACTTACAGATAGCTCCCACCTTGGAAGATTTCGAGAGCATTTTGGATCGACCTATTAGAGATCATAATCCTTTCCCAAAGATGGAAAAAGATTTCACTATACCCAAATTAGCAACAATGTTAGATCTTGATGTGAGTGAATTGGTTGCCAATTGGGCGCCTGAGGGGGTTATCAAAGGGTTCGCAGGGAAGTTTTTGGAAGGCCACGCCTGGAAGTTTGCTAAAGAATAGAAATGGGAATCATGTGTTACAGTCTTGTCACTATTGATTTATGGAATCGTTTTATTTCCAAACATTGACAATTCCATAGATCGCTCAGTGGTAGAGATCTTGTCTGGCAATCCAGTGCCTTTCCTCTTGGAAGACTTTACCATACTTTCCACACTCGTCATGAGAAGAAAGGTGGGACTTTCCTTTGTTGTGCTCTATTGTTGCACATGTGGATGCAAACCCATATGCCGCAAAAGGGTCCTTTTGTCTCCAACGATATTTCATGGCCTCAAAATTTTGGTTCACTCTCCGTCAGTGCTATTCAATGATACAAAAGGGAATGGGAAACCAAAGACATCATTCTCAAGTGTGGGGGATTTCCTAATGTACCTTTGATAGGGACATGTGGTTGCATCAATTACAACCCTGTATTATGCATGAAGCAGTTTGAGCATACAATGAACGGCCCTCCTGAGGATAAAGACCCGGTGTCGTTTGTCATCAATGATATTGATCCACTCAATCATACTGTAAGGAAAGTGAGAAAAGCTTGGACAAAGATTGTCAGAAGTGGTCCAGAACTAGGGAAAAAGAACGCCATTGCAAAAGATCCATATGTATAGTGGGTAAGGGAAAGAGCTCAAATAGCCAAAATCCCTTTCTTCTTTGAGTCCTCGTCCTTCCCTCAAGTACCAGAGCCTGAGCCAATCTTACAAGAGGATGTTGAAAAACTTACTATAAGATTAATAAGCTCGAATTAGAGAACATTCTGCTATGACTCCAACTCATTAAAGAGAAGCAAAAGAATAAGGTTTTGGAAGATGAGAGTAGGGAGGTAAAAACCCAGTATGAAAATAGCAAGAAGAGAGACAAGGAAGAGAAAGGGAAGAAAAGTGGGTCGGTGGTGCTCTCCGAGGAGAAAATTCATAACTTAGTGGTTGTAATAATGAATTGGATTGAGCCTGGCACATCGTCTGAGACCTGGAAAAAACTCTAGAGTTGTCCAACTTGGCCAAGAATAGTGCACGAGATGACTATGAAGCTCAGATCCGTGAATTAAAGAAGACCAACAAGGAGTATCAGGATCACGCATCCCGTGAGAAATTGGATAAGGAGAAGATACATCGAGCCTAACTTCATGAGAAGTTTCGGTTAGGAAGAGCCTGTGAGCAAATCTAAAACATGAAGGTAGGAATTCTTGATGAAGCCTACCAAGAGTTGAGAAACAACTGCCAATATTGGGAAGATGCTTATCGAAGAATTGGAGGTGCCATACCTGAAAGAGATACCATTATTAGGAACTTGCAGGGTCTCTATACAAAATGGAAGAACATGTATACGAACATGGTTGTTTTGACCAACTACGCTCTTCAGGATTTCCCCGACTAGATGAAAGATGTCGATCTAATCATGTGTCCAAAGAACACTCTCACCAAGTCTACAACTTCGTGAAGTTTTGTAAGAAGACTTTGGCCGAACTAATTATCGATGTTGAATCTCTTCGCAAGTATCAAGGTGTCACTTTCCAAGTTAACTTGTAACTTATATTTGTTTTCAGTTCAAAAAGGGTTGTCTCTATAACTTACTTGTACTTGTTATGCTGATTCCAAAAAAAATGAATGAGGTTTTATGTTTCCTCCTTGTGTTTGCTTTTATTTTTTATTGCAATGCCAAATGTCTAATGGTTATCTACAATGAATAACACAACAACTAAGAGCTTTGCCAATAAAAATGATAAAACCAAAACATGCATCATTCTGGATAACATAAAGCAAAACAAGTGACTTACCACTTGACCTTTTTCCATTCAGAAACAACAAACTGACTTCTTGACATCAATATAATACCCAAAGTAAGCAAAAACCACTCATGGAACAGCTCGAGCAAAATCAGAATGCCTTGAGAGAAGAGATATTCAGTATGCATGCCCATATGGGGCAACTGATAGATAAAATCCAAGTTATGGTCAGGGGCCATGGAGCTATTGCTAGGGGTCAGGAGGAACTCCGTCAAGCCAACCAGAGGGTTGTTGCTGTTACCAACCCTCTTACACCTATACCTTCTAATCCTGTTGTGCAAATCTCTGTGGGTCCACCTGTGGGCATGCCTCCATCTATGGGAGGAGGTCCAGTAAACCAAAATGTTGTTCACACTGTCAATCCTCCTGTCTTCGAAGTGGATGATCTGAGCGATGCTTTCTTTAATCCAAGATATGAATTGGTCTATGATACTTTTGTACCAACAAGTGTTGAGATAGAAAGGGAGTATTGTGCCATATAAGAGAAGATGAAGGCTATGGAGGGGTCCAAAGCTTTTGGGCTAGATGCTGCTGAGATGTGCCTAGTGCTTGACGTCCAAATACCTACTAAGTTCAAAGTCCCTCACTTTGAAAAATACAAGGGGCTCAGTTGTCCCAAAACACATGTCCGAGCATACTGCCGAAAGATGAACGCTTACTCTAGTGATGAGAAGTTACCCATGCACTTATTCCAAGATAGCCTTAGTGGGGCCTCATTGGAGTGGTATATGCAGTTAGAGAGTACGTCTATCCAAACATGGAAGGAATTGATGTGGCATTCCTTAAACATTATCACTATAATATAGACATGACTCTGAATTGGACCCAACTCCAAAGCTTGACACAGAAAATTGATGAGTCATTTAAGGAGTATGACCAATGTTGAAGAGAGTTGGAAGCTAGAGTCCAACCTCCTCTCATTAAGAAGGAGCTGGTTGACATGTTCATAGGCACCCTTCAAGGGCCTTATTTGGAAAAATTGATAGGAAGTACTTCTGCTGGATTTTCATATTTGGTGGTTGTCGGAGAAAGGATTCAGAATTGGGTAAAAAGTTGTAAGATTCAGAGTGTTGTTGGTTCGTCTAATGGGACAAAGAAACCCTACGTTGGTTTCACCAAGAAAAAGGAGGGAGAAACCAATAATGCATTAGTCGCTAGGGGAAAGGGGCAAATGTATCAAGCGCCTTATCAATAAGTAGTTGTCATGGCACCTGGGTCGTACCAACAACAACCTTATACCATCCCTGCAGAACAGAATGTTAGTCAAAAATCGGATCCATACCAATAACCCTGCACTCGTTAACAACAATAATACTATCAACCCGGTCAACAGAGGCAGAGGAAGCCAAAGAGGAAGTTTGATCCCATCCCTATAACTTATGCTCGTTTACTTTCATATCTGCTCAAGGGTTCTTTGGTACATTTAAGGGAGTTGAAGCCTCCAACTATTATTCCTCCTAGATATTATGCGAAAGCTCATTATGAGTTCTACTTAGGGGCACCTCGTCCATACGATTGAGAATTTCAAGGCTCTCAAACACAAGGTACATGATTTGTTTGATGCTAAGGTCATTACGTTCATGCCGAATGGTCCTAATACCAACAACAATCCTATGTCACCTCATGCTAACCCTTCCGTAAGTGTATTGGAAGATTACGAAGGTAAAAGGATGATGTCCAATGTGAACAAGATAATAACTCTGTTGGCTACTGTCAAGGAGAAATTATTGATGAACAAGATATACCCTGGTTGTGATGTGTACTGTGAAGATTGCTTAATGAATCCTTAAGCATGTGGAAAGTTGAAGAATGGTAGTCAGGAATTGATAAATCAAGGGGTTATGATAGTAGAAAATCTACCTACCGTGGATGATGGGGATACTGTTGAGATCCCTTATGATCTGACTCGTGTGCCTATCGAGATTCCATATGATCTGATGACAATACCTACAATAGCATATCCGGTTACACCACATGTAATTATTGTACCTTCTTCATTCTCTTTTGACAGTATAAAGGTTGTGCCATGGAATTACGACTCCATGGTCTATATTTATGGATAGAAATTAGAAGAAGAACATATGGATTCTAATGAAGCTAGTGCGAATATTACTGGAGATGGGGGCATAACTCGAAGCGGTAGAGTATTTGCACCAACACCTCCCTCAAATAATAACAACCAAAGATATTTGAGCAAAAACCAAGGTAACAAAGTGGTGAATGATGATCAAGGGAAGAACGCAGCTCAGAAAGTAACTCCTACTGACGAAGTTGAGGAATTTACTACCTGAGTAAAAAGTTCACCGACTATGAAAGCAGGTATTCATTGCTCAAGTAGACGTGTTATGCACTGGCTTAGGCTGCCAAGCGCTTAAGACAATATATGCTAACACATACAACTATCTTGATCTCCAAAATGGATTCGATTAAGTACATTTTTGAGAAGCCTGCTCTAACAGGAAGAGTTTCTCGTTGGCATATGGCACTAACAGAATATGACATCCAGCATGTCATGTAGAAAGCCATCAAATGTAGTGTGTTGTTTGATTATCTAGCGCATCAACCCATGGAGGATTATCAGCCTATGCGTTTCGACTTCCCTGATGAAGAAATTATGTTCATTAGAGATTACAGCATCCCCGGTCTGGAGGAAGGACAAGAACTAGGATCGCGATGGACGATCATGTTCAATGGTGCTTCCAATGCCCAAGGAAATGGAATTGGGGCAATAATCACCTCTCCAACTGGCTTTTATCTACCTTTCACTACAAGGTTGTACTTCAATTGCACTAATAATATGGTGGAATATGAAGCGTTCATTTTCACCTAGAAGCAGTTATTGATCTAAGGATCAAGATTCTTGAAGTCTATGGAGATTCGACTTGGTAATCATCCAGATTAAGGGAGATTGGGAAGTTCGTGATTACAAGTTGATCCCGTATGAAGAGCATGTCTTGAAGTTAATCCCATACTTCGATGAGATTACATTTCACCATATTCCTCTAGGGTAAAATTAACTGGAAGATGCCTTAGCCACCTTGGCATCCATGTTTAAGGTCAAGTGGAAGAATGAAGCGCCATCTATTCGCATTGACTACATGGATGAACCAGCATACTGTTTGGCAGCCGAAGAAGAATCTAATGGCCATCCCTGGTTTCATGATATTAAGAGGTATCTGGAAAAGCAAGAATATCCATAGAATGCATCCATTACAAATAAGAAATACCTATGAAGGCTCTCAACTAAGTTCTTTTTAAGCAGAGATGTATTGTACAAGAGAAATTATGACTCGGTCCTGCTCAGATACGTGGATAGACATGAAGTAGACCAAATCATAATTGAAATTCACGAAGAATCCTTTGGGACGCACGCCAGTGGGCACACCATGGTTAAAAAGATCTTAGGGGCTGGATGTTATTGGATGACAATGGAGGTTAACTGCTATCTTCATGTGCAGACATGTCATAAATGCCAGATATACGTTGATAAGATACATGTGCCACCAGTTCCCATTAATATCTTGACGTCACCTTGTCCTTTTTCTGTGTGGGGCATTGACGTAATCGTACGTATTGAGCCAACTTCCTCGAATGTGCATCGCTTTATCCTTGTGGCCATTGGCTACTTCACCAAGTGGGTGGAAGTAGTCTCGTATGCAAATGTTACAAAGCAAGTGGTTGCTCACTTCTTGAAGAAGGAAATTATATGTTGTTATGGGGTCCCAAATAAAATCATTACTGATAATGCTTCTAACCTCAATAACAAAATTATGAAGGAATTGTGCAGAGACTTCAAGATCGAACACCACAATTCCTTTCTATACCATCCAAAGATGAATGGTGTTGTTGAGGCAGCCAATAGAACATCAAAAAGGTCTTCCTAAAGATGGTAGAAACGTACAAGGATTGGCATGAAATGCTACCATTTTCTTTTCATGGCTACCGTACTTCGATATGTACCTCCACTAGGGAGACTCCATTCTCTCTTGTGTGTGGCATGGATGCAGTACTTCCCATAAAAGTGGAGATCCCTTCTTTAAGGATATTAACGGATGTTAAATTAAATGAAGTCGAATGGATACAAGAAAGATTAGATCAGATTAATCTCATTGATAAGAAACGCCTAGCATCCATATGTCATGGTCAATTATATCAGAGGCGGTTGAAAAGGATGTTCGACATGAAAGTTCATCCTCAAAATCTCGAGGTTGGAGACTTGGTATTAAGAAAGATTCTTCTGATTCATTCGGATCCACTAGGAAAATGGTCTCCTAATTATGAAGGTCCATATGTTTTGATAAAGGTCTTCTCTAGAGGAGCCTTAATCTTATCAACTATGGATGGTGAAGATCTACCATCCCCAGTGAATGCAGACACAGTTAAAAAATACTTCGCCTAATGAATCCGCTAAGTTGATCACCCCAATGGGAAACTTAGGCAAAAATGGGTATCCTGGTGGACCACAAAAAGAAAGGTCCAGGAAAAAATTAGGGATAAGACCAAAAGAAATAAAAGAACCCGCTAAGTTGATCACCCCAATGGGCAACTTAGGCAAAAATGGGTATCTCGGTAGACTGAAAAACCAAAAAGGACGGTCTAAGAAAAAATTAGGGATTTGAAAGGCAAGAAGCTACGGTCTACAAAGGATTCATACATTCGTCACTACAAACATGGAAACCTTGAATGGGAAGAATCAATCAATCACCTTATTCTAAGGCGAAGAAAGAGGATCTCCAAGGATATATGGATTATAGCAGAGTGGGAACTCAATGGATATTCGAGCCATTGCCATTGTATTTTCCATTTTTCCGCAATTACCTCTTTAAGGAGTTGCTTCCTTTTGTAAATCACCCATTTATGGGTTCTTCATCAATAAAAAGTGCTTTCATCAAATATGCTCAATATTTTTACTTTTTCTGCTTGTTTGCAAAGATGTGAATTTATTTGTTAATAAACAATGCTTTGAAAACTTTAGGGAATAACAATAAAGTATTTAAAGAGAACATGAGGTTATTTTTCTTCTAAAATTGTCAGAAGGATAACCACGGTTTCCAAACAATGTGTTTCAGTTCATGAGGAAATCCTAATTATTCTTAGACTCTCTTTGACTTTGAGGGTCCTCAAGATGGGTAGCTTTTAGCTTGTTGGCTCCAACCTAGCTTGGACGCTCTAGAGGATCCAAGCCTTGCTAGAGAATTCTCATGGTGTCTGAGGAAACCATGATGTCGAGAATTCAGATCCTTACCCTATAAAACCAAACCAAAAGCCCAATCATACTTGGTAACCCCAAGTCCAGACCATTGCATAAACTGCATTCGTATCTCGCATAAGCAATCATTCATTGCATATCATTGCATCATCGAAGTGCGTAACATATTCCATCGAAGTGGAGCATTATGTCATGCAGAAAAAATATGAATAACTATATGAAAGTCTTTCTCGAAAGAATAAAATAAGTCTACGCTGAGATATTCTTCCTCCCTAGTTGATAACATCATCAGGAACTCTCGAGAGGTGTTCCCGGTAGGCTTTCTGAAGCATCCCCTCTTCCTTGCCTTTTGCAAGTACGTTATGACCTTTAGTCAATCGCTTGCCTTTTATAATCCCCTATTTGGCTTGTAACAACGCTCTTGGCCTTTTGCATGAGAAGAGTTTTATTAAAACAACTTACCTTTTATAAGAATTCCCCTGCCTTTTGCATGGGATATTTCTCTCAGCTTACTACTCCTAAGTACCCTCTGCCTTTTGCAAAGGAAATACCTCTTATATCTTACTTACCTTTCGTAAATCCCCTCGGCCTTTTGCTCGAGGATTTCTACTCCCAGAACTCATTACCTTTTGTAAGTTCCCCCCTGCCTTTTGCATGGGAAAACATTCTATTGCTGAGGAGTTGTTGCTACCTTTTTCATAAGATAACTATCCTTACTAGCTTTCTTCTTAACCTTTTGTTGAGGAGTTTCTCGTTGCCTTTTGCATGAGAAATTATTTCCACCTTCACGTGTCTTCTTAACCTTTTGTTGAGAAGTTTCTGATTACCTTTCATACGAGAAATCCATTCTAGTTTTCTTCTTAACCTTTTGTTATGGAGTTCTCACTACCTTATGTATGAGAATCCCCAGCAGACCTTGTGTCGAAAAGTTCACAGTACCTTTCGTATGAGAATATCATTCCCACCTTTTTTCTTAACCTTTTGTTAAGGAGTTCTCATCACCTTTTATATGATAAATCTACCCATCTTTCTTCTTAACCATTTGCTAGGAAGTCCCCATTTGTCACTCGCTAAGGAGTCATTGCTACCTTTGCACGAAAGAAACATATTCCCCAGCAAAGCCGTCTAATGCCCTCAGCTTTCTCCTTGACCTTTTGTTAAGAAATTCTCATTTCCCTCAGCATGAGAAATCACATTTACCTTTGTGTGCTTTCTTAACCTTTTGTTGAGGTGTTCTCATATGCCTTGTGCATGAGAAAGTACTATACTTTTTGCTTGCCTTTTACGAGTCTCCTCTACCTTTTGTAGCAGGGAGTTTAACCATCTCTTAGTCGAGTTGGTTTCCTTTTGCAAGACGTTGTTCTACCTTTTGTAGAAGATTTCAGTATCAGTTATACACCCTCTATTACTTGTCTTGTTGCAAGCACGTGGGTTTACTTTTCGAAATCATGTGGGAATACCTCGATCACCAAGGAATGCCAAATCTTTTCAGTGGAGGCAGAAAAAGAAAAAAAAAGACCGAAAAGAAAAGAAAACAGAGTCAATCATACTGCATTAGCACATTGCATACTTCATGCATATCTAACCTCTCATAATTACCCGTCTCCCAATAACGTTTCAATCCCTAGCAGTTGCTCAACATAAAATCCAGTTTGTTCATCTGATATCCCAGTGAAGAAATTCATTGAGACCTATCCTCACATTACATTCCATTTGTTCATGGTAGGCAAATTTTTCGATATTTTAGTATTTAATCCCCTCCTACCTCGAATGTCAGAAAGTCATTGATATACGTACATTCAGGTCAAATGAGATTAAATAGGGGCAGTTGTCATACCCCAAAATTCACCTCACGCTTCATAATGTTCATCTAGGTCACTAACCCTGATCATCTGCATATCCTCATGGTCATTCATTTAATTTTCATAGGCATGGTTCAATATAATAGAACAAGTATCTTGGTTTCAAAGCTTGGTGTTTGTACCTAGTGGAAACTAGGGTTTCCCAACAACTTCAGGTGGCTCAATCAACCAAACCCTAATTAGAGGTAACTCTTGAGGCTTGAGTATGTGCTTGTCATTAATGATTCCACTGTGGCTTCTTGATGAAGCAAAACCCTAATTTGGGGATTCCCACTTGATCATGGCCCCATAAACCCTAATTATGGCTACCATTCCTTGTGTGTACACCTTACCCTAATGCCATCTGATTATCCATCATCCATTGTGTTTGATTCATCTGCTTGGTCAAGATTAATCCATAACCACTTGTTCATGGCCATTCATGTTAGTTACCTGTTTTTGATTCTATTCACTTCATGGTCACACTTGATCACCTTGTGTTTGTTTGTGTCCATTGGTTAAGTACATAGTCCTATAACTTTCATTTGCATTCATACATACCATTTCATCATGGATGAAATTTTGGGGTATTACACCATGCGCTTAAGTGATTTTCGTATATCATAAGATATGGCCACATACACTCAAGTGGGCGTTTTAGCTTACAACCCACACAAGTGGTTCTATAAATAGAACCCTTGTGCATAAGCATTGGATTAGATGAAAATTTCATCTCTCTCTCTCTCTCACACATACACGCGCGCGCTTAAAGCCTTCATTCATAGAAGCTAGCACTGATACTAGAGGAATCCATTCGTGTGGACTGAGTAGAGGCGTTGTCACCATTCAACATTCGTGATCACTCCCTAGATCTGCATCAAAGGTTTCAATCGCTACAAGAGGTAACGATTCTATCACTGATCATGCCCATTTGTAAGGATAACTAAAGGAGAAATTTTTTAAATTTTGCTGCATTTTGGATCGCTATTCTCCTTCAATATCATGGTGTGTGGTTTTGCAAGAAGCTTTGCTTATGGTGCAACATTCTTTAGGCTGCATTGCATTGTGTGTTAAGTTTGTGAAGTGGTTTTGATGTACTATCATGATGTTGCAACTGGGTTTATTTGATTTTGACTTGTGGTTGATTGTAGATTTATGGTTTGCATTGCATTGCATCTTGTATGAGGCTTATTGATCAGGTTCATGATGTACACCTTACCCTAATGCCATCTGATTATCCATCATCCATTGTGTTTGATTCATCTGCTTGGTCAAGATTAATCCATAACCACTTGTTCATGGCCATTCATGTTAGTTACCTGTTTTTGATTCTATTCACTTCATGGTCACACTTGATCACCTTGTGTTTGTTTGTGTCCATTGGTTAAGTACATAGTCCTATAACTTTCATTTGCATTCATACATACCATTTCATCTGGTCATTTCAAGTACATTGATCATGCCTTGCTTAGGTTCATTTCATCTGGTCATTTCAAGTATATGGTTCATTCTTCATTTCATCTGGCCATTGGTCACAAATCCACTTCATGATTTTGGTGTTTGGTCCATGAATCTTTGGTTAGGTCCTAAATCATTGTATATCTTGGTCCTTGCAAAGATCTTGGGTTCATGCTCATCATTGTCAGTTCAAGTTAATTCAAGCCATTTTACTATGATTCATTCAAGTCATAGTCATGTTCATCATTCATGTTATTCCAAGTCATGTCCATAGTCAATTACAATACATGTTTAAGTTAACTCAAGTCATGATTCATCAATGCATTCAAAGACCAAATTCCATCTATTCAAGTCATACAAGATTCGTTCAAATACAAATGTCAATTTCATTGAAAAAAACTCAAATTCCATTACACAAATCATTACAAATGTTCATACATTACAAAAATTACAAAAAAACATGTTGACCAAATGTTGACTTTGGTCAATAGTTGACTTTTTTTTCAACGTTGACCAAAGTCAACCCAACCACTTTACATCCCTAAAAAAAACTAAATCCCAATCGTAAGTCCAAAATTCCTGCTTAATCTTTGCCATTTGTCATTGGTGCTTCAAAGGCCAAACTTGGTGCCATCCATTTTTTGCATGCCATGCCCATAATCCATTACATGAGTATCCGACCACACGAATGCATGAACCTGATCAATAAGCCTCATACAAGATGCAATGCAATGCAAACCATAAATCTACAATCAACCACAAGTCAAAATCAAAACAGAGCAATGGTCATGCTACAAAGAACCAACGTGACCTACTATAGACCATATTCATAGCATGTTGCACAATATAAACCTGCAATCAATCAGCAACTGAAGCACACCCAGAAATAGACCACCCTACAGTAAGGCACACATAAACCCAGTTGCAACATCATGATAGTACATCAAAACCACTTCACAAACTTAACACACAATGCAATGCAGCCTAAAGAATGTTGCACCATAAGCAAAGCTTCTTGCAAAACCACACACCATGATATTGAAGGAGAATAGCGATCCAAAATGCAGCAAAATTTAAAAAATTTCTCCTTTAGTTATCCTTACAAATGGGCATGATCAGTGATAGAATCGTTACCTCTTGTAGCGATTGAAACCTTTGATGCAGATCTAGGGAGTGATCACGAATGTTGAATGGTGACAACGCCTCTACTCAGTCCACACGAATGGATTCCTCTAGTATCAGTGCTAGCTTCTATGAATGAAGGCTTTAAGCGCGCGCGTGTATGTGTGAGAGAGAGAGAGAGATGAAATTTTCATCTAATCCAATGCTTATGCACAAGGGTTCTATTTATAGAACCACTTGTGTGGGTTGTAAGCTAAAACGCCCACTTGAGTGTATGTGGCCATATCTTATGATATACGAAAATCACTTAAGCGCATGGTGTAATACCCCAAAATTTACCCTTCATTTTTCCTGGAAGCATGGGATTATGTTTTACACTTCATTAGCATCATATTAGGTCATACTCATTGCATACTGCATTAGTGACATGGAGATCAGGTTTTGATCGATCACTCGTTAACAGAAGGATCCCACACAAAGCAAGATTGAGAATTAGACTTCATTTTCTAAGTATACAAGTCTCGAGGGTCTCAGGGGGGTCCAAGTATCTTATTATGGTCCTCAGTTCATCAATGAAGGATTCAAAGCTATCAGAGTGTTCATCTGGATTTAATTAGAAATTAGGGTTTCATGGCTACCTGCAACAAGCAATGTTTGGTTGGAAGTAGAGGAGCTCATCCATGTCATGATTAGAGAGGCATCTTGGTCTAGGAAGATTCAGAATTATCTCAGAAAGATCCATTGGCAATCAGTGCAATCAGTTCCTGATCATTTTGCCCTAAAACTAGGGTTTGGTATAAAATCAGTTTATTTCTGATTCTTTGGGTGAAACTCTTTTCCATGGCCCTCCATATGTCCACAAGGGTCTACATACAAAAAATAAGCTCTTTATTTGAGCTAGAAGTGCTTCAATTGATCAATGGAATCGGGAATCAGACAGTTTGGGAAAAGTCAACTTTGGGACCAGAAAAGTCAACTCCTGACATTTTGAGAGTGGAATCTCAAAATCCATGCCTAGGGGATCCTACATGTGAAATTTGATCAAGGTTGTATCATGGATTCATCATTTAATCAGGAATTGGAAAAGTTACTTAATTTGGAAATGGTTGACTTTCCATTTAGGGCAAGTTTTCATGATCGTTGCACTCACTTTAAGCCCATTTTGCATCAAGATAAAAGCTCCATTTGAAACTTTCCCCAACATCAAAGTTGTTCCTCTTGTTCCAAGATTTCTAGAGATATAAAGTTTTCTTCATTTGGATTAGAATTGAGAAAGTTATGCTTAGTCAAAGTGAGACATTTTTTTAGGACACTTAGAAAAATTTCTAAGTCCAAAATCTTCAAAATTTGTCAAGACTTCTTGGCCAGTTTTCTTGCACTTCAAGGCATTATTTGAAAATACTTTCTGTCATACGGTGAACTGACTTTGGGTGTTTTGCTTTGGAAAGCAAATGTCGCGGATAGCAAGAGTCGCCACCGACTTTTCTTTTATCCAATAAGGAAAGGTGGAAAAGAACAGGAAAGACCTTAATTAGATTTTGGGTTCGGGAGGTACATTATACAAAGGGAAGGTGTTAGCACCCTTTGTATCCATGGTTATCCATGGGCTCTTAATTGCTTGATCACTTATGTTTGTCTGAAAAAAGTGTTTGTGAATTGCTTAAAAAATGTTTTGAAAAAAGAGTTTAACTTTGTAATGATTCTTGTACGAATGTATACAAAGTATTTATCCCGTTTAATTTTGAAAGCGGTTTAGAAAAATATAACTTGGCAATGATTCTAGTACGAATGTATACCAAGTGGTGATTTTCTAGTATTTTGCAAAGTGTGAGGTATGAAAAATGTTTTAGGTTGTGAGCCAGCAATTAAGAGTTATACCCACCCAAGGTCTTTATGGGCATTTCCTATCCTTATGAGGGTAAAACTGTCCTTACTATTGAGAAGTAAGTAGTTTTATCCGTTGGATGTAAAAGGGTCATCGTAGGGTCATCGATTGGTCATTGAAGGCAACATTTGCAAGGATACCTTAGCATTCGAAGGGACGATCATCATTAACCGTAGGCTACAACGACGGGTCATCGAGGGACAAAATCATATATTCGCAGGCAACATCCGAGGGACAATGATTTATTTTATAGGGACATGATGATTTAATCGAAGGGTCTTTGCTAAGTGTATCCCCACATTCGCGGGACATGACCATAATACCGTAATATCGCAAGGCAACAAAGAGAGGTCCAAGATCACATATTCAAAGGCAATATTTTATAATCAATTAGGTGGCTGTAATCAATTAGGTAATTAGGTCCATATTATAATCAATTAGGTAATTAGGGTGAATCTCCACAAGGGTATCCCACAAATAAAGTGGAATACCTAGCAAGCTACTTCCTCCGGGAGTATGTGAACCCTTACAAAATTCAGCAAACAGGTCAGAATACCAAATCAAGGTGCGGTCAAGAGTTGCACCCAACAAAAGTCATCACAATAGAAATAGTGTTAGGTGAATAATGTATGATTACAATAAAACATGTCAGATAAGCAAAAATCAGAACAAAAAAAAAACAGCGACTGTCACGTTCGCTCCTGCCTCGCCTAGCGACGGCTTAGCGAATGCTCGCTACATGCTCGCTTAGCGATGTGCTAGCGAGCGGCTGCGGGTTCTGGTTTTAATAATAGTACAATTCTAGAAAGCTCCAAACCCTATGGCATCCATCATAGAAATTACATGGTTAAACGTTCAAGACATTCATACGTACTTAAATTCACATGCAAGACTTAAGATATTTTTATAAATTCAATCATAATGCCACGTGCAAATTAAGAACATAAAGCGGTAATGGTAATGCAAACCTGTTTGCAATTGAATTGCAACCTTGAATTGGCAAGTCACTCTTAGGGTTGGCGCCGGATTGAGTTGGGCGGAGATAACCTTGGTGCAGATGAGTTTCCTTCAGGGTTTCCTTTAGGGTTGCTCTGAATTCTCTGGGTTAGCCTCCAGGGTTTGCTGTGCCTTCTCTCTATCTCCCGTTTTTTCTTCTCTCTTTTTCTGAATGAGGTCCTTGGTATTTATAATAGTTTTTGTGACCTAATGGGCTCATAATGAAGCCCAAAAATTCTGGTATTCGCAAGCTTTGCTAGGCGAGTGGCGTAGCGAAGGGTTCGCTAGGCGAAGGAGTTGCTCGCCTAGCGAGCATGCCACTCTGGGCCATTTTCTGGATTTGGCCATCTGTGAGCTGGGTCTTTGTTCCTTTAAGGTCAATGCCTCGGAAAATAAGTTGGAGTGCCTTAAAAAAATGTCTTGCAAAATTAACGGGCAAATTTTGGGGTATGACACTTTCTTCACAACAATTGTACCTCGCCATGTCCTCTTTCACATACTTTTGGAATCATCTCATTTGGATCCATGGTTTGAGAGATACATTCATTTAAAGTGGGCACCATGACTTGATTTTCTAGGCAGATTTTGGGCCTGGCTGGCCCAATCAGGTTTTCTAAGCATGCTGCACAAACCAGTCACGTTTTTTTTACCTCTTTTGGCCATGCATTGGACATCCATTCACTTAAGTTTGGCCCAAAATAACAACATTTTACACCTCACTTCACACTTTTATTCTTATGGATAAATCACTTATTAAAAAGCCCATGAGAACACCTAATCCACCCTATTTAAGAAGCTGAAACCTTAACCCTAAAGGAGCATTGGAATTTCGTGGAAAAGAGGCAAAGCTGACATATCAGATTCCATTCCACTTCTATTTTCCATTAGGTAATCATCTCTTCCATGGCCATGTTTTGATATATCTACGCTTGCTTACCATGTTCATCACCATTAATCCTTCCATTTTCATATTTCTTTTTCTTATTTAAAATATTTTCTTCGTCCATAAAATTACCCAAAAATATTTTTCACTTTTCTTAACATTTTATTTAATTTTATATAAAAAAAAATTCGTATTTTTTTAATATTAATATTTTATTTTAATTATTTATTCTAAATGGTCCATTTTAAGACACTTTTTTTATTGATTTTATTTTTATGACTTAAAATTAATGTTAGAATTTGATTTTTGGGATGAAGGTTGACCACTGTCTCATGGTCAACCTGACCTTTTCTTGGAATTTTATTTCACATTTTCAATTTATTTTGTATTTATTTTTAACCTAGTCTTATTAATTGACTTTTGGTTTGACTTCTGTTTTATTTTAATTAATTCACGTACCAATTTTCATTATTTTAAAAATCTTTTTGAGGGATGATGATGTCCTGACCCCACCTTATTTAGTTTAATTTTTCATAATTTTCTTGATTAATTTATTATTTATTCTTGATTTATCTCTAACCTAGTCTTATTAATTGACTTTTGGTTTGACCTATGTTTTATTTTAATTAATTCACGTGCCAATTTTCATTATTTTTAAAATCTTTTTGGGGGATGATGATGTACGGACCCCACCTTATTTAGTTTAATTTTTCATAATTTTCTTGATTAATTTTCTATTTATTTGTTATTTTTTAAGTTGACTTGAATTTTCAGTTGACTTCTTTATGATCGATGTTTGACTTAGGGATTGCTTATGGCAATTGAAGAGATCTTTTGATCCTCCCTTGTTAATCTCATATGCCATGTATTAGAGGCCTTTTACCTTGATTTTATTTGGTCCTTACCTCATTTCCTGATTAAATTATTCAGTGGATCCTTCGTGTGTATATATTCATCTGTTTGATTCATCTGTTATCTTTTATACTTGTTTCTCTCATTCATGCTTTCTATTGCTTGATTATTTAACATGTTCATACTCCCATGCATTGTTTAAATGCTCCATATTTGATTCTTTGGTTTGATTATATATTGTTTATTTATCCGATCTGATTGATAATTGTTGCCTACTTGTATGATGTATGAGGCATATATTCTTATTGTTTGTTTGCCATGAACAATCCCCATTCATAACAAATGTACCCCTCTCCCATAAAGTGTATAATATTTATTTCTTTATTTCTTTAGCCAACTGTTAATACAAGAATTAAAACGAACATCCGATAACCATTTCAAAATAAGATCAAAAGCTCGATCCAACGTCGAGTAATCATTTTCAAAACTTAACAGAACCAGCATGCATTCATCCATCCTCTTGTAAGTCGATTGCCTCAGGCA
The DNA here is from genome assembly GCF_024323335.1 of Lathyrus oleraceus. Classification (NCBI taxonomy): domain Eukaryota; kingdom Viridiplantae; phylum Streptophyta; class Magnoliopsida; order Fabales; family Fabaceae; genus Lathyrus; species Lathyrus oleraceus. Next base: position 69,880,752 of record NC_066581.1, on the reverse strand, counting down.
TCGACATCTACCTGTAAGTCGATTGCCTCTGGCATCGCCATCTACGCTTATCTGTAACCCCTCTCCGCGCTCCATCCGTCGACTCTTGTTCCGTTTAGGTAACACCCATTAGGTAGAACCCTTTGTATGATAACATAGGTAGAATTCCCTTATTCTTTGCATGCTAACATTAGGTAGATGTTCCCCTTTGTAAATCCTAACACATAGGTCCATATTGCATGACAACTCTAGAGCAGAGCTTCCCCACTTTTAGACCTTCCGTGCATCTCCGATCTTGTGGCATGTAAATTCGTTCTATTTCAAAGAGGTAACTGCCTAAGACTCGATTCAGCGAGCTACGACACCTACTGCTAGGATGTTGAACACACTGCCCACCCTCCTTTGACACAACTGGTGTCCTATTTTGTAAGTCCATGTTCAGATGGCAATCCTTAACCCCTAGTTAGGAGAACTACGACAACTCTGATTCTCATGTTCAGATGAGATACGTAGGCACGAGATGTGATGTCTTGCCGAGTTTGACTGATGACTAACAACTAATCCTTGCTTGTTTTCGCCCTTGTTGCGATTCTTTTCTCTCGCCCTCGTTGCGATCGAGACCTTCCCTTTCTCTTTCCCTAGTTGCAATCGAGACCCCTGTTCCCGTAGTTAGCCGAACTACGTTTTGCTCTGATTCTCATTCCAGATGAGATACGTAGGCATAAGACGCGACGTCTTACCGAGCACACTTCTCTTTAACCCATAGGTAGCCGAGCTACGAAGACTCTGATTCTCATACTCAGATGAGATACGTAGGCAGTGGATGACATAGTCTTGTTGACTTGTGTGGAGTTATTCCTTAGCAAGTTGACTTGCAAGCCCATTCACTAGGTGGAGGTTATGTTGGGATCAATAATGTCACACGAGTAGTCGTGGTTAGGCATTACTCTTTCCAATATATGCCTTAGAAGCCAAGGACCTTAGTTTACCACGCCCATCTTGGCCTATTTTTAGGACGTAGTGTGAAGATCGTCAAGTGTAAGATTTGATACAATTGTTACGCGATACTACACTCATAAGAGTCTCTCTTGAGAATATTTTTGGAATACGAGTAGTCGTTTATCCAATAATATCCGAAAGATGGGATGATGACTATGGGAACCTCTTGTAGAACATGATTGTCAGGTTTAACCATAGTACACTCCCTTTGGGTGGTTCTTAACCAAGACTCCATGCTCGCGACTCGCAACAAACCCTTGATTCGTGGTTGATCCGTTCTTGTGTATCCTTAATATCAATGGAACTTGGGTGTTGATAAGGTGTAAACCATAATCCACCAAAATGGATGATTGATATTAAGGATGACTTGATCCATCCCATGACCTTTGTGTGGTGTGATTTGCTTGATCCTTGAGTGTGATTGTTGCATCCATGCATTCATGCATTCATACACATCCATATCATCAACAATGAGAAAATTTTCAAGGAACTTAAGAGGTCTATTTGCAAATTTTCAGACATGGATAAGCAAAGAAGGAATATGAAGAAGTACAGTTTCAGACAACCCGACTTGAAAGAGTTAAGGAGTTTGACATCCTATGTATTAGATCCCTTGGAATTCAAGGCTCGTCATGGGAAGCTTCTGTCTATTCTGGCTACTCAAGTGGATGAAGGTCTAATGAGTGTGTTGGTGCAGTTCTATGATCCCTTGTACCGTTGCTTCACTTTTCCGGATTTCCAGCTTTTGCCCACGCTTGAGGAGTATGCCTATCTTGTGGGCATACCTATCCTAGACCAGTTGTCGTTCAGTGGCTTGGAGAGAGTTCCTTCTTCTCAAGAGATTGCTGATCTATTGTGTATAGATGAATCTATTATTGGTGCTCATATGACTACCAAATGTGGAATTCAATGTCTCCCGTCTGATTTCCTCATTGATCAAGCTATTATGTTTGGGAAGGCCATGAGTGAGGACGCCTTTGAGGCCATATTTGTACTTCTCATCTATGGGCTAGTGTTATTCCCCAACATCGACAAGTTTGTGGATGTGAACGCCATTAGGATTTTCTCTACTCTTAATCCCGTTCCTACTCTGTTGGGTGACACTTATTTCTCTTTGCATATGAGGAATGCAAAGGGCGGTGGTACCATTGTGTGATGTTTGCCTCTGTTGTACAAGTGGTTTATTTCGCACTTGCCTCAGACGCTCGCCTTCAAGGAGAACAAAGGATGTCTACGGTGGTCCACGAGACTTATGTCTCTCACTAATGATGATATCTTTTGGTACAACCGTGTATATGATGGTGTGCAGATTATCGACTCTTGTGGTGAATTCTCCAATGTACCTCTTCTTGGTACATGCGGTGGAATTAACTACAACCCTATTTTGGCACATCGTCAGCTTGGGTTCCCCCTAAAGGATAAACCCAATAACATTCTGTTAGAGGGTGTGTTCTTTCAGGAGGGTAAAGATCCCCAAGGCTTGAAGGGCAGGATGGTCCGCGCTTGGCGCAAGATCCATAAGAAAGGAAGGAAGGAGCTAGGTCCGAAGAACTGTATCGCTTTGGAACCCTATACCTCTTGGGTTAGGAGGAGAGCTTCCGAGTACCTCATGCTTTATGAGTATCCAAGACCCACACCTTTGGTTGTGGCTGGGCCTTCAACCCTCCATAGCCAAGGAGTAGAGGAGTTGAGAGACGAAGACCGTTCGCGTGCTTGGATCCGTGAACGAGAGGAGTTGCTTCAGCAGATCAGAGAGAAGGATGCTTTGATAGAGTTCCTTGAGCACCAGGTTATTGATGATCCTGATGACGCATTGACTTCTCTACTTCCTCAGTCTTCCAAGTTTTGGAAGAGGAAGTATGATCGACTCGCCAAAGAGAAGGCGGATATGGAGGCAGCCTATGAGAGGGAGGTGAAGAGGCTTCGTGCAACTTATCTTCCGGTCTCGAGGGCTTTGGACGATTGCTTATAGGGATCCATAGGATGTTCATTTTCCTTCTCTCTTGTATTGTATTTGGTTACTAAGACTGTACTTCTTTAGCGTAAAAACATTTCCAAATATTAATTGACGTGATATTTCCGTATGTGATAAACGTTTAATATTTCCAAAATTTGCAAATAAGACTCTAAAGTTCCTCTGATATAAAAATTAAATCATAAGCATTGCATGCATCATGTTTATCTATTCCTAGGGGTTTATATCTTCTTCTTGATTCTAGTCGGGGTTTTCTTACACTGTTTATCTAATGTGAGACTGGAATGAAGGGGTAGAATACCCTTTGAAATTGATAAACATGTCATTGCATTTGCATATTCATTAGCATGTCTTGCATAACAGGTACCGCCGCAGTGTTCTCATCTTGTCTGGTATTCCATTAGCAGGATAGCTGACTCAGGCATTCACCGATGTGGTACCCGAAGGAATCAATAGAGAGCAATGGAAGGTTTACAAGCAGAGCTCGCTGAGATGAGGATTTGCATGAATCAGTTCATGGAAGTGGTCCAAGGAGTGGCTCAGGGACAACAAGAGATTAGATTGTTGGTACAGGGGAATCCCCCTACTACTCAACCGGAGGTTGTGGCTGATCCTCCCGCTGGAGAGGCTAATGGACCCAATGGACCAGGGCCTATCCCAATCCCACATGGCAACCTTGGTCAACAACCCATCCATGATGATCAGGAGAATCAATTCCCCCTGCTTCAGGAGGACTTTGGCATGGGCCATGGTATGGACCCTATGTTTCGGAGACTAGAAGAGAGGTTGAAAGCTGTGGAGGGGCAGAATGCTCTTGGTGTGGATGTTGCTGACTTGGGGCTGGTCCCAGGTGTGAGAGTTCCACCAAAATTCAAAGTCCCTGTGTTTGATAAGTACAATGGCAACTCTTGCCCAAAGACTCATGTACAAGCTTACTTCCGCAAGATGATCGTGTATTCTGATGATGAGAAGTTGCTCATGTACTTCTTCCAGGACAACCTAGCTGGGGCATCCTTTGAGTGGTATATGAGGCTGGACAGAGCCCATATTCGCTGCTGGAGAGACTTGGCTGAGGCCTTTGTGAAGCAATATCAGTACAATACGGATATGGCACCTGACAGGACTCAGCTCCAGAATCTGTCTCTTAAGAGCAACGAGTGCTTCAAAGAGTATGCTCAACGCTGGAGAGAGTTGGCTTCCCGTGTTCATCCTCCGATGTTGGAAAAAGAGATGGCCAACATGTTTATGAACACACTGCCTGGATCTTATTTGGAGCGTCTGGTGGGTTGCAACGCCTCGAATTTTGCTGATGTGGTCTCTACCGGTGAGAGGGTGGAGAACTACTTGAAGACATGTAAGATCCAAAATGGGGTTGGATCATCTTCGGGGTCAAAGAAGCCGTTCTTAGGAGGACAGAAGAGGAGAGAAGGGGATGCAAATGCCATATCTTTTTATCAGAACAGGGGTAATCGGAGGAATAACTTTCAGAATTACCATCAACAACCTTATGTTGCAGCAGTGACCATTCCGGCTACAGCACCAGTGCAACAACAACAACCTCAACGTCAACAAAATCAATACCAACAACAACAGGGTAACATACCTGCTTATCAACAGAGACAGAGGATGATGGATAGGCGTTTCGACACTCTTCCGATGTCGTATGCCCAGTTGCTTTCCAACCTTCAACATTTGCAACTTGTGCAGTTACGCACTTTGGCTCCTCCCGTTGGCAGGCTTCCAGTGGGTTATGACGCCAATGCTATGTGTAATTTCCACTCTGGGGCACCTGGCCACACTATTGAGAACTGCAAAGCTTTTAAGCACGTAGTTCAGGACCTTATTGATTAAAAGGCCATTAACTTTGCGTCGGCTCCTAATGTTGTCAACAATCCTATGCCGCGGCATGGTAGAGCAAATGTTAACATGGTTGAAGGAGAAGTCAAATTAGTCAAGGAGGTGTTGAAGTTGAAGACTCCGCTGTTAGAAATCAAAGAATACTTGCTAAAGGCAGATGTTTTCCCCGGCCGTGGGAGCGGTTGTTTGGGTTGTGTTGCACAGAGTGGGGGTTGAGTGAAGCTGCAACAGGGTATCCAGGCCTTGCTTGACGATGGTATCCTCCAAGCTGAAGACTTATCTGCCCAAAGGTCTGTTGAAGGGGTTGTTGATGTTGGTGTAAGCCCTAGAGGCCAATACTTTTGGTACTTGTATCGAATTATTTATTAATAATAAAAGGCATTTTCTTTATTATGGTTGATTAATAAAGTCCCTGGAATAGATAGTCCGTTTAATGTATTAAGTGTGACTTAATCATGAGAACACATTAAACATAAGGACACTATTCTTAAAGTATCCGTAGTCGAGCTTTAGTGTGAAGTGGGATAACATTAAAGCATTAAGACTATTATGTTTGTAGACTGATGATCACATCTCATGGATCATGGATAAAGAGTTATCAAGTCTTAAACATAGGTATGAATATTAGGAGTAATATTTATACCGGATTGACCCGCTATGAGAATACTATATAGAAAGTTATGCAAAGTGTCATAAGTTATTCTCATGGTGATAATGGTGTATACCACTCTTCGACCTGAAACCACTCCGTGGATCTGTATCAAAGGTTTTGATCATTATCAGAGATCTGCGCCAAAGGTTTGAATCGCCACAAGAGGTAACGATTCTATCACTGATCATGCCCATTCGTAAGGATCATTAAAGGAGAAAATTTTATATTCCGCTGCGCCTTAGATGGCAATTCTCCTTCAGTGGTATCAGAGCTACTTACGAAACCATGAATCTGATAACTGTTTTTGTTCTGTATTAATATGATTAAAAGACAGAATGAATCAAAAATTAAATTGAGATCGATCAAGTTATATATATGATATATATAATCCTGATGCAAAATACATTATATATGATATAGTGTTCTCATTTCGTTCATTCAAACACTCAATGATTGTTTTCCTTTGAGCGATCAATGGTCATTTGCTTCTTGATCCGACATTAGTATGGTGAAGCAATGACGTGTTGATCAATCATACTGAATCAACAATCGAGATATGTTTGACGGTCTGAAATTGGTGCATCAGGGTTAGTGACGGCACAAGGGTTGTGTTGTCAGAGAGTTATGTGTTTGGGGTTTGACTGCACAAGAGTTGTGCTTTCTAAACACTTTTTGGAACAGTGTTAACCGGTTAACGCATATGGTTAACCGGTTAACGCAATGCGAAATTAAAATTTTTAAGTTTTCAAACAGTGTTAACCGGTTAACGCATATGGTTAACCGATTAACGCAAGACGGAAAATAGTTTTCCAAGACATTTTCAAATAGTGTTAACCGGTTAACGCATTTGGTTAACCGGTTAACGCAAGGCAGAAAACAGTTTTTTGAACAGATTTCAAACAGTGTTAACCGGTTAACGCATATGGTTAACCGGTTAACGCATGACAAAATTCGCCCGTTCGGCTAACTCAGTGCTTTAAAAGTATCAAGTGTTGATACGAAAAGCGACATCGATTTTAAATGAATTGTTCATTAAAATGTGGTGATCGGTCGTCGAAATTTAATTTGGTTTTAATTAATTAAAGGAATTAATAATAATAAAGTGTTTATTATTGTCTTGTGGTGATTGGTTATGGCCTTAGTTTTCCTTTATTTTGTTTTGGGTTTTAAAATACGACCTGCGTGTCGTGCCTCTCTCTTAATCTCCCAAATGTAACTTCTTTTCTCATCTCACTCCCTCGTATGTAAAACAAGTTTCTTTTATGTAATGTAATGATATGAAGAAAGCAAAGAAGTCAGTGCCAAAGGAGGACAACCTTGAAGATCTTGCTTGGAGAAGTTTAGATCATTGTTAGGTTAGCTTAGGTTCTCTCATTGGCTTGGGAGAACAATTGCACTAGGGGCCATAACTGTTTCATTATGTATGTATGTATGTATGTTGATGCTGTGAGAGACGGTTTATATGATAAACAAGCCGGTGAGATCAGAAAAATTGCAATTCCCTCAAATTAAATATTAAGTTTATGCTTTCCAAGTTTTAACACTCATCAAGACTAGTAATGGATAATGTAGGTTTCGCCTACGCGAGGTGCATGTTCTATATTAGTAAGGTGCGATGGGATAATTGTAATATCCAACTGTTAAAACAATGGGTCAAACTTAACTAAACAAATTATAATAAGATTATAAATGTTTAGAAGCAAGAGTTGGGAATGATCCATATGATGGATTGGAATAAGGAGTTATTCACCCAACTGAAATTTTCGAGAGTTGTATGAGATACAATTGGAAGGAGTTCCTACCTAAATAACCTAGTTTTGTGTAATCCGCCTACGCGGACTTAGAACGAAGTGAAATATGGATCTCGATCCACTAGAAAATCTTCCAACGGGATTTTCCGAATCAAATGATGAGGGTCATTTGTTTTGAGTAAAATAGTGGGAGCATATTTAATTAAAGGCCTAATTAAATATGTCCATGATACTTATATTTTCATTAATCCTTATGTATATTACCATGACAACAAACACCTCTAACAACATATTGCGATCAAACCTTGACAAGGAAAAATTGTCTGGGACAAATTTCCTAGATTGGTACCGAAACCTGAGGATTGTCCTCAAACATGATAAAGGGAAAGGCAAGGAAGTTACCAAACCCAAACCCACTAGTGTTGCTTTAAAGCCTAGTGGAGGCATAGAAAAAGAAGGCACCTGCTTCCATTGCGGTAAGACCGGACACTGGAAGAGGAACTGCCCAAAGTACCTGGAAGATAGGAAGAATGGAGTAGAGACTCCAACTTCAGGTATTTTTGTTATTGAAATTAATTTGTCTACTTCTGCATCATGGGTATTAGATACTGGATGCGGTTCTCACATTTGTACAAATGTACAAGGACTAAAAGGGAGTAGAAAATTGGCAAAAGGTGAAGTCGACCTACGAGTTGGTAATGGAGCAAAGGTTGTTGCCTTAGCCGTAGGAACTTATGAATTGACTTTACCTAGTGGTTTAATAATTCAGTTAGAGAACTGTTATTATGTACCTGCAATTAGCAGGAATATTATTTCCGTTTCTTGTTTGGACAAGTTCGGTTTTTCGTTCATAATAAAGAACAATTGTTGTTCAATTTATTTGAATGATATATTCTATGCTACTGCTCAAATGAATAATGGATTATATGTCCTTGATCTTGAGATGCCAATTTATAACATTAATACTAAAAGGATGAAACCTAATGAGTTAAATCCGACTTACCTTTGGCATTGTCGATTAGGCCACATAAATGAGAAACGCATTTCCAAACTCCATAAAGATGGACTCTTGGACTCTTTTGATTATGAATCATATGAGACATGCAGATCTTGTTTAATTGGAAAGATGACAAAGTCTCCATTCACATGAAAAGGTGAAAGAGCTAATGATCTTTTGGCCCTCATACATATTGATGTATGTGGACCACTGAACATACCAGCCAAAGGAGGTTTTCAGTACTTCATCACATTCACTGATGATTTCAGTAGATATGGTTATGTGTATTTAATGAAACACAAATCAGAGTCCTTTGAAAAGTTCAAGGAATTCAAGAATGAAGTACAAAACCAACTAGGTAAGAATATTAAAACTCTTCGATCAGATCGAGGTGGTGAGTATTTAAGCCTAGAGTTTGATGACCATCTGAAAGAGTGTGGGATCCTATCCCAACTCACTCCTCCTGGAACACCCCAATGGAATGGTGTGTCTGAGAGAAGAAATCGAACCCTGTTGGACATGGTCCGATCCATGATGAGTCACGCCGATCTTCCAAACTCCTTTTGGGGACATGCGATATTGACAGCAGCTTACACACTCAACCGTGTTCCATCCAAAAAGGTTGATAAGACACCATATGAGATATGGAGTGGTAAGAGACCACATATGTCTTACATGAAGATTTGGGGTTGCGAAGTTTATGTGAAACGACAAATTTCAACTAAGCTTGAGCCCAAATCTGACAAATGCTTATTTGTGGGGTATCCTAAAGAAACAAGAGGATATTATTTCTACAATCCTTCTGAGGGCAAAGTGTTTGTCGCTCGAACTGGAGTTTTCCTAGAAAAGGATTTTATTTCCAAAGGAACCAGTGGGAGGAAAGTGGAGCTTGAAGAAATTCAAGAATCACAAAGCATTGATACACATATGGAGGAATTAGAGCAGGAAACACAAGTGGTTGTGGAAGAGCAACCTGCTCAAGTAGAACAAGACCAGCGTAGGTCAGGCAGGATACATCACCTACCTGAGAGATATGGATATCTCATAATAGATCAAGGTGATGTATTACTCATGGATCAAGATGAGCCTGTGACCTACCAAGAGGCCATAACTAGTCCCGAGTCTGAGAAGTGGCTAGAAGCCATGAAATCCGAAATAGATTCCATCTACACAAACCAAGTTTGGACCTTGGTAGAGCCTCCTGTAGGAGTTAATCCTATAGGATGCAAGTGGGTTTTTAAAAAGAAGACTGACATGGATGGTAAAGTACATACCTATAAGGCAAGACTGGTTGCAAAAGGATATAAACAAATTCATGGGGTTGACTATGATGAAACCTTTTCACCAGTTGCAATGCTTAAATCTATTCGGATTTTACTTGCTATCGCTGCATATCATGATTATGAAATATGGCAGATGGATGTCAAAACTGCTTTCCTTAATGGGAATCTTCTTAAGGATGTGTACATGACACAGCCTGAAGGATTTGACATACCAGAAGAAGCCCAAAAGATATGTAAGCTACAAAGATCAATCTATGGATTGAAGCAAGCTTCCAGAAGCTGGAATCTTCGTTTTGATGAAACAGTAAAACAATATGGATTCATCAAGAACGAAGATGAGCCTTGTGTCTACAAGAAGGTTAGTGGGAGCATGATCGTTTTCCTGGTATTATATGTAGATGACATATTACTCATTGGAAACGATGTCCCTACCCTGCAACAAGTAAAGACTTGGTTGGGGAAATGCTTTTCTATGAAGGACCTAGGTGAAGCAGCCTATATATTAGGAATCAGAATCTATAGAGATAGATCACAAAAACTGCTTGGCCTAAGTCAGAGTACATACATAGACAAAGTGCTGAGACGCTTTAATATGCATGATTCCAAGAAAGGATTCATACCTATGCAACATGGCATGTGTCTATCAAAAACACAACCCCCTTCAACTAAGGAAGAAAGGGATCGCATGAATAAGATTCCATATGCATCTGCAATAGGATCTATCATGTATGCCATGTTATGTACTCGACCAGATGTCTCGTATGCTTTAAGTGCAATGAGTAGGTACCAATCTGATCCTGGTGATGCCCATTGGGTAGTTGTCAAGAATATCCTTAAGTACTTGAGAAGGACTAAGGACTCATTCTTGATATATGGAGGTCAGGAAGATTTGGCTGTAATTGGTTACACCGATGCTAGCTTCCAGACAGATAAGGATGACTTTAGATCGCAATCTGGTTATGTGTTTTGCTTAAACGGTGGCGCTGTGAGCTGGAAAAGTTCAAAGCAAGATACAGTTGCTGATTCTACAACCGAGGCCGAGTATATTGCTGCCTCAAGTGCAACAAAGGAAGTTGTTTGGATCAGGAAGTTCATTAGTGAACTTGGCATAGTCCCTAGCGTTGTGGATCTCATTGGTCTCTATTGTGATAACAATGGTGCTATCTCACAAGCCAAGGAACCTAGATCTCACCAACGATCCAAACACATACTTAGGCGTTATCATCTCATTCGAGAGATAATAGATAGAGGAGATGTGAAAATATGTAAAGTACCTACACTTGACAATATTGCTGACCCACTAACAAAGCCTCTTGCGCAGCAGAAGCATGATGGCCATACTAGATCAATGGGCATAAGGGGTATGCCTGATTGGCTCTAGTGCTAGTGGGAGATTGTTGGTGTAAGTCCTAGAGGCCAATACTTTTGGTACTTGTATCGAATTATTTATTAATAATAAAAGGCATTTTCTTTATTATGGTTGATTAATAAAGTCCCTGGAATAGATAGCCCATTTAATGTATTAAGTGTGACTTAATCATGAGAACACATTAAACATAAGGACATTATTCTTAAAGTATCCGTAGTCGAGCTTTAGTGTGAAGTGGGATAACATTAAAGCATTAAGACTATTATGTTTGTAGACTAATGATCACATCTCATGGATCATGGATAAAGAGTTATCAAGTCTTAAACATAGGTATGAATATTAGGAGTAATATTTATACCGGATTGACCCGCTATGAGAATACTATATAGAAAGTTATGCAAAGTGTCATAAGTTATTCTCATGGTGATAATAGTGTATACCACTCTTCGACCTGAAACCACTATGGATCCTAGATGTAGAGTCGAGTGCTTTATTGCTGATCCAACGTTGTCCGTAACTGGATAACCATAAAGATAGTTGATGGATACTCCACAAAGCATGTTGAGGGACATGAGTGTCCTAGATGGAATTTGCCCATCCAGCGTAACAGGATAAATGTCTATGGGCCCAATATTGAACTGGACAAGGGTGACACGGTCTATACCTTGTGTTCAATATAGACATAAGGGCAAAGGGGTAATTATACACATAATTATTATCACAGGAGGTTTTGTCAGATCACATGACATTTTCGTGACTTGGGTAGCAGTGATGTGTTACTAGATACCGCTCACTGTTTATTATGTTAAATGCGTGATTTAATATAATTGCCAACGTCGTGAAAACCTACAGGGTCACACACAAAGGACGGATTGATGAGAAATAGAGTAATTAAGGAACACCGTAAGGTACGGTGCACTTAAGTGGAATACGAAATATGGTAAGGTACCAAATACTTAAGTGATTTTGGCATAATATGAGATATGGGCCAAAATACACTTAAGTGGGCTTTTTAGCTTGAAGCCCATACAAGTGGTTCTATAAATAGAACCCCTTGGGTAGAAGCATTGACACTCCACTCAGACTGAAATTCAAGTAAAGACTTGGAATTTCGTTTCCCTCTCTCTCTCACTCAAAGCCTTCATTCGTACCAGCTAGCACTGAGATTGAAGGAACCCGTTCGTGTGGACTGAGTAGAGACGTTGTCATCGTTCAACGTTCGTGATCACTCCATGGATCTGTATCAAAGGTTTTAATCATTATCAGAGATTGCGCCAAAGGTTTGAATCGCCACAAGAGGTAACGATTCTATCACTGATCATGCCCATTCGTAAGGATCATTAAAGGAGAAAATTTTATATTCCGTTGCGCCTTGGATGGCAATTCTCCTTCAGTTGAAGGGGTTGTTGAGAATGCAGATGTTGATCCTCTCTTTCCTGAAGATGCTAAAGAATTTACAAATGTTGTTCCTGCTGATTTTGTAATTCCCAATGATGTAATTAATTTTTCTGATGTTGTTGCTCATATTCCAAACATGGTGTTTGATTCTGATGTACTTGCTGAACTTGATTCCGATGTTTCGGATGTTTGTACTTCAATAAATAAGATTTCTGAGTACGGTGGCATCATTCAGTACGGCCAGGTCTCTGCAATCAACAAAGAAGATGAGGATAGCGATTGCGACATTGACAACTGGGTGCGTCCAAGGGTCCCAGGTGAAGTTCTCCGCAACTGGTCTTCTGAAGAGATTATCCAAGTCACTCTTCTTAAAGAGTAATTTTCTTTGTTTATTTATGCATATCCAAGTCTTACGGTCCGCCCAGGGCGTAATGACTCATTTTAGGGCTCATCTATGTCAATACCTGCATTTTTTATCATAAATAAAGGACGTCTTTTTGCATTCAAATATTTTGTTCACTATCTTTCTATTTTTGCAGTTTTCAAATATATATATATATATATATATATATATATATATATATATATATATATATATATATTTGACAATGTTTTGTTTAGTTTCCACTTCTTGTTCACACTCATAAGCACATACCATCACTCATGCAGATGCACGTCACCGGATCCTATCGATAACAGTTCTGCTATGGCTCGCTTCGACTTTGAAAATCCAATCTTTCAAGCTGAAGAAGAGGGTGATGAAGACTGTGAACTCCCTGAAGAACTTGCCAGGTTATTAAAACAGGAGGAAAGGGTCATTCAACCGCATCAAGAGTCTGTTGAAGTGATTAATCTCGGTGTCGCATTACGCGAAAAACCGGCGGGAAAACGAAAACAACAGAGCCGCCACCGTGCATTATTTATCCCAAAAGAGGGAAAGGAAACGCTCAAAGTAAACCTGGAAAAGACATAGTCTCGCGACCAGAGAGAGATGGGATCGGGAGTCGGTTATGCGAAGGGAAGGTATTAGCACCCCTACGCATCCGTCGTACTCGACGGGATCCACGCACAAAAGAAAGGATAAGGTTGCTAAAAAATGCTCAAACACCACACAAGGCTGGAAGGAACACACAGAAAGACAAGAGAAACAGGACTCGGCAGGATATCGCATCCTGGGCCTACGTAGTCTGTCAAGCACAGACATCAGAGTCGACATAGTTCAGGACAGGGGAAGACGTGCTCGCTAGGATGTCGCATCCTATGCATACGTATCTTCTCTGACCGGAGAAGAATCAGAGCACTCGTAGCTCGGCTAACGCACGCCAAACAAAAGACAAACAGGAAACCGACTGTCAATCGCTGGACTTACGTCAGACTCCACACAAACAGGCAAACATGGAAATCGAATGCCAATCGCTGGACTTACATCAGACTCCGAACCAACAAACACACCCACAGGAAACCAACTGCCAATCGCTGGACTTATGTCAGACTCCAACACACGACAAACAAACACACAGGAAACCGACTGCCAATCGTTGGACTTATGTCAGACTCCAACTCAACACAAAGAGACAAAAAGCAAAAGGTTGCCCGGAGAGATCAGCTCATCTCCTGCCTACGTACCTCATCTGGTATGAGGATCAGGGCGACGTAGTTCCCCTACACAGGGAAAAAGGACTAGCCTAACCAGATACAAAGGGAGACACAAACTACTAGGGAGACTACGACTCGAGCCTAGAAGTTATCATGCATACGATCCCTATGTTAAGGTTTCTATCTAACTTGCACAGGGAGCAAGCTATCCTAAACAGCACAGGCAAATACGTACAAGCACACAAAGCAAGCACACACACTATATGCAAACAATTGGGCTCATACGAGGTTAGGCTATGAAACATAAGCCAACTGGAATGGGGTGTGATTAGCTCTTAACCCTAACATTGAGAGTTAGGGTGAAGCAGATGAAATGGGGATGAGGATAAGACCTCATAGCTCTTATCCCTGGCCTGGGAGAGCTTCAGACAAATGAAAGTGTGGGAGTTCAGAAAGTAGGAACTCTTCTCCACATATGACTGACACAACAAAGATCTTGGGTTAATATCCACAATGCATCAACACATGGTGTGAGCAAAGTGGATGACACACTGAATAACAGGAGATGGATTACACATCTCTTTTATCTGCCAATTGCCTCATAAGAGGACTTTTCCTTCTTGGCACAAAGATAAACAAACACAAGCATTGCCTCTTAAAGAGGGCTTCAGACAGGTGCCTGCCCACATAACAGGACAGGTCTTCTAGACTACATGAAGTCAGAGAGTTATACCTCAATGGTTAAGCAACCAAGCAAAGCAAAAGCAAGTTCAAAAGAACTCAAAGCAACTTAGGTACCTGAAAAAATCTAAATCAATCAGTTTACAAGTCAAACAATCAGACAGACAACAGTCAATCACACAATCAGACAGATAAGGCATTAGGCAACAATGTGCAAGCCACAAGCAATTTGGTACAACACAAATGACTTGGCATCAACCTACAAATCAACATAAGGTTAGCCAACATCAATCAACTAATCAATCCAAATGAGTGAACCACTTCAACCATGGTAATGTGCTTCTTAACCTGAAATCCACAATCCAAACAGTGAGTCCAAACCACTAGGTCAAAGCCTTGGGTAAAAAGTAGGTCAAACATTCAAGACAGAACATGAAATTTAACATGAATCAACTTCATTCAATCAAGAACACAACTCAAAAGGTCCCATATCAATATCATTAACCAAAAGCATTTCATGAACCAAACATGGCAAGGTATGCAAATTGTGACCACATTGTGACATCAGAAGAAATAAATGCACATTAAATCAAAAATGATTCAAATAATCTTGGAAAAATTCAAGAGTAAACAGGACATACAACATGATCATCACACAAAAAATTAGAGGCATTGGACATCATTAGGCATAGACATCACATAGCATAAGTCAAGACAAGCACAACAAGCACATGTGAGACACAAATTGTCACACCAAGTTAGCATAGGCATAAAACAGGGATGGATCATGTTAAAAGCCTCAAACCAAAGCCAAAACAACACTCAACATGTCTAGAAATAGTATGCAAAAATTCAGAAGCATTGGATAAGCCACAAGAATTTTATGATCAAATGAAGTTCAAGGCAATTTTAAAGCTCAAATGTGACCAACCAGAATGAAAAATCTCAATTAAATTAGAAATGATCCCAATAATTCCAACAAAAATCATGAGCAATCACAACATCCATAACATGCATCACACAAAAAATCAGGTCAATTGGATATCATATGGCATGGCAAACAAATCATTCAAGTTGAACATCACAAGGTGTGACACAAATTGTCACACCAATTTAGCATGATCATAAAACAGAAATGGTAAGTGATAAAAATACCAAATCAACACCAAAGTGTCAAGCAATGAGTCTAGTTGTAGCATGCAAAATTTCACATTCAATGGATCAAAGACCAGCATTTCACAAAGGCATAAGCATGGCAAGGTCAAGTATGGATACATGTTCAAACTCCTTAGACAAAATAATTTCCAGGCCAGGCACAACTTTGAAATTAATGATAAAAAAAAACTAGATAGAATGAGGATCACAATGCAAAAAATTGGAATGAATTTGGATTGATTTTCAATTTGATATGATTTTTGGAAGTTTGAGAAAAATAAAAAATGAAGTGAATAACATGAACACATGATGGAATGGAGAAAATATAAGGCATTGTGAAAATGCACTGGCCAAGGATCGAACCATGTCAACATTTGAATCTACATGCGCGCGCTACAAAACGACCTCGTTTCAACATGCCAAACCCTAAAGCGCGCGCCAGCATGGTTTCAAAAATCCGCAAGTAACATGCATGCGTTCCGCAGGTAATGCTATGCGTTTCGTAGGAAATTCCATAGGAAAATCTCCAGCAAAACTGGAAAATGCATGAACATGAAGAACACGATGAAGATCTTCATCCAAATTTCCAGAGTTTTTCCAAACGTTCCAGAAATCCATAAAAATTATACCAAACGACTTGCCATGCATCATACATCAAAGATCAATAAACATTTCATGAAAAAACATCATCAAACGCATGGATCGAAGGAAATAAAAATCTACACCAAAACTTCAAATGCACGGATCTTCATGGATATAGCATCATTTTACTTAATTCAAAGCTCAGATTTGCTCAGCATACAATGAACTACAAGAATATCACAACAATTTTGAGGATTAAAGAGGTCGAAAAAGTAACCTCTTGATGAACAACAACTGGATTCACGTGTTTCCAAAGCTCTTGATGCTCCAATCCTTCTCCAATGTGCTTATGGAAGTAAATGATGATGAACTGGAAGCTTGAATGCACACGAATCTTGCTCAATCTTCACTTGCCATGGATGCTTCACACCTTGAACATGAACTTGAATGCAACAATTTCCTCTGTTTCCACGTCCAATTCTACTCAATTATACTTCATGATGATGAAAGGATCAAGAGAAAGCGCTTGTGTTTTAAGGATTTTGCAAAAAAAAGTGAGAGAAGAATTTGAAGAATTTGTGAAATCTAGATCTAGAATTGGTAATTGTGATGAAAACATTTATGATTAAGGCTTTATACTCAATGCTAATCATGTTTAGGCAAGGTTTAAGCACAATGCAAATGAGATTAGGGACTTTGTGGTGTGAATGCAAAAAATCAATTTTCCACTCCATGCACCTTCATGCACGTGAACAGTGCATGTTCTTGGTTCAAAATGACTTAAAAACATGCCATGCAAGGTTGTGAATTGATTTGATATGCATATGTTCCACAAAAATGATTGTATGCAATTTCTTCCCAAAATCTTCATGAATGAACCAATGCCATGCAAATGAGATTTCATGCCAAATGGTGCCATGCTTGGAAAATACATGTTACACGAATCAATGTGCAAAAAGAACCACTCAAATTGGCCTTTTGGTTTGAAAGTTATGCTCATTTGAAGTTTGAACCACACTTTGCCATGATTGGACCATATCTCATCAACCACACATGAGAAATCCATGATCTTGGACTTTTTGGAAATGGGAGAGAAAGATCTTCAACTTTCATGTTGGACAAAATTTCATATTGATGATGTAATCTTGAGTTGAAGTTGGTCCAAAACCTTTCCATTTTTGGAAAGTTCAAATTACAGGTCACCTGCTATTTTTGGAAAGTCTTGATCTGACTTCAAATTCTTCAATGTTGATGTTTGAAATGTCAAATGAGACTTGTTTACACATGAATGAGGCATCACTAACCATTTCCCACCTCCAAATCCACAGTTGAATTGACAATTGACTTCTGTTGACTTTTTAGGGTCTCAGATGATTTGCACATGGACTGATGATCTCTGAGCCTTCAATTCTTGGCCAAACCACTTCAAAATGATCCTTGGGTCACATGAACTCATTGCACCAACCCTAGGGTTTTGATCTCATGGACAATGCTCTTGTTGCCTTGCACAGTTGAATCTTCTAACCAATCTTGACTGATGACATGATGGACTATGCAATGACAATGCAATGTTAATGACCTAAAAATGAAAAATGTATATACAAATGGGAGGTACAAATTTGAGGTGCTATAGCTGCCCCTATTCAATCAATTGGGAACCTGAACGGATGAGAGCGACGGCTGTCAGACATTCAAGGTAAACAGGGATTGAATACCAAAGAACCGTAGAAATTTGCACACCGCGGGATATGATACAGGATATTTGCAACAGTGACCAGACAAGACGTTTACCGACGACTCTACTAGGGATTTTGATTTTTATCAAAGGAAAGGTACAACCAGACGTCAACGGACGAACGGGAGAGGCTCGACGTTTATCGACACCAACGGAGACGTGACCAGACATTAACGAATGACTGGGAAAGACTCGACCAGACGTCAACGGACGAACGGGAGAGGCTCGACGTTTATCGACACCAACGGAGAGGTGACCAGACATTAACGAATGACTGGGAAAAGACTCGACCAGACGTCAACGGACGAACGGGAGAAGCTCGACGTTTATCGACACCAACAGAGAGGTGAACACTTCACTGGGGAAGGAAAACAAAAACTTGCAACCAGAAAACCAGATAAGACATTTACCGACGACTCTACTGGGTATTTCTAGCTGGGGAACAACCAGACATTTACCGATGACTGGGATGAGACTCAATGTTTACCGACATCGAAAGATAATGTTTACCGACCAGACATTTACCGATAACTGGGAAAGGATGTGCAACCAGACGTCAACGGACGAATGGGAAAAACTCAACGTTTATCGACACCAACGGAGAGGTGAATCTACTGGGGAAAAAAGCCAATACAACCAAACATCAACGGACGATTGGGAAAAACTCATCGTTTATCGACACCAACGGAGAGGTGAACATACATCAATGATGCATGGGAAAGGGATACAACTATACGTCAACGGACGAATAGGAAAAACTCAACGTTTATCGACACCAACGGAGAGGTGACCAGACATCAACGGATGACCTGGGGAAAGGATAGATGTTACGCACATTGAAAGATGATGTTTACCGACATCAATAAAGGGCCGACCAGACATTTACCGATGACTGGGGTGGACTCGATGTTTACCGACACCGAAACAATGGTGTTTACCGTCACCGAAAGAAAGAACACACGCGGGTGTTGACACGACACTGACCGGTATCACAGGAATGACATCTTCAACACGTCAAGGCAAGGCTAAACACTTGCCGGGGACCTCACTAGGGAGAAACAAGCTTTCCTTTCACCTGCGGGTGAGGAAATAAACCTCTCTGGGGAGTATCAGCTCTGCATGCTGTCAGGAGCAATTGTAGCAAACGTGTCGTACAGATGTTGAACAACGATCCGCCTTTGCCGGGGATATGGTCTGATTAGGTTTAACACATGAATGCATATGTTTGAATTTTTCTATGGCGTAATGCTCCATATTGAATGGAAATGCTACGCGGTTTGAGGATGCAATGTTTACTACATGCAAGATGCAAAATGATGAGAACTCCTTCTAGGGAGCAAACGGGTTAGATCCTCCAACTCTGTGGGGAGATAAAGTCTGAGGAATGCTCTGCGGGGAAAAAACATCAACTTCTCACTCATACTGGGAGATAGCATTGCTGCTGGAGACAAGATAGATCCCACCGGGGATAACCTTCACTGGACCCAATCCACTCGGGGACTCCGCTAGGGAAACAACCAATGGCGACTTCACTCGGGAGAGCTGCCAATCCACAGGTAGGATAAACTCTGTTGGAAATAATTTTCGCCGAACCTGATCCACTCGGGGAACCTGCTGGGGAAAACCATCAACACAAACCCTCTGCTAGGGAGACCTGCTAGGGGAAAACACTCCACACCCTGATGGGGAAATGCATACACCACCCTGTTGGGGAAATAACATACCCGACCACGCTGGGGATAAACATCCACGACCTTGCCGGGGAAAAACGTTCACGACCCTGCTGGGGCAGTACTTCAAACCAGACTGCTGGGGAATAACATACTCCACTGACACCTCCGCTGGGGATACAGCATCCCTCTAACTCGGTGGGGATTAACAATCTTCAGACTCAGTGGGGAACTGCCAGCTTTCAGACTAACTGGGAATAAACCCATCTCGGGCCTGCTGGAGAGTTAAAACTAACCTTAGACCTGCCGGGGAATAAACTCCACAGACGCCTCTGCAGGGGATAAGAATAGTTCTGATAGCCTTTAGACTTGCTTGGGGAAACAGTCACTTCCAAGCCTACTGGGGAATCATCCTCAATCCGGCTGAGGAATTCCTGATCTTAACTATGCTGGGGAGACCAGTCTCGAACTTGCTTCAACTACTGGGGAATATCCCCATCCTCTTGCACTTCCAGACAGTGCTAACAACATCCCTGATCAAACCATGGCTTATCTGCTTCAGCCAGGAATCCCAAGGTGATGACCTGCAAAATAGCACGACAAACATGCCCCAGGGGATTGCATGGACAAGATACGCTCAAGTGTCCTCAACATTCAAAATGATTTTCAAATGTTTTATCTTTCTTCACGTTATTGTCTAGCCTTCACGTTTTTATATGCAATGTTTATCAAAAATTCGGACGTTTTTGCAAACAAAACAGTAAAAATAAAAACAAGAGAGCAATTTATCTAAATAACGACTTTTATTGATTGAAAATGGGCCTGAAAAGGCAAATACATCGGGAAGCAATTCCTAGAAAGAGGTAATTGCTCACAAAAGGAAAAATCTATCCTAATGGCAATGTGAACACGGCATCCGCTATTTCCCAATTCTGTTATGACTCACAGATCATCAGTTTTCCTCCCAAGTTCCTTGCTTTCTGAGAAGAATGACTGGACCGATTACACCCTTCGAGATGGTAGACCATGAGGCGCGATGAAGTACAGATAACTCAGACTGTAGTCTTCGCTTTAATCCCTCTTTTGCCTGGATCGCCCTTGCGGGTTTTCAATCCACCGGGATACCCATTTTTGCCTAAGCCTCCCTTGCGGGTTTTCGACTTACCGGGTGTAGAAATTCTTTTCATTTTTTATCCCTAACTTTTGCCCGAACCTTTTTTCTCTTTTTTTCGGTTCGCCGGGATGCCCTTTTTTGCCTGGACTCTTTTTTCTTTTTGGCCAACGGGTCAATTTATGCGAAGTATTTTTTGACTACATCTGAGTTAACAGGGGACGGAAAATCTTCACCATCCATAGTTGTAAGCATCAAGGCTCCACCAGAGAAAACCTTCTTAACAACATATGGACCTTCATAATTAGGAGTCCACTTGCCCCTGTTATCTGTACCGGGAGGAAGGATCCTCTTCAAAACTAGATCACCGATCTGATAACTTCGAGGACGCACTTTCTGATCAAAGGCTCTCTTCATCCTTCTCTGATACAACTGCCCATGGCACACAGCTGCTAACCGTCTCTCTTCTATAAGGCTCAACTCATTAAACCTTGTTCGAATCCATTCAACTTCGTCAAGCTTGACATCTAACAAGACCCTCAGAGAAGGAATCTCCACTTCAATTGGTAGGACAACTTCCATACCATACACAAGGGAGTAGGGGGTTGCCCCGGTCGACGTACGTACTGAGGTACGGTACCCATGTAAAGCGAAAGGCAGCATCTCATGCCAATCCTTGTACGTCACGACCATCTTCTGCACAATCTTCTTAATGTTCTTGTTTGCCGCCTCTACAGCACCATTCATCTTCGGTCTGTAAGGAGAAGAATTGTGATGTTCAATCTTGAAATCTTTGCAAAGCTCTTTCATCATCTTGTTATTGAGATTCGAACCATTATCAGTAATGATTCTCTCAGGAACCCCTTAACGACAAATGATTTCCTTCTTGATGAATCGGGCAACCACTTGTTTGGTAACATTAGCATAGGAAGCTGCCTCCACCCATTTGGTGAAGTAGTCAATCGCAACCAGGATGAAGCGATGTCCATTCGAAGCAGTCGGCTCAATCTTCCCAATCATATCAATGCCCCACATCGCGAATGGCCAAGGTGAATTCATGACATTCAGAGGGTTTGGTGGTACACGCACCTTATCAACATAAATTTGACATTTATGGCACTTCCGAGCGTACTTGAAACAATCGGATTACATAGTCATCCAGTAATAACCGGCTCTCAACAACTTCTTAGACATTGCATGACCACCAGCATGGGTACCAAACGAACCCTCGTGCACTTCCTGCATCAACATGTCTGCTTCGTGTCTATCCACGCATCTGAGCAGAACCATGTCAAAGTTCCTCTTGTATAACATATAATCCTGATTCAAATAAAAGCTTCCAGCTAGCCTTCTCAGGGTTTTCTTGTCATTCTTCGACGCTCCTTCAGGATACTCCTGGCTCTTGAGGAAGTTCTTAATATCATAGTACCACGGTTTCTCATCCACAACAGACTCGGCTGCAAACACATACGCAGGCCTCTCGAGTCGATTCACCGCAACATGTGGCACATGATTCCACCAATGAACTTTGATCATAGAAGACAAAGTAGCCAAAGCGTCAGCCATCTGATTCTCATCCTGGGGGACATGATACAACTTCACCTTCTTGAAGAACGTCAGTATTCTTCTAGTGTAATCTCTGTACGGAATCAAATGCGGCTTATTGGTATTCCAATCTCCATTGACCTGATTGATCACTAGAGCGGAATCTCCATAGATGTCAAGAGTTTTGATCCTCAGATCGATGGCCTCTTCTATCCCCATGATACAAGCCTCATACTCAGCCTCGTTGTTGGTGACATCAAAAGTCAATCTGGCAGAAAAAGGTATATGAGCACCTTTTGGATTAATGAGCACTGCCCCAACACCGTTGCCATTCACATTCACAGCCCCATCAAACATCAATGTCCACTTGTCATCAGGATCCGGTCCTTCCTTGACAAGAGGCTCTTCACAATCTTTCATCTTCAAATACATGATGTCTTCATCAGGGAACTCAAACATCATCGGCTGATAATCATCAATCGGTTGCTCGGCGAGGTAGTCTGACAGAATACTACCTTTGATGGCCTTCTGTGACGTGTACTGGATATCATATTCTGTTAAGATCATCTGCCAACGGGCAACACGTCCGGTGAGAGCCGGCTTCTCAAAGATGTACTTTACTGGATCCATCTTAGAAATCAATAAGGTAGTATGGTTCAACATATACCGCCTTAGTCGGCGAGCAGCCCAGGCCAAAGCACAGCAAGTTTTCTCAAGCTGTGAATATTTGATTTCACAGTCGGTAAACTTTTTGCTAAGGTAGTATATGGCATGCTCTTTTCGACCAGACTCGTCATGATGTCCCAATACACACCCCATCGAGTTCTCAGTCACTGATAGGTACATTATCAGAGGCCTCCCAGGAACTGGAGGTATAAGGATTGGAGGTTTCTGTAAATACTCTTTTATCTTGTCAAGCGCTTTCTGACAATCATCATTCCACCTGATTGCTTGATTCTTTCTTAGCAATTTGAATATTGGTTCACACGTGGCAGTTGTCGCATCCGCGAAAAACAACCGGCGGGCTAAAACAAAACAACACAGAGCCGCCACCGTGCGTTATTTATCCCAAAAGAGGGAAAGGAAACGCTCGAAGTAAACCTGGAAAAGACATGGTCTCGCGACCAAAGAGAGATGGGATCGGGAGTCAGTTATGCGAAGGGAAGGTATTAGCACCCCTACGCATCCGTCGTACTCGACGGGATCCACGCTCAAAAAGATAGAAGAAAGGTTGTTAAACGCTGCTCAAAGAATGCACACACACACTAGAAAGAAACACAGGTGGAAGAAGAGGGGAGAGGGCTCGCTAGGATATCGCATCCTATGCCTACGTATCTCATCTGAAATGAGAATCAGAGCTTCCGTAGTTCGGCTCACGCACGCCAAACAAAAACACAAACAAAGGAAACCGACTGCCAATCACTGGACTTACGTCAGACTCCACATAAACTGGCAAACATGGAAACCGAACGCCAATCGCTGGACTTACATCAGATTCCGAACCAAACAAACACACTCAGGATACGGACAGCCAATCGCTGGTCTTACATCCATATCCTGACACACAAGAGGGTTAACAAACAACCAAGTTACTAAGGAGTCAGGCACTCGAGCCTAGTAACTGTCAAGCAAACACATACAAAAAGAAAAAGGGTGCCCGGAGAGACCTCGCACGGTCTCCTGCCTACGTACCTCATCTGGTATGAGGATCAGGGCGACGTAGTTCCCCTGAACGGGAAAGAAATTCTAACCTAACCAGAGACTGGGAAATGACAAACTAGAAGGGAGCTGGACTCGAGCCTAATAGTTATCATGCAAATTCACCATGGTCCTAGGTTAAGGTTTCTAGCTAACTTGCACAGGCAGCAAGCTAAACCTAAACAGCACAAGCAATCAAAGCAAACAATCACAAATAGCACACACTATATACAGACAAAGTGGGCTCACACAAGGGTTAGGCTGCAAAAGCAAGCCAACTGTATCAGGTGATGTTAGCTCTTAACCCTAACATTGAGAGTTAGGGTGAAGCAGAGGAAATAGGAAGTGAGGGGTGTGCCTCACAGCTCTTATCCCTGGCCTGGGAGAGCTTTTAGACAAAGGAAGTGTGGGTTCAGAAAGTGGGAACCCTTCTACACTTATGACTGACTCAACAGAGATCTTGGGTTAATATCCTCAAGGCATCAACATGTAATGTGAGCCAAGGGATGACTCAACTGAATAGCAGGAGATGGATTGCACATCTCTTGTATCTGCCAATTGCCTTATCAAAGGTCTTTTCCTGCTTGGGGACAAAAATAAACAATCACAAGCATTGCCTCTTAAGGAGGACTTCAGACAGGTGCCTGACCAAGTAACAGGCCAGGTCTTCCAGACTACATGAAGTCAGTGGGTTATACCTCAATTGGTTAAGCAACCAAGCAACAACAAAAGCAAGTTCACAATGAACTATAGTAACTAATGTACCTGAAAACAATCTAACTCAGTCAGTTTACAACTCAAACAGTCAAACAGACAAACTAAAAGCCAACAGTTAACTGTACACAAGCAAACAGACAAGCAAGCTATGCATCAAGGCAAAGCTCAAGCTCAACTCAAATGACTTAGAAGCCACCTACAAAAAAAACTCAAGATTAGTTCAACATTGACCAATTAGTCAACTCAAGCAATGTGAATCAATTCCCTCAATGCCATATGCTCTTTGTCCTGAAAACATAACTCAAACATAAGCAAACCCCTAGGACAAGGCCTAGGGTCAAAGAGGGAGAAATAATTCAAAACAGAACATGAAAATTGGCATAAATCAAGTTCAATCAAATTAGAACAATGTCCAAGTGGTCTCACATTCATATCACACACCAATTTCATTTCACAAAACAAATAGTGCAAAACATGCAAGTTCAAAGCTCATTGGACCAAACAGAATGAATCAATCCAAACTAACTCAAAAATAATTCAATAAATCTCCAGAAAAATCATGGCTAAACAGCACACATCATATGATCATCATACCAAAAATCAAGTCATTTGGATAAGTGGAAGCATGTAAAATAAATTCCATAAGTCAAGGCAAGGCAAAACAAACTCAATTAGGGCACAATATCATGCATCAACTTCACACAAGCATAAAACAGAATCTACACATGATAAATGGCTCAAACCAAAACCAAGATAAACTTCAAAGTGTCTAGAATCAATGTGCAAAATTTCAATTCCATATGATAAACATCAAGAATTTCACAAATCATCTAAGTTCATGACTATCAAAAAGTCTACAAATGACAAGCCAGAAGAGAAAATTCCAAACAAATCATAAATGTATCCAAAATTTCTACAAAATTTCACAAGCAATCCTAACATCCATAAGTAGCATCAAGCAAAAATTCACATCAATTGGCATTTAATTTGCATGGTAAAGAAAATCCACAAGTTGAGCAAGAAATGGTGTGACACAAATTGTCACACCTTCATTAATTAGATCATAACTCAACAACCAGACATGCTAAAAATACAAACTCAAAGCCAAAAGATCAATCAAAGTGTTTAGATTAGGCATGTAAATTTTCAGCTCCATTGGATTAAGCATCCTTTTTTCACAATGAAAATGGCAAGACATGTCAAGGAAATACACACATGAACAATCCTTAAGCCAAAACAAATTCCATCCAGGCACAAATCATGGAAAAATACTCATTAAATTCTAGACATCATGAGGAGAATGGTACAAAAAATCTCATGCAATTTGGATAATTATTCAATGAGATATGAATTTTGGAATGGAAGAGAAAAATAAAAAATGATGTGAACAAGCATATAGAACATGGCATGGCATAACATAATAAAATGCAAAGGCTCATTTGGAATGTTCAGAGTGGGGAATCGAAGGGAGTACGTATTCAAACTGGCGCGCGCTACACTAAAATGGATGGACACGTGGTCCAATACATGGCCACGAACACCAAAACACATGTAGTGAGCGCAAAAATGGATCAAGCGCGCATTTTGGACAGAAATTTAGGGTTCTTCATGCGTGTTCATCATCAATTCCAGCTCAAGAACAAATCATCACCAAAATTAACAAAACCTATACCATTGGCTTCGTCTTCCAGCGTACAACAACAATCTAAACCTATTTTAACCTAAACCTTCCTAAAATTCTTGGATCGTGCAAGATAAGTTTCACACATCAAAATGAAAATCAACATAACTTGTTCATTTCTTGATGAAACTCAAAGATTCAAAGCTCAGCATGTTCATGGATCAAAGATCTATCAAATGCACATCATAATTTCATGAATTGTTAGATTCGAAAACTGACCTTCCAAGAGATGCAGAAGCTGAATCGGTTGTTTCAGGACTTGTAATGGAGAAACAGATACGCCTCAGCTCTCATATGAATGAATGAAGAAAGATTTGGAAGTTGATCTTGCACGTTTTAGCTGAAAACTCAAACTGCCATGGATGATGCTTGTGCTTCAACAGTTCTACAAGCTGCTCGAAAACCTTGTGATCTTGCTTCAAACAACTCCAATTATGCTAGTAGATGATGGTTCGATCCAGGAAATAGCAATGTTTGTGCAGAAAAATGGAGAAAAGTTGAGAGAAGAAGTTGAAGAACTTTTGGATCTAGATCTCAATTTCACAATTCTATTATGCTTAGCAAGAAAACAGTTATGATTAGCCTTTTATATGTGTTGTTAATGATGTTGCTAATCACAATTAGCCAAAATGCAAGTGGATTAAGAAAATGCAAGTATTAGTGCACATTAGCAAATTGCCTTGTACATGGAATAACCAATGCAACAGTGCAAGGTTTCTGAACCAACTCCACTTGAAATGATATGTAGAAGCCAAGGCAAGTGATTAGAAGTGAATTCAAAGCATAATTTTCAAATTGCATTTTCCCTCCAAATTCAAATGGAAATTCAAAAAAAATTTGCAATGAAAATTCATGGATTATGATGTGTAATTTGGATAGTACATGACAAGAGAAGAATGTTGCAAAAAATCCCACTTCATTTGGCCTTTTGGATCAAAAGTTATGCACTTTGGAAATTCAAATTTTCTTGACCAAGATTGATCCATAACTTGCCAACCACACATGAGAAATGGATGTTCTTGGACTTTTTGGACAGGTGAGAGCAAGATCTACAACTTTCATGTTGGACAAAATTTCATTTGAAGCATTTTTGGACATGTAATCTTAAGGAGAAGACCTTTCCATTTTTGACAATTTTGAATTACAAGTCACTTTCTATTTTTGGAAAGTTTTCATCTGACTTTATTTTCTTCAATGTTGATCTTTGAAATTTCAAATGAAACTTGCTTGGACATGAATGAAGTGTTTCTAACCCTCTCCCACCTCCAAATCCATCAGTTGACTTTTGGTTGACTTTTTCAGTTGATAGATGAATTTCAGCTTGACTGTTGAGCTTGAGCCTCAATCTCTTGATGACATGGCTCCAAAATGAAACCCTAACTTCCATAAGCTCATTAAAACCATATGATGTTCCCTATTTACATGAAAACCTCATCTCATTGACAAGCCCTGATTGGCACAATGCAGATGATTAGGGTTGACCAGAGGTCAAAACCCTAATCTCAAGGAACTGATCAATCACAATGAAACTCTTGGTGATGACAAGACCATGATGATGATGATGTACCATTTCAACCAAGATAATGATCAATCTCCTTGAGGAACCAAGAAACCCTAATTTGAAGTACCAACCCTCAGATGATTAGTGATCAATTCCTGAGACCCTCAGGCTTGAATCTTTTAACCGCTTTATCTTCTGAGAAAGACCTAGGAGGATGACTTGCTTAATGTTGCCACATGATATGCAAAGATGCAATGACTAATGACCTAAAAAATGAAATGCAAAATGCTAAGCTAGTCCCAAGAGAGGAGGGCAAATTTTGAGGTGTTACAGCAGTTAGGTGAGATACAAACCTTGCAATGTAGTTCAATCTCCCTAAAAACCCACGAACCTGCTTTTCTGTTTTCGGTTCAGGCATCTCTTGAATAGCTTTGACTTTTGCTGGATCAACCTCAATCCCTTTTTCACTGACAATGAAGCCTAACAGCTTCCCGGATCTCACACCAAACGTACACTTGTTTGGATTCAGCCTCAGTTTGAACTTTCTCAGCCGGTCAAACAACTTCTGCAAATTTACCAGGTGCTCCTCTTCTGTCTGCGACTTCGCAATCATATCATCCACGTACACTTCAATCTCTTTGTGAATCATGTCATGAAAGAGAGTCGTCATAGCCCTCTGATAGGTAGCATCGGCATTCTTCAGCCCAAATGGCATCACCTTATAGCAGAACGTGCCCCAAGGCGTAATGAATGTCGTCTTTTCCATGTCCTCTGGCGCCATCTTAATCTGATTATAACCAGAAAAACCGTCCATGAAAGAGAAAACTGAGGATTGAGCTGTATTATCAACCAATACATCAATGTGAGGTAATGGGAAATCATCTTTCGGACTTGCTCTATTCAAATCCCGGTAATCGACACACATCCTGACTTTGCCATCCTTCTTCGGCACGGGAACGATGTTGGCCACCCACGGGGGATAAGTCGTCACTGACAGAAAACCCGCATCAAACTGCTTCTGAACCTCTTCCTTAATCTTAACAGCCATATCAGGACTGGTTCTCTGAAGCTTCTGCTTGACCGAAGGACAATCTTCTCTGAGAGGCAGTCTATGCACCACGATATCGGTATCTAACCCAGGCATATCTTGATACGACCAGGCGAATATCTCCACATACTCTCTCAACATCTCAATCAACCTTCTCTTGACGTCTTCTTTCAAAGCAGCCCCGATCTTAATATCTTTTCTGGCGTCCTCAGTACCAAGATTAACAATCTCCAACTCTTCCTGATGAGGTTGGATGACCCTTTCCTCCTGCTTCAATAATTTGACAAGTTCTTTAGGGAGTTCACAGTCTTTCTCACTCTCCTCTTCAGCTTGGTAGATGGGATTATTGAAATCATACTGAGCCATAACAGAATTGTTCATAGTGGAGTCCGTAAGATCGATTCTGCATGTTTAATGCTTTATTTTAGAAAAAAGAGTTCAAGAAAGTCACAAAAACAAAAACATTGCCATTTTTATTGGTTTGAAAAAATGAAAAACAAAAACAGAAAGACAGGGATCACAAAATTGTTTGCAAAACGTCCTTTATTAATGATATCATTGAAAAACATGATGAGGCCCTACGATGAACCACTACGCCTTGGGCAGAACGTAGGGTTTTGTGCAAAATGAAAAACAAAAGAAAATTACTCTGTTTGAAGAGTAACTTGGACCACATCTTCTGATGTCTAGTTGTTGATCGACTCCCCTGGTGCACACGGGCGAACCCAGTTGTCTAGATCACAATCACTGTCACAGTCTTCACCACCGGTTGCAAAGACATCACCGTGATCCATCAGCCCAGCGCTGGTAAAGGTACTCGGACCTGTCTGCTCACCCTGCTCCGCCTGCAGAGGTTGATAGCCAATACCGAACTTGTCTTCCTTGACAGGCAAATCCACCATCTTGCCCCAGCCTTCTGCTTTACCGGAGTTGACAACCTCCATAGCCTGTTTGTACGACGCAATTGAGGCACTTGGCTTCTTCTGCTCAGCAAAAGCCACCCTCTCAAGAGCAACAGTCTTGAATGCCTGGCATAAAGTTTCATGGATCTTGCCATCCACCTCTACATACTTGAAAGAGGATAGGTGACTCACCAAAATGTCTTCTTCACCGCACACAGTCACAATCTGACCGTTCCAGACATACTTCAACTTCTGGTGGAGAGTTGACGAAACTGCCCCAGCTGTGTGAATCCAAGGACGCCCCAATAAACAACTGTATGCTGGCTGGATGTCCATCACGTAGAAGACAATACTGAACACCTCCGGGCCAATCTTCACCGGCAATGTGACTTCACCAAAAACATACCGTTTGGATCCATCAAAAGCACGAACAATCAGATCGCTCGGAGTAAGGACAACCCCTTCCACATCAATCTTACCCAGAATCTTCTTAGGCAACACATTCAAAGATGAGCCAGTGTCTACCAACACATGTGACAACACTGCACCCTTGCACTCCATGGTGATATGCAGGGCCTTGTTATGGTTACGTCCTTCAGGCGTGAAGTCCAAATCTGTAAACCCCAAACCATGCCTGGTACTCACGTTGGCAATCACACCCTCCAACTGGTTGACGGAGATCTCTTGAGGCACGTAAGCCAGATTCAGCATCTTCAACAAGGCATTACGGTGTGCCTCAGAGCACTAAAGCAATGAGAGGATAGAAATCTTGGACGGAGTCTGATTTAGCTGATCTACAATCTTGTAGTCACTCTTCTTTATAATCTTCATGAACTCCTCCACGTCCTTCTCAAACGAACCCTCAGGCGCCTCCTTCTGAGCAGGTTCTTCATCAACCACAGCCTGTTTACCTTTAGCCTTGGCGAGAGCCTCAACATTGTTATCCCTCAAATGTTGTGGAGCAAACAAATGACCGCTTCTGGTGAAACCTCCGGGTCCCCCAACGTTATCCACAACTGGACTCGCAACCACAGGAGCCCTACTCGGCAACCCAATCGTCACAGGAGCTTGGTTCACTGGCCCGACCCGACTTTCAGCCCTTCGGTTACTGCGATAAGCGTTGTCATACTTCTATGGCACAACCCTACTATTTTCAACAGCCCTTCTACCAGTCACAACAATAGTAGTTAGAGCACTGACAGTTACAGGAGCAGAGATGGTAACAGGAGTACCACTGCTTGTAGGCGCATTAATAATTCTCTGGCCACGTCCCTCGGACGGTTTGAAATAGATAGTGACGGTTGACACCACCCCATGATCCTTCTCGGCCCGACTAAACTGTAAACAGCCCTTATCAATCAAATTCTGAATACCAGCCTTTAACTGATCACAACCATTCTCTGACTCTGCACAGTCTACACAGCCCTCACAACAGCCCGGGAACACTCTCCCATTCAACAGACGGTCCTTCACAACAATCAATGGAGTCTGGATCTCCTCAACACTGACCACCAAGTCTTCAGCTTCTCTACCTTCAACATTGTTAACTCTATGCGCACCATGCTGAGGCATAGGATTATTTACAACATTCGGCACAGGAGCAAAATTGATAGTTTTAGCGTCAATTAGGTCCTGGACCTTATGATGAAAAGCCTGGCAGTTCTCAATATGGTGCCCCGGTGCACCAGAGTGGAAATCACAACGCACGTTGGCATCATACCCAGGTGGTATTTTTGTCAACGGAGCCATTGTTCGTAACTCAACAAACCCTAATCTGAGCAGTTCAGGCAACAGCTCAGCATAGGTCATCGGCAATGGGTCAAAACGTCGATCAGGCATCCTTTGTCTAGGTTGGTACGGACGTTGCTGTTGTTGTTATTGTTGTGGCGGTTGTTGAACTCTCTGTTGTTGCTGTTGACGAGGTTGAGGTGCTGGAATGGTTACAGCAGCAACCTGGCGGTATTTCCCTCTGTTGGCACTTCTTCTATGTTGCACAGCGTTGGTTTCACCCTCTCTCCTACGAGGTGCCCCAGCAAATGGTTTCTTGGAAGTTGAGGAACCAGCATCCTGAATCTTCCCGGCTTTAATCAAACTCTCAGTCCTTTCTCCACAGATCACCACGACAGAAAAACTACCGAATGGGCAACTTCCCATCCGGTCCATGAATACACCTTGTAATGTACCGATGAACATATCGGTCAATTCCCTTTCCAGCATAGGGGGTTGTACTCTTGCGGCCAACTCGCGCCACCTCTGGGCGTACTCCTTGAAACTCTCCCCTGATTTCTGACATAAACTCTGCAACTGAGTCCGACTCGGCGCCATGTCCATATTATGTTTGTACTGCCTCAAGAAGGTCTCACCCAGATCCCTCCAGCTACGAATGGATTCTCTTTTCAGCTCCATGTACCAATCCAAGGAAGCCCCAGACAAGCTATCCTGGAAAAAGTACATCCATATTTTCTCATCATCTGTATAAGCAGAGATCTTCCTGTAATAGGCTTGCACATGGGTGAGAGGACAAGAAGTACCGTTGTATTTATCGAAGGAGGGCGCTTTGAATTTATAAGGAATCCTCAAACCTTCCACCAGCCCCATGTTTGTAACATCTAAACCCAAAGAGTTCTGACACTCCATGGCTCGGATCTTCTCAGCAAGGGCATCAACCTTCCGATCCCTTTCTTCAACTCTTCCCACAACTTCATCATCTTCACTAAGCAAAGTGAACATGTCCTCCTGTCTGTCAACCAGGGGAGCAGGATGGAAAATCGGAGCCCGATTAGCTCTGGCATTAACAGTCTCTGCAGCAAGAGGTTGTCCATTGATTCTAATACCCCTCAATTCATCCCCTACAGCATAGTCATTGACGGGAGCAACAACAGCAGCATTATCATTAACCGGGACACCCACTGGTGAAGCGCGACTAGGTGGTGGGAGCACAGCTTCCTGTCTCTGGGCTAAGGCACGCAGCTCCTCTTGCCCTTGAACGACCCCTTGCATCATTGTCATGAATTGGGCCATGTTAGCCCTCATCTCAGCCAATTCTGCTTGAACCTGGTCCATATTCCTCTGTTGGTTCAATCTGGTTGCGTAGCGGTGCGGTCGTTGATCAGCTATCTTGCCTGACACAGGAACCAGAGTGAGAAGTCACGAGCAAGAACACCTGTTATGCAAAATGATATGTGTATGATGCTAATGATGCGTATGATGCACATGATATGTTCATTTCTCAGGCATTCAAGAGCCCATTCATCTTTCAAGAAATGGCAACCTGCAGCAAGAACAACACAAAAGCAAAGGAACAGCATACACAAAATAGTGAGCACAAGGTGAAACACCAACAACCTCATCTATAGATAAGAGCGACAAAGATCATACAACAAAGACCCGAACGATCAGAGTACAACAAAGAATCCCATCCAACAAGCTTGGAGGTGATTCTCAACATAAGCAACAGAGATACAAGCTAAGATAAATGGCTTCCAGGAATGAGAGTCTTCAGGTAGTGGCATTGGTCTATCAACAGGTCACACTCTGAACATTCTGGCAGGGGAGTGATCTTCTCCTTCAGTTGTCTTCTGAGCTCCACAACTTCTCCTCCGAGTTGGCTCTCTGATGCATGTCTCAAATCTACCTCCTTCTTTAGTTGGATGTCTTTGTCTCTGAGTTGCTTCTCCAAGTCTCTTATCTTCTTCTGATAACTGGCTTCAACTCTCTGCAGCCTCAAGCACTCACGGTGTTCTGCATTCAACAAGTTCTCCATCTCCTCATAGGACCTCTTCTTGCTCTTCAGTCTAGCAACATCTTCACCCTGCATGTCCTTGAGTTGATGAGCCAAGTTCAACTTATCAGCTTTGGCTTTGTACAGCTCCATCTGGGTATCCTGCTCTTTCTCTTTCAGCCGACGATTCTCCATCAAGGCTTGCTTGTACTGCTCAGCAGGTACACTCTCAGCAAGGATCAAAGGTGGTTGCACTTGCAATGGCTTCATCCTATCATAGGGCAACAACAAAGTTTCCACTCTCTTCTTGACCCACTCAATGTAGTCAGGCATAACAATTGCAAACTTCTTCCCCAGAACAGCTCCATCCTTGACACCAATGGTCTTCCAAGCTCTTCCTATCTGCTCCAATCTAGCAGGGTCACTCCGCTTCTCAAAATACACACTTTCAGCTATCTCAGCATCAAGTGGTCTTCCATTCATCACAAACCCCAACTGGCGAAGAGAAAGAACCGGGTTGTAATTGATGCAACCCTTAGTCCCTACAAGTGGCACATTACGAAACTCTCCACAACTCATGATGACATTACACACATCCATCCGGTAAGATTGCCACCTGATATCATAAGAGGTAAGAGACATGATCCTCTGAGTCCACTTATGAGTGCCCTGAGCATCCACAAAAGGTCCACTGACTGGCAGGAGAGACAAGAACCATCTGAGCAACAATGGGAGACAGCATCTGATAGCTCCACCCTTACCATGCCTACTGTGAATAGCATAGTAAGTGTCAGCTAACAAAGTAGGAACCGGGTTTTCTCCAAGAAAGATAATGACTGCAGCATAATCCACAAAATTGGGCATACTCGGGAACAAGACGATCCCATAAATCATGATAGCCAACTGAGCATGAAAAGCTTCCCAATTTCCCTTCTCTGCTTCTTCTCTAGCAATCCTCAACAGGAACTTCAAAGGCAAACCCACAACATCCCCACTGGATTTCCAATTATCACTGACTTCTTTGATACCCAAATGGAGAGCTCTGGCAACAACTCTGAAATCAACCTCCTTTGGAACATCCAAGAAAGGAACCTGATACCGGATCGGGACATTCAACAGAATGGAGTACTCTTCAAGAGTAGGAGCCAATTGATAATCCTGGAAGGTGAAGCAACAAAGCTCTGGATCGTAGAACTGTAGAAGAGTCTGCAACGGCACTGGATCTACCACCGTCTTCAACAGTATCAACAAATCCCCATACTGATCAGCAAACATCTTCTGACTACCACTAGTCACAAGGTTGCTCAACTCTATCAAAGACGTCAAAGGCTCCCGGTGAAAACTGTAGGAGCAAGTCTTCCGCTTCAACTCTGGAACGGATGCCATCTCTCACAATGAATAGACTCCTGAATGAACCTGAGAAATGATATGCATGTAGAGATTAGCTTTTTCTTTTCTTTTCTCTTTTTTCGTTTTTTTTCATTTTTTCTTTGCATTATTTTTTTTTGGAAATAAACATGCTATGATGCAAATGATGCGGACACGACTAGCCGGATGCGTATCACGGAGCACAAGTTCAAAGCTTCGGCTTGAACTTGGAACCACAAATTCATCTGAGACCCAAAGTCATCTGAGACCCATATCTGAAGAACCAAGTCACCAACAGGACCACAAGTCACCAACTGTACCTGTAATAATGATCATTCCCTCCCCACTCACGGGTGTCATCTAGGTCAGGGTAAGGTCGAGAGAAACGCAGCATAAATAACCCTTTCATAGAATATCATCATGTACACACCCGAAGTATGTAACGATAATACCCCATCAGAGTCTGAACTGCTCGTGATATCAAGTTCCGCTAAGTGGCGCAATACCACCCGCTTCCCATGAATCACTCTATTCCTAGGTGTCCTAGATTTCACTCATAGCCTGGGTATTGGGCCTTTTACCTCATGTAACTCCCACCCCAACAGAGAGACAAACACAGCACAGCCAGCACAGATGAAACATATGATGAATGCAAACATAAATGCAAACCACAAATAAATGAATGCAATAAATGAAACAGCAAAAGCAACCAAACCTTATCCTAGAGAGCGCTAGGAGAGACTCGCTTAGGGAAGATGGACCAGCAAGAGGTCAACTTCTCTAGTCCCCAGCAGAGTCGCCAGCTGTCGCATTACGCGAAAAACCGGCGGGAAAACAAAAACAATAGAGCCGCCACCGTGCGTTATTTATCCCAAAAGAGGGAAAGGAAACGCTCGAAGTAAACCTGGAAAAGACATAGTCTCGCGACCAGAGAGAGATGGGATCGAGAGTCGGTTATGTGAAGGGAAGGTATTAGCACCCCTACGCATCTGTCGTACTCGACGAGATCCACGCACAAAAGAAAGGATAAGGTTGCTAAAAACTGCTCAAACACCACACAAGGCTGGAAGGAACACACAAAAAGACAAGAGAAATAGGACTCGGCAGGATATCGCATCCTAGGCCTACGTAGTCTGTCAGGCACAGACATCAGAGTCAACGTAGTTCGGGACAGGGGAAAACGTGCTCTCTAGGATGTCGCATCCTATGCATACGTATCTTCTCTGACCGGAGAAGAATCAGAGCACTCGTAGCTCGGCTAACGCACGCCAAACAAAACACAAATAGGAAACCGACTGCCAATCGCTGGACTTACGTCAGACTCCACACAAACAGGCAAACATGGAAACCGAATGCCAATCGCTGGACTTACATCAGTCTCCGAACCAACAAACACACCCACAGGAAACCAACTGCCAATAGCTGGACTTATGTCAGACTCCAACACACGACAAACAAAACACAGGAAACCGACTGCCAATCGCTGGACTTATGTCAGACTCCAACTCAACACAAAGAGACAAAAAGCAAAAGGTTGCCCGGAGAGATCAGCTCATCTCCTGCCTACGTACCTCATCTGGTATGAGGATCAGGGCGACGTAGTTCCCCTACACAGGGAAAAAGGACTAGCCTAACCAGATACAAAGGGAGACACAAACTACTAGGGAGACTACGACTCGAGCCTAGCAGTTATCATGCATACGATCCCTATGTTAAGGTTTCTATCTAACTTGGAAAGGGAGCAAGCTATCCTAAACAGCACAGGCAAATACGTACAAGCACACAAAGCAAGCACACACACTATATGCAAACAATTGGGCTCATACGAGGTTAGGTTGTGAAACACAAGCCAACTGGAATGGGGTGTGATTAGCTCTTAACCCTAACATTGAGAGTTAGGGTGAAGCAGATGAAATGGGGATGAGGATAAGACCTCACAGCTCTTATCCCTGGCCTGGGAGAGCTTCAGACAAATGAAAGTGTGGGAGTTCAGAAAGTAGGAACTCTTCTCCACATATGACTGACACAACAAAGATCTTGGGTTAATATCCACAATGCATCAACACATGGTGTGAGCAAAGTGGATGACACACTGAATAACAGGAGATGGATTACACATCTCTTTTATCTGCCAATTGCCTCATAATAGGACTTTTCCTGCTTGGCACAAAGATAAACAAACACAAGCATTGCCTCTTAAGGAGGGCTTCAGACAGGTGCCTGCCCACATAACAGGGCAGGTCTTCTAGACTACATGAAGTCAGAGAGTTATACCTCAATGGTTAAGAAACCAAGCAAAGCAAAAGCAAGTTCAAAAGAACTCAAAGCAACTTAGGTACCTGAAAAAATCTAAATCAATCAGTTTACAAGTCAAACAATCAGACAGACAACAGTCAATCACACAATCAGACAGATAAGGCATTAGGCAACAATGTGCAAGCCACAAGCCAATTGGTACAACACAAATGACTTGGCATCAACCTACAAAGCAACATAAGGTTAGCCAACATCAATCAACTAATCAATCCAAATGAGTGAACCACTTCAACCATGGTAATGTGCTTCTTAACCTGAAATCCACAATCCAAACAGTGAGTCCAAACCACTAGGTCAAAGCCTAGGGTCAAAAGTAGGTCAAACATTCAAGACAGAACATGAAATTTAACATGAATCAACTTCATTCAATCAAGAACACAACTCAAAAGGTCCCATATCAATATCATTAACCAAAAGCATTTCATGAACCAAACATGGCAAGGTATGCAAATTGTGACCACATTGTGACATCAGAAGAAATAAATGCACATTAAATCAAAAATGATTCAAATAATCTTGGAAAAATTCAAGAGTAAACAGGACATACAACATGATCATCACACAAAACATTAGAGGCATTGGACATCATTAGTCATAGCAATCACTTAGCATAAGTCAAGACAAGCACAACAATCACATGTGAGACACAAATTTTCACACCAAGTTAGCATAGGCATAAAACAGGGATGGATCCTGGTAAAAGCCTCAAACCAAAGCCAAAACAACACTCAACATGTCTAGAAATAGTATGCAAAAATTCAGAAGCATTGGATAAGCCACAAGCATTTTATGATCAAATGAAGTTCAAGGCAATTTTAAAGCTCAAATGTGACCAACCAGAATGAAAAATCTCAATTAAATCAGAAATGATCCCAATAATTCCAACAAAAATCATGAGCAATC
The DNA here is from genome assembly GCF_024323335.1 of Lathyrus oleraceus. NCBI lineage: Eukaryota > Viridiplantae > Streptophyta > Magnoliopsida > Fabales > Fabaceae > Lathyrus > Lathyrus oleraceus. Next base: position 69,842,562 of record NC_066581.1, on the reverse strand, counting down.
ACAACATCTATAACATGCATCACACAAAAAATCAGGACAATTGGATATCATATGGCATGGCAAACACATCATTCAAATTGAACATCACAAGGTGTGACACAAATTGTCACACCAATTTAGCATGATCATAAAACAGAAATGGTAAGTGATAAAAATACCAAATCAACACCAAAATGTCAAGCAATGAGTCTAGTTGTAGCATGCAAAATTTCACATTCAATGGATCAAAGACCAGCATTTCACAAAGGCATAAGCATGGCAAGGTCAAGTATGGATACATGTTCAAACTCCTTAGACAAAATAATTTCCAGGCCAGGCACAACTTTGAAATTAATGATAAAAAAAACTAGATAGAATGAGGATCACAATGCAAAAAATTGGAATGAATTTGGATTAGTTTTCAATTTGATATGATTTTTGGAAGTTTGAGAAAAATAAAAAATGAAGTGAATAACATGAACACATGATGGAATGGAGAAAATATAAGGCAATGTGAAAATGCACTGGCCAAGGATCGAACCATGTCAACATTTGAATCTACATGCGCGCGCTACAAAACGACCTCGTTTCAACATGCCAAACCCTAAAGCGCGCGCCAACATGGTTTCAAAAATCCGCAAGTAACATGCATGCGTTCCGCAGGTAATGCTATGCGTTTCGTAGGAAATTCCATAGGAAAATCTCCAGCAAAACTGGAAAATGCATGAACATGAAGAACACGATGAAGATCTTCATCCAAATTTCCAGAATTTTTCCAAACGTTCCAGAAATCCATAAAAATTATACCAAGCGACTTGCCATGCATCATACATCAAAGATCAATAAACATTTCATGAAAAAACATCATCAAACGCATGGATCGAAGGAAATAAAAATCTACACCAAAACTTCAAATGCACGGATCTTCATGGATATAGCATCATTTTACTTGATTCAAAGCTCAGATTGCTTAGCATACAATGAACTACAAGAATATCACAACAATTTTGAGGATTAAAGAGGTCGAAAAAGTAACCTCTTGATGAACAGCAACTGGATTCACGTGTTTCCAAATCTCAGACGGAAGAAGAACATTTGGTGAATTTGCAGAAATTGTTTGAGCGTTTAAGGAAATTCAAGCTGAGGCTTAATCCGGACAAGTGTACTTTCGGGGTGCGATCTGGAAAACTGCTGGGTTTTATTGTTAGTGAAAAGGGGATTGAGGTGGATCCTGACAAAGTGAAAGCGATACAAGAGATGCCTGAGCCAAGAACAGAGAAACAAGTTTGTGGTTTCTTAGGGAGGTTGAACTACATTGCAAGGTTCATCTCTTACCTAACAGCCACGTGTGAGCCAATATTCAAATTGTTAAGAAAAGATCAGGCTATCAGGTGGAATGATGATTGCCAAAGGGCTTTCGAGAAAATAAAAGAGTACTTGCAGAATCCTCCTATCCTTATGCCTCCAGTCCCAGGGAGACCGCTGATTATGTATTTGACAGTACTTGATAATTCCATGGGTTGTGATCTCGGTCAACACGACGAGACAGGTAGGAAAGAGCATGCCATCTACTACCTGAGTAAAAAATTCACAGATTGCGAGTCGAGATACTCAATGCTTAAAAAGACATGTTGTGCACTTGCATGGGCTGCTAAGCGATTGAGACAATACATGATGACTCACACAACCTTACTGATCTCCAAAATGGATCCAGTCAAATATATATTTGAGAAGCCAGCTCTCACCGGAAGGGTTGCTCGTTGGCAAATGGTACTGACAGAGTACGACATCCAGTATACATCCCAGAAAGCCATCAAAGGGAGTATTCTGTCAGACTATCTTGCTCAACAGCCGATTGATGATTATGAGCCGATGAAGTTTGATTTCCCAGATGAAGACATCATGTTCCTCAAGATGAAAGACTGTGAAGAGCCAGTTGTTGAGGAGGGACCTGATCCAGATGAAAAGTGGACTTTAATGTTTGATGGGGCCGCCAATGCCAAAGGAAGTGGAATTGGTGTTGTCATTATCACTCCGAAAGGTGCCCACATGCCTTTCACCGCTCGTCTGACTTTCAAGTGCACCAATAATGAAGCTGAGTATGAAGCCTGTATCTTGGGTATTGAGCAAGCCATTGATTTGAGAATCAAGACTCTGGACATCTTCGGAGATTCAGCCCTAGTGATCAATCAAGTGAACGATGATTGGAATACTCTCCAGCCTAATTTGGTCCCCTACAGAGATTACACGAGAAGACTGTTGACTTTCTTCACAACAGTAAAGCTGTATCATATACCTCGTGATGAGAACCAGATGGCAGATTCTCTTGCTACTCTATCCTCCATGATCAAGGTGATTCGGTGGAACCATGTTCCCAGGATTGATGTTATGCGCCTTGATAGGGCCGCGTATGTGTTTGATGCTGAAGTGGTAGTTGATGACAATCCCTGGTATCACGACATCAAATGCTTTCTGAAGAATCAAGAGTACCCTGCAGGGGCATCCAACAATGATAGAAAGACTTTGAGAAGATTGGTAGGAAGTTTCTTCTTGAACAAAGACGATGTGTTGTATAAGAGGAACTTCGACATGGTTTTGCTCAGATGCGTGGATAGACACGAAGCGGACATGTTAATGCAAGAAGTTCATGAAGGCTCCTTCGGTACTCATGTCGGCGGACATGCAATGGCTAAGAAATTGTTGAGAGCGGGTTATTATTGGATGACCATGGAATCTGATTGTTTCAAATATGCTCGGAAGTGTCATAAATGCCAGATTTATGCTGATAAGGTGCATGTGCCGCCAAATCCTCTGAATGTGATGTCTTCGCCGTGGCCGTTTGCTATGTGGGGCATTGATATGATTGGAAAGATTGAGCCGACTGCTTCCAATGGGCATCACTTCATCCTTGTTGCCATCGACTATTTCACCAAGTGGGTCGAAGCAGCATCATTTACGAAGGTCACCAGACATGTGGTTGCCCGATTCATCAAGAAAGAAATCATTTGTCGTTATGGGATTCCCGAAAGAATCATTACTGATAATGGTTCTAATCTCAATAACAAAATGATGAAGGAGTTGTGCAAGAACTTCAACATTCAACATCATAACTCTTCCCCTTATCGTCCTAAGATGAACGGTGTTGTTGAGGCAGCAAATAAGAACATAAAGAAGATTGTGCAGAAGATGGTCGTTACGTACAGAGATTGGTATGAGATGCTACCCTTCACCTTGCATGGGTACCGTACTTCAGTACGTACATCGACCGGGGCAACCCCTTATTCCCTTGTGTATGGTATGGAAGCAGTCCTACCTGTTGAAGTGGAGATTCCTTCTCTAAGAGTCATGTTGGATGTCAAGTTAGACGAAGCTGAATGGATTCAGACAAGGTTCAATGAGTTGAGTCTTATCGAAGAGAAGCGAATGGCAGCCATTTGTCATGGGCAACTGTATCAGAGTCGGATGAAGAGAGCCTTTGATCAGAAAGTGCATCCTCGATGCTTCCAAGTCGGAGATTTGGTGTTGAAAAGGATCCTTCCTCCTCAGACAGATCACAGGGGCAAGTGGACTCCTAACTATGATGGACTGTATATTGTCACCAAGGTTTTTGATAGTGGAGCCTTAATGCTTGCAACTATGGATGGTGAAAACTTCACTTCCCCTGTGAACTTAGACGCAGTTAAAAAATACTTCACATAAAATAGACCCGTTGGACGATGAAAAGAATAGTCCATGCAAAAAATGGGCATCCCGGCGAACCAAGGAAATGAAAAAGGTTCGGGCAAAAGTTAGGGATTAAAAAATGAAAATATTGTACACCCGGTAAGTTGAAAACCTGAAAGGGCAACTTAGGCAAAAATGGGTATCCCGGTGGATTGAAAACCCGAAAGGGCGATCCAGGCAAAAGTTAGGGATTAAGCGAATGGTTGCGTTTTGAGTAGTTCTGAATATCATCTCGTGTCGATAACCGGAAACTTCTGAAGGATAGGAAACAGTCCAATCACCTTTTTTGGAAAGCTGATCATCTGGAGAATCTTGAAGACGAGCGAATCTTAGCAGAATTGGAACCCGATAGAAACCCATTTCACATTGCCATTAGATTAATTTCTATTTTTTTCTGTTGTGCAATTACCTCTTTCCAGGGATTGCTTCCTAATGTAAATACCTATTCAGAGGCCACTCAATCAATAAAATCATGTTATTCAGTACATCTCTGTGTTCATTTTCATTTTACTGTTTTGTTTGCAAAAGTGACGCCCGAATTTTTGATAAACATTGCATCATGAAACATAAGAGCTTTACAGGTACGTGCTTAATAAACATTGAAAATTGCTGTAAATTTTAAGTGCTTTGGATCGTCTATTCAGAACAGGTACACTCGGGGCATTTCCTTAAGGTCCCCATCAAATGATCGCGGATGCTTTTCCTCAACAGTTGGAATTTGGTATCTTATCCCTACAGAGTTGGTCCGAGCATTGGATTCTTCAATCCCCAGCAGACTCTCACTGCTGTACTTCTCCAAGCATTTGTTTCAGATTATACATTCACCAGTAGAGTCGACAGTGTTAGACTGTATATCCCCAGCAAAGTTGACAGTGTCAGACTGTATATCCCCAGCGGAGTTGACATTGCCAGACTGTATCTTCCCAGCAGAAGCGGCTGCTCCTCAGAGTTCGATGCCAGATCGATGATCTCGACGCTAGACCCATGGTCTCTTTCCTTGAAGCAGAATCTCGGTACTGTATCGGTGTTTGCTTCCCCTGCTGATTCGTCTCTCTCGCAGATTATGGTTGCCATAACCACTGTCGCTTTCCTTAGCAGCAAGTTTTCAGTGTCATTCTCTCCCTAGTCAGAGCCTCGGTATTTTGTTATTTGCCAGAACACCGTGTGGCGGGTCATTTCCCCACAGAGTTCTTTATGTTGTGCATCTCCAACAGCCTTGCCAGGGTCCAGAAGATGGTGATCATTTCCCCAGCAGAATTCCTTGCCTCAGCTTAGCGTTCTCTCTAATCAAGCATTTCGTATTACTGCATGTAGAATCATATTGCATTGCATCCTCCCAAATTGCGTAGCATTTCCATTTTCATGGAGCATTACACTATTGAAAATTCAAACATATGCATGTAAAGCATAAGACATTCTCGGTATCCCAAGTGATAAGCCAGAAGTTTGTTTCCAGTACTCAGACTGAAGTTTGTTCATAACTTATCCTTTAACATTCCAAGCAGGGGTCATTGGTCTGCGTGCCGCCTCAATTATCAATTTTAATATTTCTACCGATGCTGACAGGCATGAAAGTTTCCGGTATTCAGACCGAAGTGGCATTCAGGCCAGTTTTCCGATGTTCAGATCGAAGAAGTTTCTGACGTTCAGGTCGATGCAACTTGTGGCATTCAGGCCAGGTTTCCGGTATTCAGACTGAAGTGGCATTCAGGCCAGTTTTCCGATATTCAGACCGAAGTGGCATTCAGGCCAGTTTTCCGGTATTTAGACCGAAGGGGCATTCAGACCAATTTTCCGATATTCAGATCGAAGTGGCATTCAGGCCAATTTTCTGATATTCAGATCGAAGAAGTTTTCGATGTTCAGGTCGACGCAACTTGTGGCATTCAGGCCAGTTTCCGGTATCCAGACCGAAGTGGCACTCAGGCCAGTTTCCCGGTGTTCAGACCGATGTTTGATAATCAAGTATCGTCTGATGCTCAGATCGGAGTCATTTCCAGTATTCAGATTGATGAGCGGCATTCAGGCCATGGTTATTTCTGCGTTACCATTTATTTTGGTATTCAGGCTAACATTTCTTGTTTCGGTGTTCAGACCGACTCTCACCGTACCAGACGGATTCTTTTTCAAGACCACCTCTTGGCCGATTCTGACAGGCATTGTTACTTCATTTTTTCACTTCAGTGTAAATTTTCGGGTTTTTATCGTATTCAATCCCCTGATACCTCGAAAGTGTGAAAGTCGTTGCTATCTTCCTTTCGGGTTTCCAGCTGATTGAATAGGGGCAGCTGTAATACCCCAAAATTTACCCTTCATTTTTCCTGGAAGCATGGGATTATGTTTTACACTTCATTAGCATCATATTAGGTCATACTCATTGCATACTACATTAGTGACATGGAGATCAAGTTTTGATCGATCACTCCTTAACAGAAGGAGCCCACACAAAGCAAGATTGAGAATTGGACTTCATTTTCTAAGTATACAAGTCTCAAGGGTCTCAGGGGGGTCCAAGTATCTTATTATGGTCCTCAGTTCATCAGTGAAGGATTCAAAGCTATCAGAGTGTTCATCTGGATTTAATCAGAAATTAGGGTTTCATGGCTACCTGCAACAGGCAATGTTTGGTTGGAAGTAGAGGAGCTCATCCATGTCATGATTAGAGAGGCATCTTGGCCTAGGAAGATTCACAATTATCTCAGAAAGATCCATTGGCAATCAGTGCAATCAGTTCCTGATCATTTTGCCCTAAAACTAGGGTTTGGTATAAAATCAGTTTATTTATAATTCTTTGGGTGAAACTCTTTTCCATGGCCCTCCATATGTCCACAAGGGTCTACATACGAAAAATCAGCTCTTTATTTGAGCTAGAAGTGCTTCAATTGATCAATGGAATCAGGAATCAAACAGTTTGGGAAAAGAGTCAACTGTGGGGCCAAAAAAGTCAACTCCTGACATTTTGAGAGTGGAATCTCAAAATCCATGCCTAGGGGATCCTACATGTGAAATTTGATCAAGGTTGGATCATGGATTCATCATTTAATCAGGAATTGGAAAAGTTACTTAATTTGGAAATGGTTGACTTTCCATTTAGGGCAAGTTTTCATGATCGTTGCACTCACTTTAAACCCATTTTGCATCAAGATAAAAGCTCCATTTGAAAATTTCTCCAACATCAAAGTTGTTCCTCTTGTTCTAAGATTTCTAGAGATATAAAGTTTTCTTCATTTGGATTAGAATTGAGAACGTTATGCTTAGTCAAAGTGAGACATTTTTTTAGGACACTTAGAAAAATTTCTAAGTCCAAAATCTTCAAAATTTGTCAAGACTTCTTGGCCAGTTTTCTTGCACTTCAAGGCATTATTTGAAAATACTTTCTTCACAAACATTGTACCTGGCCATGTCCTCTTTCACATCCTTTTGGAATCATCTCATTTGGATCCATGGTTTGAGAGATACATTCATTTAAAGTGGGCACCATGACTTGATTTTCTAGGCAGATTTTGGGCCTGACTGGCCCAATCAGGTTTTCTAAGCATGCTGCACAAACCAGTCACGTTTTTTACCTCTTTTGGCCATGCATTGGACATCCATTCACTTAAGTTTGGCCCAAAATAACAACATTTTACACCTCACTTCACACTTTTATTCTTATGGATAAATCACTTATTAAAAAGCCCATGAGAACACCTAATCCACCCTATTTAAGAAGCTGAAACCTTAACCCTAAAGGAGCATTGGAATTTCGTGGCAAAGAGGCAAATCTTCATCACATATCATATTCCATTCCACTTCTATTTTCCATTAGGTAATCATCTCTTCCATGGCCATGTTTTGATATATCTACGCTTGCTTACCATGTTCATCACCATTAATCCTTCCATTTTCATATTTCTTTTTCTTATTTAAAATATTTTCTTCGTCCATAAAATTACCCAAAAATATTTTTCAATTTTATTAATGTTTTATTTAATTTTATATAATTTTTATTTTCGTATTTTTTTAATATTAATATTTTATTTTAATTATTTATTCTAAATGGTCCATTTTAACACACTTTTTTATTGATTTTATTTTTATGACTTAAAATTATTGTTAGCATTTGATTTTTGGGATGAAGGTTGACCACTGTCTCATTATCAACCTGACATTTTCTTGGAATTTTATTTCACATTTTCAATTTATTTTGTATTTATTTTTAACCTAGTCTTATTAATTGACTTTTGGTTTGACTTCTATTTTATTTTAATTAATTCACGTACCAATTTTCATTATTTTTAAAATCTTTTTGAGGGATGATGATGTCCTGAACCCACCTTATTTAGTTTAATTTTTCATAATTTTCTTGATTAATTTATTATTTATTCTTGATTTATCTCTAACCTAGTCTTATTAATTGACTTTTGGTTTGACCTATGTTTTATTTTAATTAATTCACGTACCAATTTTCATTATTTTTAAAATATTTTTGGGGGATGATGATGTCCAGTTCCAACCTTATTTAGTTTAATTTTTCATAATTTTCTTGATTAATTTTCTATTTATTTGTTATTTTTTAAGTTGACTTGAATTTTCAGTTGACTTCTTTATGATCGATGTTTGACTTAGGGTTTGCTTATGGCAATTGAAGAGATCTTTTGATCCTCCCTTGTTCATCTCATATTCCATGTATTAGAGGCCTTTTAACTTGATTTTATTTGGTCCTTACCTCATTTCCTGATTAAATTATTCAGTGGACCCTTCGTGTGTATATTTTCATCTGTTTAATTCATCTGTTATCTTTGATACTTGTTTCTCTCATATATGCTTTCTATTGCTTGATTATTTAACATGTTCATACTCCCATGCATTGTTTAAATGCTCCATTATTTGATCCTTTGGTTTGATTATATATTATTTATTTATCCGATCTGATTGATAATTGTTGCCTACTTGTATGATGTATGAGGCATATATTCTTATTGTTTGTTTGCCATGAACAATCCCCATTCATAACAAATGTACCCCTCTCCCATAAAGTGTATAATATTTATTTCTTTATTTATTTAGCCACCTATTAATACAAGAATTAAAACGACCATCCGATAACCATTTCAAAATAAGATGAAAAGATCGATCCAACGTCGAGTAATCATTTTCAAAACTTAACAGAACCAGCATGCATTCATCCATCCTCTTGTAAGTCGATTGCCTCATGCATCTTCATCTACCTGTAAGTCGATTGCCTCCGGAATCGCCATCTACCCTTATCTGTAACCCCTCTCCGCGCTCCATCCGTCGACTATTGTTCTGTTTAGGTAGCACCCATTAGGTAGAACCCTTTGTATGATAACATAGGTAGAATTCCATTATTCTTTGCATGCTAACATTAGGTAGATGTTCCCCTTTGTAAATCCTAACACATAGGTCCATATTGCATGACAACTCTAGAGCAGAGCTTCCCCACTTTTAGACCTTCCGTGCGTCTCCGATCTTGTGGCATGTCAATCAGTTCTATTGCAAAGAGGTAACTGCCTAAGACTCGATTCAGCGAGCTGCGACACCTGCTGCTAGGATGTTGAACACACTGCCCACCCTCCTCTGACACAGCTGGTGTCCTCTTTTGTAAGTCCATGTTCAGATGGCTATCCTTAACCCCTAGTTAGGAGAACTACGACAACTCTGATTCTCATGTTCAGATGAGATACATAGGCACGAGATGCGATGTCTTGTCGAGTTTGACTGACGACTAACAACTAATCCTTGCTTGTTTTCGCCCTTGATGCGATTCTTTTCTCTCGCCCTCGTTGCGATCGAGACCTTCCCTTTCTCTTGCCCTAGTTGCAATCGAGACCCCTGTTCCCGTAGTTAGCTAAACTACGTTTTGCTCTGATTCTCATTCCAGATGAGATACGTAGGCATAAGACGCGACGTCTTACCGAGCACACTTCTCTTTAACCCATAGGTAGCCGAGCTACGAAGACTCTGATTCTCATACTCAGATGAGATACGTAGGCAGTGGATGACATAGTCTTGTTGACTTGTGCGGAGTTATTCCTTAGCAAGTTGACTTGCAAGCCCATTCACTAGGTGGAGGTTATGTTGGGATCAATAATGTCACACGAGTAGTCGTGGTTAGGCATTACTCTTTCCAATATATGCCTTAGAAGCCAAGGACCTTAGTTTACCACGCCCATCTTGGCCTTTTTTAGGACGTAGTGTGAAGATCGTCAAGTGTAAGATTTGATACAATTGTTACGCGATACTACACTCATAAGAGTCTCTCTTGAGAATATTTTTGGAATACGAGTAGTCGTTTATCCGATAATATCCGAAAGATGGGATGATGACTATGGGAACCTCTTGTAGAACATGATTGTCAGGTTTAACCATAGTACACTCCCTTTGGGTGGTTCTTAACCAAGACTCCATGCTCGCGACTCGCAACAAACCCTTGATTCGTGGTTGATCCATTCTTGTGTATCCTTAATATCAATGGAACTTGGGTGTTGATTAGGTGTAAACCATAATCCACCAAAATGGATGATTGATATTAAGGATGACTTGATCCATCCCATGACCTTTGTGTGGTGTGATTTGCTTGATCCTTGAGTGTGATTGTTGCATCCATGCATTCATGCATTCATACACATCCATATCATCAACAATGAGAAAATTTTCAAGGAACTTAAGAGGTCTATTTGCAAATTTTCAGACATGGATAAGCAAAGAAGGAATACGAAGAAGTACAGTTTCAGACAACCCGACTTGAAAGAGTTAAGGAGTTTGACATCCTATATATTAGATCCCTTGGAATTCAAGGCTCGTCATGGGAAGCTTCTGTCTATTCTGGCTACTCAAGTGGATGAAGGTCTAATGAGTGTGTTGGTGCAGTTCTATGATCCCTTGTACTGTTGCTTCACTTTTCTGGATTTCCAGCTTTTGCCCACGCTTGAGGAGTATGCCTATCTTGTGGGCATACCTACCCTAGACCAGTTGTCGTTCAGTGGCTTGGAGAGAGTTCCTTCTTCTCAAGAGATTGTTGATCTGTTGCGTATAGATGAATCTATTATTGGTGCTCATATGACTACCAAAGGTGGAATTCAAGGTCTCCCGTCTGATTTCCTCATTGATCAAGCTACTATGTTTGGGAAGGCCATGAGTGAGGACGCCTTTGAGGATATATTTGTACTTTTCATACCCTGATTTTGGTCCTAAAAACTTTCCCAATCGATCACATCAATTGCATTTTTTCATCATGACCATTTCATCTGGTCATGATGTTATCCACCCAAACATTATGTGTTAGACTTGTTGTCACCTACTATTCCATAAACTTTTGGGCTTTACCATTGGTTTTGTTATAAGATAATTAATTTCCTCAGTCAAGCAAGTTGTAAAATCTCATTATCATTTGGTAGAATCAAGTGAACCTCGTGATTTTCGTCCTTGTGTCCAATTTCAATCCATGTTTTGTCTCCCTCATAAACATTACTCATCCCTCATTGTCATATTACTAGTTCTCACCCCTTTTTAAAGAAATTACATATCAAGTGCAAAGCATTTTGTTTGGGTCATCATTCATATTCATTTTCTCATTCATTCATAATTTAAAGAAATTTCATTCATATTCCTTCATTCACATACAACATCATGCCGCAACTTCTTCAAATGTTTCGTTTGACTTAATCTTTCAACCCATTAAACATCTTCTATTTGGCTTGCACCAATCTTAACTCTCTGATACAGAGTAAACAGATTCATGCTCATATTATCCCAATGGGTATTGATAAAAATTCTATCTTGGTTTCTAAGCGTATTAATTTCTATGCAAGTTTTAATTTACTTGTTGATGCTCAAATTGTTACTGAGAGTTCAAATAGTTTGGATCCTTTACATTGGAACATGGTTACCTCTTTATATGTTAGAAATAGTTTCTTTGAGGAGGCCATTTATGTTTATAAGATTGTTCAACCAGATGATTTTACCTATCCATCTATTCTCATGGCATGTGGAGAATATCATACATGCGTTGTTACGATGTTGGGTTACTTGGTCATGGAAATGAAGTTAGTCACTGGATTCCTAAGAGATTAGGTGGTGCATTAGAAGGATTACGTGTATCATATACGTCCTGCGGTCTCTGGCACACGACTAATGTTACATCAGCTGGGCAGTTGTTTACATTTGCTGATGGAAATTTTTTCCCCCTTAGGCCATGGAGATCATAGAAGTTCAAGTACTCCTCGAGAAGTAGAAACTTTGAAAGAGTTGAGAACAACCAGGGTTGGATTTGGTGTTTGGCACATTGCTGCCTTTGTTGAGGTGATAGATGAATTTGTGGAATATTCTACAAAGTTATCTAGTGGAAGACTGTTTACTTGGGGTGATAGCGATAAAGGCCAACTTGGAATTCTTGATAAGAAATTTAGACTAGTCCCCGTGTGTGTAGTTGCATTGTCTAACGGAAACATTCGTTGAGTAGCTTGTAGCCACAGTCTTACAGTTGCATTGACGATGTCGGGACATGTGTATACAATGGGCAGTACATCTTACGGACAAATTGGTTTGTCCTGCAGCAAATGGGATGGTTCCTGCACGTATTGAAGATAAAATTGTCGACAGTTTCATAGAAGATTTTGCATGTGGTTCATATCAGGTTGCAGTCTGGACTTCCAAGGCAGGGGTTTTCATATGGGGGAAGGGTTTGAATGGGCAATTACGTCATGGTGACAACAATCACACGAATAATCCCACACTTGTCCAATTTTTAAAAAGATGAGCAAGTGAAGAGTGTTTTCTTTTGTGGTTCAAACTCTACTACTGTTGTTTGCCTTCATAAGCGGATACCGAGTGTTGATCATTCTGCATGTTCAGGCTGTCGTAATCCATTTAATTTCAGAAGAAAACGTCATAATTGTTACAACTGTTGGACTTGTTTTTGCAACTCATGCACCAGTAAAAGATCTATGAAGGTTTCTCTTGCTCCAAATTCCAACAAGACATATCGTGTTTGTGATAATTGTTATTTTAACTTAAGAAAACCACTAAATCGGTATCCTTGCAAACTCTTAGCTGGAAAAGTGTCAATTTGCAAGACAATGAGGCCCCTATAACACAGGGAACACTATTAAAACTTTCTTCATTTGGTTCTATTGTTTAATCATGACAGCAGACCATTACCACCACAAAGGACGAGAACATATGAAGGTCCAAATCAATTTATCATAAAATCTGATTCCAACAAGCCAACTTCAAACTCGCAGATGTTGGTTTTCTTTCATTGAGAGCTTCAGTAAATACCACAAGTACCTGAAAACCAACACAGTTCAAAGAGAATGAGTAACAATAAGCCATGACAATAAGCATTTTTCATTTCATATTTACCACAGTAAAGCCAAATTGACAGTGATGGGCAAACGAACCCTGCAGCGATGAGAAGCACATAGATATTTGAGATTTAAGTGAAACTTTTACCAATTTACAACAGTGATTTTTACCTGTTACCCAGGGTAGAAGGTTAGGACAAGAATTTGGGAGGGACCACCAAGTTTGGGCGGACAATTTCAGAGTACTCGCGCTCCATTACATGGACAGTTGCCTATGCTTTTGATCACTACCAGCGGTACGGAAAAACAGACGAGAGAGGGACCACAGAGAGAATTTTCGGAGACCTCTCACAATCAAAACGGGACTACATAAAGAAACAAAGAATATGTTAAAGAGGCAGAAAAAAACCCAAAGAATTGTTTTTTGACGGCGAGAAGAACATCAAAACCCTAACAAAATCAACGAAAGTTAAGAAGGAGGAAAGGTTGAAGAACCCTATACCTTTTTTTTCACCGCCGTTGGATGAAGCTCATATTAGAGGCAAATGAGGCGAGTTTTGAGTGCACCGGTGGGAATCGATTGGCGAAAGAGTGAAAGATTCAGGCGTCCACCGCCCAATCGTCGTTTGACCTCCTTGTAAACGGTTCTGTTGGTTGCTTTCCGGTCGGTTTTCATCTCCGTCGTCGGCGTTCGTTGTTGTCGCGGTCATTCATTTTTGGATCTCCTCAAGTTGAGAAGGTTCGTTTTTTCTCTAAAAATAATTTGGGCTTCGTTTAGGGAAAAGATTTGTTTATTTTTACTATTCATTACTGGTTCCTCTTTAAACATTGTCATGTACTTTATTTTATTTGTTTTTCATTTGAAATGATTGAAACCATTTATTGTTTGCTCGTTTGCTGTACCATTGGGACTCGTGTGGCTTTCTATTATAGCCACCATTCATTAATGCCGACAGTTGGCATTATAGTGTGACCGTTTCCCTCTTCGGTTTTCGTCACCCAACAGCCAGGCGGCTAGGGTGACGGTTGGACTCTTGACCGGTTCCATTTTCAAGATATGGCCACTGTCGTGGGCTTTGGTCCAACTTACTCCAACGGCCCATTAGTTGGCCTTTTTGTTTGTTTTTTTTTTCTCTTTTGAAGTTTCAACTTAGTATTTAGGTTTTTGTTGGTCCTAGTTTGATAACTGGTAACTCATGGCCGGGTGGAGATGGAGATAGTTGATCTCCCTCTTGGCCCTGGGTTCGATACTCGTATGTGGCATATTTGGTTTTGCAACATTTTAATTTCTTTTTTATGTATTTCTTTTTAATCCTCCCATGTTCATGTTTTATTATAATTTCTCCGATACTCATTGTTTTTAATGTTTACCCCTTTTATTTATTTTAATTGACAAAGCATCGATTTTAATCTATGGATTCAACCGCTCTTATGTTGTTTATCCATGATTATTTCATCGAGATAACAATAGAATTTTGCCGCGTTTCAGTTGGTCGCACATGATCATTCGATGTTGACATGATGCATAAACCAGTTTTGAGCACAGTACTTAGTTGTAATTTCCCCATCTCCGCACCCTTGTAAGTCTATTGCCTTTAAGCATCGCCGTCCACCTCACACAGTTTACTCTTGGGCTTTCTTACAATGAGACGACTCCCTTGCACATACACTCATGCATTGCTTACTCATTGATTGGTTTGTTTTAATTATTGCATTACTTTGAACCCCCATTCGACAAAATGTACCCCACTCCCCTGATGTGTAATACAAGAATAAAATCAACCTTTTCAAAAGGATCAAGAAAATAAAGACTCGATCCAACGTCGAGCATTTTCTCAATAAACAAAATTCATCCATTTCTACCCACCCTTTTTCTTTCAAACCACTTCATTCAAATCTTCCTCAATCATCCCATCAATTGCTTGATTCAATGTCAAGCCGTTTTCACAATAAAAACTCAAAAAACTTAATTCATATTTAAGACCTTTTCAATAAAGATGGAAATGGAACATGGTGGATACCACGCACTCCTGAGACTAGGGTTCGAGATGGATGTCTCGCCTATCTTAGCTCTCACCGTCATCCAAATCTATCTATTCTGTTTCTCTCAAACCTTCATTCAAATTTCTCTTAAAACGTCCATCAATGCTTGATCCAACGTCAAGCCTTTTTCATAATAAAACTCAAAATACTTAATTCATATTTAACACTTTTTCAATAAAGGTGGAAATGGAACATGGTGGATACCATGCGCTCCTAAGACTAAGATTCGAGATGGATATCTCGCCTATCTTAGCTCTCGCCATCATTCAAAGTTGTCAAAGCAGTTTCTTCAAACCCTTTCTCAATTAAGTTCAAAAACACTTAATCCTTATTAAATACTTTTGCGAATAATATGGAAATGGAACGTGGTGGATACCACGCACTCCTGAGACTAGGATTCGAGATGGATATCTCGCCCATCCAAGTTCTCGCCATCATTCAAAACAAATCAAACCAATCAAACCTTTTCTCGCCGTCGTGCGATTGACCCTTAAACCTTTTCTTAAACGAAAGTTACTTTGTTTCAAAACAATGCAAGGTAATGTTTTTCCACCTGTTTTGGGTAGTCCAACAATGCTTTCGTCGATTGACACAAAGTATCTTTCACTAAAATCGACCAACAAACAAACATTTTTCTACCCAGAACTACGTAAGCCTTGATTTCTCTATTGAGATACGTAGGAGCAGGATTTGTAAATCTTGTCAGACCCACTAATAAAAAACTTAGGTTTAGTCCTTCGTCGAAAATCCAAAAACATTCTTCTCTCTTCTATTCTTTCTTTCCCACCTAATAACTTGAAAAGCCTAACATTTAAAACTAACACTAACGTGCACAACTAACCTAACGGTTCCCGTTGAGTATAACAGACGTGAGGGGTGCTAATACCTTCCCCTTACGTAATCGACTCCCGAACCCTGATTTGGTTGGGACGACCATAATCATTGTCGTTATTTCTTGGGTTTTATCGATATTTCCCCTTTCCTTTCAGGAATGAATAATGTTCGGTGGCGACTTTGTTCAGTCCATCATTGCGAGCGTGCGATTGCACTTCGCTGGATCGTATTCTCATTTTTCCGAGGTACGACAAATGGCGACTTTGCTGGGGAAAGTCGTTCCTTAAGTGAGTCAAGCCTAGTTAGGACGTTTGTGTGCCTTTGTTTGTTTAATTGTGTGGCTTTTCTTTATTTATTGATTCTATCATCCTTATTGTTATATTGATATATTTGTTGTATATTGGTTCCATTGTGTTGTGGTACTTGGATATTTTAATTGCAAACCATGTGGGAAAGACTCTATACCCGAGTCTAGAGTGAAAAGACATAAGATAGGATGATGGTTGAGTAGTACAGACTCCCGAGGTGAATACTTCGTAAGAGTCGGTATGAGAACCTCACTTGGAGTAGATCCTTTTGCAAATATTGTCGCCCGAGGTGAATACTTCGTAAGCTTCAATATTTCAAAGGGGTCCGTGACTCTAAGAACCTTTTAGAACATTGAACCTTTGGCCAATTAAGAATGATGGTTGCGTAGTATGGATTCCCTAAGTGAATACTTCGTAAGAATCGGTATGAGAACCTCGCTCAGAATAGATTCTCTAGATGGAGTTGACGATCGGAAAGTATTTTCCGTAAGCGTCAAACATTCTTTTGAATCCATGACTCTGAGTACCCTGTCTAGAACCAAAGTCGATGGTTGCGTAGTAAGGACTCCCGAGGTGAATACTTCGTAAGAATCGGTATGAGAACCTCGCTCATAATAGATTCTCTAGATGGAGTTGACGATCGGAAAGTATTTTCTATAAGCGTCAAACATTCTTGTGAATCAATGACTCTGGGGATCTTTTGTAACAAGGCCCTAGATCATATCCGATGAGAACCCCATTTTGGAAAGGCAATCAGATTTATCCATACCTCGTACCTTTGAACTTGTACCAAAACAAAACACATGGCATCCATCCATTCATTGCATACGCATAAAAAGCAAAACTCTTAGTTTGTTTCGCATTATTTCAGGAACCCAAGACTTGTTAGCAAAATGAATCCTGACAGAAGAAGCACTTTTCAGTTCAAATACAAGAACGTGGACCTTTCCAGTCTGCAGAAGTTGAGTGCCAAAGTAACACCAATCAAACTCAACAGCTTTGTGCAAGACTATGGAAGAATTATGGACATCTTAAATGAGAAGATGGACGTGATGACCGCAGTGACTATTGATCAGTTCTATGATCCAACTCTATGTTGTTTCACGTTTTCTGACTTCCAATTGGATCCTACCTTTGAGAAGTTTGAGAGGATCATAGGCCGGAATTTGAAGGATCATAATCCATTTTCTAAGTTTGATGAAGGTATTCCTCCCAAGAGGATAGCTTTAGCTTTAGGTTTGAAGGTTTCCAAAGTCGTGCACAATTGGGATGTGAAGGGAGCTTTCAATGGTTTTTATAGGAAGTTCTTGGAATATCAAGCTAAGAAGATGGAAAAGGAGGGGAATTAGGAAGCTTTCTATGTTGTGATATCTGTGTTGGTATATGGGGTAGTTCTCTTCCCAAATATTGACCATTTTGTGGACCACCTGGCGCTGAGAATCTTCTTCTCTGGTAACCATGTACTGTTCCTCCTAGAAGACCTTCATTATGATCTCCATGATCGTCATGAGAAGAAGGGAGGAACCATTTTATGTTGTGCGCAACTGTTGCATGCCTGGTTTAGATCTCATATGCCCGAAGAAGGCCCTTTTGTCTCGAAGGAACTCAAGCCCTCTCAGAAGTTAGCTTCTCTCGCCTCTAATCATATTAAGTGGTATATTAGGGATTGGGAAACCGAGGATGTTATTGTCAACATTGGAGACTTCCCCAATGTACCTTTGATAGGAACCAAGGGTTGCATCAACTACAACCCCATGTTATCTTTGAGGCAGCATGGTTACCCTATGAATGGCCCTCCAAAATCTGAAGCTTTAGAGCCTTTCATCTTACACAGTGCTGAAGCAGATCACCCCACGGTGAAAAAGATCAAGAGGTCATGGCAAGGGATTATCAGAAAGGGTAAGGAATTGGGTAAGAGAAATTTCATCGCTCGAGAGTCTTATACTTGTTGGGTGAGAGAGAGGGTTCAGATGGTTAAACTCCCTTTTCCATTTGATCCTTCTATCTATCCGTTGGTTCCTGAGCTAGAACCCATATTACCTGAAGATGTGGAAAAGCTTAATGCCCGTATTAAGGAACTGGAGTTGGAGAATGCTGACTTGAGGATTAAGCTCGGCCGAGTCTCGGTAGAGAATGGGAATTTGAAAGATGGTCAACAGAAGAAGGATAAAGAGCTCAAAATTTCCAACAAAAGGGCTAGGGAGTCTGAGGCAAGGAGAGAAAAGTTTGGACAAGCGCTCTACAGTATTAAATCGGTGTTCAAGACGAAGGAGGAGGAGTTGGATAAAGCTTTACTCCGGATTCAAAAACTCAACAAGACTCTGGAATTGACCCTTGAAATGAAAAGGGAAGCATGACTGATCTCTGAGATTCATACTCGTGAACTTGATAATACCATTCAGAAATACAAGGATGCTCTGGAACGTGAGAAGCTGAGGATTGAAGAGTCAGAAAGAGTTTGCACACGGTTGAACTATCAGTTGGAACAAGCCAATGCTAGAATCCAAGCACTTGAAGGTGTGGATCAGGATACTGTCTATCTGATGTTGCTAGGTGAGTGCAGATATTGGAGAAACCTCTATAGGGACATAGAGATGACCAAGGCTGAAGACTTGCGCATCATTCAAGACCTCCAAGGATTTTACACTGAGTGGAAGGGCAAATTTCTGAGGCTGTCCAGATTTGTGAATTTCGTCATGCAAGAGCTACCTGAGAAACTGCAAGAAGCTGATTGGTGCATGTGTCCAGAGAACACCCCGCATCAAGTCTTTAATTTCATTAAATTTTGTAAGGCGATATTGGAAGGGATGACTACCGACCTTGCCACGGTTCGGAAAGCCCATAAGCCATAAGCATTTTGTTTGTATTTGAACTTTGTTCTAATTAATGAAAAATCGCTTTTGGGATTCATTTTATTGCATTTTATTGTGTTATTGCTTTAAATATTTGCGAATAAATGTTGTGGCATTTCTGAAATGAATGACTGAAACTAACCAAGAGTTTTGCAAACAAGATGCATCCATACATGCATTCATACATTTCCAAAACAGAGTCTCACTTCGTCCTTTCTTCCTTCAGTTTCACGCTGAATCTTCAACACCCATACAATACTCGCGCCCGAGCAAGATAAAGGATGGCTGAACAAGAGCAAGAGAGCTCCCGAGTTAGAGCTAAATTAGACGAGATGAGGGAAATGGTACAAGCTTTGACTTTCAGATTTGAGGTTCCACAAGCAACCGTGATTTCAGAAACCACGGGCCAGCAGTTGAAGTCCATCTTCAAAGGACGTTACCTTCAACTCTTCCCCCATATGGGCTACCTTACGACTTCGTCCCTCGAGCGGAAGTAGTGCACGACATAGGGAAATTTGTCCAACAAGTTGTTCCATTACTGGTTTACACCGACGCACGCCCAGTCATCCATACCGTTGCTCCACCAGCTGCCTATGCTAGGCACATTTCGCACTTTGAAGATCAACATCACATGTATCAGGTTGTCGACTCAACCGTTGTTGGTGACGAAGTAAGATTTGAAGATTTCAGAGAAGTGAAGGAGAACACGCAACTCCTTGAGAAGAAGTTCTGAGCATTAGAAGGAGACCACGTCTTTGGATCTGCTGCCAAAGAAATGTGCCTTGTATCTGGTTTGGTGATTCTGGCCAAATTCAAAACTCCAGACTTCGACAAATACAAGGGGCATACTTTTCCAAAGAGCCATCTCATCATGTATTACCGAAAAATGGTTGCACACGTGGAAGACGACAAGCTGATGATCCACTGTTTTCAAGATAGCTTGAGTGGGGCTCCTTCCAAGTGGTATTTAAGTCTGGATTAGAATAGGATCAGATATTTCCAAGACCTGTCAGACGCGTTCACAAAACACTACAAATACAACATGGACATGGCGCCTGACAGAAGATAGTTGCAAAGCATGTTCCAGCATGACAAAGAGTCCTTTAAGGAATATGCTCAGAGATTGAGGGAACTGGTTTCTCAAGTTGAACCACCTCTAGCCGAGAAGGAATTGGCTGAACTATTCATCGACACTGTCCAACCCCAATTCTATGAGAAGATGGTTGGAAGTGCTTCCTTGGGATTCTCCGAGCTTGTTTCTATAGGGGCTCGTGTCGAATATGATTTGAGAAATGGTAAACTTGCGGCTGTGGCTGGAACTTCAAGTGTTAATCCGAAGAAGTTCTCTGGAGGGTTTCCCAGAAAGAAGGAAGGTGAAACTAATGTTGTGATTGTTGGCCAAGGAAGAGCCCCTCCAAGAAGGAGACAACAACAATATTTACCGCAATAGTATGTTCAACAACCCTTTCCCTATCAGCAGCCCATGTATCCCATTCAGTACGTGGCTGTTATGACGCCCGCCTTTAATCAACAACCTGCTCAGGCCTATCAAGCGCCTCCAGTTTACCGACCAGCTCCAGTTCAACAACATGCTCCTATTCCCCCTGTTTATCAACAAGCACCAGCAGCTCTTGTCTATCAACAACCGAGAGCTCAAGCTCTAAGGCAAAACGCTCAGAACCAGAATAGGAGGCAAGGGGATAGGAAGACCTTCAATCCAATTCCAATGTCATACACTGAGCTTTATCCCTCTCTATTGCAAAAGGGTTTGGTAGTTCCCAGACCTATGGGACCTCCACCTGATCGTCTGCCTCCATGGTACAACCCTAATGCACACTATCCTTTTCATGAAGGTGCCCCCAGGCATGACCTAGAGGGTTATTACGCTCTGAAGCATAGGGTTCGTGAACTAATTGAAAGCAAGATCCTATCTTTTAAGGATATGGGACCGAACGTGAAGAACAATCCTCTTCCTCCCCATGGAGACCCTACGGTGAATGCCATTGAAGATGCCTTTGTTGGTGTTATGGTTGAGAAGGTGGATGATGTTAAGACTCCTTTGGCAGCATTCCATGCCCGATTGGTGGAAGCTGGCCTGATTAATGTTAGTCATGAAAATTGTGAAGAGTGTGCCACATACCCAAGGAGGTGTCAGGTGGTACGGGATGACATCCAAGACTTGATGAATAAATGAGTGCTTCAGATCTCCAGCGTTACAAAGAATGAAGATGTGTTGGTAATTGAACCTTACTTCAATTTACCTGAACCAGTTGAAATCCCATACTACAGTAGTGGAGTGGTTCCTACAAATAGTCATCAGTCACCTGTTGAGATATGTACGCCCACGCCTTTTCAATATGAGAGCACCAAGGTTGTGCCTTGGAAATATGAGATTACCGTTGTAGACAAGGTTGTTGAAGGAAGTGCAGACGTTGAAGTGACAGAAGCTGTGAGTGAGGACGTCACCAATATTGCAGGGATGAGCAGAATGACCCGTAGTGGTCGAATCTATACACTTGAATTTAACGTGACTCCTCAAGGGCCGGCCCAGGAATCTACAGTTGCAACTCCTGCTAAAGAACCCGAAGAGGTCCCATCTGAGGATGTTGTTGAATTCTTGAAGTTGATCAAGAGAAGTGACTACAAAATGGTGGATCAGCTGCATCAAACACCATCTAAGATCTCTATTATGTCTCTGCTGTTGAACTCCCAAGCCCATAGGGAGGCTTTGTTGAAGGTGCTTGCCCAAGCTCATGTAACGCAAAGCATAACAGTAGACCAATTTGATGGGGTAGTTGCAAATATCACAGCTTGTAATACATTAAGCTTCAATGGAGAGGAATTACCTGAGGATGGACAAAATCATAATCGTGCTCTCCATATCTCAGTAAAGTGCAAAGATGATGCTTTGGCAAGAGTCTTGGTTGATACCGGATCTTCTTTGAATGTTAAGCCAAAGAGAACACTCGCCAAGTTATCTTATCAAGGACCAACTATGAAACCCAGTGCCTTGGTAGTGAAAGCTTTTGACGGTTCCAGGAGAACCGTGATTGGAGAAGTGGAACTGCCCATATTCATTGGCCCTCATGTATTCCTGATTAATTTCCAAGTCATGGATATTAATCCAGTGTATAGCTGCTTATTGGGGCGCCCTTGGATTCATGTTGCAGGGGCAGTTACCTCCACTTTACATCAAAAAATGAAGTTTGTGGTGGACAATCCACTGATCATCATTTCTGGGGAAGAGGACTTTATGGTTAGTCATCTTTCATCCTTCAGATATACCGAGGCTGATGAGGTCGCTTTGGAAACTTCTTTCCAAGCTCTTGAAATAGCCAATGCCACTTTTAAGGGGATGAAGGACCCGGTTGGGAAAGCTTGTTCATATTTCGCTTCTCTGAAAAGCGCCAAGTCTAGTATTGAAGAAAGAAACCCTGAAGGTTGGGGGTCAGCTTATTGATGTTCGTGAGAAGCATGATCGCTTTGGTCTGGTGTCATACGGTGAACTGACTTTGGAGTTTTTGCTTTGGAAAGCAAATGTCGTGGATAGCAAGAGTCGCCACCAACTTTTCTTTTATCCAATAAGGAAAGGCGGAAAAGAACAGGAAAGACCTTGATTAGATTTTGGGTTCGGGAGGTACATTATACAAAGGGAAGGTGTTATCACCCTTTGTATCCATGGTTATCCATGGGCTCTTAATTGCTTAATCACTTATGTTTTTCTTGTCCGAAAAAGTGTTTGAGAACCGTTTAATGTTTTGAAAAGAGAGTTTAACTTTTGTAATGATTCTTGTACGAATGTATACAAAGTATTTATCTCGTTTAATTTTGAAAGTTGTTTAGAAAAATATAACTTGGCAATGATTCTAGCACGAATGTATACCAAGTGGTGATTTTCTAATAGATGTTTTGCAAAGTGTGAGGTGTGAAAAGTATTTTAAATTGTGAGTCAGCATTTAAGAGTTATACCTACCCAAGGTCTTTATGGGTATTTCCTATCCTTATGAAGGTAAAACTGTCCTTACTATTGAGAAGTAAGTAGTCTTGTCCTTTGGATGTAAGGGACATTGTAGGGTCATCGATTGGTCATTGAAGGCAACATTTTTAAGGATACCTTAGCATTCGAAGGGACGATCATCATTTAACCGTAGGCTACAACGACGGGCCATCGAGGGACAAAATCATATATTCGCAGGCAACATCCGAGGGACTATGATTTATCTTATAGTGACATGATGATTTAATCGAAGGGTCTTTGCTAAGTGTATCCCCACATTCACGGGACGTGACCGTAATACCGTAAGGCAACAAAGAGAGGGCCAAGATCATATATTCAAAGGCAACATTTGTAATCAGTTAGGTAATTAGGATGAATCTCCACAAGGGTATCCCACAAATAAAGTGGAATGCCTAGCAAGCTACCTTCTTCGGGAGTATGTGAGCCCTCACAAAATTCAGCAAACAGGTCAGAATACCAAATGGGGTGCGATCAATAGTTGCACCGAACAAAGGAATTGCAGCAGTAATAATGTCAGGCAAATAATACATAGCTATGATAGAACATGTCAGATAAGCACAGAACAGAACGGAAAAAAAAATCAGCGACTGTCATGTTCGCTACTGCCTCGCCTAGCGAAGGCTTGGCGAACACTCGCTACATGTTCGCTTAGCGATGTGCTAGCGAACGGCTGCGGGTTTTGAGTTTAATAACAGTACGATTTCAGCAAGCTCCAAACCCTATGGCATCCATTACAGAAATTACATGGTTAAACATTCAAGACATCCATGCATACTTAAATCCACATGCAAAACCTAAGATACACTTATAAATTCAATCATAATACCACATGTAAATTGAGAGCATAAAGCGGTAGGGGTAGTGCAAACCTGTTTGCAATTGAATTGCAATGTTGAATTGGCGGATCACTCTTAGGGTTGGTGTCGGATTGAATTGGGCGGAGGTAACCTTTGTGCAGGTGAGTTTCCTTCAGGGTTTCCTTTAGGGTTGTTCTGAATTCTCTTGGTTAGCCTCCAGGGTTTTTCCGGTTGCCTCTGTTAGGGTTTTCTTGTTCCCTCTCTCTGTCTTTGTGTCTGTGTCCGTGCTTTTTCTGAATGAGGTCTTGGTATTTATAATAGTTTTTGTGACCTAATGGGCTCAGAATGAAGCCCAAAATTTCTGGTATTCGCAAGCTTCGCTAGGCGAGTGGTGCAGCGAAGAGTTCGCTAGGAGAAGGATTTTGCTCGCCTAGCGAGCAAGCCAGTTTAAGCCATTTTCTGGATTTGGCCACCTGTGTGCTGGGTCTTTGTTCCTTTAAGATCAATGTCTTGAAAAATGAGTTTGAGTGCCTTGAAAAATGTCTTGCAAGATTAATGGGCAAATTTTGGGGTATGACAGCTGCCCCTGTTCAATATTCTTAAACCGAGAGAGTTAGAATGGTATGTACGCCATTCGTGGTCTGGAGGTGGAAGATTATTGAACACTTAGAATGCCCCAAAAATTTGCACTTGTTAATTAAAAGTTAATCTTGATGGAGATGGGCTTAAAGATGCCATCTAGGAAGTTTGATGATGAGAGCTTCAGAGTGCGTCGTACATCAGACCAATTTGAAGACATGGGTGCCACACCGGGTCGTACGCTAGACCGTATAGTGAGTCATCCATTAGGCTATCGACTTCGCTGGGGATAAAGGATCAGCATGGATCATATGCTAGATCATATCTGAGTTGCAGAATGAGTCGTACGTTAGGCTGTATCTGTCGAAATAAGAATCAGAATGGATCATGCGCTAGATCGTATCCGGGTTGCAGAATGAGCCGTACTTTAGGCTGTATCTGACGAAGTAAGAATCAGAATGGATCGTACGCTAGATCGTATCTGAGTTGCAGAATGAGCCGTACTTTAGGTTGTATCTGACGAAGTAAGAATCAGAATGGATCGTACGCTAGATCGTATCTGAGTTGCAGAATGAGCCGTACGTTAGGCTGTATCTAACAAAAAGTAGTTGTACGTTAGACTACGCCAGGTAGTATCGGAGGAATGAAGATCAGAATGGATCGTACGTTAGATCGTATCTGAGTTGCAGAATGAGCCGTACGTTAGGCTGTATCTGACAAAAAGTAGTCGTACGCTAGACTACACCTCAGAATGTACCGTACGCCAGGTAGTATCTCGGAATGTACCGTAGGCTAGGTAGTATCTGAGGAACTAAACATCCAAATGGGTCGTACGCTAGACCGTATTGGAATAGTTGAAGGAATCATATGTTGGGCTGAATCAGAATGAACCGTACGTTAGGCTATATCTGATAATATTGGTATATGTTGTATTTGCAATAAATGTCTGGGATGGGCTTAAAGATGCCACCATTAGGAGGATATCAGAGTGCTTGTCAGTATGGATGTTCATATGGATTATATCTGAAAGATGTATTTGAATCTTGAATGTAATCGATAAAGATATCCGTCTGAATGGATATTTATTTTGACTGTATCAGAAGGATAATTAACCTGAAAAATAAAGTTAGCTTCATGCCATGTCATGATGCATGAGATGTTTTATGCTTTCGAAAATAAATGCGAACATTGTATGCATGTGTATGCTGTGAAATGATGCATGAATGAATTATGCGTCTGAAAATTTTGCCAGGGGAAACTAAATCCCGATATTCTGGTTGGAGACATTTGTATTGATGACCCTTTCTTAGCTGGGGATACTTGATTTCTGTCTGATGGTAGAAACATTCAACAGAGCCTGGCTGGGGATGGAAGAGATGACCAGTCTGTCTAGTAATGCCAATTTCTTCTGGGAAATAACTGGTTTTGCTGGGGAATAGGATTAGCAACTGGATTCATCGGAAAGCATGGTTAGACTTTATCCTCGACCCTAAAGTCTTTTAGTAACTGCTATTTCTATTTTATGCATGTATTTTCGGTAGACATCAATCATGTTCAAATGCATATATTAATTCGAATTAAATCAATGGACGTTTATGCAAACAAAACAGAGAAAGTAAAATAAAAGCATCTTTTTGGAAATAAAATTGTATCGATTTTGAAAGAGGGCCTATAAACAGGCAATTTGAGTACAAGGAGACAGAAATCCTAGTAAGAGGAAATTGTCAAGAAAACAAAGAAAAAGCTATGAAGGAAAAGTCCTATTGATTTTAATTCCACTACTGTCATTATGTTTTCAAGCCTCTCCTCCCCTGCTGTCGGATAGAAGTGATTGGCTTGTTCAGTCCCTTTGACCTGGGTGAAGCTGACCGAGAACAGGACATAGTCATACACTTTAATCCCTAATTTTTGCATGGACCGCCTTTTCAGGTTTTCAGTCCACCAGGATACCCTTTTTTGCCCAAGCCGCCTTTTCAGGTTTTCGACTTGCCGGGTGTACATTTTTATATGTTTATCCCTAATTTTTGCCCGAACCCTTTTGGTTCGGCGGGATGCCCTTACTTTTGCCTAGATACGTCGACCTAGCGGGTCTCTTTTATGCGTAGTATTTTTTAACTATGTTTGTGTTCACGGGATGTGGGAAGTCTTCGCCATCCATTGTAGCAAGCATCATGGCTCCACCAGAGAATACCTTTTTAACTACAAATGGCCCTTCGTATGTGGGAGTCCATTTGCCTCTAGAATCACCTTGTGGTAGAATGATATGCTTTATTACCAAGTCGCCAATTTGATATACCTATCTCTTGACCTTTTTATTAAACGCCTGGGTCATGCGCTTCTGATATATCTGCCCATGGCAAACAACCGCAAGTCTCTTTTCATCAATCAAATTTATCTGATCGAGTCGAGTCTGGATCCATTCATCTTCATCTAAGCCTGCCTCTTTCATAATTCTTAGAGAGGGAATCTGAACTTCCACTGGTAAAATGGCTTCCATTCCGTAGACTAATGAGAAAGGAGTTGCCCCTGTCGAAGTGCGTACTGAAGTGCGATAACCATGAAGAGCAAAGCGTAACATCTCATGTCAGTCTTTGTATGTTACTGTCATCTTTTGTATGATCTTCTTAATATTCTTATTAGCAGCTTCTACGGCGCCATTCATCTTTGGCCGGTACGGAGAAGAGTTATGGTGTTTTATTTTGAACTGCGCGCAGAGTTCAGTAATCATCTTGTTGTTCAAATTAGTGCCATTATCAGTGATGACTCTTTCAGGGATGCCATACCGACAAATAAGACTATTCTTGATAAACCGTGCCACCATATTTTTGGTGACAAAAGCAAATGAGGCTGCCTCTACCCACTTTATAAAGTAATCAATAGCAACAAGAATGAAACGATGTCCATTAGAAGCAGTAGGTTTAATCTCTCCAATCATATCAATGCCCCACATTGCAAAGGGCCAAGGTGTTGTCAACATGTTCAATGGAGTAGGAGGTACATGTACTTTGTCCGCATAGATCTGACACTTGTGGCAAGTTCTGGAGTGATGGTGGCAATCAGCTTCCATGGTAGACCAATAATACCCTGATCTCAGAATCTTCTTGGCCATCGTATGTCCACTAGAATGAGTCCCAAAAATACCGTTGTGTATGTCTTCCATAATCTTTTCTACTTCCCTTTTATCCACACAGCGCAGCAAAGTCGAATCATGATTATGTTTGTATAGTACTCCATTACTCAAAAAGAATTTAGCGGAGAACTTCCTCAGAAATTTTCTGTCATTGATGGATGCCCCCTCAGGGTATTCCTGGGTTTCTAAATATCTTTTTACTTCGTGGAACCAAGGTTTCTCTTCTACTTCATCAGTATTAAGTTCATAACAATATGCTGGTTCATCTAATCGTTCAACGGTGATCATGGGAGCTTCATCATCCCATCTGACTCTGAACATAGATGACATGGTAGCCAATGCGTCTGCCAACTGATTCTCTTCTCGTGGAATATGTTCGAAAGTAATCTCTTCAAAGTATGGGATTAATGTTAACACCCTCTCTCGATAAGGGATGAGATTCGGATGTTTAGTGTCCCATTCTCCTTTGATCTGACTGATTACTAAGGCTGAGTCTTCATACACACTCAAAAACTTGATTCTCAGGTCTATAGCAGCCTTGAGTCCCAAAATACATGCTTCATATTCAGCCATATTGTTGGTGCAATCAAAACATAGTCTAGCAGTGAAAGGCGTATGGCAACCCCTGGGAGAAATAATTACAACACCAACACCATTGCCCAATGCATTAGAAGATCCATCAAAAACCATAGTCCATCGGGATCCCAGTTCGGGTCCTTCATCCGGTCCAGGTTCTTTATAATCAGTAACAAGCATGACATCCTCATCAGGGAACTCAAAATTCATAGATTGGTAATCATCAACCGCTTGATGAGCCAAATGATCAGCTAACACGCTTCCTTTGATTGCTTTCTGAGTAGTATATTGGATATCATACTCTGTTAAAATCATTTGCCATCTTGCTATTCTTCCGGAGAGGGCAGGTTTCTCAAATATATATTTGATAGGATCCATCTTAGAAATCAATAAAGTGGTATGATTCAACATATACTGTCTTAGTCGGCAAGCAGCCCAAGCCAAAGCACAGCAAGTTTTCTCGAGCAATGAGTATCTTGTTTCACAGTCGGTAAACTTTTTGCTAAGGTAGTATATGGCATGCTCTTTTCGACCAGACTCGTCATGTTGCCCTAACACACACCCCATTGAATTTTCTAACACGGTCAAATACATGATTAGAGGTCTTCCTTCAACTGGTGGCATCAGAATTGGAGGTTCTTGGAGATACTTCTTGATTTTGTCAAAAGCTTTTTCACATTCATCATTCCATATCATCTCTTGATTTTTCCTCAGTAATTTGAAGATGGGTTTGCAGGTAGCAGTCAAATGGGAGATAAATCGGGCAATGTAATTCAAGCGTCCCAAGAAACCTCTGACTTCTTTATCTGTACGGGGAACCGGCATTTCTTGAATAACTCTCACCTTAGCCGGGTCAACCTCAATTCCTTTACCACTGACAATAAAGCCCAAGAGTTTACCGGATCTTACTCCGAAGGTGCATTTGTTCGGGTTCAATCTCAACTTGTACCTCTTCAACCTCTCAAACAGTTTATATAAATGATCGAGATGTTCTTCTTCAGTATGAGATCTGGCTATCATGTCATCCACATATACCTCTATTTCATGATGGATCATATCATGGAACAAAACTACCATAGCACGCTGGTATGTTGCCCCTGCATTCTTTAAACCGAATGGCATTACTTTGTAACAGAAAGTGCCCCATTGCGTCACAAATGTAGTTTTCTCCATGTCCTCAGGTGCCATCTTAATCTGATTATAACCCGAGAATCCATCCATGAAGGAGAATACCTTGTGTTGAGCGGTGTTATCTACCAGAACATCAATGTGCGGAAGTGGAAAGTCATCTTTGGGACTCGCTTTATTCAAATCTCTGTAATCTACACACATTCGCACCTTACCATCCTTCTTTGGCACTGGTACCACATTAGCAACCCATTGAGGATAAGAAGTAACAGCCAGAAAACCTGCATAAATTGTTTCATAACCTCGGCTTTGATTTTCTCAGACATTTCAGGACGCATGCGACGAACCTTTTGCTCAATAGGATGACAATCTTCCTTCATTGGCAAATGATGCACTACTATATCAGTATCCAGTCCTGGCATGTCTTCATAAGACCAAGCGAAAATCTCTACATAGTCATGTAACATCTGAATCAATCTTTCTTTGACACAGTTTCCCAAGCCTGCTCCTATTTTGACTTCTTTCTTGTCTACTTCAGTACCCAGATTTACAGTTTCAATTGATTCCTCATGCGGCCGTATAGTCTTTTCTTCTTGCAATAACAGTCTGGCAAGCTCTCCAGGTACTTCACAATCTTCCTCACTTCCATCCTCGGCTTGGTAGATCGGATTTTCGAAGTCATAATGAACAGTAGCAGAATTATTATCAACAGGATCCAGAGTGGATATGGATCTGCAATTTGTTACGTGAGTGTGTGTAAGAAAGCATAGCTTGTTTAAAAGATGACAGGAAAGATAAAGAGCGCAATATTTGAATGCAAAAAATCCATTGATTTATTGAATGTGGATATGCTTATGAAAATGACAAAACCCTTAACAAATTAGCTATTTGTGCCCCGGGCATGGACACAATGCTTTAAGAAGTTCAATTGTAAAAATTAAAAATTTGCAACACTAAAATAGGCAATAACAATTACTCCTGACTAAAGGAAATCGAGATAGTGTCTTCAGCCTTCCAATTATTGAGTCTGTCACCAATCGTTGGGAAAATCCAGCTATCCAGGTCGCAATCACTATCAGCATCTTCTACAGCATTAATCTGATCTTTGACTATCTTTTCAGAGCTAAACCCCAGACCAAATTTATCAGACTTATACGGTACATCGATCAGTTGACCCCAGCCAGTACGACCACCATCTTCGACCACGGCTTGAGCGTCTTTCAGAGAAATCATAGCAGGAGGAGCACGAATAACCTTGGGCACACGGGAAGTTGGCTTAAGGACAGGACTGGTCGGAGGAACTACCTCAAATGACTGAGAAGGAGTCTCAAAGAATTCACCATCCATCTCAACGTATCTGAAGGTATGCACACTACTGACAATGTACTCTTCTTCTCCACACACAGTGACAATCTTACCCTCTATTGGATACCTCAGCTTTTGATGGAGAGACGAAGCTACAGCACTTGCCCCATGAATCCAAGGGCGTTCCAGCAAGCAGGAATAGGCAGCACGAATGTTCATTACGTGAAAGGTAGTGTTGAAGACTTGAGGTCCTATCTTGATAGGGAGAACCACTTCACCATGGACAACACTCTTCGCACCATCGTAAGCCCGCACCACAACGTCACTAGGTTTCAGTTCAATGCTTTTACCGTCAAGTTTATCGAGCACAACTTTCGGTAGCACATTCAAAGAAGAGCCATTATCGATCAACACATGAGACAAGGTGATCCCCTTACACTCAATGGAGATATGCAGAGCTTTATTGTGATTCTTTCCTGCTGGTGTCAGGTCAGCATCGGAAAAGCCTAGGCCATTGTCAACAGCCAAGCTAGCTACATAATTTTCGAACTGATCGACAGATGTCTCCTGAGGATTATGAGCGGTCTTCAAGAATTTTATCAATGCATTGGCATGAGATTCAGAAGATAATAATAATGATAACATCGAAATCTTAGACGGAGTATGCCCCAACTGTTCTACCACATCAAAATCACTCTTGCGAATGATTTTCAGCATTTCTTCCATTTCCTGTTTGGCGACATCTTCGGTAGTAACTTCGACTGGTGTCCTTGACTGAGAAGGACTGATTACTGGTTCCTTTCCTCGAGTTTCAGGGACGGGAGGTGAGATTTCTGGAGAAAAGATCCTTCCGCTTCAAGTAATTTTACTAGTCCCAACAATGTCAACGTCATTAGGATTAGCAGAATTATCATCTTGCTTTATGCCATGGATGTAAACATCACCTCCATAATTCCACGGGATGGCTTTGCTCGAGGAATACGGTACTGGGCCAGGTGCAGTAATAATTAAGGGAGCTACCTTGGGCTCAGCAGTAATCTTCACAGGCACTCTAGTAGCGGTAATCTTCATTGGAACTTTGGACCTAGCAATCACAGATATTTCTTCGATAGGGTTTTCCACCTTAGGAATCTTTTCTAAGAGAATTATACGATCATCCATCAGCCGTTGAATACCATTCCTCAACTTTAAGCAATCATTGGGTCGGAGTATACAGAGATCGCAATTTTCAGCACAACCTGGAAATAAACCAGCTTGCAATAAATTCTTCTTGATGATCAGGAGAGGAGATGCTAAGTCAGCTACATTAAAAATGTGAAAATTGTCATCCACAATATTAACAGTCTTGTCATGATTAGGCATAGGTGCAGTGATGACATTAGGAGTCTCCGGAGGATCAAATTCAATTTCTCCAACGTCGATCATATCCTGAATCTTATTCTTCAACAACCAGCAATCGTTTGTATCATGCCCGGGGCTATCGGAGTGATATGCACATCTGGCATTGGGATTATAACGAGGAGAAGTAGTGTTGGGATTTGCAGGAGGATCTCTGAGGGTAATTAAATTTGCTTTTAGCATACCC
Source organism: Lathyrus oleraceus (assembly GCF_024323335.1). NCBI lineage: Eukaryota > Viridiplantae > Streptophyta > Magnoliopsida > Fabales > Fabaceae > Lathyrus > Lathyrus oleraceus. The sequence continues at coordinate 69,810,397 of NC_066581.1, read as the reverse complement.
TGCAGTGCTTGTGCTAAAGTCATATTGATCTTCGTAAATTGTCTTCTTGGCCTGTCTTGTCTGTGTTGGAAGTTTTGAGATGGCGGTGCTGCAATAGTAACTGCTCCAATAGTATGGTCACGATTTTTCTTGTTATGACCCCTTTGACCGTACACAGCATTTGATTCGTTCCTCCCCTGATAGGACTTTTTGGTGCTTGTAGAGGTAGCCACCTGTATCTTTCCACTTCGAATGCCACTTTCAACACGTTCACCTGTTAATATAAGTTCGGTGAAACCCGATGAGGAACTTCCCAATAGATGGCTGTAGAATGGGCCAGTCAGTGTGCCCATGAACATGTCCACTAATTCTCGATCAGTCATAGGGGGTTTGACTCTGCCAGCCAAATCTCTCCATTTTTGAGCATATTCTTTGAAGCTTTCTTTAGATCCCATAGTCATATTCTGCAATTGTAGCCGAGTAGGCGCCAATTCAGAATTATACTGGTAGTGTTTGTAGAAAGTTGTCGCTAAATCAGTCCAGGTGCGGATGTTAGAGCTCTCGAGCTGATAATACCACTCTAACTGTGTGCCAGACAGACTCTCTTGGAAGAAATGGATCCATAGCTTCCTATCAGTGGTATACGGCTGAATCTTTCTCACATAAGCTCTCAGATGCATCTGAGGACAAGACGCACCATCATACTTAGTGAAAGCGGGGACCTTGAACTTGCGGGGAATGACCACATCAGAGACCAGACCTAAGCTTTCGAAATCCAGACCGGGCGCCTTCTGACCCTCCATAGCTAGCATACGTTCTTCCAACAACTTATACTTATCATCTTTTGGAGAGTACTGTTCATTTTCATAATCTTCATCGTCGTCCTCGGGGTTGAAGGGGTCAACATTCTCCTCTTCCGAATCATTTTCTGTCTCCTCTTCTTGATCCTTCGGCATTCTAATCTTGACTCCTGCGGCCTGTCCTTTAAGTCTTCTTCCCGGGTTAATGTAACTCACAGCTTTCTTGTCTTTCTTCTTCTCGAGCAAGAGAGCCTTCAGTTCCTCCTGCCCCTTGGATAAGTTCAAGATCATCTTCTGGAATTGAGCATTCTGAGCCTGGAGATCTTTGACAGTTTGTTCGAGAGCCATTTTTCTGTTTAGAAGGAAGACCGTGAGAACATTGATCCTTTAGAATACATGTTATGCAATGTTATGTTATGCTATGCAATGTACGAAATGTTTTCAAGGACTTTTGGAATCTAACTTTGCGTAAACCACCAAAAGAAGGAAACTTTTATTAATAATTTCTTTAATCAATGTTCATTATAAAAAATAATAATAAAAATACAATGAAACCTCAAGTCTCCCAGGGACGGCTTCTTTTTGGGCGGAGATATGCATTGAGTCTTCGTTCCTCATTAAGCTGGTTGGTGAGCTCCAACACTTTCTTCCTTTCTGCACCGAACTGAGTTTCAAAAGTATCCCTTTCCTCTCTCAACTGGATCCAGGATTTCTTCAATTCTTCAACATTGGTAGGCATATCTGGATAAGGAATGATCTGAGGGGCACCTCCTTCAACTTTTGGTTCGACAATCAGAGGTCCGATTGCAAGATATGGCATGGTAAGCTCACGAGCTCTGGCGCGTACCCATCTGAGATAAGGTTCCATAGGAATAGAGTTTTTCTGTCCTAAAGTGCTTCTTTTCACCATGCCCCAAGCTCGTACAAACCTTTGACGGAGACCTTGAGAGTCGTTGTCATAGTCAAACACAGTGCCTTGAATAATTATTTCATGTGGACCATCTCTTCGAGCATAACCAAATTGACGTAGGGCTAAAGCTGGGTTATAAGTAATACCTCCTCTTATCCCCAGGAGTGGTACGTTAGAGAATTCTCCACAACGGTCAATGATGATAACATTTTCTTTGGGTTGGGGACACCAATGGATGTCTGAATGGGAGAGCGACATTATCCTTTGAGACCATTTCAAATTTTGCTCATTCTTCAAGACTGATTGAGGAAGGTGCGAAATAAACCACCTAGATAATAAAGGTACGCAGCACATGAGAGTCCCTTGCCTTTTCATAGTACGAGTGTGAAGGGAATGCAAAATGTCTCCAAGCAAGGTGGGCACAGGGTTATGAGTGAGAAATATCCTAACAGCATTCATGTCTATGAATTGATCCGGGTTAGGAAATAGCACCAAACCATAGATTAGTAGTGCTAGAACATCTTCGAAAGCATGGACATTCATAACTTTTAGGAATTCTCGGGCCTTATTTATCAGAAATTTGGCAAGTAAACCCTTAACTCCACTTCTTGTTACCCAATTAGTTTCAATGTCGGACTTTGTCATGTGTAAAACCACGGCAACTTCTTCAGACTTCGGAATCTTTTCTAAACCACTGAAAGGTGTTTGATCAAGGATAGGTATCCCAAGCAGCCTGGAGAATTCTTCTAATGTGGATACCAACTAATAATCTGGGAAGGTGAAGCAATGATGTTTAGGATCGAAGAACTGGAATAGAACTCTCATCATATCTTCTTTGAAACCGGTGGTAACTAAATTGAGGAGAGAACCATGTTTCTTGATGAACTGAGCATGATCGGGAAGCTCTGACACTAAATTCTTGAGTTGAGGAGAGATTGCTACAAGATTGATCCGGATGGTTTTCCTGGAAGCCATAGCCTGTTTAACAGAGCAAAGTTAAATCCCTAAGTCCTTGAAATGGTTAGTACAATGTCATGATGTCATGATGTTATGATGTTATGATGTTATGATGTTATGTAAGTAACAAACACAAACAAGTCACACCGCAATCATTCCTAGGTTTTAAGGCTTGCATGAGTTCCATAGGTAAGTACCCTCCCCACTGAAGTTTGGTTGGTTCGACCTGTCCTAGAATAGTAATCGGGTTCTAGAAGGATCTCAAATCATCGACCTTTCCTTAAGTCCACTTCAGTGCAACACCAAGCGGTTGACCAAAATCTCCCTAAAGTCCAATCTCAAAGAGTGTAGTATCGAGTATCAACCAACCCCAGTCGGAACTGAAGTCAGTTATCTCACTACTTTCTAATGGCTAGGATGAGTCAATTAGGGTTCTAAAGGTCTGGTTAATGCTTTGATGACACCACGCAGACGCCAAATTTTTCCTCAAGTAAACATGAGGAACATCAGGACATCCAAAGTGTCACATTAACCGTAGCCATCATTTTAACCATTCCAGTATACGCCGGATAGTCGCGATGATCTCTTGCTACTTACCTAAGGTACACTAGATCCGGGTGTAGGATCTTTCACTCAAAAATACCCAAGCAATCCCTTAAAAGTAAATCAGACAATTCAAATAAGTGATCTTGTTTTTTTTTAAGGCAACCTCTCTTTTTAAGGCTCCCCAGCAGAGTCGCCAGTTCTGTCATACGGTGAACTGACTTTGGATTTTTTGCTTAGGAAAGCAAATGTCGCGGATAGCAAGAGTCGCCACCGACTTTTCTTTTATCCAATAAGGAAAGGCGGAAAAGAACAGGAAAGACCTTGATTAAATTTTGGATTCGGGAGGTACATTATACAAAGGGAAGGTGTTAGCACCCTTTGTATCCATGGTTATCCATGGGCTCTTAATTGCTTAATCACTTATGTTTTTCTTGTCCGAAAAAGTGTTTGAGAACCGTTTAATGTTTTGAAAAGAGAATTTAACTTTTGTAATGATTCTTGTACGAATGTATACAAAGTATTTATCTCGTTTAATTTTGAAAGCTGTTTAGAAAAATATAACTTGGCAATGATTCTAGCACGAATGTATACCAAGTGGTGATTTTCTAATAGATGTTTTGCAAAGTGTGAGGTGTGAAAAGTATTTTAAGTTGTGAGTCAGCATTTAAGAGTTATACCTACCCAAGGTCTTTATGGGTATTTCCTATCCTTATGAAGGTAAAACTGTCCTTACTATTGAGAAGTAAGTAGTCTTGTCCTTTGGATGTAAGGGACATCGTAGGGTCATCGATTGGTCATTGAAGGCAACATTTGTAAGGATACCTTAGCATTCGAAGGGACGATCATCATTTAACCGTAGGCTACAACGACGGGCCATCGAGGGACAAAATCATATATTCGCAGGCAACATCCGAGGGACTATGATTTATCTTATAGTGACATGATGATTTAATCGAAGGGTCTTTGCTAAGTGTATCCCCATATTCACGGGACGTGACCGTAATACCGTAAGGCAACAAAGAGAGGGCCAAGATCATATATTCAAAGGTAACATTTGTAATCAGTTAGGTAATTAGGATGAATCTCCACAAGGGTATACCACAAATAAAGTGGAATGCCTAGCAAGCTACCTTCTTCGGGAGTATGTGAGCCCTCACAAAATTCAGCAAACAGGTCAGAATACCAAATGGGGTGCGATCAATAGTTGCACCGAACAAAGGAATTGCAGCAGTAATAATGTCAGGCAAATAATACATAGCTATGATAGAACATGTCAGATAAGCACAGAACAGAACGGAAAAAAAAATCAGCGACTGTCATGTTCGCTACTGCCTCGCCTAGCGAAGTCTTGGCGAACACTCGCTACATGTTCGCTTAGCGATGTGCTAGCGAACGGCTGCGGGTTTTGAGTTTAATAACAGTACGATTTCAGCAAGCTCCAAACCCTATGGCATCCATTACAGAAATTACATGGTTAAACATTCAAGACATCCATGCATACTTAAATCCACATGCAAAACCTAAGATACACTTATAAATTCAATCATAATGCCACATGTAAATTGAGAGCATAAAGCGGTAGGGGTAGTGCAAACCTGTTTGCAATTGAATTGCAATGTTGAATTGGCGGATCACTCTTAGGGTTGGTGTCGGATTGAATTGGGCGGAAGTAACCTTTGTGCAGATGAGTTTCCTTCAGGGTTTCCTTTAGGGTTGTTCTGAATTCTCTTGGTTAGCCTCCAGGGTTTTTCCGGTTGCCTCTGTTAGGGTTTTCTTGTTCCCTCTCTCTGTCTCTGTGTCTGTGTCCGTGCTTTTTCTGAATGAGGTCTTGGTATTTATAATAGTTTTGTGACCTAATGGGCTCAGAATGAAGCCCAAAATTTCTGGTATTTGCAAGCTTCGCTAGGCGAGTGGTGCAGCGAAGAGTTCGCTAGGCGAAGGATTTTGCTCGCCTAGCGAGCAAGCCAGTTTAAGCCAGTTTCTGGATTTGGCCACCTGTGTGCTGGGTCTTTGTTCCTTTAAGATCAATGTCTTGAAAAATGAGTTGGAGTGCCTTGAAAAATGTCTTGGAAGATTAACGGGCAAATTTTGGGGTATGACATCTGGGATATGTGCCTTCCGCTGCGAAAGGAGCCCGAGTCCCTGCAAAGGACAACATCTGAAGCATCCAGGAAGTATTCCTCAGCACAGGATTTATCCATGGAGATCAGGTCAATGCAATTGGAGATAGCACCGAATATGAAGATGAGCCATGTTTGGTTTACCGGTGTGAAACAACTTTGAACAATTGGAAGGCGTTTGAGATCCCCGAAATTTTTCCTTTGTCAAAGTAATAATGTTTGTTTTTCTTTTTAAATCCTTAGCTCTGCCCAAGGCTAATGGATCATGTTGTAGGACCCCTTTTCATTTTCAAATAATCATTATCAGTGAATGAAATACATTTTGTTAAATTCTTATTATTCATTTATTTTCTTTCTCTTAAGAAAATGGCAATCTTTTTAAACAAAAGACTTTTCACTTATGCATCTTTTATTTTTACTTTTCTAAAAGAAATCAATCATTCAAACATGCAGAATAAATGATAACCCCATTGAATCCAATGACTCTACTCCCTCTCATAACTTTGACTCCCCTATTTACCAAGCGGAAGAAGAGGGCGAAGAAGATTGTTACATCCCCGACGAATTGGCAAGGCTGCTCGAGCACGAGTCCAAAGCCCTTCAGCCACATGAAGAACCGGTGGAAACAATCAACCTTGGCACAGAGGAAGAGAAGAAAGAAGTAAAAGTTGGCACCATGCTTGAATCAAGCGTAAAAGAGAGATTGGTTAAGTTGCTACAAGAATATGTGGATGTATTTGCATGGTCATACCAGGATATGCCAGGACTAGACACCGACATCGTTGAGCACAAGCTTCCGCTTCAGCCAGAATGCCCGCCAGTAAAGCAGAAACTCCGAAGAACAATACCAGATATGGCTCTGAAGATTCGTGAAGAAGTCAAACAACAATTTGATGTTGGTTTCCCCGCAGTGGCGAAGTACCCACAATGGGTAGCTAATATTGTACCTGTGCCTAAGAAGGACGGTAAGGTGAGGATGTGTGTTGACTATAGGGATCTGAACAAAGCTAGTCCAAGGGACGATTTCCCTCTATCACACATTGATACTCTGGTAAACAACACTGCAAGTTTTGCTGTATTCTACTTTATGGATGGTTTTTCCGGATACAATCAAATCAAGATGGCTCCAGATGACATGGAGAAGACCACTTTTATTACCCCTTGGGGCACGTTTTGCTACAAGGTGATGCCTTTTGGTCTCAAAAATGCCGGGGCAACTTACCAAAGAGCTATGGTCACTCTTTTCCATGATATGATGCACAAGGAGATAGAAGTCTATGTCGATGACATGATCGCTAAATCTCAGAATAAAGAAGATCATTTGGACCATCTGAAGAAGCTGTTTGAACACCTCAGAAAGTTCAGACTACGATTAAACCCTTCAAAATGCACATTTGGTGTCCGTTCACGAAAGTTGCTTGGTTTCATTGTTAGTCAACGAGGAATTGAGGTGGACCCAGACAAGGTCCGAGCTATACAAGAAATGCCTGCTCCACGCACCGAGCGAGAGGTTAGAGGTTTCCTTAGACGTTTGAATTACATCTCAAGGTTTATCTCACACATGACGGCCACGTGTGAGCCTATCTTCAAATTGCTTCGAAAAGGTCAAGCTATCGAATGGAATTATGATTGTCAAAAAGCTTTTGAGAAGATTCGTCAATACTTGCAAGAGCCTTCTATTTTGATTCCACCTGTCCCAGGAAAGCCATTAATCATGTATCTGAATGTACTTGAAGGGTCAATGGGATGCGTGCTGGGGCAACATGATGAAACCGGTCGGAAAGAACATGCTATTTACTATCTGAGTAAAAAGTTTACTGATTATGAAAGTCGATATTCGCTTTTGGAGAAAACTTGTTGCGCGCTAGCATGGGTCGCTCGTCGTTTGAGGCAGTACATGATTTTCCATACTACTTTGTTGATCTCGAAGATGGACCCGATAAAGTACATCTTTGAGAAACCTGCCTTGACTGGAAGACTAGACCGTTGGCAGATGCTCTTGTCAGAATACGACATCCAGTACGTAAGCCAGAAAGCAATCAAGGGAAGTGTTTTAGCAGAGTATCTCGCTCATCAACCAGTTGAAGACTATCAGCCATTGAAGTTTGATTTCCCCGATGAGGATATAATGGTGATAAAGGATTGTGAGATCCCAGGCCCAAATGAAGGACCAGAACCAAGATCTCGATGGAAGCTCGCGTTCGACGGTTCCTCCAATTACAGTGGTCACGGTGTGGGAGCTGTTTTGATGAATCCAAATGGTGGCTTTACCCCTTTCACAGCAAGGTTGTGCTTTGATTGTACGAATAATGTCGTAGAATATGAAGCTTGTATCCTTGGTCTTGAAGCCGCAATTGATCTCTGAATCAAGATCCTTGAGGTGTATGGAGATTCAACCTTGGTGATCTATCAAGTCAAAGGTGAATGGGAAACTCGTGATGCGAAGTTGATCCTGTATCGTGCTCATGTTGTAAAGATGATGGAATACTTTGTGATATCACTTTCCATCACATCCCAAGAGTAGAAAATCAAGTGGCTGACGCTTTGGAAACATTAGCATCAATGTACCAAGTCAGGTTCCGTAATGAAGCCCCATTTATTCGAATCGAGCAAAGAGATGATCCTGCTTACTATCAATCGATTGAAGAAGAAACCGATGGTAAACCTTGGTTTCATGATATCAATTGATATCTTCTAAGTCAAAAGTATCCAGAAGATGCCACATTGTTGGATAAGAAAATGCAGAGGAGGTTATCATCCAAATTCTTTTTTAGCAATGATGTGCTTTACAAGAGAACCCATGACACGGTTCTGCTCAGATGCGTGGATAGACATGAAGCAGACCTGTTGATCAAGGAGATTCATGAGGGATCCTTTGGGACCCATGCCAATGGACATGCCATGGCTAAGAAGATTTTGAGAGCTGGTTATTACTGGTTGACCATGGAGTCCGATTGTTTCAGCTATGCTAGGAAATGTCATAAATGTCAAATTTATGCTGACAAAGTGCATGTACCGCCAACACTGCTGAATGTTTTGACATCACCTTGGCCCTTCTCAATGTGGGGCATCGACATGATTGATGCTATAGAGCCTAAAGCTTCCAATGGTCATCGTTTCATCCTGGTTGCCATGGATTACTTTACTAAATGGGTGGAGGTTGCTACCTACACCAATGTGACGAGACATGTGGTTGCTCGCTTTATCAAGAAGGAGATTATCTGCCGCTATGGAATCCCTAGCAAGATCATCACCGACAACGGTTCAAACTTGAACAATAAGACAATGACAGAGCTATGTGAGAGTTTCAAGATTGACCACCATAATTCTTCTCCATATCGTCCAAAGATGAACGGTGTTGTTGAAGCTGCCAACAAAAACATCAAGAAGATCTAGCAAAAGATGGTGAAAACTTATAAGGATTGGCACGAGATGTTACCCTTTGCTTTGCATGGATACCGGACCTCAGTCCGCACTTCAACATGGGCAACCCCATTCTCCTTGGTGTATGGGATGGAAGCAGTTCTCCCAGTCAAAGTAGAGATACCTTCAATGAGAATATTGATGGAGGCCAAGCTAGACGAAGCTGAATGGATCTAGAACAATTATGATCAACTTAACCTCATTGATGAGAAGCGTATGACTGCTCTGTGCCATGGACAATTGTACCAGTAAAGAATCAAGAAAGCGTTTGACAAGAGGGTTCGCCCTCGAGAGTTCAAGAAAGGGGATCTCGTGCTCAAGAAGATCATGCCGGTACACAAAGATTCGCGTGGGAAGTGGACTCCCAACTATGAAGGCCCATACATTGTAAAGAGAGCATACTATTGAGGTGCTTTGTTTCTCACAACTATGGATGGCGAAGAGCTCACGCACCCTGTGAACTCTGATGCAGTCAAAAGATACTATGCCTAACAAAAACCCGATGGACTGAAAACCCGAAAGGGCGGTCCAGGCAAAAGTTAGGGATAATTAAAAAATGGTGGTAGCTCGCTAAGTTGAAAACCTGAAAGGGAGACTTAGGCAAAAAAAGAGCGTCCCGGTGGATTAAAAACCCGAAAGGGCGATCCAGGCCAAAATTAGGGACAAAAGGCATAGACTGCATCAGTTGTCACTGATCAACACAAAAAAGCTAAAGGTGGAAGATCAATCCAACTGCTCCCTTCAGAAACAAGGTTTGGTGGAGTCATTGTTATTAGGGATAGTAGTAGTCATTGCGATTCGATGTAAACCTTTCCCTATTTCCATTTTCAAATGTGTAACATTCTGTGGAGCTACACCATTTGTGTGCTACCATTCTTGAATAAATACAAGTTTTGTTGTTTTTCTCTAATTTTCTTTGTTATGCAAAATGCCATTTATTTGTTAATAATGAAATTTTGAACTTAAAAAGAATTTTTGTTCCAATATATTGAGAAACACAATTTTTGCTTTGACATGTGGAAATATTAAAAGGAAATCTTTCGTCTTTCCCCACAAGTCTCTAGTGGCAGGATTTCTCCTGGAATAATCTACATATATCTTCAGAGAGCACAAATTTATCATTCTCTGAAAGAATTATTAAGCCAGTTCTAACTGTTCAGCTTGATAGATCCTCCTTTGATGCATTTACTCACTCCTTTGGTTGAGTTGCTGGTGTTGAGGATTCAGTACCTCCATAAAGCTTTCCCTAATTTCAAGTCTGTATATCGTCAGCATTTGCATATCGTGGTCATTCATATATCATGCACATAAGCAAAATCCAAATCATGCATAGCCCGAAGTATACTTCGTGCTCATTTGCATAGTATCAGGTCTCGTTGTTGAATTTATCCTTTGACCTCTAAGTCCAGTTGTTATTGGCATCGTTTGTTAAGTCTGGTTATCACCAGCATCTTTGGTCAAATCCAGTTGTAACTGGTATCCTTTAAAGTCTGGTTGTAACCAGCATTTGTCTTAAGTCCAATTGTTATTGGCTTTATCTATTAAGTCCAGCTGTAATTGGCTCTCAAATTTTGAAATCCAGTTGTAACTGGTATCCTTTTAAAAGTCTGGTTGCCACCAGTATCTGTCAAATCCAGTTATAACTGGTATCATTTTAAAGTCTGGTTGTCACCAGCATTTGTCAAATCCAGTTGTAACTGACATCCTTTTAAAGTTTGGTTGTAACCAACGTATGTCAAGATCCAATCGTGATTGGTACCTCAAGCACAGTTGTAACTGATACTTTGATAAAATCCATTTGTCAAATGGTATGTTAAGTCTGGTTGTAACCAACATTTGCGTTAAGTCCAATTGTTATTGGCATTATCTGTTCAAGTCTTGTTGTAACTGGCGCCCACATTATTAGATCCAATTGTAACTGGTGTCATTTTAAAGTCTGTTTGTTACCAGCATCTGTCAAATCCATTTGTGAATGGTATCTTTAAGTCTGGTCGTCACCAGCACCCTTGAAGTTCTGGTGTAACTGTCACTAATCCGTTTGAAGAGAGTCGTACCATATGTTTATGGTATAAGACCAATTGTTGTTGGCACATACAGAGTGTGTTCTATCCTATTGGCCCTGGCATTTCCTAGAAAGTTGTCATCTTGACTCTTTCATTGACAGTAATTTCCAGAATTTTTGATAGGGTGATTTTCTTGTGAGAAATCTCTGGATTTGTCAAGAATGTTCAAATTGTCATCAGGTCATGTATGAACCTGTTGATATATGCTTTTTGGATTTTTCTAATGTTGTCAGGTCATGTTTGAACCTACTGTCAGAACTTTTTGATATTCCCCAGCATTGTCAGGTCATGTATGAACCTGTTGTTGAGCCTTTACTCCAGTATTACCAGGTCATGTCTGAACCTGTTTTGAAGAACCTTTCTCTTTGATTATTCTAGTGTTTCCTGGTCATGTATGAACATGTTGTAGGAATTTTCTTTTTAAAATATATATGTTCGGGTTGCTAGTAAGTCATGTGTGAACTTACTGACGAAATCTCTTGTATTCTAAGTGTTGTTTGTCAACTTTCACTTTGAGTACTCCCTAGTGTGTGTCTGACTCTCCAGCAGGATTGTTATCCCCAGCAAGTTGGTTTTACATTATTTGTCTGTTTCCCTGTGGGCCATCAGTATTCCCCACATAATGGTTTGTCTGGTATAATATCTCCTGTTAAGGGTTCACCATGTCCCTAACAAGTAAATTCAAAAATATATGAGTCCTTCACCCATGCATATCATATCATAGCATGTGCATTTTTTTTCAGGATCAAAATCTGGGTCTCCATGGTATTTAATCATCCCCCACTGCGATCCAATGAAGAGGTGCAGCTTCATATTCCTCTGGTTGAGGATGTTTAAATAGGGGAGACTGTCACACCCTGATTTTGGTCCTGAAAACTTTCCCAATCGATCACATCAATTGCATTCTTTTCATCATGACCATTTCATCTGGTCATGATGTTATCCACCCAAACATTACGTGTTAGACTTGTTGTCACCTGCTATTCCATAAACTTTTGGGCTTTGCCATTGGTTTTGGTATAAGATAATTAATTTCCTCAGTCAAGCAAGTTATAGAATCTCATTATCATTTGGTAGAATCAAGTGAACCTCGTGATTTTCGTCCTTGTGTCCAATTGCAATCCATGTTTTGTCTCCCTCATAAACATTACTCATCCCTCATTGTCATATTACTAGTTCGCACCCCTTTTCAAAGAAATTACATATCAAGTGCAAAGCGTTTTGTTTGGGTCATCATTCATATTCATTTTCTCATTCATTCACAATTCAAAGAAATTTCACTCATATTCCTTCATTCACATACAACATCATGTCGCAACTTCTTCAAATGTTTCGTTTGACTTAATCTTTCAACCCATTAAACATCTTCTATTTGGCTTGCACCAATCTCAAGTCTCTGACACAGGGTAAACAGATTCATGCTCATATTATCCCAATGGGTATTGATAAAAATTCTATCTTGGTTTCTAAGCGTATTAATTTCTATGCAAGTTTTAATTTAATTGTTGATGCTCAAATTGTTACTGAGAGTTCAAATAGTTTGGATCCTTTGCATTGGAACATGGTTACCTCTTTATATGTTAGAAATAGTTTCTTTGAGGAAGCCATTTATGTTTATAAGATTGTTCAACCAGATGATTTTACCTATCCATCTATTCTCATGGCATGTGGAGAATATCATACATGCGCTGTTACGATGCTGGGTTACTTGGTCATGGAAATGAAGTTAGTCACTGGATTCCTAAGAGATTAGGTGGTGCATTAGAAGGATTATGTGTATCATATGCGTCCTGCGGTCCCTGGCACACGGCTATTGTGAAACAAAACTAACAAATATGTGAAATAACTATTCAAAACAAAATAAATTAAACCTAATTGCATTTATACAAAATAGTGAGAATAAAAGTGTGTAATTACATCAAAACTTGGTAAAAGGAACCAATAAAATGATATAAAAAGTAGTACCAATTGGTCCCTAACAACTCTCCCCAACTTAGCATTTTGTTTGTCCCTAAACAAAAGTTTCCACCCTTACAACCAAAGCAATGACACAAAAGATTGAAACAAGGATTTACCAAGGACATTCAAATGGTTCAAAAGCGTTTGGCATTTTCTCAATTCACCTATCTCAATTCTAGACAAAACATGAATAAGGGAAATGGTTGAGTGCAAAAATCATTCCAAGGAATTCAAAGCCATATATGTCAAAATTGAATCAAACTTACACACACATCATATTGATGATGAATAACATGAAGGGTTACTTTCACTCATCCAAGCAATTAAATCAACAACAACTCAAATCATGCGGTTATCACAACAAATACCAAATCATGTGAAAAATGTGAATCAAGAGGTCTTTCAAAGGTTGTAATGTGGCTTAGGTTACAAGAAAGAATATGATTAAGAGAATTCAACCAAATTGCCTATCCTAAGGGAGCATTCCCAAATATTCAACTCTACATAATTTCCATTTCTTTGATCCCTATTTTTTTTTCCTTTTACATCCACACAACCATGAGCATTTCTTTGTTTTTTTTTTTCTTTGCTCTATGGTTTCAAGGGTGATTTCTTTTTCTTGTTTCTTTTCATATTTTCACCCTTTTATAAAAACTCACTTTTCCAAGTTTCTAATCAACTTTTCACTTTACTCTCCCCAACTTTAGATTCCAAAACCAAATTTATTCAATAATGCTCCCTACTTAGACATAAGCAAAAGGCAAAATTTTGCAAACAACTTGGTTTGAGGTTTCAACTGATACGAAAGAAATTAGGATTCATTTATTCCATAATTTTCAATTGATTTCACAATGATCAATCAAATGAATCCTAAAATAAGCTCAAAGGGGTTTAACTAAGGATTATTCCTCACAAGGTTAGTTGATTCAAACTTTTTGGTCGAGTGGTTTTTCTCACAAACAATGCCTCTATCATTTTCAAAATTTTCACAAAAATAGATTGATGCATGATTTAGCATGATAAGAATGAGTTAAAATAATGCTCGGTTTCCCGCTTTTTAGTGTAGAATGGAAAGCTTCCTCACAAATGGTTAAGTCCTATTTTGATTCAAAGATGACATACATTTCAATGAGTTTATGATATGAAATTTGCACAAACCATCAAACTACTCATGTTAAGTCTAGAAAGCGATAAAGTGTACCTTGAAATACCGACACTACTTCTTATCATCACCACTCGAAGTGTCCTATGCTTCTTTCTTTGCGATCATTTCTCGGTTGCTTTAAGCTTGACTTAAGAGTAAGAACAATTTAACAGAAATGTTGGTAAACCAAGTTGATTAAAAACACACTTAAATCTCAAATAGTATTCATGCAATTATCAAGACAAACTCTAAAATTCAACAAACTCCTCAATCTTCCTTCAACTCATCGCCATGGGTTACACCACCTCCTGCACCCCCAAAAAAAAATTGGCTTGCCCTCAGGCCACTTAGCATAATCAACAAAATCCTCTTAGGAAGGCAATGGAGAGGGGAAGTTTTGAAATTTGGAGGTTTGGACGTGGAGTAGCGAGGTTGTTGAAAGAATCTCCTAAGTTCGTGAAAATAGGAATGAAACGAAAATGACATAAAACAAAAGTTTTTTTTTTTCAGTTCGCGGGGCGAACTGAAGGAAATTTCAAAAAAAATGGTTCTGCCATTCACTGTTCGCGGGGCGAACCTTGTTCGCGGCGCGAACTGAAGCTGTGAATTCAGTTCACGGGGCGAACGGTGAAAAACAGAACCCAATTTTTTCAAAATTTAACACAGCAGAAACTCACACAGCAGAAAAAAAATTAAAATGCAGAATTACAACGTTGGGTTGCCTCCCAACAAGCGCTTTGTTTAACGTCGTTTAGAGCTCGACGGTTCAACGGTCTTCACGATCCGGCTTTGTTGAGCAACTTCCTCAAGGGCTTTGTTGTCTTTAAGAGGTTCTTGATGAACCTTCGATAAAATCTGATACCACCCGTTTTCGGAACTACTCGCACAACACTCACCCATTCACCATCGGAAATAGAACAAATCATCCCGACCTCTACTAAGTTGACAACTTCCTTCTTTTTTAGCACTCGCATCAATCGATTCTCCTCTTTTGTGGACAATGTATTACTAACAACCACCGGTTTAGTGCAGTCATCACCAAGGAACAAATACTTCAAATTTGGCTCTAGTTTTGGCTCTTCCACTTCCTTTGTCATATCCAAGCCTTCGTTTTTGGTCAAAACTTTGTAGACTCCGATAAGAGATTTCTCTGATGGATTAGAAAGATGAACCTGATCTGCGATATCAACTAGTCCCTCTTTGGTGGCATCGATTCGGAAGGAGTCACACTTACTATTGAAATGCTTTTTGGCTTCAAAAAGATTGAAGGCTACCTCTTCATCTTGCACCCTCACTTTCATTAGTCCATCATCAATATCAATCATCATTCGGGCCGTTTTCATGAATGGTCTTTCAAGAATTATAGGAACATCACGATCCTCATCCATGTCTACTATCACAAAATCTACCGGAAACAAGAATTTGTCCACCTTCACTAACATGTCTTGAGCAACTCCATATGGTGAAGTGGTAGACTTATCAGCTAGTTGTAAAGTCATCCTTGTAGATTTGATCTCAACATTTCCCAATCTTTTAACAATGGATAGGGGAATTAAATTGATGCTAGATCCCAAGTCAATCAAGCCATTACCCATGTAGGTGTCTCCAATAGTTACCGGTAAAACGACTCGGCCCGGATCGGATTCTTTCCTTGGGAGAGTCTTTTGGATGATGGCACTACACCGTGCATCAAGCAATATGGTTTCGTCTTCCACATGTCTTCTTTTCTTTGTGAGAATATCCTTCATGAACTTTGCATACCGCGGCATTTGCTCTAATGCATCGGCAAATGGAATATTGATTTGAAGTTGTTTGAATATGTCCATAAACCGTGCATAGTGTCTAGCATTATCCTTCTTTGATGGTGCGTGCGGATATGGTAAATGTTGAACTGGACTGACCTTCACTCCTTTCTCTCCTTTCTTTTTCTTCCTTGGTTCGATTTCCTTATTCATTTCCGCTTCACACTGCTGCTCTTCCATCAATTGCTGGTTCTGCTGTTTTCGCGGCGCGAACTGAGCAGTTTCTACCACTTTCTTCTTTCCACAAGCCACATACTCATTTTCCAGCACAGCATCCATATCATTCTCAACTGTAATTTCCTCACTTTTTTCACTTGTCAACTCTCTACCGCTTCTAGTAAAGATTGCTTTACAATGCTCCTTTGGATTAGTTTGAGTATTAACGGAGAAAGAAGATCTTGCAGTTTGTTCCGACAATTGTTTTGCAAGCTGACCTACTTGATTCTCCAAATTCTTGATTGCTGCCTCGGTGCTCTTCTGATTTGCCATGGAGGTTTGCATGAATTGTTGGAGAGTGTCTTCTAGCGTTGAATTTCCTCCTTGCGATTGTTGTCCTTGAGAATTTGGGTGTTGATAAGGACTTTGCTGCTGAAAATTCTGGTTGTTGAACCTTGATGGTTGATAACCTTGATTGTTCCTTTGATAGCCTTGATTTTGATTGTTCACATAACTCACTTCTTCTAGTGGAGGGCAGAAACCAGTAGGATGATCTCCTTGACATAATTCGCAACATGCTACTTGATGTCGAACTTGAGAACCTTGAATTTCCTTCATTTGTTGTGGAAGCTTGGCCATTTGTTGAGTAAGCAACTCCACTTGTTAAGAGAGTAGCTTATTTTGAGCAAGAATGGCGTCATTGGTATTTAACTCAAGAACTCCCGGTTTACGTTGTGAAGGACTACGGTCATGTTGACTTTGACGATCATTGAGTGCCATCCGGTCAATAATGACTTTAGCTTCTTCCGCATTCTTTGACATAAGAGAGCCACCCGCGGTAGCATCCAAAAGTGTTCTGTGAGTTGATTGGAGCCCATTTAGAAAAATATGGATTTGAGTGAGCTCATCAAAACCATGACCCTTGCATTTTCTCAACATTGACTTGAATCTTTCCCAAGCCTCATTTAAAGACTCGTTGCTTCCTTGAGTGAATACTGCAATAGCCATTTTGGCTTCCATGAATCGGGATTGAGGGAAATATCTTTCTAAGAACTTTTCTTCTAACAAATTCCAATCCGTCATCACTCTTGATTCTTGATCAAGGTACCACTCTTTTGCCTTTCCTACTAAGGAGTGTGGGAACATCCTCTTGAATAATGCTTCTTCACCCGCTTCGTCTATTCCCGTAGAACCCGCAATCTCATAAAATTTAATGAGATGGGTATACGGATCTTCATGATCCATTCCGGTGAATGGATTTGCATAGAGAAGTTGGAGGATTCCAGTCTTCATCTCCGTATTTCTTCCTCCACGGGCAAATTGAGCATTTCTTCTTGGACTATTAGCGGACATTTCGGTACGATTGTCATCCGCCATGTTTCCGTCACAAGCCTCTACAACCACTTCTTCGATTGGAACAAGTGCGGAAGTAGATGCTTCTTATCTCCGGTTCCTCTCTTCGGCTAGTTTCCTTCTTCTTCGTGTTTTGCTATTGAGCTTCCGAAGTGTTCTTTCAATTTCAGGATCGAATTGAAGTTGCTCCTCGGTTGCTTTTCCTCGCATGCACTAGAATCTACAAAACTAACAAACCAAGTGAAACAAAAGAGGGATAACAATAAAAGTAACAAAACTTAAAACAATGAATTATTGCAATGCTTGTAATATCGACACCAATCCCCAGCAACGGCGCCAATTTGTTGAAAAGTATATCTTCGGCAAATATTTTATATCGTATCCACATAGATTGGTTGATATTACCGCCGTTCTATAATCCAAATGTTATAAGTTTAGAAAGTAACAAGGTTGTTTTGTTTGGAAAATTATCTTGTGAGTAAATGTCACTAAAAATAGTAGAATGGTTTTAATCAAATATAAAAGCTTGGCAAGATTGGAGTTCACTATTTCAAATGCTTATGATTCCTTATGATAAATAAATAGATTCAAGATTATTGATGATGTTCAAGTATCCTCTCAAAGTCATTTATGTCTAAATGATATTGTGATAATCACTATATTGATCCTTAGACGATCTCTCCACCTAACTATCAATATAGCAATCTTTAATGCTTAATACCAAAGAAGAGTAATGAGTAAATCTATCTCTACAACTTATTCACTACTTGAATATCTGTTTTATGTCAAGACTCAAATAATCTCTCTCGACAACTACTCAAATCTGGTTTTCAACGTAGGGCAAAAACAGTATTCAATACATCAACAATCTTTATCATACATATAAATCAAATGGAATACATAAACATATGAGAATAGCTACTACCTCCAATCTTGACAAAGGGAGTTTAGCTCCTCATCACCATTGTTACAAAGCAGAATGTTAAAGAAGAGAAAACTCTGTTTTCTCTCTTACAAAAATATCTCAATGTGTGAATGATAATGAATGATTGTGAATAATGTGTTTTTCTCTCCTAAAAGAGTTGACATTTCCTTAATTGATCATTTCCATCCAAAGCAGAAAAGCTATCCCAAGGCAGACACCAAAAAGGTAAAACCAGCTGGCCTTCAAAACAGCACTTTTGACCCAAAATCAACTTGCTGGATTCGCAGGGTTCGCGGGGCGAACTATGTTCGCGGCGCGAACTGACACTGTCATTCAGTTCGCGGGGCGAACTGAAGCTGCCTCAGTTTCCTTGCTTTGCAAGCTTCATCCAAAATCTTCCATATTATGATGCTGCAATCCAAAGCTTTCTCATCCAAAAATTCTACAAAACTAACAAATATGTGAAATAACTATTCAAAACAAAATAAATTAAACCTAATTGCATTTATACAAAATAGTGAGAATAAAAGTGTGTAATTACATCAAAACTTGGTAAAAGGAACCAATAAAATGATATAAAAAGTAGTACCAATTGGTCCCTAACACTGACATCCTTTTAAAGTTTGGTTGTAACCAACGTATGTCAAGATCCAATCGTGATTGGTACCTCAAGCACAGTTGTAACTGATACTTTGATAAAATCCATTTGTCAAATGGTATGTTAAGTCTGGTTGTAACCAACATTTGCGTTAAGTCCAATTGTTATTGGCATTATCTGTTCAAGTCTTGTTGTAACTGGCGCCCACATTATTAGATCCAATTGTAACTGGTGTCATTTTAAAGTCTGTTTGTTACCAGCATCTGTCAAATCCATTTGTGAATGGTATCTTTAAGTCTGGTCGTCACCAGCACCCTTGAAGTTCTGGTGTAACTGTCACTAATCCGTTTGAAGAGAGTCGTACCATATGTTTATGGTATAAGACCAATTGTTGTTGGCACATACAGAGTGTGTTCTATCCTATTGGCCCTGGCATTTCCTAGAAAGTTGTCATCTTGACTCTTTCATTGACAGTAATTTCCAGAATTTTTGATAGGGTGATTTTCTTGTGAGAAATCTCTGGATTTGTCAAGAATGTTCAAATTGTCATCAGGTCATGTATGAACCTGTTGATATATGCTTTTTGGATTTTTCTAATGTTGTCAGGTCATGTTTGAACCTACTGTCAGAACTTTTTGATATTCCCCAGCATTGTCAGGTCATGTATGAACCTGTTGTTGAGCCTTTACTCCAGTATTACCAGGTCATGTCTGAACCTGTTTTGAAGAACCTTTCTCTTTGATTATTCTAGTGTTTCCTGGTCATGTATGAACATGTTGTAGGAATTTTCTTTTTAAAATATATATGTTCGGGTTGCTAGTAAGTCATGTGTGAACTTACTGACGAAATCTCTTGTATTCTAAGTGTTGTTTGTCAACTTTCACTTTGAGTACTCCCTAGTGTGTGTCTGACTCTCCAGCAGGATTGTTATCCCCAGCAAGTTGGTTTTACATTATTTGTCTGTTTCCCTGTGGGCCATCAGTATTCCCCACATAATGGTTTGTCTGGTATAATATCTCCTGTTAAGGGTTCACCATGTCCCTAACAAGTAAATTCAAAAATATATGAGTCCTTCACCCATGCATATCATATCATAGCATGTGCATTTTTTTTCAGGATCAAAATCTGGGTCTCCATGGTATTTAATCATCCCCCACTGCGATCCAATGAAGAGGTGCAGCTTCATATTCCTCTGGTTGAGGATGTTTAAATAGGGGAGACTGTCACACCCTGATTTTGGTCCTGAAAACTTTCCCAATCGATCACATCAATTGCATTCTTTTCATCATGACCATTTCATCTGGTCATGATGTTATCCACCCAAACATTACGTGTTAGACTTGTTGTCACCTGCTATTCCATAAACTTTTGGGCTTTGCCATTGGTTTTGGTATAAGATAATTAATTTCCTCAGTCAAGCAAGTTATAGAATCTCATTATCATTTGGTAGAATCAAGTGAACCTCGTGATTTTCGTCCTTGTGTCCAATTGCAATCCATGTTTTGTCTCCCTCATAAACATTACTCATCCCTCATTGTCATATTACTAGTTCGCACCCCTTTTCAAAGAAATTACATATCAAGTGCAAAGCGTTTTGTTTGGGTCATCATTCATATTCATTTTCTCATTCATTCACAATTCAAAGAAATTTCACTCATATTCCTTCATTCACATACAACATCATGTCGCAACTTCTTCAAATGTTTCGTTTGACTTAATCTTTCAACCCATTAAACATCTTCTATTTGGCTTGCACCAATCTCAAGTCTCTGACACAGGGTAAACAGATTCATGCTCATATTATCCCAATGGGTATTGATAAAAATTCTATCTTGGTTTCTAAGCGTATTAATTTCTATGCAAGTTTTAATTTAATTGTTGATGCTCAAATTGTTACTGAGAGTTCAAATAGTTTGGATCCTTTGCATTGGAACATGGTTACCTCTTTATATGTTAGAAATAGTTTCTTTGAGGAAGCCATTTATGTTTATAAGATTGTTCAACCAGATGATTTTACCTATCCATCTATTCTCATGGCATGTGGAGAATATCATACATGCGCTGTTACGATGCTGGGTTACTTGGTCATGGAAATGAAGTTAGTCACTGGATTCCTAAGAGATTAGGTGGTGCATTAGAAGGATTATGTGTATCATATGCGTCCTGCGGTCCCTGGCACACGGCTATTGTTACATCAGCTGGCAGTTGTTTACATTTGGTGATGGAACTTTTTGCCGCCTTACGCCATGGATATCATAGCAGTTCAAGTATTCCTCGGGAAGTAGAAACTTTGAAAGAGTTGAGAACAACCAGGGTGGGATTTGGTGTTTGGCACACTACTGTCATTGTTGAGGTGATAGATGAATCTGTGGAATATTCTACACAGTCATCTAGTGGAAGAATGTTTACTTGGGGTGATAGCGATAAAGGCCAACTTGGAATTCTTGATAAGAAATTTAGACTAGTACCCGTGTGTGTAGTTGCATTGTCTAACGGAAACATTCGTTGAGTAGCTTGTGGCCACAGTCTTACAGTTGCATTGACGACGTCGGGACATGTGTATACAATGGGAAGTACATCTTACGGACAACTTGGTTTGTCCTGCAGCAAATGGGATGGTTCCTGCACGTATTGAAGATAAAATTGTCGACAGTTTCATAGAAGATTTTGCATGTGGTTCATATCAGGTTGCAGTCTGGACTTCCAAGGCAGGGGTTTTCATATGGGGGAAGGGTTTGAATGGGCAATTACGTCATGGTGACAACAATCACATGAATAATCCCACACTTGTCCAATTTTTAAAAAGATGAGCAAGTGAAGAGTGTTTTCTTTTGTGGTTCAAACTCTACTACTGTTGTTTGCCTTCATAAGCGGATACCGAGTGTTGATCATTCTGCATGTTCAGGCTGTCGTAATCCATTTAATTTCAGAAGAAAACGTCATAATTGTTACAACTGTTGGACTTGTTTTTGCAATTCAAGCACCAGCAAAAGATCTATGAAGGTTTATCTTGATCCAAATTCCAACAAGACATATCGTGTTTGTGATGATTGTTATTTTAACTTAAGAAAACTGCTGAATGGGTATCCTTGCAAACTCTTAGCTAGAAAAGTGTCAATTTGCAAGACAGTGAGGCCCCTAAAACACAGGGAACACTATTAAAACTTTCTTCATTTGGTTATATTGTTCAATCATGACAGCAGACCATTACCACCACAAAGGACGAGAACATATGCAGGTCCAAATCAATTTGTCACAAAATCTGATTCCAGCAAGCCAACTTCAAACTCGCAGATGTTGGTTTTCTTTCATTGAAAGCTTCCGTAAATACCACAAGTACCTGAAAACCAACAGAGTTCAAAGAGAATGAGTGAAAATAAGCCATGACAATAAGCATTTTTCATTTCATATTTACCACAGTAAAGCCAAATTGACAGCGATGGCCAAACGAACCCTGCAGCGATGAGAAGCACATAGATATTTGAGATTTAAGTGAAACTTTTACCAATTTACAACAGTGATTTTTACCTGTTGCCCAGGGTAGAAGGTTAGGACAAGACTTGGGGAAGGACCACCAAGTTTGGGCGGGCAATTTCAGAGTACTCGCGCTCCACTACATGGACAATTGCCTAAGATTTTGATCACTATCAGCGGTACGGAAAAGCAGACAAGAGAGCGACCACAGAGAGAATTTCCGGAGACCTCTCACAATCAGAACGGGACTACATAAAGAAACAAAGAATATGTTAAAGAGGCAGAAAAAACCCTAAGAATTGTTTTTTGACGGCGAGAAGAACATCAAAACCCTAACGAAATCAACGAAAGTTAAGAAGGAGGAAAGGCTGAAGAACCCTATACCTTTTTTCTCACCACCGTTGGATGAAGCTTATACTGGAGGCAAAGGAGGCGAGTTTTGAGCGCACCGGTGGGAATCGATTGGCGAAAGAGTGAAAGATTCAAGTGTCTGCCGCCCAATCGTCGTTTGACCTCCTTGTAAACGGTTATGTTGGTTGCTTTCCGGTCGGTTTTCATCTCCGTCATCGGCGTTCGTTGTTGTCGCGGTCATTCATTTTTGGATCTCCTCAAGTTGAGAAGGTTCGTTTTTTCTCTGAAAATAATTTGGGCTTCGTTTAGGGAAAAGATTTGTTTATTTTTACTATTCATTACTGGTTCCTCTTTAAACATTATCCTGCATTTTATTTTATTTGTTTTTCATTTGAAATGATTGAAACCATTTATTGTTTGCTCGTTTGCTGTGCCATTGAGACTCGTGTGGCTTTCTATTATAGCCACCATTCATTCATTCCGATAGTTGGCATTATAGTGTGACCGTTGGACTCTTCGGTTTCCGTCACCCAACAGCCAGGCGGCTAGGGTGACGGTTGGACTCTTGACCTGTTCGATTTTCAAGATATGGCCACTGTCGTGGGCTTTGGTCCAACTTACTCCAACGGCCCATTAGTTGGCCTTTTTTTTTCTCTTTTGAAGTTTCAGCTTAGTATTTAGGTTTTTGTTGGTCCTAGTTTGATAACTGGTAACTCATGGCCGGGTGGAGATGGAGATAGTTGATCTCCCTCTTAGCCCTGGGTTTGATACTCGTGTGTGGCATATTTGGTTTTACAACATTTTAATTTCTTTTGTACGTATTTCTTTTTAATCCTCCCATGTTCATGTTTTATTATAATTTCTCAGATACTCATTGTTTTTAATGTTTACCCTTTTTATTTATTTTAATTGACAAAGCATCGATTTTAATTTATGGATTCAACCGCTCTTACGTTGTTTATCCATGACTATTTCATTGAGATAACAATAGAATTTTTCCGCGTTTCAGTTGGTCGCACATGATCATTTGATGTTGACATGATGCATAAACCGGTGTTGAGCACAGTACTTAGTTGTAATTTCCCCATCTCCACACCCTTGTAAGTCGATTGCCTTTAAGCATCGTCGTCCACCTCACACAATTTACTCTTGGGCTTTCTTACAATGAGACGACTCCCTTGCACACACACTCATGCATTGCTTACTCATTGATTGGTCTGCTTTAATTATTGCATTACTTTGAACCCCTATTCGACAAAATGTACCCCACTCCTCTGATGTGTAATAATTTTACGGTTTTATTTCAGTATCTGCTTGACTGTTTAGCTAGCTACTAACACAAGAATAAAATCAACCTTTTCACAAGGATCAATAAAATAAAGACACGATCCAACGTCGAGCATTTTCTCAATAAACAAAATTCATCCATTTCTACCCACCCCTTTTCTTTCAAACCACTTCATTCAAATCTTCCTCAATCATCCCATCAATTGCTTGATTCAACGTCAAGCCGTTTTCACAATAAAAACTCAAAAAACTTAATTCATATTTAAGACATTTTCAATAAATATGGAAATGGAACGTGGTGGATACCACGCACTCCTGAGACTAGGGTTCGAGATGGATGTCTCGCCTATCTTAGCTCTCGCCGTCATCCAAATCTATATTATGTTTTTCTCAAACCTTCATTCAAATTTCTCTTAAAACGTCCATCAATGCTTGATCCAACGTTAAGCCATTTTCATAATAAAACTCAAAATACTTAATTCATATTTAACACTTTTTCAATAAAGGTGGAAATGGAACATGGTGGATACCATGCGCTCCTAAGACTAAGATTCGAGATGGATATCTCGCCTATCTTAGCTCTCGCCATCATTCAAAATTGTCAAAGCAGTTTCTTCAAACCCTTTCTCAATTAAGTTCAAAAACACTTAATCCTTATTAAATACTTTTGCGAATAAGATGGAAATGGAACCTGGTGGATACCACGCACTCCTGAGACTAGGATTCGAGATGGATATCTCGCCCATCCAAGTTCTCGTCATCACTCAAAAGTCATCAAACCAATCAAACCTTTTCTCGCCGTCGTGTGATTGACCCTTAAACCTTTTCTCAAACGAAAGTTACTTTGTTTCAAAACAATGCAAGGCAATGTTTCTCCACCTGTTTTGGGTAGTCCAACAATGTTTTCGTCGATTGACACAAAGTAGCTTTCGCTAAAATCGATCAACAAACAAACATTTTTCTACCCAGAACTACGTAAGTCTTGATTTCTCTATTGAGATACGTAGGAGCAGGATTTGTAAATCTTGTCAGGCCCACGAATAAAAAACTTAGGTTTAGTCCTTCGTCGAAAATCCAAAAACATTCTTCTCTCTTATATTCTTTCTTTCCCACATAATAACTTGAAAAGCCTAACATTTCAAACTAACACTAACACGCACAACTAACCTAACGGTTCCCGTTGAGTACAACAGACGTGAGGGGTGCTAATACCTTCCCCTTACGTAATCGACTCCCGAACCCTGATTTGGTTGCGACGACCATAATCATTGTCGTTCTTTCTTGGGTTTTATCGATATTTCCACTTTCCTTTCAAGAATAAATAAAGTTCGGTGGCGACTCTGTTCAGTCCATCATTGCGAGCATGCGATTGCGCTTCGCTGGGTCATATTCTCATTTTTCCGAGGTACGACAGTGACCTTGTAGGTTCTCGCGACATTGGTAATTATATTAAATCACGTATTTAACATAATAAACAGTGAGTGATATCTAGCAACACATCACTACTACCAAAGACACGAAAATATCATGTGATCTGACAAATCCTTTTGTGATAATACATATGTGTACAATTACCCTTTTACCCTTATGTCTATATTGAACACAAGGCATACCCGTGTCATCCTTGTCTAGTTCAATATTTGGCCCTTAGACATTTATCCTGTTATGCAGGATGGGCAAATTTCATCTAGGTCACTCATGTCCCTCAGTATGCTTTGTGGAGTACCCATCAACTGTCTTTATGGTCATCCATTTACGGACAATGTTTGATCAGCAATAAGGCACTCGATTCTACATCTAGGGTCCATAGTGGTTTCAGGTTGAAGGGTGGTATACACCATTATCACCATGAGAATAACTTATGACACTTTGCATAACATTCTATATAGTATTCTTATAGCGGGTCAATCCAGTATAAATATTACTCTTAATATCCATACATATGTTTAAGAGTTGATAACTCCTTATCCATGATCCATGAGATATGATCATCAGTCTATATACATAATATTCTTAATGTTTTAATATTATCCCACTTCACAATAAAGCTCGACTACGGATACTTTAAGAATAGTGTCCTTATATTTAATGGGATCTCATGATTAACTCACACTTGATATATTAAACGGACTAGCTATTCTCGGGACTTTATTAAACAAACATAATAAAGAAAAAATCATTTTATTATTAATAAATAATTCGATACAAGTACCAAAAGTATTGGCCTCTAGGGCTTACACCAACATATATATCATCCTGCAATGCATCAGAAGCAGACAACACAAGAACATGCCATGGTCTAAAAGTCTGCAACATCAAAATGCAACCTGTAACATGAAGCAAGTTCCAACCAAGTCAATGCTAACTAACATAAGATGTGCAACAACATGAGCAAATTAACATCAAGGTTGTGAGAAACAATATGAGTAAGTCTTAGCCATGAGAAAGACTTAACACACCCTGCTAAATATCAGCATGGAAAATGCATCAAAGCAGTATAACCCAAACCAAACTTAACATAACAATAACAAGGCAATAATAGGGTTGGGCTAGCAGACAGACACGCCAAGGTCGAAGTAAAGTAATTCAATAGCAATAATAATGCAATTAAAAATCTGCATAATAAATCCCAGTTACTAGCATTTTTTCACGTGACTTTAAGACGGTTGATTAAAATTCATAAATATGCATTTTAGTCACAATTAAATCAGAGTAATTTCCAGCTGGATAAATCGTGTTAGAGTCATAACAGATTCCAATTCAATCAATAGTCTACCCCTTGATCACCCTATAAAGGCAACCATTGCCAATCATTAGGTCGGCTAATAATTCCCTCTGACACCCTTCAGGATCCTCTCTTTCTCTCTCTGAAAATCTTTGAGTCATCACCCTCACCATACGCTCTACACCATAGTTGTTAGAGCTTCAATCTCTGAAGCTCTAAATAGTTGAGCATAGTCCTCTCACACACTTTCAATCCTCGTTGCCTCAATTCTCACACCAGAGCAACAATAATCACAGGCATAGAAGAAAAAGAGGTGAAGTAGAGCCAAGATTGGAAGAAGGAGAAGAAGAGATTCAAAAGAAGCTTTGTACATGAGTTCATGTTCCTCATCTTTTTCATTTATGCACCATTTCCTTTGAAGGTAGGTAAGAGTCCTTCAATCCACTTCAAACTCATTGCCATCGTATCGGTCTTACTGACGTAAATGAAAGCCCTAGGCGTAGAGGTCTCAATTCCTCCATATGAGGATCTAATTTGAAATTCTTCTACCTAGGGTTCATGAGAGATTTGATTCGGTTTGTATGTTTAAGGAGGAATTATGAGAAATTGGCTGAGGATTTGGAAATGGTTTTCATCCGAATTTTTTGAACGAGAGAGTGAGGTGATTGAACGGGTTTGCATGTGTGTGGATCCAGTGAGTAGATCTCTTCCTCTGAAAGTTTTACCTTATACCCCTACATTTATCCTTCCACCCCTACATTTTATAAAAAATACCAATTTTATCCTTATATATTTTTAATTAATTTATTATTTTATCTTTTAAATATTTTTAAAATTTTATTTTTGTGTACCGGAAGACTTTGCAAAAGAGTTCCGGTAGTCATTTTTCAAGTATTTTTTTAATATTTTTTTATGTACCGGAAGACTTTGCAAAAGAGTTCCGATAGTCAATTTTTGTGTACTGGAAGACTTTGCAAAAGAGTTTCGATAGTCAATTTTTGTGTACCGGAAGACTTTGCAAAAGAGTTCCGGTAGTCATTTTTCAAATATTTTTTTAACATTTTTTTTGTGTACCGGAAGACTTTGCAAAAGAGTTCTGGTAGTCAAATTTTATGTACCGGAAGACTTTACAAAAGAGTTCCGGTAGTCATTTTCAAATATTTTTTTATCATTTTTTTGTGTACCGGAAGACTTTGCAAAAGAGTTCCGGTAGTCAATTTTTGTGAACCGGAAGACTTTGCAAAAGAGTTCCGGTACTCATTTTTCAAACATTTTTTGACTCTTTTTTTTTTATACCTGAAGACTTTGTAAAAGAGTTCCGGTAGTCAATTTTTGTGTACCGGAACTCTTTTGTAAAGTCTTCCGGTACATAAAAAAAAATTAAAAAATACGTGAAAAGTGACTACCGAAATTCTTTTACAAAGTCTTCCGGTATGTAAAATAAAATTTAAAAAATATTTAAATAATAAAATAATAAATTATTTAAAAATATATAAGGATAAAATTGGTATTTTTTATAAAATGTAGGGGTATAAGGATAAATGTAGGGGTATAAGGTAAAATTTTCTCTTCCTCTTGCTTCAGTTTGGGGATCGATTAGGCCTCAGGCCCAATCACTTTCCTTCCATCAGCTTATTTTACTGGATACACCTTCCTGGTGCAAACCAAAGGGATATGGGCTCAGGACCTTGGGCCTCCCTACGCATAGCCATGGCAGCACCCTGGTTTTGGTCCATAAACCCCCTTGTCTTGCTATTATTTTGGTTTATTTATCTTACTTGTTTTTTTTGCCTATTATTTTTTAATATCTTTTGATATTATGCAATGTGGATCTTGATTTCCATCATCGCATCATCTTGATCTTATTTTGCAATTGGCCTTATTTTCAATTGGATTTAACTTGATATAATTGCTTAATTTTTCATATTTAATTATAATTTAACCACTAATTACTAATTTTTAACGTCTAATTACTAACTTTTATTCCGTTTATTTTAATTTGTTTTGATGGCTTGATTGATTAATCTTCCACACTTTAAATTATTGATAGATGGATGTCTCAGTTGATTTAATCTTCTTTGATTCAAACTTGTTGACAAATGATCATTGGATCATGTTTTACACGTTGAATCATTGATAGGGTATCCCTTAATGCGCTGTATTTTGAGTCCTTTGATTTGTGGATAGATAATCTCAAGTAATCGTTCTTTTTTTGCAAATTGACTTCTAACATTTACCTTATGCACTCTAACCTTTATTTTACATTCTTGTCATTTATCTTATGCTCCTAAATATCATCTATCATCATTATCATCTATATCATCATTATAAACTTTATCTTCTTATCATTTTGATCTTTAATTCCTTTACTTTGTTATCTAATCTAAAACGAACAAAAACATGATAAAACGGAAAAGACTAAAAAAACCTAATTTGAGGACTATTGGACTATAAACTTAATGTTTTACTTTAGCATTGGACATGGAACATTATGGACCATATGAACCTTGTGTATGACCTAAGCTTAGAGACTTAGAGGACCTGTTTGTACCCTTGCATTTGGACCTTGGACTTTTGTGATCGACCTATGCAACTTGGAGTCTCTTTGGACTTGTAATCTTTCATTACAAGAGAGTATTCATGGCACTATCCTAGGGAGGCATGATTTGTAATTTCATTATTCACTTGTTATATTATGACACAATGCACACACAAGGTTTTCTCTTGGGCTACCTTACAACGAGACCCTTTAATTCTCGCATCAATCCCTTGTATTTTTTCATGTATCCCCTTTCCCATTTTGGTGTACTTTTTACTCGTTTTCCTTTGTCTGTTGTTGCTTGTTAGCCAACCTTAGAAGTAAGGACCATCACTATTTTGAAACAATAAAAAAAACCTTAATCCAAAGCCTTAAGTGGTGGAGAAGGAATGAAAATGGAGTTTTCCTACCCTCATTCTGAATATTTTGGACACAAGACGCTTGACTAGGTAGTTTTAAATACTCACCCCTACTCATAGTCTTTAGTGCAATCCGAATTCAAAAAAACTCTATTTTCAAAACCTAAAATCAGTATCAACTCATCAAACCTTTTGTTTTGCACCTGAGGGCATCACTTCCAAAATCCTTTTTCAAGGTATAAGATCAACAAAACAAATAAACATTTTTACCACGAACTACGGGGTTCTGATTTCTCACTTCAGCAAGTGAGCATACGTACGCGCGAGGATCCAAATCATTGGCGAGCACACTAATAAAAAAACTCATTTTCACTCTGTAAACCTTTAGCAAGTAAGCATTAAGATGACGACACCCATTCAAGCATAGAAATCATAGATGGTTCCCATTGAGTATAATGGTTGTGAGGGGTGCTAATACCTTCCCCTTTCATAACCAACTTCCGAACTTGTTCATGGTTACGATGACCATTCTTTTGGGGTTTTCTCGACATTTTCCCTTTCCTCTTGGAATAAATAAAATCTGATGACGACTCTGTATTTTTCGCATAGCGACAATGGGGTGTTGAAATTTTTTTATGGTGCATTGATAATGGCTAAAGGGTCTAGAATATGTGGGTTATATATTTGGATGGTTCCATTGTTATTCGTCATGCATCAGTATCTAGTTAATACCTTATTGACAAATCTAAGTTATGGTATGTGAGATAAGGGAATGCCAGTGAAAGAAGGTTAGTTGAACTTTATAAATATGATATGATATGGAGTGAGAAATTAAATAAGCTAGAATTTTGTGATAATTGCATTCAAGGCAAACAAAAAAGGGTGAAGTTTGGAAGTGGTGTACATAATTCTAGTTGACCTTTTGAGTATGTTAACTCATATTTATGGTATTTGTATGGGGGGGATTATATTTCCGCTCTATTATTGAAGATTTCTCTAGAAGCGTATGGGTTTGCATTCTGAAAAGTAAAAGTGGGGTTTTTGAATTTTGAATTAACGGTATACTCTTATAGCAAATCAATTGAAAGTTAAATTTACTGTATTAAGAGCTAACAATGGGATGGAGATTATTTGAAAGTAGTTTAATAATTTTGGAATGAAAAATGGCATTAAGATGCATAAAATCGTTCTTGGAACATCTCAACAAAATGGCTTAGTAGAACGTATGAATAAAATCATTTTATAAAGAGTGAGATGTGTGTTGCTGGGAGTTGGGTTACCAAAGATCTTTAGGGGTGAAGTTGTTTCTATAGAAATTACATGATTAACACATGCTCATCCATATGAATAAACTTCAAGACACCTATGAAAGTTTGGAGTGCGAAACCTGTAAGCTACTCAAATTTGAACGTTTTCAAAACTTTGGTGTTTGCTCATATCAAACAAGACAAACTTGACGTTAGGGCTATGAAGTATGTATTCATTAGTTATCCTAAAGGTGTGAAGGGTTACAAATTATGGAGAATGGATCCTTGAGGATCAAAATTTATCATAAGCAAGGATGTTACTTTTATGAAACTTGTATTGGAATGAAGTGCAAAGACCTGGAGGTTAAAGAATTAGAAACTTTGGTGGAAAAGACTTTGTTTGAGGTGGAGGTTCCAACTAGTGAGACTAAAGACAATAAGGTAGTCAATACCCCTATTTCTTGGAAGTAGAAAAACGGTCTAGAGGTAATGAATAGACTTAACTTAAAATTCAACCGTCGTTTTCAAAATTATAGTGCTTCCAAAAATAATTATGAGCGGAAGGTTTGATGCAAAAATGTGAAAATTATATTGTTTAAATTTTGATCAAGTGAACACATAGCGTTTCAAAAATATCAAAGATAAATAAGATGAACCACTAGGTGTGGATTGATTCAATTGTGTAATTCACAAGAAGTGTATACACAATGATTTAATGAATGGAATTCTATTGTCAATTTGTTTCTCAGAAAATTAATCACCAATCTAGCTTAACAAGTTATCCAATTCCAACAAAACCTAATGATTACGTAATAAATCTCTATAAATGAACAAAATATAAACTATGAAGGAATTGAAAAACCTAAGTGTGAAAATACTATGAAATAAAATGCAACAGTAAGAGAGAGATGACACTGAGATTTATAGTGCTTCTGCGTTCGTCATCGCTATGTCTACGTCCATTCTTCAATGGTTTCCCATTATAACCTGCATAGTTCCTTGTCATTTGACAAATATTTTTTAGACTTCACACAATCACCAATCCATAATATAGTTGAGAAAATAAAATCTCCTATTTGGATCTTGACTTGTATACAGTATAATGGCCAAACTCTTATAAGTAATCTTTACTCGAATTACGTTTCTTGAATCTTCAAATATCACAAATCTTCTCCAAGACTTCGCGTGTAGCTATCAACCCCTTGATCCTACCGATTCCTTGAGTGGTGCATTTTCTAAAGATCTGAGAAGAACTTCGTCTTATCCGCAACCTTCCATACAATCATTACTAAGGCAATTATTGAGAGAAGAACTTATTTCTTTTCAATGGAATTTGTCACAATCATTGACTATCACCTCAATCTTGCTAGCAACCTGAAAAACTCAACCAAATATCCAAGAACGATTAGTTTCAAGGACGCGCCTCCTTCAATCAATCACGAAACTCTTGTTATCAAGACTTGAACCAAAATGAAGTTGAAGATGCAAGAATTTCGTTGCAGGACTTTGAACACTCAAAACATAGGGAATTTATTTTTCACTAAAAATATAATCAGAATGATATATGTTCTATGAGAAATGATGACAAAAGATTTTATATGTGCTGGAGATTAAGCACAGAAAATGGTTGAAAAAGTCAGTTAAATTCGAATCAAGAGTAATCTATAATTTGAATCAAATGAGCAAGTGAAGTGTAATAAAAGGAAAACAAAATGTTAAAAATATGTCAATTAATTCACATTAGAGGAAGTGTGATTCGAATCATGATCCAAGTGATTCGAATCATGCACAAAAAATAATTTGAATCAAATGCAACAGCCCTAACTGGAAAATATTGAAAAATATGTGATTCGAATCATGTTCAAAATTTAATTTGAATCAAAACAAATTGAAGTGGGCATCAGGAAATTGATTCGAATCAAGTGGAAAAATGATTCGAATCAAATGATCCAGTTTTGCCTCTGTCCAATTTGATCAGAATCATAAAATGTGTTGGAGATACATGATTTAAATCAAACACATAAAATCATAAATTATTGTAGTTTTAAAAACACTTTGAGATTTTACTTTGAATCAAACTCAAATAAAAAACGTAAAAGGTTTTCATTCCACTTACGCATGCAATTGATCAAAAAACATCATGACCAAGTTCAAACCTAACATATGGTTTATGTATGCTAAAAATGAATCTTTTCAAACTTGATTCAGAGAAGTGCAATCATGAATGAGACTCAATAAATTAAAATTAAATCAAATATGAAAGTGATAAGACAAGCAACAAAGTAGTTAGATATAAGTTCCCCCTGAATGAATTAGGGACATGCAACTACAATTGAGGCTCGTGTCTTTCGAGGTGAATTAAGGAATTATCCAATGGAAGAAGAAGAAGTTGAAGCTCAACCAATTGCAGTCAATGAAGAAGTGATGAACACCATTCTTGCAATCTCCCGTGTAAATTCTCTAACTCTTCAAATTTCGGTCAAAGAATTTGTTGTCATCAAGAAGAACACAATGGGAAAATCCAAAGTCAAAATGATGATAATAGTTACAACTAGCTAGTAGATGTCTCACTTTTATGTTTTTAAGAGTGCTTAAATTTCTGCATTTCCCCCACTTATTGTATTTGAATTCTCCATTTAGTTAACTAAGATTTTTGTCTATTATATGTGTGCTTCTTTCACTTCTTATCTTGTGATCCATGATAATGGTAAAGGGAGAGAAATATACTCTCAATAGGGGTAGAGTATACTCTCTATATTTGTCAGAGGGAGTTTAACCACTTCAATATGTTATCTTTGTTTTCTTGTTTTTCCACCTCCTTGAGAGATGCATTATCATCGTCAAAAATGGGAAGAATATGGATCTATGTGTTTGCATGTATAATGACTGCAGTAATCAGTTGACCTTGATGGTTTTGATGATAACAACATTATAAGGCGAATTCTTAATTTAATGTGATGATCAAGTTATTGTACTTGGAGATCAAGATATCAAAGCATGTCTCTAAAGGACAACACCTAATGTCAAGCGGCATTTAATGGAACCCCTGATGATATCAAGTAAGCAATCTCTTTGATGATGGTATCTATGAAAAAATCTTATCAAACCTCATTAGATAGAAAAAGTCAAGTCTCATGTGAAGTGATATATGTATGTATCAAGTGATATGTGTATGTAAAGGCATAAGACTGACTCTTGAAATACTTAGGAAAATTACACACACTTTTGAATGATAAAAAACCTTTATGACTTTGTTAAAACTATCAGAAAACCTTTTTATGCATAGCTAATGGATTAGGGACTCATTCTAATCAATTAAGAGAATTTTTACACTGCATAATAGATTATCTCATTAGGGTTAATCAATTATCACTTGTGTAACCCTAATAAACGATTAGATGAAGCCATGACCGAGTAGTGATGATGTCGTTTAAAAGTCTTCCATATTTTAACTACATAATCAGTTATGTGATATGCATAATTCATTATGTGCATTAAAAAGCCCATGATGTCTTTTCATTTTTTAGCCACACTTTGACCTATAAATAGAGAGCTTGTTTCTCATTTCGTTCACACCAGAAAACGTATTTTGAATTCTCTTTCTCACGTTTCTCTCTTTTCTTTCTTTTTATTTCTTCCTCACTTTTTTACTTGGTGATTTGAGAGTGAAATTTACATGTGAGGTGTTTGGTTCTAATGTTGGGGAAATTTTGTAAAATCTCTTGTGATATTTTGTTGTTTGGTTCTGAGCTAAACTATGTTAAAATGCTCTTGTTTGGTATGTGAGATTGTCTGTCAAAATATCGTGTTTAGTTTGTGAGCTTCACCTATTGTAAAAGCTCTCTTTGGGTTAGTAAGATTGGCTTTAGTGATGGCGCCTTGAAAGTTATGGTGTTACTTTCTGGTCCACACGATAATTATATGGACTGGCTTACCACTGAAGCATGTGCTCCACCAACTGGATCTAGTCAAACGGTTGACGAAGTTGTCCATCGAGATGTATAGTTTGATGTTTCCTACGAGTCAAGGAAAGCTCTGAATATGCAATTGTTTGTAGACTTCATAGCAAAAATGACCTTAGACGCTCTAGAGTCATCTGATACCTGGGTAGTATTTATAG
Source organism: Lathyrus oleraceus (assembly GCF_024323335.1). Classification (NCBI taxonomy): domain Eukaryota; kingdom Viridiplantae; phylum Streptophyta; class Magnoliopsida; order Fabales; family Fabaceae; genus Lathyrus; species Lathyrus oleraceus. The sequence goes on along the minus strand of NC_066581.1, from coordinate 69,775,560 downwards.
ATGGCTCGTCCAACAGTCGTGGAAGTGGAGTCGGGCTCATCCCAGAGAACGGAGTCGGCTTAATGATTGAGGTATCCCTACATTTCGAATTTTCTATAACTAATAATCAAGTTGAGTATGAAGTGGTCGTCTTCGGCCTCACAATGGTCGCTAAGATGGAAACATAAAGCGTTAGGTTGAGGACGGATTCCTAGCTTGTGGTAGAGTAAGTCAAAAGAGAAGTCAATGCCAAGGAGTTGTTATTGCAACTGTATGTCAATTTGGTCAGAAAAAAGTTGTCAAAGTTCAAGACGTCAGAGATATTACACGTCTCGAGAGAACATAACACCCATAATGTGTTTCTCTTGATGTTTTATATTTGAATCGTCATCTTACAAAACTTGACCTAAAGCAAATATAAGTTTCCAAAATAAAATATTTATATTACTCATAATTAATATGTAAAATTACATTTACATTCCTTTAAATTTGATCTATTAATTGGATAGGGTGTTTAAAAATTTTAAACTAATGTGTTACATTTCATTTACACAGTTAAGTTTTTGTTAAAAAACATGTATGTTTTATATTTTTTCTTAAGTTAAAATATAAAGATATGAAGTAGAAGAAATTGTGAAATGGAAAATCAGGTGAATCAATCCTTATGGCTTTGAAAGCCGTCATAGATAGATTAAAAAAGATGAAGGGTTACTACCTCTTTTTTTACTGTTATTTGGATCATTTTCGAAAGAAAAAAAACGGTAAAAAAATAGGGATTATCCCCCTTAATCTTTCAAGATTCCTCTCTTTATTCCCCCTCATTAAACTCGGTTAGCTTCCCCCTCATTAAACTCAATTAACTTAAAAGTTGATGTGTCATTGACATGTATGCAATTTTCACTTTAAATCATTTAAATCATTTTCACGTGTGTAAATCAGTAAGGGTAATAACCTAATTACCCCAATAGATTAAAATGAAAATTGCATTCATATCAATAACACTTAGGCTTTTAAGTTGACTAGGTTTAATGAATGGGGAATAGAGGGAAATTTTGAAAGGTTAAGACGGTAATAAAAAAAAATATTACAAGGGTTTTTTGAAAATGACCCAAATGACAAAGGTAAAAAAAAAGGTATTAACCCAAAAATGAATGATCATTTTAATTCACTTCATAGTTCAACAACGCACCAATGATTCTCATTTTGTGGAAGATGTCTTGTAAATCTTTAGTCTTTAGGTTCCTCTATTGTTGGCTTCATAAAGTGGTAGTGGTTTCCCACTCGTCAACTTGGTGGTTTCCCACTCTTATCAGTGGTGGTGGATTTAGTTAATGCGCTGCTTTTATCATCATATTTGGAATTAAAGAGAGAGAAACTGAGTTTGATTTCTATGTTTTTGATGGAGGATGTAAAATGAAGTTAAATGACATTGAAGTTGGGAGAATGGATGCAGGGTGATGTGAAAATCACAATTTTTTAGTATGATTTTGAAACAATTTGAATTTGGTGCGGTAAACACTTTGAAAATGTCATCCTTCTTTGTTGCTTTCCTTTTTCCATATTTCTAGTTTTAAGTATCATTGAAATTTAAAGATGCACTATATTTTTATGATTTATGATTTAAGAAAATAGTTTAATGTTAATTATTCTTTTAATAAAAATATTATTGGCCTCAACTTTACTTTTATTCTTCTTTTTTTGTAATTTAAGATTTAATTTTAATTTTTACAAATCTATTTCAATTGAAATTTGTTATTTATTCACATAATTTCTTTTATTATAATTTAATAAAAAAATAATTATAAATAAGGTGGATAATCTCGATTTTTTTTTAAATAATCATGTTTTTCAAAACAAATACGAAAATAACCAACTTTTTAAAAAAAATTCAGAATGCGCCGAGGGAGTCAGCGTGACGCCTATGTGTGTTTCTTTTGAAAATAAAATTTAATTTTGCAGCCAACAAGAATCAAACACACAACCTTTGAATTAATAGTGAAACAGATTACCATTACACCATGAACCCTTCATGTTAATTTGTTTCATCATATATTTAATGAGCCATTGTTCTTAGATCATAAGAGAAAGACACTAAATTTTTATTTTAAATTTTAATATCTTAAATATATGAATTATATTCTTCAATAGTTATATAATTTATTTATAATCAATATAAATTGCTATTTCCAATATAAATTATATGTTACTCCTATTTTGTAAAATATTTTATTTTATATTTTAAGTTGTTTTGCAATATAAATTAAATATTAATAAGTTTTTCTTATCATACTATCTACTATTTATATTATTCTTTTATTTCATCATCTTTTCATATCATTAATAAATGATATATAATTTATTTATTTATAAAATTAATTATAATCTAAATTTGTGTGAAATATCATAAAGAAATTATTATTTAGGACGAAGAAAGTATCTCATTTAAGTTATGCACGATTTTTAAAAAATAATTGATAGTATTTATTTTATTATTAAAATAAATCTAATTTATTATAATGTTTTATTTTTAAAAAATATATTGTTTTTTTTTTATTTTATTAAACTTTATCTCTATTCTTTAATTTTTAAAAATATTATATATTAATATATTCAAATTAGTATTCAATTATTTTGTGTTTTATTTTATAATGTATTTATATTTTATTAATTTTTTATATATTAAATATTTAAGTATTATTTTATATAACTTAGACATGTATTAATATATTATATTATTTATAAAAAGTAACTTATGATAAGACATGTATTAAATATTTAAGTATTATTTAAATATTTAACTTAGACATGTATTAAATATTTAAGTATTATTTTATGATAAGAAAAACTTATTAATGTTTAATTTATATTGCAAAACAACTTAAAATATAAAACAAAATATTTTACAAAATAGGAGTAACATATAATTTAAAATGGAAGTAACAATTTATATTGATTATAAATAAATTATATAAATATTGAAGAATATAATTCATATATTTAAGATATTAAAATTTTAAATAAAAATTTAGTATCTTTCTCTTATGATCTAAGAACAATGGCTCATTAAATATATGATGAAACAAATTAACATGAAGGGTTTGTGGTGCAATGGTAACCTATTTCACTATTGATCCAAAGGTTGTGTGTTCAATTTTTGTTGGTGGTTGTAACATTAAATTTTATTTTCAAAAGAAACACACATAGGTGCCAGCTCTATTGACGCCTCTTCATGAGGCCAATGCATGTGCACCGTTGAAAATTGATTATTTTCGTATTTTTTTTGAAATAAAAATATTTTCTAAATTTGCAGAGGAAATAAAATTAAAGAAAAACTCAAATAAATAAAAAAACTCAAATTTTAAAATGAAAGATCAAAACCTAAAACTAAAAAAAAATTAAAGAAACTAAAGTTGCAATTAAGCCAATATTATAATTATAATATTTATAATATTGTTTGATTCAGGTAGCCAATCCTATTTAATGAAATAAATTTTGATTGTTGTAAATTTTTACATGGTAATAATCTGATTGTTTTATTAGAACTCAAATAATGAAAACTAATCTGGCTATTTTTGTTGTATTTGTAAAAACTATATTTTTTTTATTTATTTAAAAAAAGTTTCTTATAGATTATGTCAAAAAAAGTATATACTAATATTCTAATTCCTAAAAAAACACAATCTGCCAACTACACTATTTACTCATTAATTAAAATCTTGTCACCCAAACCACTTACCAAATACCAATAGGTAAAAGCTTCAATCACGTCGGAAAATTTTGCTGCTTATGATTCAACCTTTAGCCAAGGATTGAAGTGGATCTAATTACAATATTACAGAGTTTTTTTTTCGGTATTCATCGTCCTTCATGAAGATCCTCAGAGAAAACCACTGTCCTAGAAATGTTGTCATTGTCAAAGGCGGCACTTAAACCGGAGTATGGGCCTGAAGAGAACACTGACGATGCTCCGTCAAACTCAAACGTGCTAGAGGACTGTCTCAGATTGGTCTGTGTATTGGATGAGGCTAGCACTGAATCATGGTATTCTGTGATTCGCTGCACCATTTTAAGTGACTGCACCACTTCACCCATTGTCGGTCGTTGGTTTGCTTCAGGAGCAACACATGCTGCTGCAATCGTGCACACGCGTACAAAATCTTCGTTTGGATACTTTCCCCCAAGCTTCGGATCAGCAATCTCATCTAACCGGTCTTTATCTCTAAGGATCGGTCTGGCCTGAATGGAATAAAAAATTTACAGTCTGCTCAATAGTGAAACTGAAAACTTCACAGAACAGATTGAAATGCAATCTTTGCTTCCAATTATAAAATGCAGAAAACATGGGAAGATGCTTTCAAGGTATGGAAGAACTAACCCAGGTAACAAGGTTCTCTTGTCCAGATGGCTGTGACATATCCACGGGTTTCCTTCCAGTGAGCAGTTCTAGCAAAACAACTCCATAGCTATACACATCACTTTTAACAAGTAGGTGTCCAGTCATGGCATACTCGGGAGCTACGTACCTACATAAAAGGTTTGTTTCACCTTAAACCTAAACTCTGGAAATAAAAACAATAAGAAGGAATATACCAAGACTAACCCAAATGTGCCCATGACACGAGTAGACAAATAATTAGCTCCGCCTTCAGGTGCCTGCTTAGCAAGACCAAAATCTGCAACCTTAGCATGAAAATTATTTTCGAGCAATATGTTGGATGCTTTGAAATCTCTGTGTATTACACATGGCTGTGAGTCTTCATGTAGGTATGAAAGTCCTCTTGCAGCATCGAGAGCAATCTTCATTCTGGTGTCCCAATCTAGAGGACAATTTATTCCCATTGGACCTGGAATAAGGCAATGTGAAATCTTAATTAAGGTGTCACATTTTGAAAGTAGAAAAGACTATACCAAGAAAAATAATAGAACAAATAACACAAGTAAAAGTTCAAATTTAAAATAAGAGCCCACTATTTGAAAAATTACACTACCATGAAGCCAAGCCTCCAAACTTCCATTAGGGACAAGCTCATAGCAAAGTAGATTTTGTGACGACTCACGATTACTATAGTATCCCACTAGTTTTACAAGGTTACGATGATGCAACCGACTAAGCATTTCAACCTCGGCCAAAAACTCTTTGTCACCCTGTTGCCCTCCATTTGTAAGCCTCTTAATTGCAACAGAAGTACCATCACTTAAGATACCTTTAAAAACCTTACCAAACCCTCCTTCTCCAAGTACACTTGCAGGTTCAAAATTGTTTGTGGCTTCTTTAAGTTCTTCAAAAGCAATAAATCGTGTACTGGTTGGGTGGGGAATAGAACCCCCAGCTGAAACAGCATTCTCTGTCCTTGGCTTTTCTGCAGGAAAGAGAGAAATATGAGCTGTATATACTAAAACACAATATAAGACAACACAAGATAAATGAAATGAATTCTAAAATAAATAAAAACATCATTGACATCTAAAAACTATCATTGATATTAATGTTACAGATGAGTGTGTTATAAGTTATTATTATTTCAGCAATAGCTGGTAGGTCATTTTTCCATAAGTAACAAACCTATAGTGTTACAAGCATATGACTTTACACTCTGCCTTACTGTTTAAAAAGTAAAACCATGCTACGATGAAATCCTTAAGAATAATTAAAAGAGAAAAAAAAAACATTTTACCATTTCGCTCCAAACCTTTTAACCCAGTTTGGATTTGCTTCTAGATTATAGAAGCTTCTCAATAAAATAAGTTAATGGTTCTTCCCATACAAAAAAAGTCCTTATAAGCTTGTAGATATTTATGAAGTAGTTAAATGAGAAAGGTTCTAAAAGAATTGGGATGCAGAGGCTAATTTCAACGTATACAGCAAGCGATTGTTTAAAAATTCTATGATTGTTGCAAAACTGTGTAATATTTCTTTTTCCATTAATGCTTCTCAAAAAAGTTTTCCAAACGGGATCTAATTTGCTATTTATTTCGTCGGCAGCTTGGCACATCATTTCTTCATAAATAACACCCTGAGTCTCAAATGCATTATGCACATGATCTTACATTATACCTTACTGTAAAATGTAAAAACATGCTAAGAAGAAATCCTGAAGAAGGAAATAAAAGAAATTACTATTTTGATCCAAACATTTAACAAAGTTGTTAATTATTTCATCAGCAGCTTGGCATTTCATTTGTCCATAAATGGCAAAAATTGAAATTCACAAGCACGTGACCATAGATTTTAACTCACTGTTTAAAATGTAAAAAAAAAGGATGAAATCCTAAGGAAGAATTAAGAACAAAATTACTATTTTCTCCAAACAGACCTGTAACCATGAGAGTTTTGACACTTGGCTGCTTTCAATGGGTCAGGTAGACATAGCACTTTACTAGATGTAGAGGTCCACAATTTTGGGTTTCTATCCCTAATTCAGCAGTATAAAATTGTAAAAACATGGTAGCATAAAAACGAAAGGAGGCTGTGACACAACAATTGAGAGTTGTTTCCATGTGACTAAGAGCTCATGGGTTCAAGTTGTGGAATCGGCCTCTTGCAAATAGGGCTGTTCATGGTTAATGGTTCATGGAGAAAACCGAACTGAACCGAAACAAACCATAGTAAAAATTTATTCGAACTGAACCGAAACCATTTCAATTTACTCCAAACCGAACCGAACCATAATCATTGGTTTGGTATACCATTTTGAAATTTCGAACCGTACCGAACTGTTAGAAGTTAAATTTCCCCAAACCGAACCGTTTATTAAAGAACCGAACCGTTAAACTATTTTTAAAAAAATTTATAAAAATATTAAAACAACTTTTTAGTATTTTTCATTTTCGGTTTCGGTTCGATAACAGTTTCAGTTTGGTTCGACTTTCAGTTTCGGTTCAGTTCTAAAACTGTTTGTGCAATATGGTTTGGTTCACTAACCAAACATAACGGTTCAGTTATTTTAACTTCAGTTCGGTTCGGTTCGGTTCATGGTTTTTTTGAACAATCCTACTTGCAAATATAAGGCAATGCAGCCAAGAAAGGCTTCCTGAAATAGATCAGCAAAAGCCTGACTAAATAAATTCAAGTTTATATTCCTGATTCGGCAGTATAAATTTGTACGAACATGCTAGGGTGAAATGAAGAGGTGCCTTGGCATAACAGTTGAAGTTATTGTCAGGTCTCGGTTAGATTTGTGGAAGCAGCCTTTTGCGTAAAATAAAAAACCTGACTATTTTGCTCTAGATGTTAATTCAATAAACCAAGAAAGCTTTGACATTTGACAACTTTCGATAGGTCGGGTACACAACATTTAGTGAGCAATTTCAATTTTGCATTTCTGGTTTAGCAGTATAAAATTGTTTAAAGAACAATTGAGTTTCTCAGCAAAAGCTAAAGAAAATTCCTCCTCAGCTCCAGTGAGGTCAGTTGCAGACAATAATAACTTAAAGAAGTCAGTCAACAATTTTAATTTTGCATTATTGATTCAATGGTATAAAATTGCATGCTAACAAGTTTCATGATCTCAATTTACAATTAGTGATATTTACCAGTTTCAATGGGGGGTGTTTTTTCCTTTGACAGCAGCGTGCACAAGCAGAATATTAATATAGATACAATTGCAATGAAGAGCATGCCAATAGCAATTCCAAGAACAAGAAATAGATTTGAATGCCCTCCCTTATTTGAAGAACTCAATGATGTAGCCGTAGGTGAATGATATAAAGGTGCTTTCTCTGGCGAAGCAGTTAAAGTAGGTGCTGCATTAACACAAAAATATATGTTGATAAATATAAAAACATAAGGAATTGTTTGTTTTATTATTTGAGTTCAATAACAGTAGGAAAAGTTTCTGACTACATGTTAAACAAACACCAGGGCCTCAGTGTGTAATAGTAAAAAATTAAATAATGTGTAAACCCACAAACACATACAGAAAACAAGGATAAATAATATAATGACAAATATTATATCTTCAATGTCACAATTCAAATTTACATTTCACAGTACAGAAACCACCATAAGCATCAGCATTGTGTGCTGTGTGCTGGTTGAAAACAAAATCTATGAAAAAATGTTTTTTTTAAAACAGTCATTAAATGCCATGAGTACAATATGAACACAACTTTCTCTTCTTAACCACTTAAGCAGGAATTGTGATATATTAAAAAGGGAGACGAATAAAGGCAAAGTTGTAATAATGTAATTTATACACACAAAAGTTAAAAAACTAGGTGCAAATAAATAAACATTATTCTTTGTAACCTGTACAATAGTCATCTTTAGGTTACTTTCGCAATTCAAGTACATCAAAGCACCGTGATTAGCAGTAAGTCAGTAACATATTTTAGATTAAAAAATGCTTGACCTACCTTGAGTTGGAGGTGGAGGTTCAAACCAGATTATGTTGAGAAGTTTGTACCCACCTACTAATCCAGGGTCTAGGCGCACCTTATGCATTGAAAGTGAAGAGTTTATTTTAGAAGCTTCATTGGCAGAGAAACTGATGCCTTTATGTGGAGTAATATCCATTGAGATATTTAATGTTGAAAAGTTGATTACATAAAAGTTTATCAGGTCAATCTGGGTATTATTTTGCAACCCTAGCTGGGTAGCTAATTCTTCAAGAAATTTATCCCAATCAGGACTCTGAGAGACATTCAAAAGAAGAATGTCTAGCTTTATGGGATATACACAGTGGCAACCCTTACCGCCTCGTTTCAACACCATGTCTTGTTTACAACAATCTGGAAGAATGAAAATAAGCAACTATGTCATTACAAGCTTCGGGTTCCAAAGCTCACAAAAACAACACAAGACAATGTAATGTTTATTTTCAACTTTAAGCAGTTATTGAGAATAGGATGTGCCAGTTTTCTAGGCTGGGCTTTAAAAAAAGTGACAACTACAAAGTTAATTTTTTTTTAAAAAGAAAGAGATGACTTACTGGAAGCATGAGGGGTCAACGGTGGCTGAGCCAAAACAGAAGGGACTGCAGCTTCCGTAGAATGAATAGGAGCAATATTTTTAAAGCCGGAAATTGGAGGTTTCCATTCACTCCTCTTCTTGAATTGGATGGAAAAATGTGAACTTTTAGGGGGGTGACTAGGGTTTATTAAAGGGCCATATATAGGAGGGTTGGCCGGGGACAGTGCTCCAATTGTTGCTGCACCATGAGAAAGCACATACTTAGACCCGTGGGAGTTCCAGTGTTTCAAAGATGATCTAGCAGCAGATAGCAATGGAGGTTCCAGTGTTTTACCATGTGCACCAAACTTGATCATCAATACCAGGTAAGATAATATAAGCATCCATTTCAGCAATAAGCCCTGGACCTTTTTTAATATATCTGCATTGTTGGGGAAAAACCAAAAGCATGCTATTAAGGATACTATACAAAACTCTAAATTGACAAAAAAAATTGAAAAAGTATTACTTTTGTATAACATAAGCCTAAGCAGAGCTATAAGAATTATGATTGCTTCTCAAGTAAAAGCAGTGCCAATGCGCAAGGCTGTACAAATTACAATAAGAATTTCTAAGATCAAAGTTAATCTTGCTGGTTGTGCTGAGAAGGAAAAAATAAACTAGTAAAAATATTGATTCTTATAGAATACTAACTCTGTCCTTAAATATAAGACCCCTTTGAATAAATTACGGGAATTAAGAAAAGTTAATTGTAATATTAAATTTGTTGACAATGATATTGTTTTGCAAGTTTATCCTTCCGGAGAGAGAATTACTTAATGTTTTTATCTGAATATTTATTACAAATTGCAGAAAAATATTTAACATAATTAGAGGTGTACTATGTAGGTAAAGAAATAATCAATGTAGTTGGGAAATTTTGAAAAAGGTCTTCTAAAAAGGACAAGGAAAAAACTCAGTTTTAGATTTAGGGATGAATGTAGTAATAACCATTCTTATAGAATAATTGTTCTTCCTGCCAAAGTCCACAACAGCTTGCTCCATTATTTGAGATGCTCTTACATGATTAAAGGATCATAAGATGGACAAAAGTACAAAACCTCAACCTCAACTCCATAGATCATATCTATTAGATTAAATAAATCCTCTTTCCATCTTCTAGGTTTCATTAATTGATTTACTTCCTACTATTATTCAAACATGGGTCTTTTCCATATTTGGCAACCAGAATATATCAAGTAAAAAAATTTATAATATCAAATACATTGCAAAAGCTTAGAGCCGGTTTAAATATTCCCCTAGTCATTTTCTTTTACTACAAATTTGGAAAACAGATCTAACATTTTCAGAAATTTCAAAAATCTCAAAACACATTTTTATTGTTTCTAAAAATACAGTCTTCCTAGTTGTCTTCCATCTTTTATCCATCACAATCGTTCACCACACGCCTCTCATCTCACTCATCGTTAGTAGTTTAGAATAAGCACAAATTTTCAAAAAATGAAAACTCACAATGTTTTTAGAAACCCTAACATACTTTTCTTCGGCATTTTCAGTAACATTCTCCTTGGTTAAACCATTAACCCCAAATTCAAAATAGAAACTCCATATACACACAGTGTCTCTAGTTAGTTAAGCAGCATTTCCAAAGAACACACAGAATCTCCAAATCAAACCCGCAACTCAACAAAGCTTCAATATCCAATTTCATATTACATAGTAAGCATAAATTAAGCAAAAGAAGAAGTATCCGAAAACCTAGAATTACCGATTAACATGACCGACGCAGTTGATTGCTCTGAACGGTTCAGATCTACGCAGAATCCGGAAGAAATCAACGGCACTATGAGCAAGAATCGGCAGAAGCTGAAAACGAAGAACGATCCAAACACGGAACTATCATTGACGAAACTATTTCAAGCTGAGTTAATAACAGCAATAAGCTCCGAGTCAAACTTTCCATAACCGAGTCAAATCGGAGAATCGTGATTGTGAATATCTCGTTGTAGTCAAACTGTTAGCGGTTAGTTGCGTTCTTCCAACTGCCATGGAAATGGAAAAGAAGTAGAAGCAGTTTTTTTTGGTACTGTGTGAGGTGAGGTGAGGGTAGTGGTGGGAATTGGGGTATTTTGGTAATTTCAGTAGCGTGGGGTGGAAGGGTTTTAAATGCGGAGTTAACGGAAAAGAACAAACAAACGGTAACAGTATGGATTTTTGAGAAGCGTGTTGAATTGGATTTGCAGGTGTTAGATTGAATTGAAGGGGTCAAGGGGATAGGTAATGATTTATTGAATTTATGGAGAGGATAGTGTCGGTACTGCTTTATCCTTTTTTGTCATAAGTTGACAAGGTTTGAAACAGGATATAGTAATCCTTTACTCTAAAAGGCAATTTATTGGCATTCACTATGGTCTATAAACAAAGACGCTAAAGGCCAAATTTACAATCGTTGTTGATGAAACCAACAAAGTGCATGTGTCAAACGACTACTATCATTCATCATTTCATTATTTCAATGATGAATGTGTGAATCAAAATGTGAAAACTACTAGTAGCCACTAGGTGCTTATTTGTTGTATATGGATATGGATATGTGCTCACCTATATGAATACTAGTATGTCTTACCACTAGGATTATGAACTTAAATTCTTTTAGGAAATAGGTTGATTTAAGATGAGAGATGATATCATTTAATTGTTCAAAATCGTGTATATATATAAAAAAAAATTCTTCCTTAGAAGTAAATTATAGTTACAATTAATTTCTCTAAACAATGAAATTCTTTTATATTTGTGTTGGGAAATTTATGTCTCAAGTTACTTGATAAATAATGATAAGAGAAAGAATTAAAGAATGATGGAGAGAGAAGAGTATATTGGAATGGAATTGATGGAATTAATTTTACAAACATGTGTTACATCTCTTTTATAAAGGATCGTTCTACTAACTAACTTCTAGTTAGTAATCACATGCATAATTAGCATTAACCACATGTATAACTAGTATTAATCACGTGTTTAATTATCATTAATCATTTACTAAGTTATCACTAACCTCGTATTGAACTATTAATAACTACGAACTGAACTAACAATAACCACATGCAGAAAATTTAACTACACATCCAATATCCTTCCTAATTCAGTTTCTTAGGTTCCCAATTTCCATGAATTATTTGGCTTCAACTTCAGCTTATAAACTCACTTTACATATATTGCTTTTTTGCCTAAGTTCTCAACCAGTTCCCATGTATGGTTTTTCTTGATGTCCTTTAGCTCCTTAACCATTACATTTTTTCAATTCTTATCATGCAGGGTTTGTACATGATTAATTAGTTCTGACTCAATCATCATTGCTTCTTCAATCAAATTCACCATTTTCCTTGATAACTTGATTTGGAAATCTCTCATAGTCATTCAGTCTTACTGATGGAGTTCTGATCTTGCTTGATCATCTCACTCATCAAATTTGTGCAGGCTCAGCTGGTGTAACATGATTCTCAGCATGCATAGTAGTTCTGATGTGGCTTGAACTTTCACCTTCTTACATTGATTTTCTTGAATTTTCAGCCAAATATCAACATTTGCTTTCATCAAACACCATGTCTCTGATGATGTGTTTCATGTGTCTTAGTTGAGGAGATACATTTTGAATTCGTCTCATATAATCCAAATGGATGATATACAAGTGAGAGAGAACTTGACTGTTGAGGCATCGCCCATGCGGATAGAGGATCGGGAAAGTGAAGTAGTTGCGCGGTAACGAGATTGCCTTTGTGAAGGTATTATGGGGAGGACCACCTGGGGGAAACATGATTTGTGACCTGGAGAGTCAGATGAGAGAGTCGTATCTGACTCTGTTTCCTTCAGGTAATTTTCGATGACGAAAATTCTATAAGTGGGGGAGAGTTGTAAAATCCCAAATTCGATTAAATTATTTAATTGAATTATTTAGATTTATTTTTTTTAATTATTTGATGTTGGTGTGCATTAAAATAAAATTATATGATTATATGTTGTTGGGTGTAGTGACAATAGTAGGGTGTGGGGAGAAAGTAGTAGCTTGGTATAATAAATTAGAGAATAATTTGAATAATTTTAATTTTAATTATTATTAGAAATAAAATGAGAAAAATGGTGAAATATGAGATTTGTCATTTGTGTGAATTGAGGAAAATATGTGGCAAGAGGAGAAACGTTGAGAATAAGTTAGGCAAAAACTACAATTTTGAGAAATATTGAGAACCATATAAACTCCAAAAGTTGAGGGGAAGGATAGGTTTTTAGAGAACTTTAACCGTATGTAAAAACAAAAGGCAAGAAGAACAGGGCTTTGGGGAAGAAGAACGCATAGGAGTTGCTAGATTCATCATTGTTGCTGGAAATATAAGGTAAGAAGGAGAAAGGACTATCAATATGCGTGTATTGCATGATGGGATAGAGAAGATGGGTTCATACTCTCACTAGGGTTCCTAAGTTTTCTTTTGATGAATGGTTGCTTAATAAAAAATTGGAAAATTGTTGGTTGATTTTGTGGTTATATGTGTTTCTATGAGTGAATCCATGTTTCAATTATCATGGATATGTATGTATGAGGTTCTCCCATTGACGAATGTGTGAAAGCTTGAGTTGTATTCATGATTGATGATGAAATTGTTGTTGAATTATTGATGAATTGTTATGGACTATGATGAGAATATGTGTTATGTATGTTGATGATTATGAAAATATGAATCACTATTAATTCATGTTTGCGGGTATGTTGAATTTGGATGAATTGATTGAGATTATGAATGGAAGTTAGGGAATGAAAAGGATATTGAACGTACGCGAAAAATTAGGTGTTTAGGCAAAATTGGCTTAGACCAATTGATTGGCCTCATGGAGAAATCTATTGGTTCCCTCAAAAATTTGAAAAAAAAACAAAGGAACAATCGATTGGTCTTAAGGTGGAACCGATCGATCAATTCAAAATTTATGAAAAACATAGTCAGAGAGTTTGGGATAATCGATTGGTCCCTTGTGTCAATCAATTGTCCATGTTTTAGTTGGTTGACCCACTTGTCGATTTTGGTCGTAACTTTTGTTCCCTAAGTCTAAATGAGACGTTGTTCGAAGAGTTGGAAATCTAACGCGCAGAGCTACCTCGTAGTAGTGTTTGGTGAGTTGTTTGAGTCATAATCATGTTCATATTGTAGTAATGTTTGTGATGACTTGTAAGATCGATTAGCGAATACTTGTGTTTATCTGATGATGTGTTGATGTTATGATGAAATAACATGATTGAATGCTTATGAATATGAATTTGTTGAGTTGCTGATATTGGTTATTGTTTGTTAATGTCGTAACATTGATTAATTGTTGCATATGATAAATGACGTTGTGCATAAATGGTGAAATATGCATGGTGATTCTTTCGGGGAACCTTTTGGTGATAATGCATGTTGTTGAGAGTCGTGCATCATGGTGTATGGACTTCAATCTAATTTTGGTGTGCCCTGGTCCTGGGGAGGGGATTCAGGAGTGAGTAGCTAGTTCCAGGTGGGAATCGGTGAAGCATTAACTATGGTGATGGTAACGATTTTGGTGTGCTCTGGTCCTATGATGGGGATTCAGGAGTGAGATGAACCTGAGTGTTCATGAGTGGTACTGAATGTATAATGAGTCAGTTGTGAAGTATATAACATACATATTTGCATATGCAGTTGATTGTTCATGATGTCGTTGTTCAATTGTGAATATGTGTATGTTGTTATGAATGGGTGTGAGACTATGTTGTTGTTGATTGTGTAATGAATGTGTGCTTGTTGTATATTCTCTACATTAGCATTCCTTACACTGATTATATTTATTGTTGTTTCTCACCCCTTTGTTTCATATTATCCATCATGGGCATCTTGCAGATACTCATGAGTGATCCTTGTTGTATGTTCGAAAGTGGCTTGTTGGAATTACTCTTTATTTTTTATTTCATTCACTTTATAATACTAGTGATTTACTGCTTTGATTGTGTAACATTGGGGACGAAATTTATTATGTTTTCAAAATTGATGTTGTTTTTGTTGTTTTGGAGTTTATAAATGACTTATGAGCTTGTGTTAAAAATTGTTTTTTGCAACTTAGTTTCAAATGATTTTTAATGTGTTTCGAAGGATTATCGATGGTAACACCTTGAATAGTCGTTTAATGTTTTATTTATAAGTTTCGGGTTTTAGGGTGTTACAGCTTTGCTTGGGACTATGATGAGATGTCAGGACTTATTCAAGATCTGGTGGAGTTGAGATTGCACATTTGACCTTACAAGAGGTCAGTGAAACAATTGCCAGGAAGGTTTGCACTAGAAGTGATGTTGAAGATCAAAGAAGAAACTAAAAGGCTTCTGAGAAACAAGTTTCATACAAACTGCCATGTATGTCGAATGGTTAGCAAATATAGTTCATGTCATTACTAATAATGGAACTCTTAGGGTTTGTATAAATTTTAGAGAATTAAATGTTATTACTCCAAAAGACGAATATCAATGCATGTTGCAGAAATGTTAGTCAACTCAGCAGCAAGTTCTGAGTATTTAAATCTTTTAGATGGTTATTCATTGTATAACCAAATTTATATTGCAAAGTAAGATGTGCAAAAAATGGAGTTTCAGTGTCATAGGGCCTTAGGAACGTATGAATGGGTGGTAATTCCTTTTGGCCTGAAGAATGTTGGTGTAACTTATTAAAGGGAAATGAATCATATGTTTCATGATTTCATTGAAACCTTCATGCAAGTACACATTGATGATATAATTGTTAAATCCTCGTCGAGAAGTGGTCATTTAGACCACCTTTAACATTGCTTTGAAAGGATGAGAAAATATGGACTAAAAACAAACCCATTAAAATGTATTTTTGATGTCCATGCATACGACTCTCTGGGCTTTGTGGTTCACAAAAAAAAACATATAAATAAACCTAAACAAGGTGAATAGTATAGACAATATGAATCATCCACCAAACAAAAAACAACTTTAATCTTTGTTGGGTAAAATCAACTTCTTGAGAAGATTCATCTCGAATCTAAGTGGCAAGACAAAAATATCCTCACCATTATTGCGTCTGAAAAAGGAAGAGGGGTTTAAGTGAGATGCATAACATCAAAAATCCTTTGACGAAATCAAGATTTGTTTGATAAATCCTCATATTCTATTACCATCTATTAGAAATAAACATGTGAATTTGTATATTTCTGGATTTGAACTAACTAATGGAAGTATGTTAGCTCAAGAGGATGATATGGTGTCAAAAGAGTCATTTATTACTTCATTTGAGTTCTGAGTGATGTATAAACTAGGTATATAGTCCAATTGGAAAGTTGTGTATTTGTTTGTATTTCTCTTGTACCAAATTAAAATGTTATATAAAACCGACTGATATTTTTCGTTTATTCTCATTACGATGTTATTAAGCATATGCTCTCCAAACCTATTTTACATAGTAGAATAGGGAAATATGCTTTGGCATTAACTAGATATTATTTGACTTATACAACTTTGAGGGTTATGAAAGGCCAAATTATTGTTGACTTCATTGTTGATCATGCAATAGTCGAAGTAATACATAGCTATATTGGTATTCTGATTATTTCTCCAAAAAGAATTTCAAATAAGTTTCAATTTAAAATCAAAGGTTATTTCTCAAATAATGAGGCTGAGCATGAAGCCTTAAATGCAGGCCTTATGATTCTTCTAAACGTTGGGGAAAAACATGTTGATATTAGAGGTGGCTCAGAGTTTGTTGTTAAACAACAAACAAAAGAGTACAAATGTATCAAAGATAATCTACTGATGTACTTTGTGAAGGCTAATTCACTATTAAGAAGATTTGATGAAGTTGACATTAAACATGTTCCTTGAGTCGAAAACCAAGAAGCCAATGTCCTGGCACAAATTTCTTCAAGATACATAGTGTCCAAAGAAGAAATTAGCAGAGTTAATTGAAGTAAAGGAGAAGTTAATTTCGACCAATCATTCCCTCCTAGATTTGTCAAAGTCAAAACTAGCGGGAGTAGAATGGTTTGAAGAATTAAAAAACTAAGGAGAAATTTTTGAAATTTTTGTCATTGACAATTTGTCGAATAATGATTGGCGAAAACCAATAGTTGAGTTTTTGGAAAATAATACAGGAACGAAAGATGAAAATATCAAGTACAAGGCGTTAAGTTATGTTATTATTAAAAATGAGTTGTTTAAAAAGACTCCTAAAAGAATCTTACTAAAATGCCTTAGTGAGAGTGAAGCTTATTTGATATTTTTTTATGTCCATATTGGATCATATGCCACTCATAAAGCAGACCACAAGAAGAAATGGATTTTATTTTGACAAGGGTTGAATTTTCCAACTATTCTAAAATTTTGTATTGAATTTGCCAAATGTTACCAAGAATGTCAAAAACATGCAGACATTCAACATGTTCCTGCAAGTGAATTGGATTCGATTATCAAGCATTGGCCTTTTAAAGGTTGGGCATTAGATTTAATTGGTGAAATTCGACCTGCATCATCCAAAAGTCATAGATATATTTTGGTAGGTATTGACTATTGATTCGATATCGCACACAGGTCAAAAACGAGTTAAAAGAACATAGTATAACGAAAGTGACACTCGAGTCGTATCGCAAGGACTCTCTAATTGATTTAACCAACCAAATGAAAGAGAGGTTTTTTTAAGGTTCAGAACTGAAATCAAAGATGCTTAAGTTAAAAGCAAAATTGATAAATAAGCTAATTTGTTGTATCGATTTCTAACTTATCATCGATTTTTATAATTCCAGTTCCCTAAGCGGATTCGATCCTATTCTATTACAATACTCACTGACAAACACAATTGGTATTATATGATGTATGTTCCTAATTTCTGAATTAAGCAAACAAATTTACGCAGTCACAAATTAAGAAAACATGACTTTATCAAACACGATAATGCAAAAGCTACACTAACATGATTATAGTTAAGGATCATACAAACAATCAAATTTAATCAACTTTATCCTATAAGAAGCAATCAAATTAAACAAACGAAAGCAATCGAATAAGCAAACAAGTTTATAGTAAAAATTGAAAAGAAATAGAAATTAAACTGAATTTTATAAAAACCTCAAAGTGAAATCCAAATACAGCAGATCAACTCTTTGAGAATTACCTTTGCATAGAATTTGTAATTTCAATTTTTATTTTGTGATGTTCAATATTAAACCTAAAACTACTAAATTGTTTAAATAGAGCAAGGGAATTCGGGACTAATAGCAACCGACCCGGAAGAGATACAAAACCGACTCAAAAAATTTGTATTTTCTTAAGTCTGAATTGAAAATGAATTATGAGACTCTTTTTGATTCCTAATTTGCTTTTTACTTCAACACAAACCTTGTAGTTTATTCATAAAATAAGCACTTATTTAGAAAATAGGTAGAACTCAACTTAACTTTCAAAAACCTATTAAAAACAATTAAAATAATGTGAGAAGTCCTATAAATGTATTAGTACAAAGAAAAATATAGTGTTTTAAAATAAACTGATCAAATCCCTCAACATTTGAAGTTTTGCACTCCGAGCAAAAATTTAAAGTTAAAATTCAAAGCAGAAAAATAAGAACAAAACAGAGCATGCAAACTCAAAGATATTCAAAATCACAAGTGTGTAAGTAAAATCCCATACTTATCTTAAAGAAATTGGTGTTAGTGAGAAACTTTTTGTGAAATTCAAAACAAATAAGAAGGCGATTTATCAAATAGCACCTCATAAACAGCAAGATCCTCACAGGATAAAATTCAATCAACTCTCAAGTATTTAGGTTGACTGTTTCACTCAAAGTGCATCATGAAAATCAGCACTACCATAAAATTGAAAAGACTCTAACATCCATAATTGGAACACATGCACACAAAGATTAAAAAGACTTTTATTCGGGTTGTAACTTGGCCAAGGTAAGGATGAGATAGATCCTAAAGGGTACTAGGCTAAAATTCAAAGGGCCAAGAGAAAATTGAAAGAAATCGTGGAAGTTAAACTAAATAAAACTTCATTCACTTTCAAACAACAACCTTACAACTATTTCTCTTGTCTTTTCTCTCTTTCATTCTTCTTCTTTTTTCCGAAGAAATATGTATTGTCATCCTTCTTTTCCTTCTTTTTTCATTTTTTCTTTTTCTATTTTCTGTCAACTTTTGAATTAAATATCACAACTATAATTATTCTACTATTATTATACTCAAAATGTCACAACTATAACAAGTTTTGAATGTTATCTATTATTATACTCAAAATGTCACAAAGGTTAATGATCTACCATAAATGATGCACAATTCAGAATCTAGTCATACTTATCATACTAAGAACGCACATCAAATCACTCACATCAAACCATGAATCTTTAGTCAAGGGAAGGGAGAAATTATTTACACTTACAACACCATAAACCAACGAAAAAGCATGCATAATTTTTTTTAGGAAAACAAAGCAACAAAATTAAATGAAGAAAACAAAACAAGAAAAGTAAATGACAAATCTCCCCCCCCCCCCCCCCCCCCCCCCCCCCCCCCCACACACACACACACACTTAAAACACATATTATCCTCAATGAAAGAAACAAACATAAAATAAGAGAGAGGAAATAACACACTTGAGGAGTTAAGACAGATAGATGATTGAATAAATAGCATTTTCCAATGAGATCACTTCTATAGTTTCCTCTTCCAATGTGGGACTCTCATGGGATAGCTTGAGGTAGTGTCCATTGAATTTTAAATTTTTATCAGTGTCTTCACTTTTTATTCCAGAATTAAAGAACATACTTCTATAGGTAAAAGTATTGAATGGGCAAGTGAAAATTGTATTCTCTTTGTACTTTGGTGCAATATAGATCTCGTTTTTTTTAACATCTAAAATCAAGGGGTTGGGCCGCCTTTGGGGCTGCCTCACTACTTTTGCTCAATCTTCAAGTAAGATTCTATGCATACACATGGACGATCTAATATCATGAATGTCAGTCACAGTCCATCCAACTCCCTTCTTATGTTCCTGCAATAATTATCACAAATTTTGTTCATGTTCAAATTCAAGTTTAGATGAAATTATTACAGATAAATTTTCATTAAAATTTGAAAACACAGGGAGTGGCTTTAGCTCTAAAGCAAGTGGTTGCTTAATGGATCGTAAAATTTTGGCAGCAAGAGCTACATTTACATCTGCAACATCAACTTTGTCAATAGAAATCTCATAAGAAATATTAGAAGAAATATCACCATGTAAAGAAACTTCAATTTCAGTACAAACTGAACATAAGTGAGTATCAGTACAAACATCACAAGTATATATATCGTCAAAATCAGATAAAGAATGGAAATCATTAAAAAGTGAATCAGATGCGTCAAGTTCTCTTAAGATTCTTTGTTCATCCATATTATAATAATCAAACTCAAAATAAGATTCAAACAAATTATGGGAGAACACATAATCAGAATCACTAGTAGTCATGCATCATGAGTCAACATTGCAACAATTGTGACAATACCAACAATGTTCCTAATGAGAAAAAAAGTTGAAAAAATGAAGAAAAAAAATTAAAATTAAATGAAATAAAATATGAAAATATCGCTAAAAATCTAATAAAATCAAAATAAGACTCTACAAAGTTTTTCATATTTTTTAGAAAATATAAAAGCAGAAAATAAATAAAATCAAATAGAAAAACAATGAATTTGCATTTTTGAGGGTCAAATTCACTTAAAAGAGAGTACTATTTGTTGAACTATTTTTGAATTTATGGGAAAAAATATAGTAACTCAGAACAATAGCTTACACAATGTCACCTCGTAGGCTGAAATACTCACCACTATACTGCAACCCTAAAAATCAACAAAAAAAAGCTAACAAAACTCTAAACTAGGATTCCAAATTTGGCTAAATTAAACAGAGAGTCCCGGGCAACGACACCAATTTGATCCAGTGTTGCATAAGGGTAAAAAACGAGTTAAAAATATATATAGTATAAAGAAAGCGACACTCGAGTCGTATCACAAGGACTCTCTAATTGATTTAACCAACCGAATGAAATAGGGGGACTTTTAATGTTCATAACTGAAATCAAATGTGATTAAGGTAAAAGCAAAATTGATAAATAAGCTAATTTACTGTATCGATTTTTGACTTATCATCGATTCTTATAATTCCAATTCCCTAAGCGGATTCGATCCTATTCGATTATAATATCCACTAACAACCATAATTGATATTATATGATATATGTTCCTAATTTCCGGATTAAGCAAATAGATTTAAGCAGTCGCGAATTAAGCAAAAACGGCTTTATCAAATGCGATAATTTAAAAGTTACGCTAACGTGATTATAGTTAAGGATCATACAAATAATCGAGTTTAATCAATTTTATCCTATAAGAAGCAATCAAATCAAGCAAACTAAAGCAATCAAATTAAGCAAACAAGTTTATTGAAAGAATTAAAAAGAAATCGAAATCAAATTGAAATTTATAAAAACCTCAAAGTGGAATCACAATACAAGTATATCGGCTCTTCGGGAATTAGCTCTTCGAGAATTTATAATCCCTATTTCTTATTTCATGAATGTTCAATATTAAACCTAAAACTACTTATTTGCTTAAATAGAGCAAGGGAATTCAGGCCTAATAGTAATCGACCCGAAAGAAATACAAATCCGGCCCAAAAACTATGTATTTTCTTAAGTCTAAATTAAAAAACGATCTATGAGATTGTTCTACACTCCTAATTTGCTTCTTACTTCAACACAAAACTTGTATATTATCTTTTTAACTTTCCAACGCATATTAGAACGCGTATATCCGATTCTTGTAGCTTAAGTTAGGACATGCACAACAAGAATGTGTAAATAACTGCTTATTCATAAAATAAGCACTTATTCAAAAAATATGAAGAACTCAACTTAACTTTAAAAAACCTATTAAAAGCAGTTAAAATAATGTGAGAAGTAATATAAAATTCTTAGCACACCGAAGAATATAGTGTATTAAAATACCTATCATCCAAAAGTCATAAATATATTTGGTAGGTATTTAATATTTTACCAAGTTAGTCGATGCTGCTCCATTCATTAATGTTGATAATGAAGCAATAATCATATTCATTCAAAGTCATATTATTTATAAGTTTGGAATTTCCTTATACTTTGACCACAGACCAAGGTACTATTTTTACTGGTAGAAAGATGGTTGAGTTTGCTTCAGACTCAAGAATCAAACTGTTAACATCTATTCCCTATTATGCTCAAGCAAATGGCCAAGTCGAAATAGCCAACAAAACTATAATAGGTTTGATTAAAAGACATGTGGGTTAGAAGACAAGAAATTAGCATAAGAATTTAGACCAAGTATTATAGGTTTGTGGAAACTCTCATAAAGAGGCAACTAACTCTACTCCATTTTAACTGACATTTGGTCATGATGCGGTGTTCTCTGTCGTAATTTATTTACAATTGATAACACCAAGTTACACCATTATTTTGACTTGTTTTGTACATGTTTTATTATTGTTTTGTCTCGATTTCCAGTGTTTTGTGGGTATTTTGTCTGCATTTCAAGTATTTGACCATATAGGAGTCATGTGCGAAGGAATGAAGCATTTCGAACGCAAAACGAAGAAAAAATGGGAAATTACACACAAGGCGATCTATGTCGCATTCACCATGGAGAATTCCATAATAAGAATGACGTGTCTTACTCACCAACAGGCAGATTGACCCGTTCTTCCACACGTTGGGAATGTGGCGTTCACCACCTTGGTATGGCGTTCGCCATCCTTTGTGAAGGCCAAGCGGTTAGAAAATGGACTTGTTTGGTCTCTCACTCTCTCAATGCACTCATACATTCTCTCCCATGAATGAAGAAACTCCCCACTTTATATTTTGGACTTTGGAACGCTATAAATAGAGGATAGACTTAATTTTCCAAGGCATCCAAGCTTAGCACAATCTTAAGAACTAGAATTACCGATTAAAAATATATCTTGTTACATCGAGGGGTTATAGCACCAGAGAGCATTGATTTTGTACGAAGTTTGAAGCACTTTGTTTTCCCGCAGTTTAATCTTGCATCCATTTATATTTCTTTATAAGTATTCAACAAATTATTTTGTACCAGATTCAAGCCTTAGTTTGGAGCAGGTTTTTATTATATGATGCATTTTTATTATATCGCTTTTTTTATTTACTCGCACTTTACTTTCCTCGTCTCGCACTACTTCTTTTATTCTCAAGCCTTATTTCTTGCATTGTACTGCTTTACTTTTGTTAATTGCATGTTCTTGTCATTATTTCGTTTTCAAAATCAATTTCTAAACCATTCTTTTCAATTCAATTACCTTTCTAAAATGTTTACTTCTAAGCTTCAAATCCATGTTGTTATGCTTTTCATAAGCATGTCTATCTAATTTATTGATGATGGGATGTGAGGACCGTCATTTGGCGGTACTCTAACTGTTGTTTATTTAGGATTTCAATTGTGGTTTGTTTTGGCTTTAATACAATTTTTCTGAACTTAATTTAATCGGTCACTACGAAAGTAGAGCCGTGAAAACGTCGTGTAAGATCGAAAGTCGTCCAACATTAAAGAATAAGATTGGTTTGTTTTTTATTAACGAATGTCGTGAAAGCACTTTGTTAATTAATTAGGAAAGTCTAATATTTCTATAAAGAGGTTTTAAAACTATTTGTGGACGCGTTTATAGGTTTATGATTTGGTTACCTGATCCAAATCCTGAAACCCTTTTAAGATAAAATTTCCAATCAAAATTACTTTCCAATTTAGTAAAGATTATGATTTCTTAAAACATTATTTACTACTTTAATGCAATAAGCGTTGGTCACACGTGACAGTGGACAATATAAATTAGAGAGTCAAATCAAGTTCTGAATACGCGAAAGTGATAGTTCTTGTTCAATTACATTCTTTTCAAAGTAGAAAATATTCCCCCGTACAATGATCCTATTTAGATACAATCAAGAGTATTGTTGTTTGATGAGAGTCACATCCCAATATTATTTGTCTGAATTTAGTAAAGTTATTTATTTCATCTCTCTTTTGCTTAATTCATTCGCCTTAGATAAACACCGTAGCAACTGGAAACGATAGATTGACAGTTACGTCTTTGTGAGATAGATATCTTTTAAAACTACACGATAGATTGTACAATTGCAATTAGGTAATCCGATAGGCTCATAATCTCGCGATCAAGTTTTTGGCATCGTTGTCGAGGACCAATACCGTCAAATTTCGTAACATGTTATTTCACCGTCTAGATTAAGGCAACCCTCACCGGTCAATACGAAGAACTCGCGGTATCGAAACTTTAGAAGATTCAATAGCTAAACCAGAAAAATACATTAGAGCTCGACTTTTGCTTCAACGAATCAAAAGAGAAATGGCAGAAGACTAAAATCGTAGGCCACTCAAAGAGTTTGCTCTGTCCTCTAACAAAAAGCCTCATTCAAGAATTGTCAACCCAACTATTACAGCTAACAACTTCGAATTAAATCCTGCTTTATTGCAAATCGTGCAACAGAACCAGTTATATGATCTCCCAACAGAGAACCCAAACCAACACCTAAAAGTTTTCATTCAACTAGCTGATACACTAAAATGCAATAACGTTGCTCCTGAGGCGATACATTTACGTTTATTCCTTTTCTCCCTCAGAGTTAGAGCACGGTCTTGGCTAGATTCTCTTCCAACTAATTACATCACTACTTGGAATGACCTGAAGAAAGTATTAATTGCTAGATAATTTCCACCTAGTAATACCACCGTCCTACGTAACCAAGCTACCAGATTCACTCAACAGGATGGTGAGCCCTTCTTCGACGCCTGAGAAAGGTACAAAGAGCTATTAAGAGCTTGTCCATATCATGGACTAGAACAATGGCTAAGCATCCACACCTTCTACAATGGACTTCTCTACAACACTAAGATGACTATCGACGTTGCCGTCGGTGGTGCGCTAATGAACAAACCATACCCTGAGGCATGCACACTCATTGAGTACATGGCTTAAAACCATTACCAGTGGGGTACAGAGTGCACACAAGCGAAAAAGAAAGAGACTAAATGATGTATATACGAGGTTAGCAGCCTAGACCATGGATGCCCTAGCCCAAAAGGTCGAAAGCTTTGTCATAAACCCTACAACTACCGTAGTTGTAGTACAACCCGAATGCAAAGTCTGTGAAACACCAGGACATGTAACTGCCGAATGCAATATACTAGCTGAAACAAACCCAAACAAGGTCAATTATGCACCTTTGGATTTTTGCTCATTTTTTTTCCAAATCTTTAATGCATGTTTTGATTATCTCCCATGCTTTCTTTTCCTTGTTTTTGTAAATAAATTTATTGCTTTTTAGTATCATTGCTTAGTTTTTCTTTTCTAGTTTTAACCTTTTCGCCGAGTCATTGTGTGTGTTGTCAAGTCTTTATGTATGGTTTTTGCTGTTTATTAATTCTTCCATTTCATAAGTCATACCAAAAAAAATTCTTTAAGAAAACAAGTGTTATTTTAAATTTTAAGGCTACTAGACAAGTTACGGATAGGTTATAGAGACTTAGGAAAACCCCCAAAATATTAGTATCATCTTAACACCGTAAGTCTCTTAATTATAGAGATCGATCTGGATACTTGTTATGCCACGACCTTGAAATCTTGCCCCTAAATAAGTCTTTGAGTAGTTTATCCTAGCAATCAACACCATTTGAATAACCATCGAGTAAGCGGACCGATGCAAATAGGTGAATGATCCCACGGTAAAGAGAAAGAAAAGAAAAAACAAAAATATGGAAAAGTAAGAAAAATAAAAAGGAATCTAACTTATAAGTTAGGTGACCCTCACCCGGTCATTTAGCCTAACGACTGTGAAACTTCTAAGAATATTGCATATCCATAAGAATTTTTGACATAATATGCATCATGGTCACTAACATGCTCGTTTGTCGTGTGTGAACAGATAACGGGCTTAATGTAATTGCACTTGAATGAAAAAGGACAAAAAATGGAATAAGTAAGTTAGGTATGGGCATAATGACATGATATGAATTGGTTTGTATAGGAAGGAGATTTATGACCGCAAACGCGTAATGTGTTATTACGATACCCTTAGTTCGCGAGTTAGTACCTATCAATGTGACCTTGAGTGAATTAGAGTCTTTAGCCTAGAATAGTTACAAATTCACCACTTTTTTTCTTCATAAATGTTTGCTTGAGGACAAACAAAGGTTCAAGTATGGGGGAGTTTGATAACACCAAATTACACCATTATTTTGACTCGTTTTGTACATGTTTTATTATCATTTTACCTCCATTTTCAGTGTTATGTAGTATTTTTTTCTGCATTTCAGGTATTTGACCATATAGGAGCCATGTGCGAAGAAACATAGCAATTCGAATGCAAAACAAAGAAAAATGGGAAATTACACACAAGGTGATCTACGTGGCATTTTCCATGGAGAATGCCATAAGAAGAATGATGTGTCCCACTCACCAACTGGAAGATTGACCCACTCTTCCACACGTTAGGAAGGTGGCGTTTGCCACCTTTGCATGGCGTTCTCCATCCTTTGTGAAGGTCAGGCGGTTAGAAAATGAGCTTGTTTGGTCTCCCACTCTCTCCATGCACTCCTACATTCTCTCCCATGAATGAAGAAACTTCCTATTTGATATTTTGGACATTGGAATGCTATAAATAGAGGATAAGCTTCATTTTCCAAGGCATCCAAGCTTAGCACAATCTTAAGCACTAGAATTACCGATTAAAGTTATAACTTGTCACATCGAGGGGTTATAGAACCAGAGAGCATTTAGTTTGTACGAAGTTTGGAGCACTTTATTTTCCCGCAGTTTAATCTTGCCACCATTTATATTTCTTTACAAGTCTTCATCAATTTATTATCTACCCGATTCAAGCCTCCGTTTGGAGCAAGTTTTTATTATATTACGCATTTTTATGATATCGCTTTGTTTATTTACTCACACTTTACTTTCCTTGTCTCACACTACTTATTTTATTCTCAAGCATTATTTCTTGCACCATACAACTTTACTTTTTTTAATTGCATGTTCTTGTCGTTATTTCGTTTCAAAACCAATTTCTAAACCACTTTTTTCAATTCAATTACCTTTTTGAAATGTTTACTTTTAAGATTCAAATCCATGTTTTTATGCTTGTCATAAGCATGTCCAGCTAATTTATTGATGTTTGGATGTGAGGATTGTCATTTGACGGTACTCTAAGTGTTGTTTCTTTAGGATTTCAATTGTGGGTTGTTTTGGTTTTAATACAATTTTTCTGAACTTAATTTAATCGATCACTACGAAAGTAGAACCGTGAAAACGTCGGGTAAGATCAAAAGTCGTTCGACATTAATGATTAAGATTGGTTTGTTTTTTATTAACGAATACCGCGAAAGCACTTTGTTAATTAATTAGGAAAGTCTAATATTTCAAAAAATGGGTTTTAAAACTATTTGCGGACGCATTTATAAGTTTAGGATCCGGTTACCTGGGCGAAAGCCTAAAACCCTTTTAAGTTAAATTTTCCAATCAAAATTACTTTTCAACTAAGTAAAGAGTCTGATTTCTTAAAATGTGATTTACTACTTTAACGCAATAAGCGCCAACCATATGTGATAGTGGACGGTATAAATTAAAGAGTCAAATTCAGTTATGAATACGCGAAAGCGATAATTCCTGTTCAATTACATTCTTTTCAAAGTAAAAAATATTACCCCGTACAACGATCCTATTTAGAAACAATCAAAAGTATTGTTGTTTGATGAGAGCCACATCCCATTATGGATACACCTCCATGAGCTTTGGCAATGTTATTGATTAATTCCATAATAAGTACTATTTTACCTACCCCAGCTCCACCGAAAAGTCCTATTTTTCTGCCACGGTGATTTATTTCTTTGAATTTATTAAAGTTATTTATTTTATCTCTCTTTTGATTAATTTATTGGCCTTAGATAAACACCGTAGCAACTGGAAATGATAGATTGACAATTAGATCTCTGTGGGATCGATATCTTTTAAAACTACGTGATGGACTGTACACTTGCAGTTAGGTAATTCGATAGACTCATAATCTCGCGATCAATAATCAACTAGATTTCAAAGACAATTGGAAATTCCTTCTGATCATTATTGGAATTTAATGTTGGACGAAGTAATTGATTTAGATGAGGAAAGGTTGGTTGCCTTGAACGTTCTCATAAGACAAAAAGAGTGAATATATAAAGCTTACAATAAGAATAAGTCGAAATTTTTTACAATTGGTGATTAAGTTTGGAAAGTTATTTTACCTATGGATCAAAAAGGTAGAGCTTTAGGTAAATAGCTACCAAATTAGGAATGACCATTTCAAATTAGCCAAGTATTTTCAAATAATGCCTATGAAATTGAATAACTGACTTTTGAAGGTCAAATTATGAGAATAAACGGCAATTACTTGAAAAGGTGTAAGTTTATGCTGCAAGAAATTCGAATAATGGAAGAATAATATTTAGACAATAAAGTTGTTAGAATGGCGTTGAATGTAAAAGATGCCAAAATGGCACATTGTCATTAATACATTAAAACAAAAATAAAATAAAAAGGTCAAAAATTCAAAGTGGAAATTTAACCTTAAGCTTCTCAAACGCTTCTTTAGTCAATTTGATCTTGGTGTCATTGATGGTGTCTTCAGTTTTTAGTTTTTGAATTTCCCTATCCAGTGTAACACCATACTTCCTGACTCAATAATTATTAAATAAAATATAATTATATCCAAGTGGGATGTCACTTCACAATCCAAGAAGTCTGAATGTTGATTCATTTAGTAAAAAATATAGTTCAAACAATAGAATTAACAAAATTATGACATCTATAGCCTCAACAAATCATCCACACCAAAAGTGGTTCAATAATTACATTAGATTAAGAGATACGTAGCATAATAACATAAAGGAAACAGCCTGATATCCGGTGTTATGTATCAGAGCAACTCCACTAGTAGACTTGACCGATAACAACGTGAGGTACATCCCAAAATACCCAGATACCTGGTTGTCTTTACTCAGAGGGAGCACAGACACAACAAACACAAAAGGGGTAGGAAATTCATTCATATAATAAATAGTTTATAGTAATCAGGAGAGTAGTAGTCATACACACAAGTCACATTCATTCATAATTACATTCTCACCATAACAAATGCAGAAGCACAACATAATTACGTAATAATACCCGAAAATATTACATGATGCATATGATACCAATTCTTATCAATGGTTCATCATATGAATCTGATTCCCCCTTTTGAATCCCGAACTCCCCTTATGAGTTCTGGATAAGTCTTTTGCCCCCCTTTAAACCTATGACTTATCTCCTTTAACATATTAACAATGAATGCATATCATGGTAATAGTGCAATTACCACAATAATTATAATAGTATTTTATGATCCATAATTGATCACACAATTTCAACCATGCATAATATAATCCATCCTTCTGGATTATCACCAATATAATCAAACACATCCTCCCAATCATTCACAACACATCAAATAATTTGTCAATACGGACCTCACACATATTCGTCACATCATACACTTCTTTTCCACCTGCTACGGACCCGTTATAAATTCGTTAAAAATATTGTATCCCTAAAACAAAGTTATAACCTTCTGTTTCAGCTACCTAACATTTCAGACCCCATCCCAAAATGAATTACGAGTTGAAATTTATGATCAATACCATGCACGAAGGTGTTACCAAAAAATTGTTGTTTTTATGAAATTTCCAACATGATTTTCATCTTCTCCAACCTCAAAACATCCATGAAACCATCATCAAAATTATTTTATACCTGAAACAAAGTTACACTCCTCTGTTTCAGCTGCCCAACACTTTGAACCCCATCTGTCATACCCCAAAATTTGCCTATTAATTTTTATGATAAATTGATTCATGCATGGCATTCATTTCACATTTGCATTCATTCATTAGCATACATTCTCATATAAATTATAAATTTTAATTTATTTATTATGTGATACAGATATAAAAAATAATAATAATTTTGGTTATCTGTATGATATAAATAAATTTTATATATATAAATAAAATAGTTTTAATTTAATGATAAATAAAAATAGATTTGAATTTTAATTGTATAATTAAAATTTTAAATTAATTTTATTTGTTAAAGCTCATTAAATTATAATAACTATTTTTTATAATTTAGTGACTCATGTTCAATTTATTCATTATTTATAAATAGTATTTATTTAGTAATTCACGTTTTTTACTTAATAAATTTTATTTATAAGAGTAACATTTTTTTAAGCCCATAAATTATAAAATAATTTTGGTTGATATAATTAATAATAATTTTGATTTTTTTTAAATGATGAAAGTAAAAATAGAAATAGGTTTAAATTTTAATTCAATTATGTAACTAAAATTTAAATTAATTTTTATTTAAATTATTCATTATTTATAATAATACTTGTATTTAATAAATATTTAGCAAGGTTAAACCCTAACTCTCCTAAAGTATAGGAAGGGATCCAAATATTTAGCAAGGTTAAACCCTAACTCTCCTAAAGTATAAGAAGAGATCCAAATATTTAGCAAGGTTAAACCCTAAAGTATAAGAAGGGATCCAAATATTTAGCAAGGTTAAACCTTAATCCACACCATTATAAATATTTCATATGGCTGCAGCGAGAGAAAAAGGGAAAAAGATGAGAGATACAGCAGAAGAAGATACACAAGGCAAGGCAGAAGCAAGAAGATTCACGGGCAGGAAAAAGAGAAGCAACCATAAAACACTCATAGCCTGAATAAGAACAACACACATACCGTGAGCAAACTAGAAGAATCAAATCCCCAGTAAGTGTTCATTATGGAATTTGCATCCAGCATGATTACCTTGCAATACTCTTTAATTCATGCATGAATAATATTGGTTTAATATATATATTGAGATGATGTATTCATGGTTTGGTGGATGTTGATATTGCTTTATTCAAGTATGCATCTGTTCTTGATATGTCATAGCATGTTGGAGAAATTATGTTTGCATGATTAAAGAATTATATTTGCCATTTAATTATTATTATATGAGTGTTGTTTCTAGAATGATTATGTTTATTTCACATGTTGTTATTACATAATAATGATGATGATATAACGGTGATAATATAAATCCTTGGTTGTCTTTAACATGTATGTGTAAGGTTTGCTTTATCATTATCACTTGCAGTAAAGAGAACTAATACATGAGTAAAATAATATAAGCTTCTTGATTTGTGCATGACTATTTTTATTATTGCATTATGATAACATATGATTTTATTTTATGTGTGTGGTTTGATATAAGATGAAGTTACAGGTTTGTTGTATTCACATGAAAGGAACAGCATGAGAAAAAATAAAGTAGCTTGCCGTAAGAGAGAAAGTTGTAACATGCATGGTGGTGTTGTGTCAAAATGGAAAAATCCATATAGAATTAATATATATTTTAATGAAGGCGAATAAATAATGAATGGACCAACATGGCTCGTTGGTAGCTCTCCCCTCACTGCAACGTAGAGGTTTTGGGGTTTTCAGTGTTTTTACTATGTTTACTCCCTTTCCACTATAATTAATTCACCACTATTTTTCTATTATTAAAATAAAACCCATTAATTAATTTTCTAATTAATATATTATATTAGTTATTTAAACTGGGATATAATTTAATCTAGTTTATTAATTAAATTTTCATATATCACTTAATTAATTAAAATAGGCTATTTTGAATAATAAAAATCTAATTATATTTTTTTCTCTTTTCTTTTAAAATTTCTATCAATTTAGTCTAAGTTTTTCCATAAATTCATAAAAAAGAAAAGTTTCTATTATTATAGACTACAAATATTCTTAATTCATTCTTAAATTTAGTTTATTTATTTCATTTGTCATGAACTTTCTATGTAATAGATTTAATTAGGATTTTTTTTATTTCTTTCTTTTTAGTTTAATTAGGTTTTATTATTTGGTATGCCCTTTTAATTTTGTACTCGTTAATTAAGATTTAGATATTTTGTATCCCTTTTTAAATTATGTACCCCCATCCCGAAGTCATGTAATAGCGTAGTCTTATTTTTCGCACTTTAATTTTTCCATACTGTGAATATAACTGTCTAGATGTATGCTAATAGGATTGCATGGAAAGATAAATAATCGAACTTAGATAAATTAATTCAAGATAATATATCCGAATCCAATCATTTCCACACTTGCACCTTTAGGGTAACCCTCTCTTTGTTGCCTTACGATATTACGGTCATGTCCCGTGAATGTGGGGATACCCTTAGCAAAGACCCTTTCGATTAAACCATCATCATCCCTAAACAGATAAGTCTTAGTCCCTTCGATCAAAAGGTCAATGTCCCTACAAGATAAATCATAGTCCCTCGAACGTTGCCTTCGAATATATGACCTTGTCCCTCGAACGTTGCCTTCGAATATATGACTTTGTCCCTCAATGACCCTTCGTTGTAGCCTACGATTAAATGATGATCGTCTCTTCGAATGCTAAGGTATCCTTACAAATGTTGCCTTCAATGACCAATCGACGACCCCACGATGTCCCTTTACATCCAAAGGATAAGACTACTTACTTCTCAATAGTAAGGACAGTTTTACCCTCATAAGGATAGGAAATACCTATAAAGACCTTGGTTAGGTATAACTCTTAAATGCTTGCTCACAACTTAAAATACTTTTCACACCTCACACTTTTCATAACATCTTTTAGAAAATCACCACTTGGTATACATTCGCACAAGAATCATCGCCGAGTTATATTTTTCTAAACATCTTTCAAAATCAAACGAGATAAACACTTTGTATACATTCGTACAAGAATCATTACAAAGTTAAACTCTCCTTTCAAAATATTTTCTAAACACACCACATTTCTCAAACACTTTCTCAAACAAGGAAAACATAAGTGAGTTAAGCAATTAAGAGCCCATGGATAACTATGGATACAAAGGGTGCTAACACCTTCCCTTTGTATAATGTACCTCCCGAACTCAAAATCTAATCAAGGTCTTTCCTGTTCTTTTTCGCCTTTCCTTATTGGATAAAAAAAAGTCGGTGGCGACTCTTGCTATCCGCAACATTGCTATACAAAGCAAAAACACAAAGTCAGTTCACCGTATCACAGAACTGGCGACTCTGCTGGGGAATCTTAAAAAGAGAGGTTACCTTAAAGATAAGATCACTTATGTTTTCGAATTGTTTCTTTGTCTGATTTACTTTTAAGGGATTGTTTGGGTATTCTATGCTTGAGTGAAAGATCCTACACTCGGATCTAGTGTACCTTAGGTAAGTAGCAAGAGATCATCGCGACTGTCCGGCGTATACTGGAATGGTTAAAATGATGGCTACGGTTAATGTGACACTTTGGATGTCCTGATGTTCCTCGTGTTTACTTGAGGAAAAATTTGGCGTCTGCGTGGTGTCATCAAAGCATTAACCAAACCTTTAGAACCCTAATTGACTCATCCTAGCCATTAGAAAGTAGTGAGATAACTGACTTCGGTTCCGATTGGGGTTGGTTGATACTCGATACTACACTCTTTGAGATTGGACTTTAGGGAATTTTTGGTCAACCGCTTGGTGTTGCACTGAAGTGGACTTAAGGAAAGGTCAATGATTTGAGATCCTTCTAGAACCCGGTTACTATTCTAGGACAGGTTGAACCAACTAAACTTCAGTGGAGAGGGTACTTACCTATGGAACTCATGCAAGCCTTAAAACCTAGGAATGATTGTGGTGTGACTTGTTTGTGCTTGTTACTTACTTGATATTATAACATCATAACATCATGACATCATGGCATTGTACTAACCATTTTGAGGACTTAGGGATTTAACTTTGCTCTGTTTTGTAGGGCTATGGCTTACAGGAAGACCATCCGGATCAATTTTGTAGCGACCTCTCCTCAACTCAAGGATTTAGTGTCAGAACTTCCCGATCATGCTCAGTTCATCAAGAAACATGGTTATCTCCTCAATTTAGTTACCACCGGTTTCAAGGAAGATATGATGAGAGTTCTATTCCAGTTCTTCGATCCTAAACATCATTGCTTCACCTTCCCAGATTATCAGTTGGTACCCACATTAGAAGAATTTTCCAGGTTTCTTGGGATACCTATCCTTGATCAAACACCTTTCAGTGGTTTAGAAAAGATTCCGAGGTCTGAAGAGGTTGCCGCGGCTTTACACATGACAAAGTCCGACATTGAAACTAATTGGGTAACAAGAAGTGAAGTTAAGGGTTTACTTGCCAAATTTCTGATGAATAAGGCCCGAGAATTCCTAAAAGCTATGAGTGTCCACGCTTTCGAAGATGTTCTAGCATTACTAATCTATGGTTTGTTGCTATTTCCTAATCCGGATCAATTCATATACATGAATGTTGTTAAGATATTTCTCACTCATAACCCTGTGCCCACCTTGCTTGGAGACATTTTGCATTCCCTTCACACTCGTACTATGAAAAGGCAAGGGACTCTCATGTGCTGCGTACCTTTATTATCTAGGTGGTTTATTTTGCACCTTCCTCAATCAGTCTTGAAGAATGAGCAAAATTTGAAATGGTCTCAAAGGATAATGTCGCTCTCCCATTCAGACATCCATTTGTGTCCCCAACCCAAAGAAAATGTTATCATCATTGACCGTTATGGAGAATTCTCTAACGTACCACTCCTGGGGATAAGAGGAGGTATTACTTATAATCCTGCTTTAGCCCTACGTCAGTTTGGTTATGCTCGAAGAGATGATCCACATGAAATAATTATCCAAGGCACTGTGTTTGACTATGACAACGATTCTCAAGGTCTCCGTCAAAGGTTTGTACGAGCTTGGGGCATGGTGAAAAGAAGTACTTTAGGACAGAAAAACTCTATTCCTATGGAACCTTATCTCAGATGGGTACGCGCCAGAGCTCGTGAGATTATCATGCCATATCTTGCAATCGAACCTCTGATTGTTGAGCCAAAAGTTGAAGGAGGTACCCCTCATATCATTCCTTATCCAGATATGCCTACCAATGTTGAAGAATTGAAGAAATCTTGGATCCTGTTGAGAGAGGAAAGGGATACTTTTGAAGCTCAGTTCTGTGCTGAAAGGAAGAAAGTATTAGAGCTCACCAGCCAGCTTAATGAGTAACGAAGTCTCAATGCATATCTCCGCCCAAAAAGAAGCCGTCCCTGGGAGACTTGAGCTTTCAATTTTTCTTGTAATGAACATTGATTAAATAAATTATTAATAAAAGTTCCCCTTTTTGGTGGTTTACGCAAAGTTAAATTCCAAAAGTCCTTGAAAACATTTCATACATTGCATAGCATAACATAACATTGCATAACAGGTACTCTAAAGGATCAATGTTCTCACGGTCTTCCTCTCAAACAGAAAAATGGCCCTCGAACAAACTGTCAAGGATCTCCAGGCTCAGAATGCTCAATTCCAGGAGATGATCTTGAACTTATCCAAGGGGCAGGAGGAACTGAAGACTCTATTGCTCGAGAAGAAGAAAGACAAGAAATCTGTGAGTTACATTAACCCGGGAAGAAGACTTAAAGGACAGGCTCCAGGAGTCAAGATTGGAATTTCGAAGGATAAAGAAGATGAGACAGAAAATGATTCGGAAGATGAGAATGTTGATCCCTTCAACCCTGAGGACGACTATGAAAATTATGAAAATGAACAGTACTCTCCGAAAGATGATAAGTATAAGTTGCTGGAAGAACGTATGCTAGCTAAGAAGGGTCCGAAGGCGCCCGATCTGGATTTCGAAAGCTTAGGTCTGGTATCTGATGTGGTCATTCCTCGCAAATTCAAGGTCCCCGCTTTCACTAAGTATGATGGTGCGTCTTGTCCTCAGATGCATTTGAGAGCTTATGTGAGAAAGATCCAGTCGTATACCACTGATAGGAAGCTATGGATCCATTTCTTCCAAGAGAGTCTGTCTGGCACACAGTTAGAGTGGTATTATCAGCTCGAGAGCTCTAACATCCGCACCTGGACTGATTTAGCGACAGCTTTCTACAAGCACTACCAGTATAATTCTGAATTAGCGCCTACTCGGTTACAGCTGTAGAATATGACTATGGGCTCTAAAGAAAGCTTCAAAGAATATGCTCAAAAATGGAGAGACTTGGCTGGCAGAGTCAAACCCCCTATGACTGATCGAGAATTAATGGACATGTTCATGGGTACACTGACTGGCCCATTCTACAGCCATCTATTGGGAAGTTCCTCATCGGGTTTCACTGAACTTATATTGACGGGTGAACGTGTTGAAAGCGGCATTCGAAGTGGAAAGATACAGGCGACTACCTCTGCAAGCACCAAAAAGTCCTATCAGGGGAAGAATGAATCAAATGTTGTGTATGGTCAAAGGGGTCATAACAAGAAAAATCGTGACCATACTGTTGGAGCAGTTACGATTGCAGCACCGCCATCTCAAAACTTCCAACACAGACAAGACAGGCCAAGAAGGCAGTTTACCAAGATCAATATGACTTTAGCACAAGCACTGCAGGGTATGCTAAAAGCAAATTTAATTACCCTCAGAGATCCTCCTGCAAATCCCAACACTACTTCTCCTCGTTATAATCCCAATGCCAGGTGTGCATATCACTCTGATAGCCCCGGGCATGATACAAACGATTGTTGGTTATTGAAGAATAAGATTCAGGATATGATCGACGCTGGAGAAATTAAATTTGATCCTCCGGAGACTCCTAATGTCATCACTGCTCATATGCCTAATCATGGCAAGACTGTTAATGTTGTGGATGACAATTCTCACATTACTAATGTAACTGACTTAGCATCTCCTCTCCTGATCATCAAGAAGAATTTATTGTAAGCTGGTTTATTTCCAGGTTGTGCTGAAAATTGTGATCTCTATATACTCCGACCCAATGATTGCTTGAAGTTGAGGAATGGTATTCAACGGCTGATGGATGATCGTACAATTCTCTTTGAAAAGGTTCCTAAGGTGGAAAACTCTATTGAAGAAATATCTGTGATTGCTATGTCCAAAGTTCCAGTGAAGATTACCGCTACTAGAGTGCTTGTGAAGATTACTGATGAGCCCAAGGTAGCTCCCCTAATTATTATTGCACCTGTCCCAGTACCGTATTCCTCAAGCAAAGCCATTCCGTGGAATTATGGAGGTGATGTTTATATCCACGGCATAAAGCAAGATGATAATTCTGCTAATCCTAATGACGTTGACATTGTTAGAACTAGTAAAATTACTCGAAGTGGAAGGATCTTCTCTCCAGAAATCTCACCTCCCGCCCCTGAAGCTCGAGGAAAGGGACCAGTAATCAATCCTTCTCAGTCAAAGACACCAGTCGAAGTTACTACCGAAGATGTTGCCAAGCAGGAAATGGAAGAAATGCTGAAAATCATCCGTAAGAGTGATTTTGTTGTGGTAGAACAGCTGGGGCATACTCCGTCTAAAATTTCGATGTTATCCTTGTTGTTATCTTCTGAATCTCATGCCAATGCGTTGATAAAATTCTTGAAGACCGCTCATGTACCTCGGGAGACATCTGTCAATCAGTTAGAAAATTATGTTGCTAACTTGGCTGTTGATAATGGCATAGGCTTTTCTGATGCTGACCTGACACCAGCAGGAAAGAATCACAATAAAGCTCTGCATATCTCCATTGAGTGTAAGGGGATCACCTTGTCTCATGTGTTGATCGACAATGGCTCTTCTTTGAATGTGCTACCGAAAGCTGTGCTCGATAAGCTTGATTGTAAAAGCATTTAATTGAAACCTAGTGACGTTGTGGTGTGTGCTTACGATGGTGCGAAGAGTGTTGTCCATGGTGAAGTGGTTCTCCCTATCAAGATAGGACCTCAAGTCTTCAACACTACCTGTTACGTAATGAACATCCGTCCTGCCTATTCCTGCTTGCTGGGACGCCCTTGGATCTATGGGGCAAGTGTTGTAGCTTTGTCTCTCCATCAAAAGTTGAGGTATCCAATAGAGGGCAAGATTGTCACTGTGTGTGGAGAAGAAGAGTATATTGTCAGTAGTGTGCATACCTTCAGATACGTCGAGATGGATGGTGAATTCTTTGAGACTCCTTCTCAGTCATTTGAAGTAGTTCCTCCGACCAGTCCTGTCCTTAAGCCAACTTCTCGTGTGCCCAAGGTTATTCGTGCTCCTCCTGCTATGATTTCTCTGAAAGATGCTCAAACCGTGGTTGAAGATGGTGGTCGTACTGGCTGGGGTCAACTGATCGAGGTACCGTACAAGTCTGATAAATTTGGCCCCAGGGTTTAGCTCTGAAAAGATAGTCAAATATCAGATTAATGTTGTAGAAGATGCTGATAGTGATTGCGACTTGGATAGCTGGATTTTCCCAACAATTGGTGACAGACTCAATAATTGGGAGGCTGAAGACACTATCCCGATTTCCTTTAGTCAGGAGTAATTGTTATTGCTTATTTTAGTGTTTCAAATTTTGTAATTTTTATTATGAACAATTGAACTTCTTAAAGCATTGTGTCTATGCCCGGGGCACAATAGCTAATTTGTTAAGGGTTTTGTCATTTTCATAAGCATATTCACATTCAATAAATCAATGGACTTTTTGCATTCAAATATTGCGTTCTTTATCTTTCCTGTCATCTTTCAAATAAGCTATGTTTTCCTACACACACTCATGTAATAAATTGTAGATCCATATCCACTCTAGATCCTGTTGATAATAATTCTGCTACTATTAATTATGGCTTTAAAAATCTGATCTACCAAGCCAAGGATGGAAGTGAGGAAGATTGCGAAGTGCCTGGAGAGCTTGCCAGACTGTTACTGCAAGAAGAAAAGACTATACAGCCGCATGAGGAATCAATTGAAATTGTAAATCTGGGTACTGAAGTAGACAAGAAAGAAGTCAAAATAGGAGCAGGCTTGGAAAACAGTGTCAAAGAAAGATTGATTCAGATGTTACATGACTATGTAGAGATTTTTGCTTGGTCTTATGAAGACATGCCAGGACTGGATACTGATATAGTAGTACATCGTTTGCCGATGAAGGAAGATTGTCATCCTGTTAAGCAAAAGGTTCGTCGCATGCGTCCTGAAATGTCTGAGAAAATCAAAGTCGAAGTTATGAAACAATTTAATGCAGGTTTTCTAGTTGTTACTTCTTATCTTCAATGGGTTGCTAATGTGGTACCAGTGCCAAAGAAGGATGGTAAGGTGCGAATGTGTGTAGATTACAGAGATTTGAATAAAGCAAGTCCCAAAGATGACTTTCCACTTCCGCACATTGATGTTCTGGTAGATAACACCGCTCAACACAAGGTATTCTCATTCATGGATGGATTCTCAGGTTATAACCAGATTAAGATGGCACCTGAAGACATGGAGAAAACTACGTTTGTGACGCAATAGGGCACTTTCTGTTACAAAGTAATGCCATTCGGTTTAAAGAATGCAGGGGCAACATACCAGCGTGCTATGGTGGTTTTGTTCCATGATATGATCCATCATGAAATAGAGGTATATGTGGATGACATGATAGCCAGATCTCATACTGAAGAAGAACATCTCGATCATTTATACAAACTGTTTGAGAGGTTGAAGAAATACAAGTTGAGATTGAACCCGAACAAATGCACCTTTGGAGTAAGATCCGGTAAACTCTTGGGCTTTATTGTCAGTGGTAAAGGAATCGAGGTTGACCCGGCTAAGGTGAGAGCTATTCAAGAAATGCCAGTTCCCCGTACAGATAAAGAAGTCAGAGGTTTCTTGGGACGCTTGAATTACATTGCCCGATTTATCTCCCATTTGACTGCTACTTGCAAACCCATCTTCAAATTACTGAGGAAAAATCAAGAGATAATATGGAATGATGAATGTAAAGAAGCTTTTGACAAAATCAAGAAGTATCTCCAAGAACCTCTAATTCTAATGCCACCAGTTGAAGGAAGGCCTCTAATCATGTATTTGACCGTGTTAGAAAATTCAATGGGGTGTGTGCTGGGGCAACATGACGAGTCTGGTCAAAAAGAGCATGCAATATACTACCTTAGCAAAAATTTTACCGACTGTGAAACAAGATACTCACTGCTTGAGAAAACTTGTTGTGCTTTGGCTTGGGCTGCTCGCCGACTAAGACAGTATATGTTGAATCATACCACTTTATTGATTTCTAAGATGGATCCTATCAAATATATATTTGAGAAACCTGCTCTCTCCGGAAGAATAGCAAGATGGAAGATGATTTTAACAGAGTATGATATCCAGTATACTACCCAGAAAGCAATCAAAGGAAGCATGTTAGCTGATCATTTGGCTCATCAAGCAGTTGATAATTACCAATCTATGAATTTTGAGTTCCCTGATGAGGATGTTATGCTTGTTACTGATTATGAAGAACCTGGACCGGATGAAGGACTCGAACTGGGATCCCAATGGACTATGGTTTTTGATGGATCTTCTAATGCATTGGGCAATGGTGTTGGTGTTGTAATTATTTCTCCCAAGGGTTGCCATACGCCTTTCACTGCTAGAATATGTTTTGATTGTACCAATAATATGGCTGAGTATGAAGCATGTATTTTGGGACTCAGAGCTGCTATAGACCTAAGAATCAAGTTTTTGAGTGTGTTCGGAGACTCAGCCTTAGTAATCAGTCAGATCAAAGGAGAATGGGACACTAAACATCCGAATCTCATCCCTTATCGAGAGCGGGTGTTGACATTAATCCCATACTTTGAAGAGATTACATTCGAACATATTCCACGAGAAGAGAATCATTTGGCAGACGCATTGGCTACCATGTCATTTATGTTCAGAGTCAGATGGGACAATGAAGCTCCCATGATCACCATTGAACGATTAGATGAACCAGCATATTGTTATGAACTTAATGCTGATGAAGTAGAAGAGAAACCTTGGTTCCAAGAAGTAAAAAGATATTTAGAAACTCAGGAATACCCTGAAGGGGCATCCATCAATGACAGAAAATTTCTAAGGAAGTTTTCCGCTAAATTCTTTTTGAGTAATGGAGTATTATACAAACGAAATCATGAT
Organism: Lathyrus oleraceus; assembly: GCF_024323335.1. Lineage (NCBI taxonomy): Eukaryota > Viridiplantae > Streptophyta > Magnoliopsida > Fabales > Fabaceae > Lathyrus > Lathyrus oleraceus. The sequence continues at coordinate 69,734,482 of NC_066581.1, read as the reverse complement.
TCGACTTTGCTTCGCTGTGTGGATAAAAAGGAAGCAGAAAAGATTATGGAAGACATGTATGACGGTATTTTTGGGACTCATTCTAGTGGACATACGATGGCCAAGAAGATTCTGAGATCAATGTATTATTGGTCTACCATGGAAGTTGATGGCCACCAGCACTCTAGAACTTGTCACAAGTGCCAGATCTATGCGGACAAAGTACATGTACCTCCTACTCCATTGAACGTCTTGACAGCCCCTTGGCCCTTTGCAATGTGGGGCATTGATATGATTGGAGAGATTAAACCTACTGCTTCTAATGGACATCGTTTCATTCTTGTTGCTATTGATTACTTTACGAAGTGGGTAGAGGCAGCCTCATTTGCTTCTGTCACCAAGAATGTGGTGGCACGGTTCATCAAGAATAGTCTTATTTGTCGGTATGGCATCCCTGGAAGAGTTATCACTGATAATGGTACTAATTTGAACAACAAGATGATTACTGAACTCTGCACGTAGTTCAAAATAAAACACCATAACTCTTCTCCGTATCGGCCAAAGATGAATGGCGCCGTAGAAGCTGCTAATAAGAATATTAAGAAGATTATACAAAAGATGACAGTAACATACAAAGACTGACATGAGATGTTACCATTTTCTCTTCATGGTTATCGCACTTCAGTATACACTTCGACAGGGGCAACTCCTTTCTCTTTAGTCTACGGAATGGAAGCCGTTTTACCAGTGGAAGTTCAAATTCCCTCTCTAAGAATTATGAAAGATGTAGGCTTAGATGAAGATGAATAGATTCAGACTCGACTCGATCAGATAAATTTGATTGATGAAAAGAGACTTGCGGCTGTTTGTCATGGACATATATATCAGAAGCGCATGACCCAAGCATTTAATAAAAAAGTCAAGAGACAGGTGTATCAAATTGGCGACTTGGTGATAAAGCGTATCATTCTACCACAAGGTGATCCTAGAGGCAAATGGACTCCCACATACGAAGGGCCATTTGTAGTTAAGAAGGTATTCTCTGGTGGAGCCATGATGCTTGCTACAATGGATGGCGAAGATTTCCCGCATCCCGTGAACGCGGACATAGTTAAAAATACTACGCATAAAAGAGACCCGCTAGGTCGACATATCTAGGCAAAAGTAAGGGCATCCCGGCGAACCAAAAGGGTTCGGGCAAAAATTAGGGATAAACATATAAAAATGTACACCCGGCAAGTCGAAAACCTGAAAAGGCGGCTTGGGCAAAAAAGGGTATCCTGGTGGACTGAAAACCTGAAAAGGCGGTCCACGCAAAAATTAGGGATTAAAGCGTATGACTATGTCCCGTTCTCGGTCAGCTTCACCAAAGTCAAAGAGACTGAACAAGCCAATCACTTCTATCCGACAGCAAGAGATGAGATGCTTGAAGACATATTAGTAGTAGTAGAATTAAAATCAATAGGACTTTTTTTTTCATAGCTGTTTTTTCTTTGCTTTCTTGACAATTTCCTCTTACTAGGATTTCTGTCTCCTTGTATTAAAATTGCTTGTTTATAGGCCCTCTTTCAAAATCAATACAATTTTATTTTTAAAAAGATACTTTTATTTTACTTTCTCCGTTTTGTTTGCATAAATGTCCATTGATTTAATTCGAATTAATATATGCATTTGAATATGATTGATGTTTACCAAAAATACATGCATAAAATAGAAATAGCAATTACTAAAAGACTTTAGGATCAAGGATAAGGTTTAACCATGCGTTCTAACAAATCCGGTTACAAATCCTATTCCCCAACAAAACCTGTTATTCCCAGAAGAAATTGGCACTAGACAGACTGGTCATCTCTTTTATCCCCAGTCAGGTTCTGTTGAATATTTCTACTATCAGATAGAAATCAAATATCCCCAGCTAAGAAAGGGTCATCAATACAAATATCTCCAACCAGAATATCAAGATTTATTTTCCCATGGCAAAAATTTCCAGACGCATAATTCATTCATGCATTATTTCACAACATATACATGCATGCAATGTTCGCATTTATTTTCAAGAGCATAAAACATCTCATGCATCATGACATGGCATGAGGCTAACTCTTTTTTTTTCCAGGTTAATTATCCTCCTGATATAGTCAAAATAAAGATTCATTCAGACGGATATCTTTATCGATTACATTCAAGATTCAGATACATCTTTCAGATATAATCCATATGAATATTCATTCTGACAAGCATTCTGATATCCTCCTAATGATGACATCTTTAAGCCCATCCCAGACATTTATTGCAAATACAACATATACAAATATTATCAGATATAGCCTAACGTACGGCTCATTCTGATTCAGCCTAACGTATGGTTCCTTCAACTATTCCAATACGGTCTAGCGTACGACCCATTTGGATATTCATCCCCTCAGATACTACCTAGTGTACGGTACATTCTGAAATGTAGTCTAGCATATGACTACCCCTTTTATCATCAGATACAGCCTAATGGACGGCTCATTCTGCTACTCAGATACGATTTAGCATATGATCCATTCTAATCTTTTATCCTCAGATACAGCCTAATGGACGACTCATTCTGCAACTCAGATACGGTATAGTGTACGACCCAGTCTAGCTCTTCTCGTCAGATACTACCTAGCGTACCGTACATTCTGAAATGTAGTCTAGCGTACGACTACTTTTTATCGCCAAATACAGCCTAACGGACGGCTCATTCTACTACTCAGATACGATCTAGCGTACGATCCATTCTGATCTTTATTTCTCCAGATACAGCCTAACGGACGGCTAACTCTGCTACTCAGATACGGTTTAGCGTATGACCCATTCTGATCCTTATCTCATCAGGTTCAGCTCACCCTAATATCACCTAATGGATGACTCATTATACGGTCTAGCGTACGACCCAGTGTGACACCCATGTCTTCAGATATGGTTTAATGTACGACGCACTCTGAAGCTCTCATCATCAAACTTTCTGGATGGCATCTTTAAGCCCATCTCCATCAAGACTATCTTTTAATTAACAAGTGCAAATTTTTGGGGCATTCTAAGTGTTCAATAATCTTCCACCTCCAGATCACGAATGACGTACATACCATTCTAATTCTCTCGGTATAAGAATATTGAACAGGGGCAGCTGTCATACCCCAAAATTTGCCTGTTAATTTTTATGTTAAATTGATTCATGCATGACATTCATTTCACATTTGCATTCATTCATTAGCATACATTCTCATATAAATTATAAATTTTAATTTATTTATTATGTGATACAGATATAAAAAATAATAATAATTTTGGTTATCTGTATGATATAAATAAATTATATATATATAAATAAAATAGTTTTAATTTAATGATAAATAAAAATAGATTTGAATTTTAATTGTATCATTAAAATTTTAAATTAATTTTATTTGTTAAAGCTCATTAAATTATAATAACTATTTTTTATAATTTAGTGACTCATGTTCCATTTATTCATTATTTATAAATAGTATTTATTTAGTAATTCACGTTTTTTACTTAATAAAATTTATTTATAAGAGTAACATTTTTTTAAGCCCATAAATTATAAAATAATTTTGGTTGATATAAGTAAGAATAATTTTGATTTTTTTTTAATGATGAAAGTAAAAATAGAAATAGGTTTAAATTTTAATTCAATTATGTAACTAAAATTTAAATTAATTTTTATTTAAATTATTCATTATTTATAATAATATTTGTATTTAATAAATATTTAGCAAGGTTAAACCCTAACTCTCCTAAAGTACAGGAAGGGATCCAAATATTTAGCAAGGTTAAACCCTAAAGTATAGGAAGGGATCCAAATATTTAGCAAGGTTAAACCCTAATCCACACCATTATAAATACTTCATATGGCTGCAGCGAGAGAAAAGGGGAAAAAGAGGAGAGATACAGCAGAAGAAGATACACAAGGCAAGGCAGAAGCAAGAAGATTCACGGGTAGGGAAAAGAGATGCAACCATAAAGCACTCATAGCCTGAATAAGAACAACAAACATACAGTGAGCAAACTAGAAGAATCAAATCCCCAGTAAGTGTTCATTATGGAATTTGCATCCAGCATGATTACCTTGCAATACTCCTTAATTCATGCATGAATAATATTGGTTTAATATATATATTGAGATGATGTATTCATGGTTTGGTGGATGCTGATATTGCTTTATTCAAGTATGCATTTGTTCTTGATATGTCATAGCATGTTGGAGAAATTCTGTTTGCATGATTAAAGAATTATATCTGTCATTTAATTATTATTTGGTATGCCCTTTTAATTTTGTACTCGTTAATTAAGATTTTGATATTTTGTATCCCCTTTTAAATTATGTACCCCGATCCCGAAGCCATGTAATAACGTAGTCTTATTTTCCGCACTTTAATTTTTCCATACTGTGAATATAACTGTCTAGATGTATGCTAATAGGATTGCATGGAAAGATAAATAATCGAACTTAGATAAATTATTTCAAGATAATATATCTAAATCCAATCATTTCCACACTTGCACCTCTAGGGTAACCCTCTCTTTGTTGCCTTACGATATTACGATCATGTCCGGCGAATGTGGGGATACCCTTAGCAAAGACCCTTTCGATTAAATCATCATCATCCCTAAACAGATAAGTCATAGTCCCTTCGATCAAAAGGTCAATGTCCCTACAAGATAAATCATAGTCCCTCGAACGTTGCCTTCGAATATATGAGCTTGTCCCTCGAACGTTGCCTTCGAATATATGACTTTGTCCCTCGATGACCCTTCGTTGTAGCCTACGATTAAATGATGATCGTCCCTTCGAATGCTAAGGTATCCTTACAAATGTTGTCTTCAATGACCAATCGACGACCCCACGATGTCCCTTTACATCCAAAGGATAAGACTACTTACTTCTCAATAGTAAGAACAGTTTTACCCTCTTAAAGATAGGAAAGATAAATAATCGAACTTAGATAAATTAATTCAAGATAATATATCCAAATCCAATCATTTCCACACTTGCACCTCTAGGGTAACCCTCTCTTTGTTGCCTTACGATATTACGGTCATGTCCCGCGAATGTGGGGATACCCTTAGCAAAGACCCTTTCGATTAAATCATCATCATCCCTAAACAGATAAGTCATAGTCCCTTCGATCAAAAGGTCAATGTCCCTACAAGATAAATCATAGTCCCTCGAACGTTGCCTTCGAATATATGAGCTTGTCCCTCGAACGTTGCCTTCGAATATATGACTTTGTCCCTCGATGACCCTTCGTTATAGCCTACGATTAAATGATGATCGTCCCTTCGAATGCTAAGGTATCCTTACAAATGTTGCCTTTAATGACCAATCGACGATCCCACGATGTCCCTTTACATCCAAAGGATAAGACTACTTACTTCTCAATAGTAAGGACATTTTTACCCTCTTAAAGATAGGAAATACCTATAAAGACCTTGGTTAGGTATAACTCTTAAATGCTTGCTCACAGCTTAAAATATTTTTCACACCTCACACTTTTCATAACATCTTTTAGAAAATCACCACTTGGTATACATTCCCACAAGATTCATCGCCGAGTTATATTTTTCTAAACATCTTTCAAAATCAAACGAGATAAACACTTTGTATACATTCGTACAAGAATCATTACAAAGTTAAACTCTCCTTTCAAAATATTTTCTAAACACACCACATTTCTCAAACACTTTCTCAAACAAGGAAAACATAAGCGAGTTAAGCAATTAAGAGCTCATGGATAACCATGGATACAAAGGGTGCTAACACCTTCCCTTTGTATTATGTACCTCCTGAACTCAAAATCTAATCAAGGTCTTTCCTGTTCTTTTCCGCCTTTCCTTATTGGATAAAAGAAAAGTCGGTGGCGACTCTTGTTATCCGCAACATTGCTGTTCAAAGCAAAAACACAAAGTCAGTTCACCGTATCACACCATCCCAAAATGATTTACGAGTTAAAAGTTATGATTAAAACCATGCACGAAGGCGTTACAAAAAAGTTGTTTTTCTAAAATTTTCAGCACAATTTTCATCTTCCCCAATGCCAAAAAGCCCATTATATCACCATCAACAATATTTTATCCCTGAAATAAAGTTATAGCCCTCTATTTCAGCTACCCAACGCTTTAAATCCCGTCGTAAAATGATTTACGAGATGAAAGTTATGATCAAACCGTGCCCGAAGGTACCAAAAGGTTGTTGTTTTTTGAAATTTCCAGCATGATTTTCATCTTCTCCAACCCCAAAATGTCCATGAAATTATCACCAAAAATATTCTATGATATTAAACTTAATCATCAACATACCAATATCAATCACTACTTATATTCATATAATCACATCAATAACTTCATAATTTTATACTCTACCATCATCATAATCGTCATCCTAAACCCTAAGCATTCAACAAACATAAAATTCAACAACAATTTAAAATTCAGCATCAACAATTATCAATTGCTATAGTCATGACAATTACAATTCATTCCTCACAATCATGGTTAGAAATCAACAACAATCATAACATGACATAAGACAAACTTAAAAGGGTAATGACCTCTCATTATCCTCTCATGATTAGACACCCTTAAAGGAATAACCCCCCTTACCTTAGAATTTTAAGCTTCAGGCTCTTCTCCAATTGTGGTCTTCTTCTTCTTCTTCCTACCTTTGCCTATTGCCCTAACTCTTCATTTCCAATTCACCTTCTTATAAGTAGACAAACTAAATCCCTTATTTTTTATTTATTTTTAAATCTTATTATTATTATTATTACAAATATTAAATCAATTACTAATATATATATATATATATATATATATATATATATATATATATATATATATATATATATATATATATATATTATTTTCTAAATCATATCATTAGGCCAATTACTCGATAAAATGATAATAAAAGTAATACTATCTATATATTATTATTGTTATTTAAAATAAATATTAACTTATTTGTTATTACTACTAAATTAATTTAATTAAATTTAACAGCAATACTATTAATCTCATTGTGTCCAACCCCTTATTTCTCGTTAATTACTACCACACCTCTCACTTAAAATTCTAATATTCTAAGGACACTACCTCATACACAGTGGCGGAACTGAGGGGGGCCGTGGGAAGGCCACGACCACCCCTCAACTTTTTTTTTTAATTCATGTATATTAAATTACTAAAACATCCTTATTTTAAATTAAAATTATTTTTTCTTTTTTCTTTTTCATTCAAAGTTAGGTTAAAATACAGATAAGGTAAAAAGCTCATAACTTTCCTTTCTTTCTCATATGGGTTTGCTACCGGCACCGGAATCGAAACAGATTAAAGTGATCGACATCTAACAGGTAAAAAACTTTATTCATTCTTCTTTTATAAAAAGTAACAAATTAAAGTGATTGCTTGATTTGTGTTTTTGAGATTTTTAGGGTTCTTCTTTCTTGATGTGTTAATATAATCTATATGAGGTTTATTAAGCTAATTCATAAGACTGTAATTTACAAATATAGTTATACACTGTAATAAGGTTTATTTAATCATTGTTGCTGCTAATTTCTAATAGTGAAGTTACCAGTATTTGAAAACGGATTAAAGTTGATTAATTAAGTTTATTAATTTTTTTCTCTTTTAATTTTTATGTTCTCTAAATTGATTTTTGGATCTGATATGATATTATAAGAAGAGTAAAGATGAATACTAGGAAAATTGATTCTTTTTTCAAAAGGAAAGCATGTGAAATTGAAAGAGAAGAGAGAGATGAAGAAATTATAATCCCGACATCTGAATCTGAAACAGTTCTTGAGAATCCAACAATTGAATAGCATCATGGTTTTGAAAATTCTTTGGAACGCGATCCTGGAAAGCATCCTCCGATTTGGCAATATCCACCAAATCAAGTGGATGCAATACGAATAGCTTATCTAAAATGGGGTCCATATCAAATTCATTTAGAAAACTATCCTTTGTCCGGTAACGAGGATCATCCGAGAAGGTTTCAACATACTTGGTTTAGCATATTTCCATCATGGTTAGAATATTCACCATCTGAAGATGCCGCATATTGCTTACCATGTTACCTTTTTAGCAAAAAACTAAGTGGACGTCCCGGATCACTTGTCTTTATTTCTATGGGTTTTAGAAATTAGAATAAAGTTAGGAATGGAAAACATTGTTCTTTTCTTAAACACATAGGGAAGAATCCTTGCTCACCACACAACAATGCAATGAAAGCTTGTCAAGGCTTGTTGAATCAAGATGGTCATATTAGAAATGTTATTCAAGTGCAAAGTTCAAGTCAAAGAATGAATAATTGGTTACGACTCAAGACTTCAATTGACACTGTTCGTTGGTTAACACTACAAGCTTGTGCTTTTAGGGGTCACGACGAAAGTAGCAAATCAAGAAATCAAGGTAACTTTCTTGAGTTATTGAAACTTTTAGCATCCTACAATGATAAAGTTACAAAAGTTGTGTTGGAAAATGCTCCACAAAATTGCAAGTATACTTCACATCAAATTCAAAAAGAGCTCTTGCAAATTCTTTTTAGTAGGGTGAAAAAGAGTATTCGTGAGGAAATTGGTGATTCCAAATTTTGTATCGTTGTTGATGAAGCTCGTGATGAGTCAAAAAAGGAACAAATGGCTCTTGTATTAAGATTTGTTGATAAAGTTGGTTTAATACAAGAGAGATTTTTTGATGTGGCACATGTTAAAGACACCACATCTTTAACTCTTAAGGAAACAATATGTGATATACTTTCTCGACATAACCTTGATGTTTATAACATTCGTGGCCAAGGGTATGATGGTGCTAGCAATATGAGAGGGGAATGGAATGGTTTATAAGCCCTCTTTATGAAGGATTGTCCTTATGCATACTATGTTCATTGTTTTGCTCATCGATTGCAACTTGCATTAGTTACATCATCAAGAGAAGTCAAACATGTTCATACATTTTTTGAGAAGATGATCTTTGTTGTGAATGTTGTTTGTTCTTCTATAAAGCGTCATGATGAGTTACAAGCTGCCCAATTAGAAGAAATTGCTTATTTGTTAGAGATTGATGAGATTGTAACTGGTAAAGGTGCAAATCAAGTTGGTACATTGAAACGAGCTGGAGATACTCGTTGGGGATCATATTACGATTCAATTTCTAGCTTGATAAACATGTATGAAGCAACTTGTTTAGTTTTTAAAAAAATGCAAAAGATAGAGGGAGTTATGCTACACGTGGGGATGCAGATAGTTGTTACAGTTACTTGAAGACATTTGATTTTATATTTATTTTGCACTTGATGAAAGAAATCATGGGAATAACAGATATGCTTTGTTAAGCCTTACAAAAAAAATCAAGATGTAGTTAATGCTTTGAACTTGGTTCGTTCAACAAAACATCTTATTCAAGGTTTGAGAGAAAATGGTTGGAATATATTGTTTACTAAAGTGGTATCTTTTTGTGAAAAGCATGGTATTAAGATTCCTGATCTTAATGATGTTCATTCAACAACAAGATTTGGACGCTCCCGTCTTGAAGAGGATCAAGTCACAATTCAACATTACTTTAAAGTTGAAATCTTTTTCACTACCATTGACAAACAGTTACAAGAGTTGAATAGCAGATTCAGTGAGCAGGCAATGGATTTGTTAACTCTTTCTTGTTCTTTATCTCCTAAGGATGGATATAAAGCTTTTAGCATTGATACTATTTGTTCTTTAGTTGAAAAATATTATCCTATGGATTTTAGTGATCAAGAGAAGAATAATTTGCAATTTCAACTCCAACATTTTCTATTTGTTGCTCGTCAAGCATCAAACTTGAATAATTTATCAACTATTCAAGAACTGTGTTCATGTTTGGTTGCATCTGGACAGGCTGAAACTTACTTCTTGATTGATAGACTACTTTGTCTTATCATGACTCTTCCCGTTTCTACGGTCACAACTGAGAGGTCTTTTTCAGCAATGAAAATTATCAAAACTAACTTGAGAAACAAGATGGGTGATGAGTTTCTTGGAGATAGCATGACAATATATATTGAAAGGGAGATTAGTGCAAGCATTAGTTCAGAGTCAATTATTGACGATTTCAAGTCACTCGAAACGCGTAAAGCATTACTTTAAGGTAGTTTTAAGTCATGTAATTTAAATTTTTAGTAATTAACTTTGTATTTATTTTAACTTTAATGTTTTATTTAAAATATTATTTACATTTTATTTATAATCTTTATTTTACGTTAGCGGCCATCCCAAATTTTTTTATCTGGCTCCGCCACTGCTCATACACAAGACTTCCATACTACCTCAATCATTCAAAACACATACAATATAATTAAATTATTCTATAGAATTAGATAATTTAAATGAGGTGTTATAGCTATCGCACAAACAACCTCAACATGTTGAATACCAATCTTGCCTTCATAAACCATTATTTTTTTCGACAAAAGCCAATCTCAAAGTTTCAATCTCAGCTTTCTGTCGTTATGCTTATTCACCATTTGTTTCGTTCAACTTAAAATGTTTGCATTGTGAGTCACCACCTGATCATTCTCTCCTTTAGCCTTTGCTTCCAACTCATTGATTCAACTTTGAGATTAATGACTAACTCCCATTGCCGATACATAACATTAGTCTACAGTTTGAGTCATATTAGCAAACTCTCTATTCATATGGATGTTTTGAGCAGTTTTCTCAAGAAATGGCTCAAATTCAAGGATAGATTCGTCAACAAAGTTAGGTGAGTCTGGATCGTTCAATTGTTTCAACAAAACCTTAATATTCGATGGTATAAAATAGATCCACGTCGACAATCTTCATTTTCAATTGTTGTATCAACATATCAAAAGTATTTCCAAAAGGCTCACTCCCTGAACCAGTTGAAGAACTTGGAGGTTTTTTAATTGAAATGCCCTGACTACTCATAAATTTCATCAAAGCAACGTTAGGGTCCTTATCTTTGATATCTTTTAATTTTTCTTGACTAAGAGGAATGACAGAAGAGTTATATGAAAAATCATGAATGGGAGAATGCACAATAGTCTATATGGTTGAAAATGGTCGCTCATTGACTGCTGGCGAAATTGTTGGAATATGAGACAATTGTGGTCATTCTTTTTTGACCACAACATATCAAGTTTTAGTTGGGCCTTGATTTTCTTAGGTTCGACCAACATATGGATTTTCTTGTGTTCGGAAAGCATCTTGATTCCCCTGTAGATGGTTAACATGATATGGGTTTTCTGGTGTTAGAACACCTTTGCCTGGACCAGTCAATTGATGGTCAGAGTTATGAGCCTCATAATAAGTTAAACGGTGTTCAAGATGTTGATTATCTGAGTTGTCAAATGGTTGTTCAAGATATTAGTCTTCGACCATTTTGTTGGATGGTTCATGAATGTTTTCCTCGACTAGATTGACAAGCGTTGTTTCTTGTGATGGTGAGTTTACATGAGTTTCATTATTGGTTGAAGGGGAAATGACATAAATATGTCATTTCTAAGAAGAGTTAAAGGTGTAAAGAAACTCAAAAGACTTCATTTGCCTTAAAGTTAGGGCTTGAATTTACATTCTTTGAGCTTTCATCGGGAGGAGTTTGCTTTGCTCGCTCTATTTTCTTTCGAGTCAATTAAGGTTCTCCTTCTTCTTCTACACCAGAATCATCTTCTTTAGAGTTTTCTATTAATTAAGAATGAAGCCATGCTATTTAAGACCAATTTTTTTCAAAACTTATGACTGAGTTGAAATGTATACAAAATATTTTATTTGGTGTTAAAAGTTTCATCATTTGTGTATATGATTTCTTGTCATAGAGTTACATTTAACTTATATATATATATATATATATATATATATATATATATATATATATATATATATATATATATATATATATATATATATATATATATATATATATATATATATATATATATATATATATATATATATATTGAACCACCTTTAGAAAATTATCCATGCTTTTAGAAAATTTTATGTTAACAAATTTATGTGTTATTTCAGTTACATATATATATATGCTTATTTATTCATATATGTTTAGTCTACGACATATATTAGAAAATTAAATCTTTTATCATGAATAGGTAAAAGATGACTACATAATAGAGAAGGCATGGCTACAACAAGTGCTAACAGAATATGCCATTGCTTTTAGTAATTTCATGATACATCTATATTATTCCATACTAGCAAGTTTCATATATATAAACTGTGAGATATTGGATCGAACTCTAGTATGATTGAAGGATAACTTCTTGATTTGATAATCCGCATGATCATTAGCATGTCGTCGAAGTCTATTCACATGATATAGTCGAAGTATGCTAAGATTATTAGCATGTCAAATTAGGCTTGTTTATTGTGTCTAATTGTTTAAGTTAGCATGTTCTCTAAGTTAACTTGTGTAACAAGCCTGTGTGTAAAAGCCCATTAGTTTAGTGTGTTAGTTTTCTTATAAATCGCATACTAGTCTTTCATCATTGTATAACACAAATCCTAATTAGAGCGTGAGAGGTTATTTGTTATTTTGTAATACTTATAATTTTGTTTCAAAGAGAAAGTAAAAAATAACAATTTATAACCAACTTGTTGTGTTCTTCTTGTTTCCCTTTTTACTACCCTTATGGGTTTCTTGCTGATCAAGAAACTGATTATACTTTGTTATTCTAGTATTGTTTTCATAAAAAAATTGGTGCAATAAGAGTGGAGAAGATGTCGTCAACAAAATATGAGATTGAAAGTTCATCGGAGTGAATGATTTTGGTCTATGGCGCTTGAAGATGAAAGTCCTACTGGTTCAGCAAGGTTGTTTACAAACGTTGAAGGGAGCCGAAGTTATGGACGCTGTGTTAGCAGACAAAGAAAAAAGGACTATGGTAGAAAAAACCCACAACGCCATCTTATTTAGCCTTGGTGATAAGGTTCTTCGACAGACTTCGAATGAGAGGACGACGTCGGGGTTATGGGTGAAACACAAAAGTTTGTACATGACTAAATCATTGGTCAATCGCATATATCTAAAACAAGCTTTATATTCATTCAAGATGAGTGAAGACAAACTTATGGATGAGTAGTTTGATATGTTCAACAAGCTGATTCTTGATCTTGAAAATATTGATGTCAAGATTGAGGATGAATATCAAGTATTGTTGTTGTCATGTGTTTTGCCATATCACATGCTCACTTCAAATAAAATATTTGACCTTTGAAGAAGTTCAATCAGCCTTGTATTCTAAGGATTTGATCGAACGAAAGGAGCACAAGCCATCTTCTACTGGTGAAGGCCTGTCAGTTAAGGAGAAATTCACAAAGAGAGATGGCAAGTTTGACAAGAAGAAGGGTAAAAGACAGAAAAAAGTCTTATAATGGTAATGCCTCTAGTATTCGATGTTATTATTGGAATAAGGAGGGTCATATAAGAAAAGTGTGCCATGAACGCCTGAAAGATCATGGAGGTAAGGATAATGGCAACACAATCATTGTTAAAGATGATTTCGACTCATATAATATTCTCGTGGTTTTAAGCGGCGACTCAAGTAAATAGTGGATTATGGATTCAGGTTGCATCTGGCATATGACTCCAAACAAAGACTTGTTCGAGGAACTATGTGATCAAGATGATGTATCTATATTGCAAAAAAACAATAAAGCTTGCTAAATTGCATGTGTCAGATTTGTGAGATTCAAGCTCCATGATGATTCAATAAGGTTGTTAACTGAAGTCAGGTATGTACCTGATTTGAAGAGAAATTTGATTTCTCTTGGTGAATTCGACAAGAAAGGATACGTTTTCCAAGGAGATAAAAATATTCTAAAAGTCATGAAGGGGTCAAAGGAAGTCTTACGAGGTGTGAAGAAATAAGGCTTATATATCCTTGACTCTGAAGTTCTCAGTGGTTCTGCAAGTGTTGCATCCATAAAACCTTTGTCGAAGACAAAAGTTTGGCACATGAGATTGGGCCATGTCAGTGAATGAGTCTGGTCAAATTGGGGAAACAAAATCTACTTGGTGGAGACAAAGTTGAAAAGCTGAAGTTTTGTGAACCCTGTGTACTTGGAAAATCTTGTAGAGTGTTGTTCAATAAAGGCAAACAAAGAACGCATAGGTCCTTTGATTACATCCATGTCGATCTTTAGGGGCTTGCAAGGTGTCCATCACATTCATGAGCAAGGTATATTCTATCTATAGTTGATGATTATTCCAGAAAGTTATGGCCATTATCCAGAAGACCAAGGATGAAACATTTGAGAACTTCAAAAGTTGGAAGACTCTAGTCGAAAATCATAGAGACAAAAAGGTCAATAGGTTGAGAACCAACAATGGCCTTGAATTTTGAAATGAGGCATTCGACAGTTTTTGTGCAACCTCTGGTATTACGAGGCACAAAACGACTATAGGTACTCCCCAACAAAATGGTTTGGCTGAAAGGTTTAATCGGACCATTTTGGAAAGATTTAGATGCATGTTGACTAATGCTGGGTTAAATAAGGTGTTTTGGGCAGAGGTTGTTTCGACAACGACATATTTGATAAACAAATGTCTTTCAACGACATTAGATATGAAAACACCTGAAGAAGTTTGGTCGAGACACCCACCAGATCTCGATAAACTTATAATATTTGACTGCATAGCCTATGCCCAAGACAAGGTCGAACCTAGAGCTCTGAGATGCATGTTCATATGGTATCCTGAAGGAGTCAAAGTTTACAGGTTATGATGCATAGAGCCACGTCATAAGAGGTGTATCACAAGTTAAGATGTAGTCTTCAATGAAGCTGGTATGAGTTTTAGGAAAACTGATGACATTAGTCTAAGTGCACAAATATTTGAGGAAGAGCTGGAACATGAATAAATTTATGTCGAGGTGGAGCATGTCGATGTTGAATTGCGTATCCTAGATCAAGTCGAAGAAGAATCACAAGATGCTGAAGATACTGAGGAAGTTGAGGAAACTGTCGATGACTACATGTTGGCAAGAGATAGGGCAAGAAGAGTCATCAAGTCACCTCAAAAACTTGGGTATGCATATTTTATAGCTTATGCCTTAATCTATGCAAGTGAGGTTCTAGATGAAGAACCTAAAAACTATAAAGAAGTTATAAGGAGTCAAAATAAGATTGAATGGCTGAAGGCCATGGATGATGAGATGAAGTCTCTTCATGATAACCACATTTGGAAACTGATCAAGAAACCTGTTGAAGCCATGTTAGTTAGTTGTAAATGGATTTTCAAAGTTAAGGAAGAAATCAGAGGAGTGACATCGAAGAGATACAAGGCAAGATTGGTCACAAGGGGTTTCACTAAAAAAAAAGGTGTCGACTTCAATGATGTGTTTTTTTCCTGTTGTGAAGCACATGCGCATTCAAATGTTACTTGCCATGGTGGCACAATTCGACCTAGAACTGGAACAAATGGATGTGAATACTGCTTTCTTGTATGGAAATCTAGATGAAACAATCCTGATGAGGCAGCCTGAAAGGTATGCAGAAAAGGGAAAGGAGGATTATGTGTGTAAGTTGAATAGATCCTTATATGGACTGAAACAATCTCCTCGACAATGGAATAAGAGATTCGACAAGTTCATGACACACATAAGTCTCATTGGAAGTCAACTCGACCACTGTGTTAACTTCAGATTTTGACCTGGAAATTCATTTGTTATTTTGTTGCTTTATGTGGATGATATTCTCATAGAAAGCAACAATGTCGGTGATGTAATGAAGGTGAAAGCTGAACTCGATAAGGAGTTCGATTTGAAGGATTTGGGAGTTGCATCCAGGATTCTTAGGATTGACATCCTAAGAGATATAAAGCAATCAGAATTATGCTTATCTCAAGATACATACCTAGAGAAGATTCTCGATAAATTTTATATGTCGAATTCAAAGCTTGTTGTGACTTCGACAAACCCTCAATACAAGATGAGTACAGATTAGTGTCCTAGTACTGAGGTCGAAAAGCTTATATGAATTACATCCCATATGTTAACATAATTGGTTATTTGATGTATGTTATGGTCAGTACTAGACTCGACATAACATATGCAGTAAGTTTTGTAAGCAGGTAGATGGTGAATCTTGGAAAGGCTTACTAACAAGCATTGAAGTGGATTCTAAGGTACATAATTGGGTCTCTGAACAAAGTCCTAATTTATGATGGAGCATGTGGTGGAAATAGTAAAGCATAAATAGAAGGGTATGTCGACTCTGATTATACAGGTTGTATGGATTCTAGAAAATCTATTTCTAGATATGTGTTCACTATGTTTGGCACAACAATCAGTTGGAAATCAATACTTCAGAAGATCGTTGTCTTATCAATCACTGGAGTATAATATATCATCCTCACCGAAGTTGTGAAAGAAGTATCGTGGCTTGAAGGTTTTGCTAACGAGCTGAAACTTCAATGTCGAGTTATCACCATTAAATGTGATAGTCAAAGTGGTATACACATGTTGAAGATTTCAACCTATCATGAGCGAACCAAGCACATCGGCGTGAGGTTGTTTTTTGTTAGATGGGTAATCGATAATGGAAAAGTCCAAGTGCTAAAGGTTTTGACAGATCATAATGTTGTTGATACGATCGCCAAGACATTACCAAGTTGCAAATTTTTCCATTGTATGCAGTTGATAAAGCTGCATGAAGAAAGCTAGTTTGTTCCATTGATATTATAGAGTTTGTTCCAAGGTGGAGATTCGTGAGATATTGGATCAAACTCTAGTATGATCGAAAGATATGTTCGACAATTCGACATGATCATTAGCATGTCGTCGAAGTCTGTTCACATGTTGTAATCGAAATATGCTAGGATTATTAGCATGTCGAATTGGGCATGTTTGTTATGCCCAATTGTTTAAGTTGATTTGTTCTCTAAGTTAGATTGTGTAAAAGTCCATTAGTTTAGCATGTTAGTTTTCTTATAAATAACATACTAGTCTCTCATCATTATATAACGCAAATCCTAATTAGGGTGAGAGATGTTATTTGTTATTTTGTAACACTTGCTTTCAAAGAGAAAATAAAGAATAACAATTTATAACCAACTTGTTGTGTTCTTCTTGCTTCCATTTTTTCTATATTGTGGATTTCTTGCCAATAAAAAACTAATTATACTTTATTATTCTGATATTATTTTCACAACAAAAACATTAAATCAATAGAAGATACAAATAATAACTTATCAAAATCCCTAAAAACACTTTCTTGTAAATTGAAAAATTGGGAAATTTATTTTGTATTTTCAACCGACAGTAAAATGGTAAACTCACAAATTTTTTTTTGAAAAAGAAACAACTAAAAACTCAAAATGAATAAATTTCACGAAGAACAACAATTTCTTAACGATTCCATGCAATAATACCTTAAACAAAAATGAAAAGAAGTACCCAAATCGAAAAAGAAAATGTATAGAAGAGCACCTTTACAAAGCACTTTAGAGAGCAATTTGTTGTTAAGTTTTAGAAAATGAAATTTAAAAGAGTTGAGCACTTAAGAAATTTAAATAAAAGGAGCACCTAAGAGCATCTCCAACTGTGAACCCATTTTTGGGTTCCTTATGGGACCTATTAAGCCACGTCAGCTTGAAGCAACTCATTCAGTTTTTCACTCCAATGATGCAACTCTGAAGAACTCATATTGGGTCCCACAACTTTACTTTATATATTAATATATTATTTATATTAAATTTTATATTAATTAAAATAATAATTTTAATTATTTAAATTAAAATTGATATAAAATAAATAAAATTCAAATTAAACTTATAATCTAAAATGATAATTAAAATTAATCTCAAATACATGATATATAATTAAAAACAATAAAAGTAAATAACATCTCATAATTAATCAAACTTAAATTTCATCATCTTCATGTCCAAAACGTTCCCAAATATACTCGACTAGATCTCCTTGAAGTTGACGATGGACTTGTTTTTCACGAATACTTGCTCTTCTTTGTAGTCTTGTTGTAAGATTCGGATGAGGACCGCTAAATGTTTCGGTTGTTGAGTTGTTGATATCCACGTTATCATAAGAGTAATCAAAATTACCTCCATATGTATGTCGTTCGTCTTCCACAATCATGTTGTGTAATATGATGCAGGCATATATAGTATGCTTAATGGTGTCCATGTGCCAAGCACGCGCTGGGCCACGTATAACTGCAAATCGAGATTGAAGCACTCCAAATGCCCGCTCCACATCTTTTCTAGCCGATTCTTGATGTTGAGCAAATAATTTTTTCTTTTCTCCTTGTGGCATTGAAACGGTCTTGACAAATGTAGCCCACTCAGGATATATACCATATGCTAAATAATATCCCATATTATATGGTGTCCCATTGATTGTATATTGCACATTGGGAACACGTCCTTCCAAAATATCGTTAAACACGTTGGATTGGTTTAGCACATTAATGTCATTGTTTGAACCTGCAATACCAAAGAAAGCATGTCAAATCCATAAGTCTTGCGATGCCACTGCTTCAAGCATGATTGGGGGCTTACCATGATCACCTCGACAAAACTGTCCCTTCCATGCAACAAGACAATTTTTCCATACCCAATGCATACAATCAATGGAACCCAACATACCTGGAAAGCCACGTGACTCACCCATTTGTAAAAGATGTTCAACATCAATGTTGTTAGGTTTTCTCAAATACTCATCCCCAAATACAACATTCACGCCCTTAACAAATCTTTGTAAGCACTCAATTGAAGTGCTTTCACCGATTCGAACATATTCGTCTACAAGGTCAGCAGGAGACCCATACGCCAACATACGAATATCAGTTGTACATTTCTGTAATGGTGAAAGACCCATTTTACCAGTTGCATCGACCCTCATTTGGAAATATTCATCATAATTGCCAAGGGCATCTACAATTCGAAGAAATACATGCCTATGCATTCTGAACCTTCTTCGGAATTGAACATATGTGTATACTGGGTTTTCCGAGAAGTAGTCATTAAATAATCGATTGTGCCCTTCTTCGCGACCTCGATCTATAGTTGTTCTTCTCTTTCGCCTAGAAGAACTCCCAGAATTCTGAAGTTGTTGTTCTTCATCATTGTCGTCCATAAATTCTTCTTCAACCAACGCCCAAAATTCTTGATCGTTATTATCTGAATTGTCTGAATCCATGTAGTTAGTAAAGAATGAGAGAAAAATGAGAGATATGTGGTAAATATGAGAATGATAAAATAATGACATAAGTGTTGAAAATGATTAACGATCAAGAATTCATGTGTTGATCGTTAACGATCAAGAATGGTAAATATGAGAATCCATGTGTTGATCGTTATAATGAAAATGATTAGGATCCATTTGAGAATAAATTGTTGAAAAAAATTAAAAGTTTAGGAATAAAATGATGAAATTGTGAGAGAGAAATTTCAAATTGAAGAGAAAATAAGAGTGAGAGAAAATTTGTGTTGGTGAAATTTTAGATATAAAATATATTTATAAAAAAATAAATTGAAAAAAAAAGCAACTAGCCGTTGAACGGCTAGTTTTCATTAAAAAAAGAAAGAAAAATGCATGGTTTCCGTTGCTCTCTCTTCACCGTTTGCCATGCTGGCTGCAGCATGTGATGTGCCAGGCTGGCGATCCAAGGGATGAACGGCACAAAATCCAGCGCTAAAGCTGGTCTAAGAAAGAAGATGAGAACAACTAGATTTAAGAAATTTTGAGTGTCATTTTTATTTTATATTTTTACAATAACTACAAAAGTAGGGGTACTTTAGTATTTTCAACCATTTTTTTTTTTTTTTAGGTTCTGTCCATTTCAGCGCGGAAAGGATTTTGGAGTGGGGCCCATGAAACAATTTCTTTCCTTCACCTTTTATATCTATTCCAAACAATAGAAAATGTATCCTTCCATTCACTTTCTCTCCCTTCACATTCTTTCCTCACTCTTTCTTTAAAACCAAACACAGTGTTAGAAACAGCAAAATTTGTTTTTTAAAATTAAAATTAAATTCTCGCTTTACCAAAAAAATAGTGTTTCGTTTTTCATCTAGCAAAAAAACCGGGCTTTATCCCCCGGTTCGGGTACCCGCTCAACCAACTAAAAACTGAATGACTACTTGAAAAGAAGCACCTTCGTCACAATCCTTAACCAGAAATCGACCATACGAGGTTGTGGTCGCAACCCTGCTCGCAGCACCCCCAGATTCGACTACCCATAGCTCAAACATTCAAAAAACCCATCTTTTTCACTATCCCTAAATTTAATCATCTCCCTCAATATTCTTCACCGTGTAACACCAGTTAGGGTTTTCTCCCTCACTGAAATTCCGTCACAAAAACCAACCAATTAACCAGCAATGTCAAAGAGGAAGTTCGGATTCGAAGGTTTCGGCATAAACCGCCAATCAACCTACAGTTTCGAACGATCTCAACCTCCTCAGCGACTCTACGTCCCTCCCTCCTCTCGTAAAACCCACGACAACTACGAGGATAATGACCTAGACAACATCGAGTACGACGAAGATGCCAGAGAAGAAGCCAGCAACAACAACAACGACGACAACGACAATAATAATGGCGGTGGCGGTGGTGGTGGAGGTGAGGAGGAGGAAATCGATCCTTTGGATGCTTTTATGGAAGGGATACACGAGGAGATGAAGGCAGCGCCGGCACCGAAGCCGAAGGAAAAGGTAGAAGATAGATACAGAGACGATGAAGAGGATCCTATGGAGAGTTTTTTGAGGGCGAAGAAGGATTTAGGGTTGACGTTGGCGTCTGATGCGCTGCATGCTGGATATGATTCTGATGAGGAGGTTTATGCTGCTGCTAAGGCTGTGGATGCTGGTTTGATTGATTATGATTCTGATGATAACCCTATTGTTATTGATAAGAAGAAAATTGAACCTATAGCTCCCCTTGATCATACTGAAATTGATTATGAGCCTTTTACTAAGGATTTTTATGAGGAGACACCTTCAATATCAGGTAACCCTGAAATTTTATTCTTATGTTTTACTTGTTGATTCAGAGTTGTGGCTACTTAGGTAAATATAGTGTGTTGATATTTCTATGCAAGATGGTTCTTTAAGGCCCTGTTTTGATAAACAACTTAATTAATTAAGGGCTTATAGCATAAAACTTATCATATAGGTGTTCATGTATAAGCTATCAGTATAACATAGTTTAAGATAAGTCAAGCTATTTTCACGAGCTATCCAGGAGAGCTTATGGACCCGTCATAAGCTGTTTCTATAAGCTCTTTCAGAAGTACTTTTAAGTTTTACTAGTACTAGTAGATAGTTTTAAATAATTTAATCCAAACGTACCCCTAGATTATGAGTTAACTGTGATTGAACATTTGACACTAGTGTTTTTTTCGGGCTTGATACAGGTATGAGTGAGCAAGATGTACTTGAATATAGGAAGAGTTTGGCTATTCGGGTGTCAGGTTTTGATGTTCCTAAGCCAGTTAAAACATTTGAGGACTGTGGGTTTGCTTCACAAATTATGTCTGCTATAAAGAAACAAGGTTATGAGAAGCCTACGTCTATACAATGTCAAGCTTTACCGGTTGTGCTTTCTGGTAGAGATATCATTGGCATAGCAAAAACTGGTTCTGGTAAAACTGCTGCTTTTGTGCTTCCTATGATCGTGCATATCATGGATCAGCCTGAACTTCAGAAGGAGGAAGGTCCTATAGGAGTGATATGTGCACCTACCAGAGAATTAGCGCATCAGATATATCTAGAAGCCAAGAAGTTTGCTAAAGCATATGGTATACGCGTCTCTGCTGTCTATGGTGGAATGTCAAAGCTTGAACAATTCAAAGAACTCAAGGCAGGCTGTGAGATCGTTGTTGCTACTCCTGGGAGATTGATAGACATGCTAAAAATGAAGGCATTGACAATGCTGAGAGCAACTTACCTGGTACTTGATGAGGCTGATCGAATGTTTGATTTGGGATTTGAGCCACAAGTAAGGTCCATTGTTGGTCAGATTAGGCCTGACCGCCAAACTTTGCTCTTTTCTGCAACAATGCCTCGCAAAGTTGAAAAGTTAGCCAGGGAAATCCTTTCCGATCCTACCAGAGTGACAGTGGGAGAGGTAGGGATGGCAAATGAAGATATTACTCAAGTTGTTCAAGTAATTCCTTCCGATTCTGAGAAATTGCCGTGGCTTCTGGAGAAGCTGCCTGAAATGATCGATCAAGGTGATACATTAGTTTTTGCTTCCAAGAAGGCCACTGTGGATGAAATCGAATCACAATTGGGTCAGAGAGGCTTTAAAGTTGCTGCCCTACATGGTGATAAGGATCAAGCTTCTCGTATGGATATTTTACAAAAGTTTAAGTCTGGCACTTACCACGTGCTTATTGCAACTGATGTTGCTGCTCGTGGTCTTGACATCAAATCAATTAAAACAGTGGTCAATTTTGATATTGCTAAAGATATGGACATGCATGTCCATCGCATTGGAAGAACGGGGCGTGCTGGTGACAAGGACGGAGTTGCATACACTCTTATAACTCATAAAGAAGCACGGTTTGCTGGTGAATTGGTTAATAGTTTAGTTGCTGCTGGTCAAAATGTATCCACGGAGTTGACAGATCTTGCCATGAAGGTAATGATGCTCTATACTGTATTCTAGTTTCATCTCTGTTATTGGTGTTTATGCAATTGATCTCATGCTTGCAGACTCTCGTATCATATCCATGTAGTTATTGATGGTCCATGCAGTTGTAGATTTTGTACAATCTATTATTCATTCTCTTATGCTATTTACAGGCCAAAAATGAATTATTAATTAGTACATATTTCTTGAAATGTTATGTATTAATGTATTTGATGGCATGGTTGAGGTAGGTTTTCTTAGGTTTGACTGTTTGAGACTATCTGATCCGATCATTATAAAGATATTAAAGGGATTGAATCAAAGTTATCAATCCCAGATAACGGAACGGAGCGGCCGACCTCAAACATGGGATAGTGGATAGCGGGATAACCGCTATTTGACTATTTTTTGGATTATTTATATGAATAATCCATAAAACATATATTCAATGTAAAACTAAACAAATAACACAATACCCATAAAAAAATAGAGGAGAGACAGAGTAAGTAAAAGTAAAAGAGAAATAAATTTATTAAAATACTATTACTTAATAGAAAAAAAAACAGAGGAGAAATAGCTTAAGTAAATGAGGGAAAAGACTTCAAAAAAGAAGAGGAAGTAGACTTTGAAAAAAGATAGAGTACGGTCCGAAGAAGAAAGAAGAATAAAACAAAGGAAGAAAGAAGAAGAAAGGAAAGAAGAGAAGAGAAAGAAGAAGAGAAGAAAACTTGAAAAATTAAGCGAAAGCGTGTGAGAAAAAGACCGATTATTCTGCTGTGTTTCGGAGTTAGGGCAAATCTGAAAAATTCCTCAAAACTCCTCTTACGTTTCATTTTTTTAAGGGTAATTCTGGGTTTTCACTTTCGAAACTGATGAAATCCGCTTTCACCGTAAAGCACTCTGTTCCCACTATCCGCTAAACCTCAAATAGCGGCCGCTAGCTCAAACTGGGATGAGAACCGCTCCTCCATAGCGGAGGGTCACCGTTCCGGGACGCTATCCCGGGATATCGGCCGCCATTGATAACTCTGGATTGAATTGCTCTTTTTGAAAGATGAAATGGTTTGTGAACAAAATAAAGGGTTTGTGAGTAGTTGAATATTAAACAAAGACCAGACAAGCATTTGGATAGTAAACTCCATTTGGTTGAACACTTGGGTAATATTATGGTAAGGAAGACTTATTTTTTAGGCTCTAAATGTTATTGACTGCTCGGCTTTACGCTTCAAGGAAGTTGTTTGAATGAGAATAAATTTGACATTTTGTGAGTTTGGCATTTTGCGAGTTGTCAAATTGTCCTGTCTCCCCTCTAATTTTGATCGAGTCGCTGACCTCATCAACTCGGCTTTTCTATAGTGCTGCTACCTTGATTGTCTTCATGAATCCGCAAAAACCTTTCCCTAATAATGTTTACTTCTTTAGTATGCTCCAAAGATCATATTAGCTCTCACGAGCGCAACACATATTATGACTATAGGGATTGTGCACTGACAATAAAGAAGAGTTTATTGTGTTGGTGTTTTTCTCTTTTAGTAATACATTTATTTTCTTCACAAAGCTTGTCTTCTGTCTCTAAAAATTACTCTTATGATAGTTTATGATGATGCTATAAGTTTCAGATCTCTTGTTGGTGTCTTAAAATTACTAATCAACTTTTGTCTTGTAATTCCACAGGATGGGAGATTCAGGTCGAAACGTGATGCGAGAAAAGGAGGTATGATATTTGACTTGCATACTAATGCCTATAGAAGAGTCATGATATTGGCATGCTTAATTGGTGAATCTCTTTATTTACATTTCTTGTGTTGTGCAGGTGGGAGAAAAGGCAAAGGCAGGGGTGGCGGTGCGGGTGGCAAAGGCGTGCGTGGGGTGGATTTTGGCTTGGGCATTGGATATACAACAGAGTCAAACAGTGCACCATCTAACTCAGTTCCAAACCGGTCCGCCGCTGTAAATTCTCTGCGAACAGGAATGATGTCCCAGTTTAGGAGTAGCTTCGTTGCCGCATCATCAAACTCCCAAAATGGAGGACTCGGTAATAATCCAATCATGGCTGTTAATAAGAGACCAGCACTTGCCGGCTTTGTATCTGGTGGATCAATTGGGGGCGATATAAATACTCATCAGCAAACTTCTTCTTACAATCCTGCTACATCAACCGTAAATTCCACCGCTCAAAGTCCCGGAGTAAATCCTGGTCAGAACAGCACAAACAGGTTACTTTCCTAAGCTGAACTTGCTTCTTACATATCTTTATGGCTTAGCTACTTCGTTTGCTGATAAAGTTCTTGTTATTTTTCCTTCTTCTGCAGTAGTTCCAAACCTAGAGAAAGGCGGAGGCCATCTGGGTGGGATAGGTAGTTTGTTGTCGGCACCACCGTCACATGATGTATGAATGCTCGCTCATATTTATCGTTGAAGTGTTGGTTTCATTTGTCATGTATTATCAAATGATAGAGCAGAGTAAACAGAAATGAAAAACATTGTGGGAATTGTATTGAAATATTGAAAAAGGAGGGCAAACAAAGTCTCATACAAATATTCCTAAGCCAAGGCTCCTCTGTTTACCTCTATGTGTTGTACCAGAATAACGATTGGAAAAATCCTAACTAAATGGTCTTTGTTGTAAGGGAGCAAGTTATTAGAAGATCTTTGTATATTTGAATTTGCCATACTTTTTTTTTGTATTGCTGCTTCTTAGTTTGCCTTAAATACTCACTATCTTAAATTTTAGTTCTCAATTTGTTTACTTCAAACTTTTGCAGCTTCAATTTGAAGAACAACCCATATTCAATTTTAGTTCTTTTTAAAACTTTTAAACTACAGGGGTTAGGAATGTTAAGTTACTTCTCAATTCTGGATTTTTGGACTAAAGTAATGCAAAAATTTTAATCTTATCACTCAAATAACAATTTTTCTTAGATAAGTCAATCAACGACTCAGTTTATATGAATTGACGTGTGAACTAGTGTTAATACGTATTTAAAAAAATAAATTGATCTTCACAATCGTTCTTCAAATAAGGAAGATTTTTTTTTAATAATCAATTTTATAAAAAAAATTCAAAAATAACCATAAATTCAAAAAAATTATAAAAATAACCATTTTTGTGCCTTAAAGACACATGGGCACCACCCTAGATGGCGCCTACCCTTAAAAGGAGGGCAAGTCGCCACTAGGAGTGGCGCCTACTCCTATTTTTTTTTTTTAATATTTTTTTTTTAATATATTTTTAATTATTTTAAAAAAAAAAAATCTTTTTTATCTTATTATAAATTTATTAATTTATATTTATTATAAATTATATTAATTTATATTAATACATATATATATATAAATAATATTATTTACAATATATATATATATATATATATATATATATATATATATATATATATATATATATATTAATTTATATATATTAATTTAATTTATAACTAAATAATATTATTTATAAATTATTAAAATATATTAATTTATATATATGTAAATAAATAATATTATGTATATATTTGTAAAATACACAAGATATATATATATAAATATATATTAATTTATATATATATATTAATTTATATTAATAAACATAATATATTTATATTAAAATAATACACAAGACAAATATTATAAAGTTTAATTAAAATGCATTATTAATTTGGGATTTTTTACATATTATGCGGTCCCTGGTACGATCCGCACGGGGGAGGTCTAACTACTCGTCTAGACGGCTCACGTGGTGGTGGTGCTTCCCTA
Source organism: Lathyrus oleraceus (assembly GCF_024323335.1). Classification (NCBI taxonomy): domain Eukaryota; kingdom Viridiplantae; phylum Streptophyta; class Magnoliopsida; order Fabales; family Fabaceae; genus Lathyrus; species Lathyrus oleraceus. Next base: position 69,708,090 of record NC_066581.1, on the reverse strand, counting down.
TTCCCACCCCTAGTCCTAACGTGTCCCCTTGCCCTTTGCCGTTGTGGTTGGGTCGAAGTCCCTTCAATGTTGTAGGAAAGGCGGGTGCCCTCTGCGCCCTCAAAGCTTTGTCTAGGTGGGACAAACTGACTCCTGTTGGGTGCGCCCTCGAAATGTGGCATTTGGTAGTTGAGGGTTGAATCGGGTTGGCTAAAGAACAATGTCTGTTGTGGTGTGTAGTAGTCTTGTTGGTAATCCTCTTGTATACCTGTGTCGGGGCTAAGTGGAGGACTGGAAGAGCCCGGGACATCGTCGTGATGGAAATGTTGGGATTGGTGTTGGTGGGGGATTGAGTTTGTGGTAAGTGTTGGGACTGTTGATGGTGGTGGGAATGTTGAGGTTGGTGTTGGTAATCTTCATGATATTGGGGTTGAGTTTGTGGTATGTAGTGTTGATTTGGTTGGGGGGTGGACATGTGTTGTGGTGGTTCTTGTTGATAATACGGTGGTGGTGGTTGTTGTTGGTAATACGGTGGTGGTGGTTGTTGTTGGGAATATTGTGGTGGTTGTTGTTGTTGGAAATATGGTTGTTGCATTCGAGGATCGTCCAAATAGAACGGGTCAGACACAATCATTTCTGGATTTGTATTTGCTCTATACCAATCCACATACTCCATTGTCGGCTTCATTTCGTTGGGCGCCACCGGAAATTGTAGAACATAGTGGGCACGTTCTTTCCACATTTTACGGGACTCCTTTGCAAATGCCTTCTAATTTTGGACATACCACTGGTGGCTGACTTTTTTAAGATGCCAAGGTTCCAAAGACATTGGGGGGCCTGAGATTTCTTGATGCATTCCGAATTGCAGTTTGACACGGTCACTTTGGTGCATCTCCACAGTGGTGAACCGCATGATAGCCGTTTTTGTTGTCCAAACAGCTGCATCTTCGGGGTTGGGTTGATGTTCCAATCCCAAATATGGTCTCCAAATAAACTACAAAGAAAAAAATAAATATGTTATTTATTGAGAATGCTTGATATTAATAAATTAGTTAGAAGATGAATGATTTAGTGGTAATACATCTTGTGCTCGGAGACGATCCAAGAGTTGACGATAAAATATTATTTTATTTTTCGGGGTAAGACTGTAATCTAGTCCAGTTGTAATGAACCTAAACAAAAAAAGATAAATAATATTATTTACAAATATTTATAGAATAAATATACAAAATAAAATAACATCATAAATTTACCTAGTTGCGTAGGGGAAGGAGTAGACGTTAGGATTTTCGGGGGCTAGCCTCGACAATCTCCACCACCCCCATGTTTGGAGCAAAAAAGCACATCCAGAAAATGTACAGTGGTCATTTTGTGCGTTTTTACACAAAGAGCTATATAGGAAAGTCAATACAGCAGAACCCCAACTATACGTGCTTATTCTATCTATGTCCTCGAGCAAACTCAAGTACATAAAGTTTATGCTATTTCCCGTGCCTTCGGAAAATAACAAGTTCCCAAATAATAACATAATGTAAAACCTTGTTTTTATTATTTTTTCTTGTTCGGACAAATCCTCAGTCAAAATAATAGCGTCGTGATAGAATTGGAGGCTCGATAGTTTAATACCCTGGCCCCTTGCTTTCGCAGATCCCTCACCCTCAACTAGATCTACGCCCAACATTTGAACACATAGTTCGTTGGGCTGTTGAACATTTCCAGTCACAGGCTTACCATCTATTCGAAGACCCAAAAGCATGTACACGTCCTCTAGTATGACGGTACATTCACCAGTTGGTAGGTGAAAAATGTGTGTCTCTGGTCTCCAACGTTCACACAAAGCAAGAATAAATTTCACATCAATTGTGGCATTTACCACATGCATAACATGACCGAACCCCGCACGCTCTATGTAAGGTACGCACCATGGATTTGGATAAGTCATAGGGTGTGAACGTTGACGAAATTTCTTGGGATCCTTTAAAAACAAACAATATAAACAATCATTAGATTGGAGTTGTAAAAAATAAATTATAAACATACGAAAGAGGCAACGTTCAAGAAAAACTTACGAATGAGGCAATGTTCGCCCTAGTGCCTCTGTGTTCTTGACCCATGGTAAGAAGAGACATGATTGCAATGTAGAAGGTAGGTTTGTTGATGAAAAGTTCGTCGGTGTTCTCTGAAAAAAATTGTTAGTGGATGATGAAATGTTTCAAGAATGACCTGCTATTTATAACCGTATTCAGATAGTATGAATATGTAAAAAAATTGGACACGTGTAACGCATGCAAAAATTTGACACGTGTAACGCATGCAAAGTTGGCTGAGATTCTTGCAGGCTAGGTGGAGCTGGATAGGCATGCGTGAGAATCTTGCAGGCTAGGTGGATATGACTTTGATGGATAGGCATGCGTGAGAATCTTGCATGCTATGTGGATAGGTTAGCATGCATTGGTACAGGCTAGGTTGCACTTGTCTTGTCTAAGGGAAGGCTTGGTGGATGTGTTGCATGCAAAAATGTGACACGTCTAACACATGCATCACAATTGAATCTGTGTATCTAGGCATGCGTGAGAATCTTGCAGGCTAGGTGGATATTTTAACACCCCGATAAAATATGATAATTATTTAATTTAAGTTTAATAGTATATTATGATGATAATATGAATGAGAGGGTATTATTTTTCAAAATAAAAGATAAACCATTCATATATATTATTATTAGTATATTTATTAATTTAATTAAATAATTGGAATATTATTGGATTATTATTATTGGAATAATAAAGTTGGAAATTTTATGAATAATCGAGGGTAGAAGAGAGAAATCCAATTTAAGAATTTTGTTATTATAAGAAGGAAGTGGAAAGGCTAGAGAGAGTTTTCTATCGGTACGTGAAAACAGAGAAACGACTGAAAAGTGGGAAAAGGGCAAAAAGGAAGAGCAAGAGAAGAAAGGTTGAAGAAGGGAAAAGCTTGAAGTAAAGGATTTGCCGGATTAACTCAGATAAGGGGGGTTTATCGTCGTTTAATGGGTATTATGGATTAACATGTAATGGGTAGTAATAAGCCATTGAATCGACTCTAATTAGGTTTTGATAAAACCCTTGATTGTGATGAGTAAATTACGTTAAAACTGTGAATGAATCTATATTTGGATGAGTCGTAATTTTCTGGATGTGTAGCTTTTTACGGAATCGAAATCGGAGGTCCGGAAGTCCTCCAACGGCGGAAAATGCGGGTGATTCTGCATTCTGTTCGTGTTAGCGCAGGAACAGCTTTCTGTCTTGCGTTAACCGGTTAACCCAGGGTGTTAACCGGTTAACACTGTTATGATAATTAAAATAATTAATTTCTGTCTTGCGTTAACCGGTTAACCCAGGGTGTTAACCGGTTAACACTGTTAAAAATTACAGAGAAGCGCATTCTGTTTTGCGTTAACCGATTAACCCAGGGCGTTAACCGGTTAACACTGTTTGAAAAGTGAAAAATTGATATTTAAATGTTGTGCAGTTGGTTGTTTCAGCTGAGTGATGTAATTTAGCTGATGTATGATATAGTAGGGATCATTTCCCGTTGTTTTGAGCAGTATAGGTATTAGTAGAGTGTGCTAATACTGTGATTTATTATTTGGCATGACATGATATGATTCTGTGATAAATATGCTGATGATGTATGATGGTATGCATAATGCTGTGAATATATCTATTATGTATGCAATTGTGGATGGACTGTTTATGGCTTAGAGTGTGAGCATATGTCCATTGTGGATTGTTGTTGATGTTTGCATGCTAGGTGATTTAGCGTGCATCGCATGGCCTTTATGGTGGTAGCTAATTCCCATGGTGAGGAATTAGTGAGTTGTCTATGGCTTAGAGTGTGAGCATATGTCCATTGTGGATTGTTGTTGATGTTTGCATGCTAGGTGATTTAGCGTGCATAGCATGGCCTTTATGGTGGTAGCTAATTCCCATAGTGAGGAATTAGTGAGTGAGTCACTAGGTCTCAAATGAGTGGGACTAGTGAGCTTGGTAGCCGTATCTGGGTTTGATCGGTGAGGTTGAACTATGTGTTCACGAATAGTCGGTACCGCATGCATGGAGTCTCATTTCATAATGTATGTATGGCGTATAATATGAATGGATGTATTCCAATATTATACGTGTGTGTTGTGGTTGTGTTGAGTATGATTATGAGTTGATGTTGCCGTTGCTGAAGGTGTGATAGGATTAGGGTGATGAATGTGTTAATTTACTTAACATTACATGATATTTTATAATGCTTGTTATATCGATTGAGGAACTCACCCTTACAACTATGTTTCAGGTAACGAGCAGTGATTGAGTAGAAGCTAGTGCTTGGAGTCTAGTGTAGTTCCTTAGTGGGTCATGCTCTGGTATATGTAACATCGGGACGGGATGTTTTACTTTGTTCTCATTTTTGGTTGTTGAACAATTTTACATGTAATGTGTTACATGGTTTGCATGTTGTTAGATTTCTATCCGCTGCGTATTGTGCAATGTTTTATTTTGATTAATAAACGAGCATGACAAGATATTTTGGTGAATGGTGTGAAGTGTCAAGTGTGACACCCTGAAATTGCATATCTACTCTGATTCATATTTTGTTGTTTTAATTAATTATTGGGGTATTTTAGAAGGGTGTTACATTAGTGGTATCAGAGCATAGTCGGTCGAGTCGAGTCGTAATTATTCTGTTCCCCTGTACGTGATAGGTGTTGTGTAACCCTATCAGTACTTATTGTTTTAGCTTGTTGGGTTTTCAGAATAGAGATGGCTGGAAGAGGTAGAGACGATGCTGCGATTGCTGAGGCTCTGGGTATGCTAGCTGGAGTACTTGGAGGGAATCCGAATGTTGTGGGATTGGGAGCTTCTCGTCAACTGAGTGAGTTCCAGAAGAACAATCCTCCAATGTTCAAGGGAGCATACGATCCAGATGGTGCTCAGAAGTGGTTGAAGGAGATCGAGAGGATCTTCCGAGTGACTGAGTGTGCCGATAACCAGAAGGTCAGGTTTGGTACGCATATGCTGTCAAAGGAAGCAGATGATTGGTGGGTTGCTGCCCGCACTGAGTTGGAAACTGCTGGGAGTGTTGAGATCACTTGGGCGGTGTTCAGAGAGAGATTCCTGAGGAAGTACTTTCCAGAGGATGTCAGAGGAAAGAAAGAGATAGAGTTCTTAGAATTGAAGCAGGGCAACCGGTCTGTTACTGAGTATGCTGCTAAGTTCACAGAGCTGTCGAAGTATTACACTCCCTATGATGAGGCTACTGGGGAATTTTCAAAATGTGTGAAGTTTGAGAACGGGTTACGTCCCGAGATCAAGCAGGCTATTGGGTATCAGCGGATTAGAGTGTTTTCTGACTTGGTTGACTGTTGCAGGATTTTTGAACAGGATACCAAGGCCAGAGCGGAGAGCTATCAGCAGAGGGTTGATAGGAAAGGCAAGAATCAGAATGATCGTGGGAAGCCGTATGCAGCTGGCAAAGGTTTCCAGAGACAGAGTGGGATGAAGAGACCTAGTGGGGGAGACTCCAGTGCCCCTGCTAAGTGTTACAGATGTGGTCAGGCTGGACATCGTATCCATGAGTGTACCAGTACTGAGAAGAAGTGTTTCAAGTGTGGCAAAGGTGGTCACTTGGCTGCAGAGTGCCGGTTGAAGACTATGACTTGTTTTAACTGTGGAGAGGTGGGTCATATCAGTCCACAGTGTCCTAAGCCGAAGAAAGAGAACCAGTCGGGAGGCAAGGTCTTTGCTTTATCGGGTTCTGAGACTTCTGCAGATGATCGTTTGATCCGAGGTACGTGTTATATTAATGGCTTTCCTCTTGTAGCTATTATTGACACAGGTGCAACTCATTCCTTTATATCTTTGGATTGTGCTGTGAAACTTAAATTAGAGATATCTGAGATGCATGGGAGTATGGTGATTGATACTCCTGCGAAGGGTTCAGTGACTACTACTTCAGTTTGTTTAAATTGCCCTTTGAGTATTTTTGGTAGAGACTTTGGGATGGACCTCGTGTGTCTTCCACTAGTGCAGATTGATGTTATCCTGGGTATGAACTGGTTGGTGTTTAACCGAGTTTATATCAACTGTTTTGATAAGACTGTGATCTTTCCTGAGATTGAGGAAGGAAAGAGTTTGTTTCTATCAGCAAGACAGGTGAATGAGGCAGTAGCAGATGGGGCAGAGCTGTTTATGCTGTTAGCGACTTTGGAGGCTAAAGATAAACTGGCGATTTGCGATCTAGCCGTGGTGTGTGATTTTCCTGATGTGTTTCCTGAAGAAGTGAATGAATTACCGCCAGAGCGTGAAGTTGAGTTCTCGATTGATTTGGTACCTGGTACTAGGCCGATGTCGATGGCTCCGTACCGTATGTCTGTTGTTGAGTTAACTGAATTGAAGAGTCAGCTGGAAGATCTGTTGGATAAGAAATTTATTCGTCCGAGTGTGTCACCGTGGGGCGCACCAGTGTTATTGGTTAAGAAGAAAGAAGGTACTATGAGGTTGTGTGTGGACTACAGGCAACTGAATAAAGTGACGATCAAGAATCGGTATCCTTTGCCGAGGATTGATGATTTGATGGATCAGTTGGTTGGTGCGAGTGTGTTCAGCAAAATAGATTTGAGATCGGGGTATCATCAGATACGTGTGAAAACTGAGGATATTCAGAAGACTGCTTTCAGAACAAGGTATGGACATTATGAGTATTCTGTAATGCCTTTTGGTGTGACTAATGCGCCTGGGGTATTTATGGAGTATATGAATAGGATTTTCCATCCGTACCTAGACAAGTTGTTGTGGTGTTTATTGACGATATTTTGGTGTATTCGAAATATGAAGAAGAGCATGATGAACATTTGAGAGTGGTTTTAGGAGTTCTACGAGAAAAGAAGTTATTTGCTAAACTGTCCAAGTGTGAATTTTGGTTAGAAGAGGTTAGTTTTCTTGGTCATGTGGTTTCAAGAGGTGGTGTTGCTGTTGATCCTTCTAAGATAGAAGCGGTATCTAAGTGGGAAGCTCCGAAGTCAGTTTCTGAGATAAGGAGTTTTCTTGGACTTGCAGGTTATTATAGGAAATTCATTGAGGGATTTTCTAAGATGGCATTACCGTTGACGATGTTGACTAGAAAGGGGCAAGCGTTTGTTTGGGACTCAAAGTGTGAAGAAGGTTTCCAAGAGTTAAAGAGGAGGTTAACTACTGCTCCTATTCTGATATTACCAAGTCCGTCGGAACCATTTGAGGTTTACTGTGATGCTTCATTATTGGGTTTGGGTGGTGTTTTGATGCAGAATAAGCAGGTTGTAGCTTATGCTTCGAGACAACTGAAGGTTCATGAGAGGAACTATCCGACACACGATTTAGAGTTGGCAGCTGTGGTATTTGTTCTGAAGTTATGGAGGCATTACTTGTACGGGTCAAGATTTGAGGTTTTCAGTGACCATAAAATTTTAAAGTATTTGTTTGATCAGAAAGAGCTGAATATGAGACAGAGGAGATGGTTAGAGTTTCTGAAGGATTATGACTTTGGTTTGAATTACCATCCGGGTAAAGCAAACGTAGTGGCTGATGCATTGAGTCGGAAATCATTGCATATGTCTATGTTAATGGTTAAGGAATTGGATTTGATTGAGCAGTTTATAGACTTGAGTTTGGTGTGTGAGAGTACTCACAATAGTGTTAAATTGGGAATGTTGAAGTTAACGAGTGGTATTCTGGATGAGATTAGAGAGGGTCAGAAATCCGATGTGCTTTTGGTTGATAAGTTGACTCTAGTGAATCAAGGTCAAGGTGGTGAATTCAGAGTTGATGAGAATGGTGTTTTGAAATTTGGTAATCGGGTGTGTATTCCGGATGTTACCGAACTTAAGAAGAGTATTCTTGAAGAAGGACATCGTAGTGGCCTGAGTATTCATCTTGGGCCTACGAAGATGTATCATGATTTGAAAAAGTTATTTTGGTGGCCGGGAATGAAAAGAGAAATTGCGAGTTTTGTTTATTCTTGTTTGACTTGTCAGAAGTCAAAGATTGAGCATCAGAAGCCGTCTGGGCTAATGCAACCGTTGGCTATTCCAGAGTGGAAGTGGGATAGTATCAGTATGGATTTTGTTTCTGGTTTACCAAGGACAATTAAGAATTTTGAAGCTATTTGGGTGATTGTTGACAGATTGACAAAATCGGCTCATTTCATTCCGATCAGAATGGATTATCCGTTAGAGAGATTAGCTGAGTTGTATATTGAGAGAATTGTAAGTTTGCATGGTATTCCGTCGAGTATTGTTTCGGACAGAGATCCTAGATTTACATCGAAGTTCTTGGAAGGTTTGCAGAGGGCTTTGGGAACTAAGCTGAGATTGAGTTATGCATATCATCCGCAGACTGATGGTCAGACTGAGAGGACGATTCAGTCACTGGAGGATCTTTTGAGGGCTTGTGTGAGGATCTTTTGAGGGCTTGTGTTTTGGAAAAAGGAGGTGCTTGGGATTGTTATTTACCTTTGATTGAGTTGACCTACAACAATAGTTTTCATTCGAGCATTGGTATGGCACCGTTTGAAGCTTTGTATGGTAGGAGATGTCAGACACCTTTATGTTGGTATGAGTCCGGTGAGAGTGCTGTGGTTGGACCGGAAATTGTTCAACAAACTACAGAAAAGATTAAGATGATTCAGGAGAAGATGAGGATTGCTCAGAGTCGTCAGAAGAGTTATCACGACAAGAGGAGGAAGTCACTTGAGTTTCAAGAGGGAGATCATGTGTTTCTTCGTGTTACTCCGATAACTGGGGTTGGTCGAGCTTTGAAGTCGAAGAAGTTGACACCTCGATTTATTGGTCCTTATCAGATTTTGGAGAGGATAGGGAAGGTAGCCTATCGTATCGCTTTACCGCCGTCACTTGCGAATTTGCATGAGGTTTTTCATGTGTCTCAGTTGAGGAGGTACATTCCTGATCCGTCGCATGTGGTCCAAGTAGATGATGTACAGGTGAGAGATAACCTGACTGTTGAAACATCACCTATGAGGATCGAGGATCGAGAGTTGAAGCAGTTGCGGGGTAAAGAGATTGCCTTGGTAAAGGTAGCTTGGGGAGGACCCGCAGGTGGCAATATGACTTGGGAACTTGAGAGTCAGATGAAGGAGTCTTATCCAGAGTTATTCGCTTGAGGTATGTTTTCGAGGACGAAAACTCTTTTAGTGGGGGAGAGTTGTAACACCCCGATAAAATATGATAATTATTTAATTTAAGTTTAATAGTATATTATGATGATAATATGAATGAGAGGGTATTATTTTTCAAAATAAAAGATAAACCATTCATATATATTATTATTAGTATATTTATTAATTTAATTAAATAATTGGAATATTATTGGATTATTATTATTGGAATAATAAAGTTGGAAATTTTATGAATAATCGAGGGTAGAAGAGAGAAATCCAATTTAAGAATTTTGTTATTATAAGAAGGAAGTGGAAAGGCTAGAGAGAGTTTTCTATCGGTACGTGAAAACAGAGAAACGACTGAAAAGTGGGAAAAGGGCAAAAAGGAAGAGCAAGAGAAGAAGGGTTGAAGAAGGGAAAAGCTTGAAGTAAAGGATTTGCCGGATTAACTCAGGTAAGGGGGGTTTATCGTCGTTTAATGGGTATTATGGATTAACATGTAATGGGTAGTAATAAGCCATTGAATCGACTCTAATTAGGTTTTGATAAAACCCTTGATTGTGATGAGTAAATTACGTTAAAACTGTGAATGAATCTATATTTGGATGAGTCGTAATTTTCTGGATGTGTAGCTTTTTACGGAATCGAAATCGGAGGTCCGGAAGTCCTCCAACGACGGAAAATGCGGGTGATTCTGCATTCTGTTCGTGTTAGCGCAGGAACAGCTTTCTGTCTTGCGTTAACCGGTTAACCCAGGGTGTTAACCGGTTAACACTGTTATGATAATTAAAATAATTAATTTCTGTTTTGCGTTAACCGGTTAACCCAGGGTGTTAACCGGTTAACACTGTTAAAAATTACAGAGAAGCGCATTCTGTTTTGCGTTAACCGATTAACTCAGGGCGTTAACCGGTTAACACTGTTTGAAAAGTGAAAAATTGATATTTAAATGTTGTGCAGTTGGTTGTTTCAGCTGAGTGATGTAATTTAGCTGATGTATGATATAGTAGGGATCATTTCCCGTTGTTTTGAGCAGTATAGGTATTAGTAGAGTGTGCTAATACTGTGATTTATTATTTGGCATGACATGATATGATTCTGTGATAAATATGCTGATGATGTATGATGGTATGCATAATGCTGTGAATATATCTATTATGTATGCAATTATGGATGGACTGTTTATGGCTTAGAGTGTGAGCATATGTCCATTGTGGATTGTTGTTGATGTTTGCATGCTAGGTGATTTAGTGTGCATCGCATGGCCTTTATGGTGGTAGCTAATTCCCATGGTGAGGAATTAGTGAGTTGTCTATGGCTTAGAGTGTGAGCATATGTCCATTGTGGATTGTTGTTGATGTTTGCATGCTAGGTGATTTAGCGTGCATAGCATGGCCTTTATGGTGGTAGCTAATTCCCATAGTGAGGAATTAGTGAGTGAGTCACTAGGTCTCAAATGAGTGGGACTAGTGAGCTTGGTAGCCGTATCTGGGTTTGATCGGTGAGGTTGAACTATGTGTTCACGAATAGTCGGTACCGCATGCATGGAGTCTCATTTCATAATGTATGTATGGCGTATAATATGAATGGATGTATTCTAATATTATACGTGTGTGTTGTGGTTGTGTTGAGTATGATTATGAGTTGATGTTGCCGTTGCTGAAGGTGTGATAGGATTAGGGTGATGAATGTGTTAATTTACTTAACATTACATGATATTTTATAATGCTTGTTATATCGATTGAGGAACTCACCCTTACAACTATGTTTCAGGTAACGAGCAGTGATTGAGTAGAAGCTAGTGCTTGGAGTCTAGTGTAGTTCCTTAGTGGGTCATGCTCTGGTATATGTAACATCGGGACGGGATGTTTTACTTTGTTCTCATTTTTGGTTGTTGAACAATTTTACATGTAATGTGTTACATGGTTTGCATGTTGTTAGATTTCTATCCGCTGCGTATTGTGCAATGTTTTATTTTGATTAATAAACGAGCATGACAAGATATTTTGGTGAATGGTGTGAAGTGTCAAGTGTGACACCCTGAAATTGCATATCTACTCTGATTCATATTTTGTTGTTTTAATTAATTATTGGGGTATTTTAGAAGGGTGTTACAGATATGACTTTGACGGATAGGCATGCGTGAGAATCTTGCAGGCTAGGTGGATAGGTTAGCATTCATTTGTACATGTTAGGTTGCACTTGTCTTGTCTAGGGGAAGGCTTGGTGGATGTGTTGCATGCAAAAATGTGACACGTCTAACACATGCATCACAATTGAATCTGTGTATCTAGGCATGCGTGAGAATCTTGCAGGCTAGGTGGATAGGTTAACATTCATTGGTACAGGTTAGGTTGCACTTGTCTTGTTTAGGGGAAGGCTTGGTGGATGTGTTGCATGCAAAAATGTGACACGTCTAACATACATTGGTACAGGTATTCACAAAATCTTCACAATATCAAATTTTCACACATATCTTCGCTTATATATTCACCCAAATTTTCACACAGGTATTCACAAAATCTTCACAATATCTTCACATATTTCACACATATCTTCACATATCATGGCATCTTCAACACAATACAAAATCAAAGCTCACGTGAATGGTGAGACTTATGAATGTGATATGTCTGGCTTCCTATTTAGAAACACCGATTGCACTCGTTTTTGTCTAAATAGAGGAGCTGACTTCTCTTATCTGAAAAAAAAAAAGATTGAGTCCAAACTTAGACAACCTGTGTCCCAAATTTTTTATCAACGACCTTTTTTTTTAAAATAACTCAGTCAGGTTTTATAAGTCATTGATTCAAAATGACATGGAGGCACAAAACATGTTTCGTAACCATGAGTATTATGGTTACGATTATATAGTGTTGTACATTGTCTTGGATCAATTTCAACCAACTCAGAATATTCAGTCACATGTTATTGATCCTTTGGTTGATGACGAACAAGATGTTGAACACCCCGTTGAAGACGATGTGGTTGATGATGCAGAAGACGTGGTTGATGACTTGGTGAACCGTGATTCCGAAGACGAAGACGAAGTACAAATACCTATAGCGCAACGCTACTCACCGCCTGCGCACTTTACAACCCTTAACTTGGGCGAGGATGAGCCCTCGTCAGATATGTTCTACAACCCATATATGAGGTCTGATGAGGAGTTAAAAAAGGGTGACCAATTTCGGACCAAGGAAGAGTGTCTGTTAGCAATAAAAAACTGGCACTTGAAACTGTGTTGACTACGATGTTAACAAATCAAACCCGGAAAGATACGTTATTTTATGCAAAAACCCGGAGTGTGGGTATAGGTTGATGGCATCGTACAAGAAGAAACATAATATGTGGGTGATAGGGTCCATTTCTCAAGCTCACACTTGCGTCAACACAAACATGGCACAGGATCATCGCAAACTTAACCATGATATGATCTGCCATTCCGTAATACCTCTTGTTGAAGCTGACCCGTCACTCAAGGTCAAAACTATTATCTCCCATTGTGTTGCTGTTTTCAAATATACACCGTCGTACATAAAGGCTTGGTTAGCGAAAACCAAGGCAATTGAACTGGTATACGGTAATTGGGAGGAATCATACAAACAACTTCCGCGCTACCTGGTTGTACTACATTTGTATTCACCTGGGACGATTTCTATAATGGAGACCTTGCCGGCACAATCCCCTGACGGAACTCGTCTAGAAGGTAATGGAATATTCCATAGGCTTTTCTGGGAATTCCGTCCCTGTATCATCGGCTTCACATTCTGCAAGCCGCTTATTCAAGTCGATGGAACTTGGCTGTATGGGAAATACAAAGGATCGTTACTGATGGCGGTCGCACAAGATGGAAATTCTAATATTTTCCCAGTTGCCTTTGCATTGGTAGAAGGAGAAACGGCTGCTGCTTGGAGTTTCTTTCTTAAGAATCTCCGAACGCACGTGACTCCACAAGCTGGCATCTGTGTGATTTCTGACAGGCAGACTTCTATAGACAGTGCATACAATAATCCAGCAAATGGTTGGCATGACCCCCCGTCTACGCATGTCTACTGCATCAGGCATATTGCACAAAATTTTGTGCGGGAGTTCAAAGATAAATTCTTGAAGCAAAATTTGATAAATGTGGGGTATGCATTAAACCAACCTGGATTCCAATACTACCGCCGGGAAATAGTGTTGGCAAATTCTGATGCAGGGAGGTGGATCAATAATATTGACAGAGCAAAGTGAAGTAGGTCATACGACGATGGGGTGAGGTGGGGCCACATGACAACAAATCTTGTGGAATCAATGAACGACGTCTTTAAGGGCATACGTAACCTCCCGGTAACCGCTTTGGTGAGTGCGACGTATTTTCGGATGGCAACGTTGTTCGTAACAAGAGGCAAGCGCTGACATGCAGTGTTACAGACGAGTCAAGTGTATAGTGATGCCTGCATGAAGTTTATGAGGCAGGAATCTGCCAAAGCCATCAACCATCGGGTTACGGAATTCGACCGCCATGGCCACACTTTTAGTGTCAAGGAAACAATTGACCACAACCAGGGGCTGCCCAGACAAGAGTATAGGGTCCTAATACCAGACTGTTGGTGCGACTGTGGTCAATTTCAGGCCTATCATATGCCTTGTTCCCATGTCATTGCAGTGTGTTCACACACCCACTTCGATGCATTGTCGCTAGTGTCTCCCATCTACAAAGTTGCAACATTGCTAAATGTATACGACAATCCCTTTCCGGTGGTAGCATTGGAGGCATATTGGCCAGAGTATGACGGGGAAATTGTTTGGCACAATGATTCGATGCGGCGTAATAAAACTGGTCGCCCAAACAGCAAGCGCATTAGAACTGAAATGGACGTCGCAGAGAAAATGCAGAGGAAGTGTAGCATATGTCGACAACTGGGGCATAATAAGAACAAATGTCCATATCGTGGATCTAGTTCCACAACATAGTTTTCATATTCATAACTCTGTGTACCAATGTTATTTATCAATAAAGTTTACTTTTTATTCCAAATAGAAGATGACATTGGAACAACAAATACAAACATGTAACATTAGAACAACAAATACTAAAACAAAAACAAATACTGGAACAAGAACAAGTACTAAAACAAGAACAAGTACTAGAGCAATAACAAATACAAGAACAACAACACAAACAATCATTAAAATCTAGGAAATTACAACAGTTAACACTATGTCATCTGATCCATGCATCATTTGGATGCAATCAATATCGCTTTCAACTTCAACCCACCAACATACTATTTCTCCAGTTTCAAATGAGAACCTTCTTCTAAGCCTCTGAATCCTTCTGATGACTTCACCAGGTTGGTAATCTCCCTCTAACCAAGACATCAAGGACCTTTTTAGTTGGTCTAACGAACGGATGTTCCAAAATTTCATCTCCATTGGGGGTTTGACAGGCGAGAAAATAACATGTCCATCCCTTTTTAAGATTACCGATTCAGGATCCGACCTCCTTAATGATGTTCGCTGCCATGATGACAGTCTGGGGGATGCCATGAACTCAACTTGATACAGAAAGTGATAGGAAAAAGTGGTGAAGAAAATGCAAGGAAATAACACTTTATTTATAGAAAAAAATCTAGGTTGTACACCAATGTACTTAACCCTAATTAGTGTCGCACTTGATTAATTAGTCTTAGGGAGAATTAGGGTTTGAATTAGGTCATAACTACCAAACTCTAATTATAACCGATCAATAAACCCTAATTATAATTGATTAATTAACCCTAACATGATTAACCCCAATTCTCCCAAAAATTTATAAATAATATTATTTAGTTATAAATTAAATTAATATATAAATATATATATATATAAATATATATATATATATATATATATATATATATATATATATATATATATATCTTGTAAATAATATTATTTTTATATATGTATTAATATAAATTAATATAATTTATAATAAATATAAATTAATAAATTTAAAATAAGTTAAAAAAGATTTAAATTTTTTTTAAAAATAATTAAAAACATATTAAAAAAAACAAAAAAAAGCAAAAAAAAAAATAGGAGTAGGCGCCACTCCTAATGGCGACTTGCCCTCCTTTTAAGGGTAGGCGCCATCTAGGGTGGCGCCCATGTGTAGATTAGGGCACAAAATTGCCCATTTTTGTAATTTTTTTGAATTTATGGTTATTTTTTTTTTTTTTTTTTTAAAATTGAGTATTTAAAAAAAATCTTCTCAAATAAGTTGATATTGAAATCATGATTTTGCTAGATGTAATTAGAGCTGATAAAAAGGAAATTTATTTTTTCACCTTTATAGGTCCTCATTAACCTTGGATAAAAAGTAAAAAATATGTTCAATTTTTGGGGAAACATCTTTAGATGCATTATTTTTTATTTATAAAATATGCATAAAAGGGTGAGCGTCTCTCACTTTGCCAAATTTTAATTTGGAGATGTATTTTCAAATGTGTTTTAGTGAATGAAGGATTTTGGACTCGTGCTCGAGCAACCTTGTCAATTCATCGGGAATATCACAATCTTTCTCACCATCTTCTTCTGCTTGATAAATGAGAAACTCAAAGTTATAAGAGATAGCAGGGTCATTGAATTCAACAGGTTTATTGATTATTCTCCATGTTTTTAAATGATGAATTTTAGAAAAGTGAAAATAGAAAACGTAAAAAGAAAAATATTTTTGCGGTTTTGAAAGAGATTGTCATTTTCTTAAAAGAAAAACACAAATAACTGAACAATAAGAATTGAACAAAATATTTTTTATTCATCATGATGATCCTTTGAAAATAAAATAAAGGCCCTACACATGATCTATTAGTCTTGGGCCGAACTAAGGATTTGAAAAAAAGAAAATAAATTTACTTTGACAATGGGATAATTTCAAGGATCTCAATTGCCTCCCAATTGGTCAAAGCAACTTCACAACGATACACCAAATTTGGTTTTTCTTTCTCTGTTATGTTGTCTTCAATATCATTACTTGATTTTCATGGATGTAACTGATGCTAAGAAATATCTTTTGGATGATTCGTACACAGTCCTTTGCAGGGACTCGGGCTTCTATCCTGGAAGGAGGTACATATCCTAAACCAAAACGATCATTCTTCTCGCAGACACTTATTATTTGTCAACAACCTTTAGGGCTTCCACTTTCAATTGTTGACCTTGCACTCTTCAAATATGCAAAGGATGAACTGACCTTCTTCGTGAGGTCTTTCCCTTTCACAAAAGTGGCATTGTCTATCTCGAGAGCTTAGAAAGACGTTTCCAAGACATCCTCATCAATCTCGATGTATTGAAAGGAGGATAAATGACTGATCAAAAGATCTTCTTCACCGGATATGATTATGAGTTTGTCATGAACAACAAACTTCATTTTCTGATGTAAGGTGGATGCCATTTCACCTACAACATGTATCCAGGGTCGTCCTAATATACATTTGCAAGCAGGATTGATGTCCATGACTTGGAATGTAATTTGGAACACATGTGGGCCAATATGAATAGGTAGCTCTACCTCTCTAATCATCGTCCTCATAGACTCGTCAAATGCCTTGACTACTAGGGCATTAGGTTTCATTGTTGGTCATTGAAAAGATAATTTGGAAAATGTTCTTTTAGACATGAAATTAAGAGAGGGTCCAGTGCCCACTAGCACTTTGGCTAATACATCATCTTTGCACATTAGCGACACATGCAAAGCACAATTGTGATCCTAAACTTCTTTCAGAAGTTCATCGTTGTTGAAACTTAGTGTGTTCCAAGCTGTAATGTTGGCGATCATTCCATCAAATTGGTTAACCGTTATGCTTTGAGTTATGTGTGCTTGGGCAAACACTTTCAACAACCCATCCTTTTGAGCTCGAGAACTCAACAACAAGAACATGATGGATATCTTTGATGGTGTCTGATGCAGCTGGTCAACTACTTTATAGTCATTCTTCTTTATTATCTTTAGAAATTCTATAGCTTCATCATGATTCACCACATCAAGTTCCTTGCTAGGAAATGCAACTGTTGCATCTTTTGTTGGCTTTTGAGAGGCTTCGTTGGTCACTTTGAATCAGGGGTATAAATTCGACCACTTTGGGTCATTCTGCCAGTCTTTGCAATGTTTGTGACATCAACTACCTCAAAGCTTTCTTCATCACCTTCTTCAAGTTCCTTTTCCGTATCAGTTATTTCATATTCCCAAGGTATAACCTTGGTGCTTTCGTAGGGAAAATGAGCGGGCATACAAATGACCACATGTGAGACACAGTTATTTAATTGAGCAACATCCACCCTTTGATAAGGTATCTCAATAGGGTTTGATAGATCGAAGCAAGGTTCAATTATCGATACTTCTTCATTCTTCATAAGACTATTGACTTGTAGGACACCTTGATTCACCAAGCTTTGAATATCATTCTTCACAACTTTACATCCTCTTGGATTGATAACACATTCTTCATAGTTGACATATCACACATTAATCATACCAGCTTCCACCAATCGTGTATGGAATGCTAGCAATAGAGTCTTAGCATTGTTAACATTTTTAATTACAGAACCATCAGATACTTCCTCAACAACATTAACAGTAGAAGCAACATGAACAAGTAGAAGGTTATTCTTCACATTGGGCCCTACGTCCTTAAAGGTTAAATTTTTGCTCATAACCAACTCTTGTACCTTAGCCTTAAAATCAAAGAAACTTCCTATGTCATGTCCATGAGCTCCCTCGTGGAAAATACAATGAACATTTGGATTATACCATGGTGGATAAGGCTATGGAAGAAGATCCAGAGGCCTAGGAACCACTAAACCTTTTTAAAGCAAAGAAGGATATAACTCGCTATATGTCATATGAATCAGATCAAAGTTGACCTTGTTCCTTTGTCCTCTATTTTGGTTAGGAGCCTTTTTCTTATGTGGAGCTTGAACCCTCGGTTGTTGGTAAGTCGGTGCTACAAGTGCTAGTTGATATGCATGCGCATCCTGAGCATGTTGATATACATGTGTGGGTTGTTGATTAAAGGCTGGTGCAACAACTTCCACATATGGTTGTTGAACAAACAATGCATGATATATTGGTTGTTGATAGACGAATTGTTGTTGTTGCTTCTTACTTTAATAGTTTCTTACTTTGCCAGTAGACACAACATTTGTCTTACCTTCCTTCTTCTTCTGGAAACCTCTGGAAAATTTCTTTGCATTGTTATTGCAGGTTCCGACAACAGTTATAATCTTGCCATTCTTCATTCCTTGCTCTATTCTTATACCCACAACAAAAAGACTAGAGAATCGTGCAAATACGCTCCCTATCATCTTTTCATAAAAGGCAGGTTGCACGGTGTCCATGAACAAATCAACTAGCTATTTCTCGATAATAGGGGGTTCAACTTGAAAGGCCAACTTTTTCCATCGTTGCACATACTCCTTGAAATACTCATTGTTTTTTTTTGGATATATTTTGCAACTACCTTCTATCTGGCGTCATATCCATGTTGTATTTGTAATGCTTGATAAAGGCACCAGACATATCTTGAAAGCATTGGATACAAATTTGATTAAGGATCAAATACCATTTAAAGGAATGACCACTTAAGTTATCTTGAAAACAATGTATCATTAGCTTATCATTCTCAACATGTGCTGCCATTTTTCGATAATACATAATCAGATAACTTTTATGGAATGAATGGCCCTTGTACTTATCAAAATATGGGGTCTTGAATTTAGCAAGTATCACAATACCTGACACTAAGCACATTTCCTTGGGGGTAGCATAAAAAACCTTATCTCCTTCAATGACTCTCAATCTTTTCTCAAACAATTGATAATTCTCCTTCATGCCCTTAATCTCCTCGTGTCTCTCATCATATCCATATGGAGATTTAACAACATGGTACACATGATGAGGGTCCTCAAGCTAAGGTTGTGCAACTGTATGAACAATTGGTTGCGCTTCAGTGATGAGGGGTAAGGGCACCACATGTTGAGTAGTTTGTATGATGTATGAGGTCTCCTCATATGGCGGTGAATAATTTGGAGGGAACCCAAACGGTGGCCTTGTGGAAGGCACAATCCTAGAAGGTTGGGGATCAAAGGAAGCACCAGAAATCTCTAAAATGACCATTAACCGAGGAGGGTTAATCTTGGTTGTTAGAACCTGAAGCATACCCATAATCTTGCATACGTTTCCTCTTAAATCATCAATCTCTGACCTCATCCTTGCATTTTCTTGTTCTTGATTCTTCATCCTTCGGCGAGTGCTGGCTCGAGTGAATTACTAGTATTGAGGCATCAATATGAAGTTGGTGACAGAAGGGTGAAATGAGGTTTTATTTGAAAAAAAAAATATGCATGTTGATGAATGCAGATGCATTAAATTTTTATTTTTTTGATGCAAATATGCTTTTTATGCAAATGCAATGAGATGCCATGTTTTTTTTAGGTACATGGTTTCATAGGTTCGGATGGTGGATAAATATGATTGTTTTGTCAACATAAGGTTCTCACCAGGTATGATCTAGGGTTTGAAAAGGTTCCTAGAGTCATAGATCTACGAGAATGATTGTCGCTTATGACAACTACTTGTAGGGCGTCAATTCCTTTGAGGGAATCTCTCCTAGGTGAGGTTTCGTGTCGACCCTACGAAAACTACATCTCACAGACCCTCACTACGCAACCATCAACTTAAAAGTTCTATACAAGGTTACTAGAGTCATGGACTCCACAAGAATGATTACCACTTACGACAATTACATGTCAGACGTCAATTCTTTCAAGGGAATCTACTCTAGGTGAGGTTCTCGTACCGATCCCACGAGAACTACATCTCAAAGATCCATCTTATGCAATTGTCGTTCTTAGTAGGCCAAAGGGTTAAAGGTTCTATAAATGTTCTTGGAGTCACGAACCCTTATGAAAATATTGAAGCTTATGGAAACTACATGTCGGACGACAACACTTTCAAAAGGATTTACTCTAAGTGAGGTTTTCATGCCGACCTTAACGAGAACTACATCTCGCAAATCTGTACTACACAACCATCGTCTTATCTTATGTTTATACTCTAGACTCGGGTATAGAGTCTTTCCCATTACATGTTTTACAATCAGAGTATTCAATGCCAACAACCTAAGGAATCCAACAACAAATGTATGATATATAACACAATAGAGATAACAAAAGCAAAAGATAAAGAAAATTCAAACAAATAAAGTAAACAAAAAACATACAACAAACTAAAATAAGATTGACTATCTTTAAGGGAACCAGGGTTTGCAACATAGTCGCCATATGTCGCATCTCACAAAAAACATGACCTTACAAGCGCGTCACACGCTCGCGAATGACTAACAAAGTCGCCATCGAGCTTTATTTATTCATAAAGAGGGAAAAACTTTGATATTTGTAGGTATTTTTAAATGGACGACGAGTGTTCGGATGGTCGAGAGCTACATCTCGTATCCTAACCCTCTGGAGCTCGTGACTTACACCACGTTCCTTTTTTCGTCCAATTTTATTGAGAAAATAGTTTGCAATAAGTCATATTGAAAGAGTTTTTTAGAGGACGACGAGTGTTCGGATGGTCGAGATCTATATCTCATATCATAACCCTCGGGAGCTTGTGACTTACAACACGTTCATTTTTCATCCTTATTTGCAAAAAGATGTTAAATAATGATTAAGTGATTTTTATTTTCATTTGAGAAAATGGCTTGATGTTGGTCCAAGCGTTTTGTTTTGCGTTGCGTAATGGATGAATAATGGAGTGAATGTGGAATGATGTTAAAGTTGATTTTGAAAAGGAAACTTGGTGTTGACCAAATATTTTTTGTCTCAAAATGATTGATTTTATTTGCGGTCCATTATTTAATTAGTTTAATTAATTTAACTAAAGACAAAAGAATAAAAGTAAAAAAATAAATAAAAATTACAATCAAAAGGATGAGGGTACATTTATCAAATGAAAAATAAAATAAAGCTAATAAGAATAATTATACAAAACTATCCAATCAAAATAAATAATATAAGAAACAAAACAAAACAAAATAAAATAATATTACAAAATAAAAAGATTAAATCTTTTTGGATAATTTTTTATTTATTTTTAATAAAAGTTTTTTTTTCTTTTCAAATTAATAATAATGAGATTGTTAGTTTTTTTTAAATGATCAACATATTTTAATTTTAAATTACCCTAATATTTAAAAAATAATAATAAAACAAGATGAAATAAATATTATAAATAAATAAATAAATAAATAAATAAATAAAAGAAAATAAGACAATGAACCAGATAAAAACAAACATAACAGCCCAAAAGAAACAGAAGGAGGGTGTAAAAAGAAAAGGGCGTATGCCTAATGTCCTAAAGCCTAACTGAGAGTCAACCTTGTTGACTCAACCAGGGGCGTATGATGAGAATTCTTCTCATTAAAACAAGATCTAATGGGTCACGAGCGCACTTACATGCTTGTTAAAGGCGGGGATTCCACATGAAGCCCCAAGTTGACTAGGTATAAGTCAACGAACCAAGGGCCCATAGGAGGCCACTTGGTGCAACCCAATGGACACTTGAGGGAGTATATATGCACTGTTCTAATAGAAGAGAGTTTATTTGAATAACAATGCCAAAAAGGAATGAATGGTGCATATTTTATGAAAGATTAATTGAATAATAATGTCAAAAAGGAATGAATAATGCATGTTTTATGATATGAACTTGCTTCATCAATATGGTCAAAAAAGTGAATGAATGTATGCCCTTTTGAGACATTTATTTAAAACTAAGATATGTATGAATGAATGAACATGATGGATGCATGGACATGGTAATGAATCACACAAAATTCAAAATTGCTAACAAATGACTTATTTAAAAAAAAAAGACCAAGAGCATTAACACTTGGCTTAGAAGAAAATAATCAGTTATGCTTCAACTAAAAGTGATATCAAATAAACCATGAACCATCAAAATCACCACATAAAAAATCTTTAGTGATGCATGACATGAATGTATGAACTGGTCAAAACAATCAATATAGTAAAATTGACCTTTAGTCCTGGACTATTGATTTTGACTTATGCATGAAAGTGGTACCTTATGACTAGATGAAATGGTCATAAGAAATGATGCAAATGAAAATATTTAGGGGGGATGGGGGAATTTAGGGTATGAGACACACTATGAGATTCCATTTTGTATTCAGTTTGAAAGATTTTATAATGACATAGTTCCACCATCATAAAACATGTTGGATGCATCATCTAATGGTGCACTGTTGTCCAAATTCTACCAAAAATGTTACGAATTGATTGAAAGCATTACTACTAACTTCTATCAATGGCCAACCACAAGACATTCTGCTTAAGTTCAAAAGAAGCAAACTGGTGTCCATGAAGTCACTGAGACCATCACTCTTGCTGCTTAGGTGGCTAAAATCCACCAAATGACGAAGACCGTGTTGGCACCTTTTAACGCGACAATTGTCGGGCCTGTCAATATCGTGACAAATGCTACTGAAGTGACTTGTGTCTATTATGGAGGTGCGCATTTATTTAAAGAATGTTATGCCAATTATGTCTCCTAGTTATAAGCATCATTTTCCATTATATTTCTCTTAGAGTTAGTTGTGACAAAAGTAATAGGCTGTGAATAAAAATAGGTAAAAAGTACTAGATGTATACAACATATATTAACATGAAAAGGTCTCGCCACCGTGTAGTCACACTTGCTTTGACAAACAAAGTTTATTACATGAATTGGTTCACGTGCCTCAAAATCCCAGACTCGTTGAACCCATCGTGAACTAAGTCACACAATGTCAACAGTTGTCGAGAGAATTGATTTACGATGACACATATCCCCAAGTCTATTTGTTGTATAGTGAAATGCATAGTCATTGTCAGTGGTTCCCCAGGAGAAACAACCATATTAACTCAAAAAACAGTAGGAAAAATAGATCATTAACATGCCCACTGATTGTGAAGGTTTATTCAGTTATTATCGGTCTAACCTTCCCGTAAATGATGGTGATGGGTGATCCATATGACTAAGGTTTTTTTCCAGATCGCAGGTTCATACACGAAGCGCCGTGACCGGATGATTGGAATTTTCAGGCGATATTGGCCACAGGGTCCCACCGAATGTATAAAATATATTGTTAAATTACGAAAGTTAGTTAAAAATCGACTGATAAATCTTTACAAGATTCACTTTTTCTTTAAGTGATTACATCAAAGGACAAACTATATCCACCAATTGTGAGTTCCTTAACTATCCAAAAAATGTATTAAGTTTAAACTTAGAGAAGTTTAACTTAAGAAATGCATAAAACTAAAAGTAAAGATAAAATATATAAATGACTTAATTGATTGAATGTATGTTGAAATTTATAGAGCGTGATATTTATAAGGAACCTATCATACTTACCACAATACTATGGTATATAGAAAGTGTCGCCTCATTCAACTATTTACATAAATAAGTCCCTATTCTTCCTTCTACGTGTAAGATATAACACCCACGTTTTACTACTACTTCTCATTTCTCGACATCTTCCATTAATCGTATCCTCAAATGCACAACTCCCATAACTTAGGGTTCCACCCTTCGTGATTTCTGCAACTAATTGCGTTATAACAATACATATGACCATAAAGTCTTATTATCCACTTCTATTGTGCTTTTAACTAAGTCTATAATTTGAAAGTTCTAGATCTGAGTAGGCTCGAAAACAATTAAGTTGACTTTTATTAAGTTGTATTTATGTTGTCAATCGTTCGAGACTAATGATTAACTCTAAATTTGTTTGTCAATTTTTGATATTTTATTTATTTATTTAACATAAACTTAGTGAATTAATAAATAAAATAAAAAATGTAACAGTGATATTTTTATTTATACAAATACAACAATGTTAAAAGGGATTAGGCTTTCAAGGAGTGTAACCTATATCCAGCTCCAGCCCTCGTATTCGTAATCATTTGTTAACTCCGCAAATCTTTGTTACTGCGGGTAGTTGCAGTCTTTATAATTACTGCTCTAAAACAAACCCATAATAAACCCTGGCTTTCTCAACTCAACCACTGGACTGAGTCACTGAAGCGACTCAACTAACAACTAAATCAAAACAGAAATTACTATTGTATGACCTCCAAGATCTATTCATCCACTCTGGGCTGATCGTAATCACCGCCCAAACTCAGATCCGAAATGTCGATCGGCGACGCTTTTCTCCTCTTACTATTCGTCGCCACTTCTTCCATTTCAGTTGCTTCCGCCGATTCCATCTATGGCTGCGGCGGATTTGTCCAGGTAAATTCACATCTCAGAATCGAAACGCCGATTTCGTTCTCGAGAGAAGTGTTACTCTTTCTCCTCCGCGTCTGGGAGATTGGTTTTTAGGGATTCGGATTGAAAATTTTAATGCACGGATCTGTGTTTTCGAGTTATCTGTTTTTTTCACTCACGTCTTTTTCAGCTTAATTCGGTTGTTTATTTTATTGTTGCCGATTTGAGTAGGTTGGTAGTGATGTTTTTTGTTGCTACAGGCGAGTTCATCGTTGGTGAAGTCGAGGAAACAAACTGATGCAAAATTGGATTATTCACATGTCACGGTAAGAGAGTGTGTGTGTATGGAAACTTATTCAGTTGTCTGTTCTGCATTTGATTTCGAATTTGAACTCTATTAATCGTGCAGTAACTATAATAATGTTAAATTAGTCTGATATGTAGTCTTTAGGCCTGATTGGACTGACTTATTTAAGTTTATAGGCTGAAATAAGCACTCGTGACACTGTTTGGGATTCATAAACTATTTTAAGCTTATTTCTATAAGCTCTTCTGAGCTTAAAATATAGATTATACAAAATAGTTTGGCTTTATCTTTGTTGTTGAAATAACTTAAGCTGCAAATTTACAGTTCATCCAAACAGGGTCTTATTCAATATATTTTTGGTATCTTGCTGTTCCTACTGGGTGTAGGATGTAGTGCAAGTGTATTTATTGTTTATTAATACTAGTCTTCATTCTCAGCTCGTGCTGAATAGCATTTAATTGATTTTTCTATTTTAGGTTGAGCTTCAAACAGTGGATGGACTGGTAAAGGATAGAACACAATGTGCTCCAAATGGATACTATTTTATTCCAGTATATGACAAGGTAAAACTTGCATAGATAAGTGTACATATAAGCTTATTCTGGTCAACTAGGTGTAGATCTGTTATCCAGTGCTTCTCAATGCAATTATTTTCATTGCAGGGTTCCTTTGTTATTAAAGTTAATGGACCTGATGGGTGGTCATGGGATCCTGAAAAGGTTTGTTATTTCTCTGTCATTGTTGAAATTTTATTGTGGGGATTTATGTTTCTCCTTTTATGTCACATCTTTATGCAATTATTCCTAATCTTATGCATAGTTATTATTATTTTTTTGAATCTGGATATAGTCGGGAAATTATTCAAAGTATTGTTATGAGTTTGACACTCTTTGTCCTCCCCATATCCCTATAGGTTCCTGTGGCAGTTGACAATCAAGGTTGCAACGGGAATGAAGATATAAATTTTCGTTTCACAGGGTTGGTCATTAATTTGCTATATTATATTTTCTACTTTGTGTCCTACTGCATGTTATGCTTTCACATAGTCTGGATTTATAAAATTAATTACATGAATTTATATTTTGTAGGTTCTCTATATCTGGTAGAGTTGTGGGAGCTGCAGGCGGAGAAAGCTGTTCGGTTAAAAATGGAGGTCCTTCAAATGTAAAAGTTGAACTATTGTCTCCTTCTGGGGATCTTGTTTCATCAGTCTTGACTTCATCATCGGGGAGCTACTTGTTTACGAACGTAATTCCAGGTAAGGAAGTTTGTGTTTACTTTTGGAAACTCTTTTTATTCTGTGTAAGGAAACTCTTTTACTTGCACCATTTTGGAAATTATTACCAAATATAGCATAAGTAATTGTCCAAGATTCATGCATATAATATGAAATATCTGTGGCAAAATATAGGATGAAACTGTTTAAGTAATACAAAGGTTTACAGGTTGACAAAACTAATTCCACGTTTCAACATTTCAAATTATGATGTCACTGGAGGTGGAAAATATTAATTGGCTGAGAGGTAATTGTCTATAAAGGATTAAGAGACAAGTTATGATGTCACTGGAGGTGAAAAATATTAATCGACTGAGAGCTAGTCGTGTATCAAGGATTAATGGACATAAATGCAAGATGTGTCCTATTAATTATTATTATTACATGCAGTTTAATATTATTTTTAGATCCAATGAATTGGGATGGAAATTTAGCTAGGTAAAGGGCGACTGAAGAAATTTTTTCTTTGTTTGCAATAGATGATAGCTATTTTTTGATTACTGTAGTTGTGCCTCAAGGGTCAGTTTCGAGCCCATATTATTTTTTAATCTTGGTTCTAGACATGCTTGCCAAACATTTCCGAGAAATGGTATCACAATGCATATTTTCTTTTCTTGCAAATAATATATTCTTAATTAGAACTTGAGAGAAAAGGTAAATGAAAAGTTAGAGATTAGGTGACAAGCCTTGAAAACACACAGTTCCTCCTAAGAAGTAAAACAAGGTATACAAAACATAAGTTTAGCAAAGGACAAGCAAGTTATTATGTAGAGGTGAAAATTGGAAAGCGTACCATACTACAATGTCATGTTTTTAGTATCTCGGGTCTATCATACATGACATAGAGGCAGAAGAAGATGTCCGCCATAAAATCCATGTAGAATGGATGAAATGGAGGAATGGTTTGGGTGTGATATGCAATATGAGAATACCTCACAAGCTTGAAGGAAAGTTCCTACACTCCTGGAAGACCCACAATTTTGTATGGTAGTGAATGTTGAGCTGGAAAAAGCCAATAAGAAAATAAATTTAGTGTCATAGGATGAAAATGTTACAGTGGATGAGTGGTTACACAAAAATAATAATACTTAGAAATACAATCATTAGGGAGAAAATTGTGGTAGCCCTAGCCTTAATGTTAGAAAAGAGTAGACTCTAGAAGCACTAAGAATTAAGAGTAGACTTAGGTAGTTTTGGCATGTGTGGGGAGGACCTATAGAAGCACTAGAAATGAGAGTAGACTAGATGAGGATGGTCCAATTGTTAGAGGCGGAGGGAGATCAAGAGAAATTATCGGTCACTATTAAAAGAGGTTTAGATGTAATAGGTCTATCATTGGGTTGGACCCAATACATGATAGGATTTTAAGATGTTGACTA
Source organism: Lathyrus oleraceus (assembly GCF_024323335.1). Classification (NCBI taxonomy): domain Eukaryota; kingdom Viridiplantae; phylum Streptophyta; class Magnoliopsida; order Fabales; family Fabaceae; genus Lathyrus; species Lathyrus oleraceus. The sequence continues at coordinate 69,680,656 of NC_066581.1, read as the reverse complement.
ATCCATGTAACTGGTGCCACCTAATGGGAACAGGCTTGTTGTTGTCATCGACTTTGTTGCAATGAGTGATAGCCAATTGAGTTACATTGTCCATTACTTGGTAAATTCTTGTCTAGAATTATGGATTTTGTTGTGTAGTCAATATTATTTAGTTTTAAAATTCTTTCATTGTTGCCATTATTTTATTATTTGTGCTATTCTTCTTTCAAACTAATGAACAATACTGCCAATGTGCAGGAAAGTATGAGCTACGAGCTTCAAATCCTGATATCAAAGTCGAAGTTAAAGGTTCCACGCAGGTGTGAACTATTTTATTTAGCTCTTCTTCCTGTGTTTTGCCGTGTGTTGATATCCTTGTCTTTCCTATATCACTATTTAGTCCCAAATTCATTTAACGAGCTTGCATTTTGCGCTTCCATTTTGTTGATATGTTCTTTTTGCAGGTGGAATTGGGCTTTGGAAATGGGGTAATTGATGATATTTTCTTTGTCCCTGGCTATAGTATCAGCGGGTCTGTTGTTGCACAGGTAATCTTTATTGAAGGACTATAATATCAGATTATTTGTTGAATATTGCGTTATAATTTAATGAAGAGACCCACTTGTATATGTGACATGTAGAACAAAAAACAGATTCTTGTTTGCCTTGATTGCTTCATTTAACATTCTCTTAAGAGGGTGTCAAAGAATATTTTGGATCACAATAGCTTAAACTACCAACTAGCGTGACATGGTTTATTTTTAAATTGATAGACAATTGAATTGAATCATTTCTCTTGTAATTCTGCCTTTCATTTTTTCTCCTTTTTCCTTTTATAGGGAAACCCAATATTAGGAGTCCATATCTTCTTATATTCGAAGGATGTATCTGAGATAAAATGTTTGCAAGGTTCTGCTCATGGTCCACGACAAGAAGCAGCTCTATGTCATGCTGTAACAGATGCGGACGGAAAGTTCTCATTCAATTCAATACCTTGTGGTAATTTCATTTTTAGAAGATTATTCTCTCTTCCCCCCCTCTTAAAGCATAAAATGTGCCGTACCAGATGTTGAATTTCTGGAGCTTATGCATTGAAGAACAGAGAATAATCTCTCCTGTAGTTTTTTTTTGTCATCTTGCTTGTAGTTGGCACATTGGACAAGCAGCAATATGTATTTTTACATGTAAACCCAGTCTTCCAGATTCAAGGAACTTCATTTTCACATGCATACTGCAATTTCTCTCTCTTGGTTATGATCATACTTTTCACTTGTGTTGTTTGTGTGTACGCTGGCTTCACAGTTGATATTCATTTCCCCTTATTTCTCTTTTCTGTGAGTTGTGTTCTATCTTTCTGGTGTGCATGAGAATTGCTTATTTTGATTGCATGCCTCTGGAACCTATATGTTTGAATTTTGAGCTCATCCTTTTTGTAAATTTACAGGAAGTTATGAACTAGTTCCCTACTACAAGGGTGAAAATACAGTATTTGATGTTTCACCATCTAGTGTCCCAGTTAATGTTAAGCATCAACATGTAACAGTGCCTCAAAAATTTCAGGTACAATATATGCATAAATATGTGGTAGATACTAATTATCTTTATTGTTTTATTTTCCTTGGAATTCAATAAAAATGAGTTAATTCTATCATTGTGGTATTAAATAAATGTAAATATTTAGTTGTATTGTCACATATCTTAAAAGTCCGTTTTGGATAAATAGATAAAATAAAATTCTTTGCATCACTTTTCTCATAACTACTTATTAGTGAACATTCCTGCACTGCACCGGCTGTTTTGTGCAGTACAATTATACTTTAATCACATTAAATAGCTTTTTAAAAATAATTTAGAGAAATCTGGAACATTTTTTGGAAAAAAGATTTTGTATAGAATAATAAAATAATGCTTATCATTAACGTATTTTTAATTTTTGAAATACTATAACAACAAAAATAATATTTGAGCAATTTGTTTAAGCTCTCCAAAACCCCCCAAAACCCTCCTCCAATACAAATTTTGAGTTCCTCTAAATTAGGAGATTTTTGGTGTTATGAATAAAAACAAACTCTCCAAAATCCTCTGAACCAAAATCCTTCTATTCTTTTCACTCAATCCTTCTCTTTTTTGAAAGCCCTCCCCTCCCTTCCCCTCCAAACTCCCCAACAAAGCCCAAGGGTTTGTTAAATGAGTGCTAATGCACAACAATAGCACAACAAAAGCACAGCATCATAGAACAAGTATTTGAGTTATAAGTTACAACACAGTTCTTTGTTCTGTATATTGTTTGCAAGTGTATATTGTTTGCTAGTCAATACATGACACGGACAGAGAGTTGGGGGAGGAGAGAGAGATGAAAAAACTGGAAAGAGAATCATAGTTCTTGTGTAGGAAATGAAAATGAGTATTGCTGTCGTTGTAACAGTGTTGTGCTTGGGGACATTGTCCCATGGTCTTATAAGTAACAACATTTTTATAGTTTAGTCCTATACTACACTCCTAGATTTTTCCTGTGACATGTCCAATTTAATATTGCTGTGTTTTAGTAGTCTTGTCCTTGGGACTAATTGTCCCATGATCTCATAAGTAACAGCATTTTAGTGTTTAGTCCTGCACTTCATTTCTAGATTTGTTCTGTGAAATGGCCAATTTAATATAAAATTTGGAACGATTTTTTGGCCTTGTCAGTCCCTGATTTAAGAAAAATTGTTCAATTTCAGTTGTGTATCAGCATTTATTGAAAATTAGATGTGCATCTTTCCTCTAATTGAAAAGTGTAGATTTAAAAATAGTTTATCGTTGGACTTGATTTATCATTTATGACGAGACATGGGTGTTGTTTAAAGCTTGCAGCTGACCCCACTTAGTGGGAGAAGTCTTTAGCCGTTGCTTTTCCTCTGAAAAACATGTGAAAAAGAAAAGAGAAAAACCAAAATATATAAGAGTTGCAAATTAATATTGGAATTCTAATTCATCTAGATATCAATAAAGAATTAATATGTTGAAACATGTTATTAATAGTTATTGTATTTTTATTGTAATCTGTCTATTAATGTTGAAACATACATGCTGTTTAATAGTTATCATATTAATATCTATCAATGCTAACTGTTACAGGTAACTGGATTTTCTGTTGGAGGCCGTGTAGTTGATGGAAATGACATGGGAGTGGACGGTGTTATGGTCATAGTTGATGGTCATGAAAGGTCTATTACTGACAATCAAGGATATTACAAGCTTGACCAGGTATTGATGAGGAAATATGCTTCATTTAGCACATTCATAGAGAACCCTCAATTAACTTTCAGTGTAGGGGTTTTATTTATTTTTGTCTCCCCACTTTCCTTGTCTCAGTTAATTAGTTACTTCTGTCATTTGTGTTTTAAAACTCTGACTGGATTGGTCGATTTGATTGATGAACCAGCCGGTTAATTAATTGGTCTGTGCATCTTACTAAATCAGACTTGCATCCTAACTAATATGAACCTATCTAACTCGTCGGGTTACTGCGGTTTTGTAGCGAATTTGCTTGATCACTTGATTGTGAATGTTAACTTTGATCCTCAAGACATTAGATTCTAGTTAAAGTGTGAATTTACTGTCAACACAAGCTGTTTGAGACTATTGAGTTCACTCCCAGAAGCTGTCTTATAACACTCAATGTTAAATTTGGGTCACATGCTGCGTTGTGGGGCAATATGACTCGAGATTTAATTTACTATAAATTTATATTAATTAAATATTTTAATTTCATTAGAAATGGCAAAAAAATGTTGAATTCCTGTGTAGTGTTTTCATTTTCAGTTTAAACTAAAAATGTTTAGATACATCATTGTTATAAATTCATTTTTTTCTGCAGTTCCTTACCTTGTTGAGTAAGTTTCTAAATTTATTAATTTATTTTTTGCATTAAGAATTAGTGTTTGAATATATTAAAATATCTTAGACTATCTTTGATATTATATTAAGGTATTATAGTTTATCTCCTAGGATCAATTTATAATTTTGGAATATCTTAGATTATCTCATAGGATTAATTTCAGTATTACTTAGTAATTATCATGATTTATTATTCATCATTTTCTTATTTCTTTAGGATCAAGGAGTCTTGTATTGCTATAAATGGATTTTAATGTAGTCTTTTGTATCAAGTCAATATCAAGTTATTATTGATAACATTCAAAGTTCTCATTCTTGATCTCCTCCTTATATATAAAATTCATGACTTCAGGAAGTAACAGTCAATACTTTATAAAGACTTCAATCCATTTTAAAATATTAAATTAATTTAATCATATCATATACTAACAAAATGACCATCAGTTGTGTATATAACAGTTCAAAAGTGAATCACTCAATTTGTGACCCAATGACCCAATACCTTACTTGGTTATTGTTTGGACCAAATTTTGTAACATTACTATCTATTTAAGCATGTAAGATTATTTCTATGATGTTCCTGGATACGATTTAGGGCCTAGGCCTGTGTGAAAAATGTTTCACTCGTTTGTGTTGAATTTATTAGGTTACATCAACACACTATACCATAGAAGCCCGAAAAGAGCATTACAAATTCAAGAAGTTGGAGAATTATATGGTAAAATATATCATATTAATATGTTTTAACTTTTGCTTTGTTTCTTATGTTGATAAAAGCATTTAGATGGTTGTGAAAAGCTTGGAATTTAGGTTTTATACTCCTCTTATAATTTAATTTCAAACTTTGCTCCTTGCTTAGGTATTGCCAAATATGGCTTCAATAGAAGACATTGTTGCTGTTTCATATGATATTTGTGGTTTGGTTAGGATGGTTAGTAGCAGTCAGAAAGCAACGGTATGCCTGTCTCCTTCTTGTATTTATCTTAGTAATAGTTGCATATCAAAATCAAAGTTGACCTTTTGTTAATTGTATTAGGTGGCTTTGACTCATGGACCTGATAATGTGAAGCCACAAAAGAAACAAACTGATGGAAATGGAAATTTCTGCTTTGAGGTACTTAGCACAGGGCAATAAATCAATGATTTTTTTGTTTCATAGTGATTATTAGAGGATAATTAGCTCGGGCTTAAAGAGAAGAGGTGATGGATTAGATGTTAAATAACATATTCTAATACACAGGCTGGGAATTTTGCTTTTATTGTAGTTGGCACATTTAGGGAATAGCAGAACATTACTCACGATAATGTATTTTTTTATCTTGTGGTCACAAGCTTTAACAGTTAGATTATTAACATTAGAAATATACAATATATGATAATATTTTTATGCCTACTGAAAATAGATTTCTTTACGAAATCAAATTGGAAACCTAGGAAGCTGTAACCATGTCCACAAGCAAAAGCTCAATATATGATTATTAACATTAGAAGTCTACAATATATGATAATATTTTTATGCCTACTGAAAATAGATTTCTTTACGAATTCAAATTGGGAACCCAGAAAGCTGTAACCACGTCCACAAACAAAAGCTCAATATTTATGGTTGCAGCAGAGGTTAATAAATTTTGAAATCTTATAATATAGAGGTTTATTTGCACAATTAGAGGTTAAAAAGCAATCTGTTGCAAATTGATTCAGGTTAGGTAGTGCTGATTTTATATCAAATATTTTGATTGAAATGCAAGAGAATTTATTTTTCTTTCAACCTCTGCAGTTGAAATAAAAGTAACTTAATGTCCTACTTTCTTTAGTGATGTTTCTAAATTATGTTCCAAGTTTGACTGTTCCTATTAATATTGTATAACTTATTGGTTTACTGTGTAGGTTATTCCTGGTGAATATCGCTTATCAGCTATTGCTGCTACTCCTGATAATGCTGCTGGACTCATGTTTGCTCCATCTTATATTGATGTTGCGATCAAAAGTCCATTGTTGAATGTTGAATTTTCGCAGGTAAATTTTACATCCATTGTAACTATAAATGATACTCCCTCCGTCCCACAATGAGTGACTCAGTTGACCATTTCATAAAAGTGTAATAATAAAAGAGAGAAAATGATGTTTTTACCAAAGCACCCACTATCAAGTATTGGGAGTGATGAAAGTAGTAATGATTAAAGGGTAGAATTGAAAAAAAGAAATTAATTTGCATTGTAAATTGAAATAAGTCATTCATTTTGGGACACTTTTTTATACCAAATGAGTCACTCATTGTGGGATGGAGGGAGTAGTATATAATGTTTCTTGGTTATTTTGTCTATGTCCCTTTAGTCTGCTTTGCTACATGCATGCCAAACTCTGATGATAACTTATTTATGGTTGCATGACTTGTTGAACACTTAACCAATACTAATACATGACATTGTATAACTTTAATCTGTGTTTGGATAAAAAAGTTTCAGGATGGAGTGTAGTTTAGAGCATTTAAAATGATTTATGAAATAATACTTTGTACAAGACAGCAAGTAAAACGATTCAACAAAATTTGGCGCTTCCGTTTCAGTGATATGAAATTCAAATGATTAAAAAATAATGGTCTCTGCAGCTAGATCTTCTATTGTGTCAGTGAGGCCAGCTGCGGTGGTTGAGTGTGAAGTTATTGGTGGTGGCAGACTTGTTAACAACGAAGATAGTTGATGGATTTCCAAATTGAATTCCACCAATAATTATCCAAGCAGCGTTTAAAAAATGGGCATTGAACCGCTACAATATAGTTTTGTTGAATTTCAATTTCTTTAAAAATTAATTGTTTCGATCTGAATACAATCCAAGATTCTTTTGATTTGAATACAATCACTAACTTTTATTTTATTTTATTTATTTATAGATTTCTCATATTGTAAGATTTTTATTTGATTTTACTAAATATCTTATGCTTTCCCTTCATTTTCTTTGGCAATATTTTTGACCCCATTCCCCATTCAGACAGGATATAGGTCCTCTTTTTATTTTTCCATCAAAATTGTTTATTCTGATTGTTTGCTGCATGATTGTAGGCTCTGGTCAATGTCCGTGGTGCTGTGGTCTGCAAGGAAGAATGCGATCCATCTGTATCTGTGACTCTTGTGAGGCAGGTTGCTAAACATAATGAAGCTAGAAAGACAATTAGCTTGACCTCCGATAGTAGTGAATTTCTGTTTTCTGATGTTATTCCTGGAAAATACAGACTTGAGGTTTGCTTTCTTTTGCACATTCCCATTTTGTTTGTGGTTTGGCCAAGTAGAATTTGTTTAGTTTTATGTTTTAATGCCTAAATACTTTCCTCTCAAATATTTACTGTTTTTTGTTCAGTATTATTCGTTTTCTCGAATGTTCTAATTCATTTTAATTTTTTAAACTGTTTTATAATATTTCTTTTAGGTGAAACATAGTTCCTCTGAATCAGTGACCAAGGAAGATAATTGGTGCTGGGAGAAGAGCTTCGTGGATGTAAATATTGGAGCAGAGGACTTGGATGGAATTGTTTTTGTTCAAAAGGGCTACTGGGTCAATGTGATCTCCACTCACGATGTTAATGGTTACATAACTCAACCAGATGGGTCAACTGTAAATTTGAAGATTCAGGTATTGTTCAATAGTCTGTTTAAACACGTCAGGAAATTGCAACTTCATAAATTTTTTTGTTTTGTTTTTGTGTTACCTGCAGAAAGGTTCCCAGCATATATGTGTTGAATTTCCCGGCATACATGAATTTAATTTTATTGACTCATGTATCTTCTTTGGGAGCTCATCTGTGAAAATTGACACATCTAATCTATTGGTATGAAGGATTAAAGATATTGTGATCCTATTTTCAGTTTGTTCATATATATTTGCTTCTTTCTAGGATTTTGTTCATTTTTTATTTTCAATATACTTTTGTAGCCCATTCATCTAAAAGGAGAAAAGCATCTTATTAAAGGACAAATAAATGTGCATTCCGGCTTACATGATGCACTGCCTGAGAAAATAGTGGTTGATATTTATCGTGATAGAGCCAACGTTGCTGATAATGCCATGGCCATTCTCAAGTCCCACGGGAAAGATCAAATATCTATCTTTGAGTATTCTCTTTGGGCCAATCCAGGAGAAAAGCTTACCTTTGTTCCTCGGGACTCAAGGTACTATTTTCTAGAACAAATAATTGCAGTTGAATTTGTGTTTTGGTTACAATTACAAGGCTTCTGTGGAGAGAGATAGATTCAAGAGAGGAAAATTCACGCATGAGTAGTGACCATCTCATTACATGATTGCCAATTTATCCCAGGAACAGCCTGTAATAATTAAGTACAGTATGTATAGTGCATTTAAGTGATCTTATGCTAACTGTCCTAACTTTATGGCAACTATTTCAACTGCCTTGTACCATTTTGAATTTATATTTACAAGGCTTTTGTGGAGAGAGCTAGGATCAAGAAAGGAAAAATCAATTATTCCTAGTCACTATCCCTTTACATGATTGTCAATTTATTCCACCAGGATAGACTGTGTACATCCTGTAATAATTAACTACAGTATGTATATGGCATTTATACCGTCTCATGTTAATTGTTCTAATTCTACGTATAGGGCATTTGTACCATCTCATTCTAACTGTCCTAATTCCGTGCCAACTATTTTAAGTGCCTCATTTGTACCATTTTGAATTTTTAGTTACATACTCCGAATCGAATTTTTAGTTAAATAACATCTCAATAATGTATTTATGCTTGCAATTTTCCTTCAAGGTTGAGTTTAAATAGCATTTTTTTTGTCCCTATGTTGCTTATAGTTATGAGATATAGTGTATTGTTTATATACTGCACAGAGTTTTTGATCCTGGGTGGTTTCTATGGAACTATTTTCTAGTAATTAAACCACTCATCTCATTTTTCCTACCATTTTCCCTTCTTTGTAGCGTTGAAATGAAATTAATTCAAGCACTGCACTCTTCCCAGTTTTATACTGTTTACTTTTTTTATATTACAGGAATGGTGGAGATAAAAAGCTTTTATTTTATCCTAGAGAACAGCATGTAAGTATCAAAGGACTAGTTTGTTTAGTAATGCTTTTCTTGGACAATCGCTGAAGATTCATTTGCTAAACCCATTTCCTTAGGTATCAGTGACAGATGATAATTGTCAAGCATATATTCCTACATTTTCTTGTCGACTGGGTTTATATATTGAGGGAACAGTCTCGCCTCCTCTTTCTGGTGTTCATATCAGGATTTTCACTGCTGGAGACAGCAATGTCACTGGACTTAAAAATGGGGAACTAATACTTGAAACAACTACTGGTACTGATGGCTCCTTTGTGGCAGGGCCGCTGTATGATGATGTTGGTTATACTGTTCAGGCTTCAAAGGTAGTCTCTTTTTTAGGAAAAACTATTTGCAATTTCTCAACTTTATTTAAGCTTTGATACCTCTAATTCTCATCAAAATTTATAGTCAGTAATAGTTTCCAGTTTCACTCTCTAAAGCAGTTTAGCATGGCTGTGTTAGACTTCTAGTGATAGTTATGGGATGTTTTTATGGCAGTTATATTGTTTAATTTTAGGAATAGATAGAGAAAGGATAAGAGAAACTGAATATGGGATGGTTGTTGAGTGGTTTTGGGTGGGAGAGACCAAACTCTCCTAATTCTTGGAGGGAGACACCAAGACTCTCAAATTTCTTTGATAGGAATTGCTTTATATCTATTCTATCATTGTCTCTCTAAACTTTCTCAGATGTACTAGTGTGTTAATTCTGTATTAATAATATAAACTGCTGGTGTAGACAAATTCTATAGATGATTGTTCTATCATTTATGTTTTCTTTTCTTTAATTCATTCACCATAGGTAACGGTTTCTATCAGAGTGCTGCGTGCACACAGGCTGAGGACCAAAACATGGAAGTTTTGTCACTATATATGTTGAAAGTACAACATCAACTAGAAATATGGACTAGGTAGCGTGTATAAGGCTTAGGTAGTTCTCGCCTAACTAGTCAGTTTTATGGGGTTGAGTTAGACCCTTCACCTAAATTTTAAGATTGTATAATTGCCTTTCTTAGATATGTATGTTATTGGGTCAAGATCACTGTTATTGCACCCGAATTTGTTCATGCTCTATATTGTCAAATTCTAGATATGGTAGGGTGCGTTGATTGTTGAGAATCTCGCATTGACTAAAAGTATGGCCTAGGTAGTGTAGTGTTTATAAGACTTGAGCCTTCATCACCTTTCAAGGTAATTTTTTGGACTTGACTTAGGCCGTAAACTCAAATTCTAAGAATATATTTTTTTGTTGCTCAATTTTCTTTATATTAATACTCTCTCAAACTCTTCTGTGTTTTGAGCCTCCTACACTGTGTTGTCTTCTTTTACTAAAACTGATGTTCTCTACCTCTCTCATTTGGTGAACGATAAACGTAAGTGTTGAATGCAAAACACCATTTTTACTTTTTGTTCATTAATTTTTTATTCATATTTGCAGCCTGGCTATCATTTAAAACAAGTTGGGCCTCATTCCTTTAGTTGTCAGAAGCTTGGTCAGATTTCAGTACATATACATCACAAAGACAATGATAAAGAGCTCATTCCTTCAGTTCTGTTATCTTTGAGTGGTGATAATGGTTACCGAAACAACTCAGTATCTGGGACTGGAGGGGCATTCCTATTTGATAGTTTGTTTCCTGGAATGTTCTATTTGCGTCCTGTTTTGAAGGTACGATACTGGAAACTCTGGTGATGTTGCATTCTACTGCTTGTGTTTTTCCTTGATATGTATGAGTTTTCTATCAATCAGCTCTGGTTATTTTGCTGCTGTACCTGCATTCCACAATATACTTGAAACATTTTATGCTTTACAAGTTCATCTCTACCCCAACAAAGGGAGTAAGAGGTTACATGCTTAAGGAAACAAAATGTGACAGAAAATGACAACTTATAGCTTTTTGCTATCATGTGTAATTGTTTTTCCTGCTTATCCAGAATCTTGTTTCTTTTCAGTGAGGTAGGCTATCTTGTTATGCCTCTAATTATAAAATATTTTTCTGCTTGTGTGCCATACAGCATTGAAGCATAAGAGACTGCAAAGTTTGTAAATAAAGTATTATTGCCAGATTGTTAAAGCTGTGTTTGTTATTGTTAGCTGACTTGTTTATCATACATGGTCTTCTTTCCTAGGAATATGCTTTCTCACCTCCGGCACAGGCAATAGAGCTTGAAGCAGGGGAGTTTAGAGAAGTTGTTTTCCAGGCCACACGAGTAGCTTACAGGTATCACTGTTATTCACCCAGATTGTCCTTCCTACCATTTAAATTAAAGCAATCTTTGATAGGTTCCAGCATACTGTATTTCATGTATTTTTAGCTTTGTAGCATTTTTTTTTCAAGTATATTATGGTATATTATCTTGGCCGATTTAAAATCATTGAAACCAACTATATAACGTTTTCTGAAAGTGTGTTATGGTATATTATCTTGGCCGAGTTTAGAATCATTGAAACCAACTATATGACATTATCTGAATTTGTGTTATAACATTATCTGAAAGTTGCTGAATTTGTTTTTCCCTGTATCCAAAAAGATATATCTGAACTTAAGTTCAAACGATGTTATGGTTGTATCTTTTCTTGCTCTGCGTTTCTGGTCTCATTTGCTCTTTCTATATCAATGAGTTTTGTACAATTACTACATTCCTAGTTATTTTAACCAAGACTAATTGAGACCTTGCGGTGACTAATTTTGAGACATAAACGTAGACATCTTGTTTGAAAACAGTGTAGGAGGGGACACCACTGATGTAAATAGGAGGGTTCTGTAACCCTTGGGTAAAGGCTTTATATATAGTATGTGTGTTTGGATTGGTGGGTGGTTTGAGTGGAGTACAACTAAACACATATCATCTACTAGCAAATAAATATATTTTCAGTAGTAACTACTCACACACACGCGCGCGCATGAGCATCTCTCATTTGCAAGCCAGTCTCCACTTCAACTAATCAAATGATCCAGACAATTATGTGAAAGTTGAAATTAATCTATTTCATGTAGATTCAATTTGGTTTTGTGTTGGCTGTTGTGTATTACATACCTGAATTGCGAAGTAAATTCTATTTGAATTGTTGGTAGTTGACCTAAGGGTTGACTGAATTATTTCTATTGAAGTATGCAATATGCATGGATACAGGGGAGTACAATACTTACTATTTTGCACAATGTTTCCTCTGACATGTAGATGCATCCTATGACCTTGCTAGGCTATGTAAATAAGACTGCAAAATTTCCTTATTTTAGAGGCTATGAAACAATGCTGATGAAACAGTGACGGATGATATAAAACTCATACCCAGAGGAATCACTTACAATCTTTACCTATCCACCTAGGAACGGACATGTTTGCGTTATACTATTTTTTTACCAAGAAATTATATTTTACTGCTGTACAAGCTGTGACCTTTCCCCTGTCCGTTCTTTCTAACTTCATTCTCGAAAATGCTGAAGTAAATTTATTCTTGCAGTGCTATTGGCGTAGTCACTTTGTTATCTGGCCAACCCAAAGGAGGAGTTTCAGTTGAAGCCCGGTCAGTGTCAAAAGGCTATTTTGAGGAAACGGTAACAGATTCCTCTGGGTATTATCGTCTTAGAGGACTACTGCCTGACACTGTCTATGAAGTCAAAGTAGCTAAAAGGGATACTACGGGAAGTTCTAATATAGAACGTGCATCTCCAGATTCTATTTCTGTCAAGGTTAGTACTATGTTCCCATTTACTATCTCGTTCAGCTTTCCTGTCAATATGCTGATCCTGGAATTAACTTTTTGGTTGGAGTTCCCAGGTTGGAACTGAGGATATCAAGGGTTTGGATTTTATAGTTTTTGAGGAGCCAGAAATGACAATTGTAAGTTGTCACGTTGAAGGAAATGGTACGGATGAACTTCGTAAACATCTGATGGTAGAAATCAGGTCTGCTAGTGAGTCAACCAAGATAGAGTCAGTCTTTCCCCTGCCAATTTCTAACTTCTTCCAAGTGAAAGGCTTATCAAAGGGCAGACACCTTCTACAGCTTCGATCTGGTCTTCCATCAAGCTCACTTAGATTTGAATCTGATATAATTGAGGTTGACTTGGACAAAAATATTCAAATCCATGTGGGACCACTGAGATTCAGGATTGAAGATCAACTGAAGCAGGTGTTTTTCCTGTCTTTCTTTGTCCTTTCTATTTTTGCTTAATTGCATTTGGTTTTCAAGATTAACATATTAACCATTTTCGGTCACTCTAAAATTCATTTCGCACAAGATATTTTAAATCTTAATTTTTCTTCAATGCAGGAGTTGACTCCGGCACCAGTATTCCCCCTTATAGTTGGATTTCTAGTTGTTTCATTATTTATCAGCATCCCTAGGTAAGTTTGATATTCCTATTTCTGTTTACCTTAACTTCAACTAGTTTTGGTTCTATGGCAATGTGTCTTATATTGATCTTCTCCTCCTAATCCTTTGTGAAGATTGAATGATTTGTATCAAGCCACAATAGACATACCCGCGCCAGGAACCACAACGACTTCAAGAAAAGACGTGAGGAAGCCAATTTTGCGTAAGAAGACTTTCTAAGTAGCATCGCAACCACTGGAAGAATATGGTAGTATAACTGCTGCTCTTAGTTGGGATAGTTTGACATCATTCACGTTCTCTCATAGGTTCAGATGTTTTTCTTTATTAATTTGGAAGGGTAGTGTAATTAATAATTCTTACTCGATTCTTAGCAGCATTATTTTTTACTTTAGCTTTTTTGGCCGAGTAATAGCTAGCAAATAGAAGCCATATCTATTTATAGCCTGTAATTTTTGTTATTTATATTTTGCAATGAAGGTATTAAGCTTGAACATTTTGCCCCTCTTTGGTAGTGCTTAATTTGTTCATCATCGTACAATTAAAGAACTAGATTTTGTAACTTAATTGGCTTTTGAAGTTCTTACAATGGTGCCCTTGCTTTTTTGCATTTTCCCCATCCACTATTTGAATCAGATTTTAGTTTCTAGCGTATGCATTTGATTTCTTCTAACTTCTAACTATATATTATATCTCTCACATTTTTGTTGGGTGCGTGTATCTGTAACATTTGCAAAAAGAAATTGTGGACAAGTTTGTTCAACTTGATATTAATTTTGAACAAGCTAATTTTACTGCCCTTTGAGTAGGAACTAATATAGCTTGCAAATGTTTAGCACCACATAGTTATGCCATCATGTGCTTGTTATCCTTGCAGCAACTTGGCTTAAAACTCATGAGGATTTCTTAATGCATCATTTATGTTTCTTAACCATCAGGGGGAATTATTAAAATGCCTCCAGTTTTATTTTGAATGAACTTTGAAATATTTTGAAGATGTATCTCTGTAACAATTTAAAACATACAATACATCGCACTCATAAGTCATTACATGTGAATTGGATCAAAAATGTATATCTGTGAATATTTTGAAGATACAACCTTTTATAGTGGAGATTGCGTAGACAGACATTGACAAATGTATCTTCCTTAATGAGTCTGGTACATCAATGTCCTCCGTGCCTCTATTATGATCCATCAGGTCCATCAGGAAAGATACTTTTGTCAATGCCTGCTTGCGCAATCTCCACAATGTGACGACATTTAGGCAAGATATCCTTAGCATGATCTAATTGTGTCTGCTCATCCTCTAGTATATTTGGATGAATTGGTCTAGGTGGGTCTCCCGGAGCAGCATGCACCATGTACGGATGTGTCACCCTGAAGAACCATCTAATATACCCTTTGATGTAGCTCCAGTCGCTCAGGCTATCATACTCTGTGCCTCCCCTGATATCAAATGACTCTTAAAATATGCAAATATGTCATCTATCTGTCAATGTGTCAAAGTAGGAGGAGATGTTACGACATGGTGTCTAGGAATGGTGTGCATGTAGCCAAACAGCCGCATGACGTGCTCAGGAAGATAAGGAGCAGTGAGACGCGATCCGTAGGCCAACCATCCAGAGTATAACACTATCTCGTGAAATGGCCGCGTTTGACGGTGATCAACGTATCTATTGAAGTGCATGTCCGCAGTAACCAAACAATCAAGATACATTATGAAAGGCTTAGTCATCTGGTTTTCTCAGAGTAGGGAAAAAACAGTAGCACACGAAATATCCTCAATGTAAGTCTCAACACCCGCCTAATCGGAGATGCGCGAGAAGTGTTAGAGTATCCAAGCCTGAAATGAAAAGTTTGACTCACTCGAATTATCAGTAATGGCTTTGCGAAAATGAAAATGACATAGAAATATTAAAAGACCAATAATTATTATCGTAAATAGTGTCACATTGCATGTGGCATGCTTCGTCTTCCACATACAACCCTCTCTCAACTTACAGGTAGACCAAACAAGCGTCCCCCAGTTGTACTTGTGGATCCGCTCGAAATATAGGAAGTACCGTAGGTAGATGACATCTATATAAGTGATACTCTTGTCACAAAAATGGAAGTGCCAATAAAATATAGCAGGTATGCTCTCATAGTATGCGCTATGTGGAGTGCCACCTACTCATCATCACCTGAATCCTATTTTCTCTAAGGATCTCAGTTTCATATATCTTCTTCAGGTATTCAAACCTAGCATGAGCACCCCTGGTCCTATCTAACTCGTCCTTCGCCTCATCTGGGTCAATCCCTAAATAGTTTACCATCATCTAATGTGCCTTGTTCTTGGTAATCCTCCCATGATCTAGGAGTGCCATCTCTCCACGAATGCATTAAGCATCCCGTGGTTGACCGTACTATAAATGGTCATGCACAAGTCCTTTAGCCCAGATAAAGACAAAACTGCCTGAAACCAATCCTCATTCGGCTGAGGCAAGCGAGTAATCTTCTGCCCGTGGTTAATAAACTTATCCAGATCACGCTCCTGAAAAAAAATCAATCTCAGAAACTTGTCACTTAAAATTAACGTAAATAAAAAAAAAGGATTCCAACTAATGCTACCTCTTCTTTCCAGATATATCTGGAAGTATGGTCTGGGTACAGAGGCAGTAATGACAAATCAACAGGGCCTCCTCGAAATGCCTTTGGCTTAGCATCCACAGCAGCCTCACCATCTAGAGGTGGCATTGGATCAATAAGCATCCCGTGGTTTACCGTACTATAACTGGTCATGCACAAGTCCTTCAGGTCAGATAAGGATAAAACTGCCTGAAATCAATCCTCGTTCGGCTGAGACAAGCCAGTAATCTTTTGCCTGTGATTTATAAACTTCTATGGATCACGCTCCTGAAAAAAAACAAATGTCAGAAATTTGTCACTTAAAATTAACGTAAATAAAAAATAATGAATCCAACTAATGCTACCTCCCCGTCCCAAATATGTTTGGAAGTATGGTTTGGGTACAAAGGCAGTAATGAAAAATCAAAAAAGCCTCTTCCAAATGCCTCTGGCTCAACATCCGTAGCAACCTCACCCTCCAGAGGTGGCACTAGATCAGTAGCATCAGCAGTAGGGGGTGACACAAACTTAGAAGCATCTACAATAGGAGGTGACACTGGTGAATCCTCTACCTCAGACGCTTGAATAGGGAAAACCTAACGCATGCGGGAGGATGGATGAAGTGATGCGTCAGATGGTGAATCTCATCTCCTAGGAAAAGAAGAAAATGAAGTGAAATAAGGAGAAGCACGAGCTTCAGAAGTAGAAGGCTCTGCATGACTAAAGGGACTAGGAGCCTCCGGAGCCTGCCGACTCTTCTCGTGCCACAATGATGTGTACTGAACAAACCCTCCTGTGCCTCAGTCTATTGTGACTATAAGCCATTATACTTGTAAGTTCAAGTAAAGCAGGAAACTAGTGCAGACAAACAACGCCACAAGGAAGAAAATAAAAAAAAAATATTGAGAAACTTCCGGAGATGCATCTCCGGAATCTGGGAAACTAAAACGCTGAAATTTTTTGGAGATGCATCTTTGGAATTTCTACAACTCAGAAGCTGCATCAATGTCATCAATTTACCCCATGCAATCCCAAAAAACATGTTTTGATAATCCTTTTCAGCCAACAGACGTCTAATACACTATGTCTAAACTATCTTAAATGCTACTTCTCCTCATTTCTAACCTTAATCATCGATTTCTACTCATTTACACAAAAACTAAAACATTTACCAAAAACTCAAAAAAATTATAAGAGATTGATGTTATGGTGTTGTTTCTGATGTGAGAATTGTTGATTGAAGTTCCCTTGAGCCTTGTTGATTGAGTTTTGACTTGGTGTAGAGAAAAAAAGTTGAGAGAGTTTGATGTTGAGTTTGAATAAAATGAGAAATGAGGTAAGAGAAGGTTCTGTCACGATTTAACTTTCAAAATATTTCGTAGATGCATCTCCAGAATATTTTAACATTAACCGAGGTTTTGGTGCATCCGGAGATGCATCTCCAGAATCTGGAGGCATTTATGTATTTTTGCATGGTGGCAAAAAAACTTATGGGGTGCATTAAGAAATCCTCAAATCATTCCAATGTCCTTATAGATACCAATTTTATACTGCATATCTATTACAAAGACAAAAAGGAGAAATGAAAAATGAAAGTGCAATAAAACTTAGTGAGTGGAAGAAAGGGAAAGAAAACATGAGCCCTACCCGATTCCAAATTTGAAGATTGTTATGATTGTGGACATGCATCATTAACTAACTTATATTACATTTTAAATGTAAACAATGCGTTAAATGCCCCTATATTAATAATTTTTTATTTTATCATTAAAAAATTTATCATTGATAATGGTGTTTCTGTTTAGTTTGATCCCTTTGATTTTTCTATAGAAGAATTTCAGACAAGAATATGCCTTTAATGAGATATGACAATTTTGGTGGCCTCTACCCAATACAAGACCTCACATTACAACCCTGATACCATTTACCTATGTCGCATGAGAGTTTCTTAATGCACTCTATACATTTCTTACACACCACACGAAAATTCTAAAATGCCGGCCAGTTTCCAGAGATGCATCTCCGGACCCACCCCAACACACACCCCATACAATTCATAATGAGTGACACTCTACACACCTCTGTCTCTTCACTTTCATGGGCATGGTCTTCAGTGCTCCTGGCACGGGCCGTGTCAGCTGACACGGACGACCGTGTCAGACTTCTGCCAAGGTGCAATTTCCTCATGTCTTCAGTACTCTTGACACGGGCCATGTCAGCTGACATGAGCGGCCGTGTCAGGCTTCTGCCAGGTGCAATTTCCCCATGTCTTCAGTGCTCTTGACAAGGGCGACCATATCAGGTTGCTGTTATGCTCAATTTTCCAGCCTTTTTCTATGGTACTTCCTTCCGGTACGACTTCCGTATTTATGTGAGTACCTTCGCCCTTTTTATGCAAGGCACTGTACAAACCTAAAATAACAAACAAAAACAAACAAAAATTAGAAATAAAAATGTGTGGGTTTCCTCCCACGAAGCGCTTCGTTTAACGTTGCATGGCTCGATGGTTTACCGATCAGTCACCATTTGCATTAAGTTTTCGTTACTGATCCGACAAGAAACCGAGGCTTTTGAAACACTGTGCAAACATTTTTAATACTTTTCGAGTCAATTTTACTTCCGGTATTATATTTAAGCATTTCCATTCATTGTTATATTTTAATTCTATTTTCGTGATTTTATGCGTGGGATAATTGTGTTTTTGTCCGATAGGTCCATGTAGAAGAACCAGGGAACTCAGAACGAGACAATGCGAGATTTCGACAAGCAAAGGAGCAGAAAACCCCGGTACAGGAGGCCTGACACGGCCACCCGTGTCACCTGACACGGGCCGTGTTAGGCAAAGGAGGACGTGGTGTAGAAGACAGTGGCTTGACACGGGCCGTGTCAGGCATCATCCTCAACCGTGTCAGCCATGCCAGGGGCGTGCCAGCTGGGATAGTAGGTTGACACGACCACCCATGTTAGCTGACACGGGCCGTGTCAGCCCAAGCCTAAAAATTCCCCTTTTCTCGGGTTTTTGTTCGTCGGGCTTTTTCAGAGATATTTTTGGACATGTCCAACTGCTGCTTGGAATTTTCACTATAAAAGAGGACCTTTTGCCTAAGGAAAAATCATCTTGGAATACGGCAAAATATATTATTGTGAAGCAATCAAGTATTATAGAGAGCAAGGCATTCAGAGAGCTGAAGGTTTTCATGAGCGGGAGCGATTGAAGATCGAAGTCATCCAATTACTTGTAATGTGTAATTTTCATCTTGCAATTGTTTTAAGCAGTATGAGTAGCTAAACCCCCCAATGCTAGGGGGGTGTCCTTGATTTAGAATTGTAACGAATTTGAGTTTACATTTGCATTTATAATATTATTTTTACGGTAACCTTTTGATGTGTTTATTGCTTTCTCTTTCGGACCAATCAAGATTGATTTGTGGTTATTAATTAGGATGGACCGCCACTGATAAGGTTTTCATAAGGTTACTCTATAGTAGATATCGCCTAGGACTAGGGATACCCTATATGAACCAGAGTATTCTTGATATTATAAAGCTTAACTTCACCTTAATTGGCTATGGACATTGGAATTAAGGTAGATTGATTAAAGATTTTCTCACCAAGGACTTGAGAGAAAATACCCTTAAGAACTGGTAGTAATTGATATTTGTTGATGCAATAGTGACTCAGAGTTTGTACAGGGATAAATAACACACCTTCCCTGGCATTGTTCCTTTTTCCATGTAAACCTTTATTTTCATCCTTATTTATTTTTACCTTTATTCTTATATTTTCACACCTAAAAACCAAATTAATACTTTTTGTTTAATTGAATGATAGTTTAAACTCGATATTGACTTGCAGTCCTTGAGATCGACATTCGGGGAATTTCCCCATTATTACTATAAAAGGCAAAATAGTACACTTGCTATTTTCCCGATCAAGTTTTTGGCGCCGTTGCCGGGGACTGCCAAAATATAGAGTTTAATTTTAAATTCAATTAAAATTTTGTTGCTCTGCAATAAAATTATTTTTCTGGCATTTATAATTTACTAATTTGTGTATGCGAGGAGAACCCTCAGCTGAATTTCTTTGACGCAGAAATCAAAGAGTGGATTCCAAAGAAGAAAATACCTCTGATCACTCAGAAGTCAAAGAACCAATGGATGAAGTTCCTCCAATTCCACCTCCTCCACCTCTGGAAAGACTCCTAGGTGACTATGGAGGTGCAAACGTACCGGGTGGTCGATTGATCATTGTCAACCAACCGGTGAATGTGACGAATTTTCAACTACATCCTAGCATAATCAATCAATTGGAAATAAAACCTTTCACTGGAAAGGTTGACGAAGATGCCAACAAACACCTGCAAAGATTTCTGACCATGAGCTCCACGCTGAAAATTGATGGTCATACTGATGAAGCAAAAAACTTAAGAATGTTCCCATTCACTTTAGCTGAATATGCGGAATAATGGTTATATTCTCTTCTTGCCAGTAGTATGACATCATGGGAAGAGATGGAAACTGCATTCTTAAATGAGTACTTTCCAGCATCAGTATTCCTGAGAAAAAGGTATGAAATTCTTAATTTTAAACAGAAGGATGGTGAATCATTGGGAGACGCCTATAAAAGATTCAAAAGGGTCTTAGTAGCGTGTCCAACTCACAATATGGATCAGACCGAACAAATGCAGATGTTCGTTAATGGGCTGAAAATAAAAACAAAACAGTTTATTGATACAGCAGCTGGTGGCTCAACAAATTTATCAACAGCCACTGGTATTAAGAGGATTATTGAAGCAATAGCTGCCAATGAGCATCTAGAATTATACGACAGGTGCACTAGTCAGCCAGAGGGGGTGATTGATCTAAAATTAGAAACAAATAAAATTTGTTTGGAAGACACAGTTGCTGCCGAAGTAGACAAGAAGTTGAAAGCTATGAGTATAGGTACTCAACAATAGCGCAGGTCCATCCAGCGTAGGCTAGCACTTGTGAAATCTGTAATGGACCTCATCACACGGTCTATTGCTTTGCTACTCCACAACAAATTGAAGAGATCAAATTTTTGAAGCAGAATAATCCCTACTCTAACACTTACAAGCCAGGTTGGAAGAATCATCCAAATTTCTCCTAGAAAGATCAGAGAGGGAATGTTCCGCAACAAGGTACAAGGCAATATCAGACTTAGTATCAACAACATCAGCAACAACAGGCACCTAAAAAGGCTGAATGGGAAATCACCATTAAAAAATTGGCAGCCAACAACATGCACTTTCAAGAAGAAACCAGGACTAATCAGAAAAACACCATGACCTCCATTAAAAATCTCGAAGTCCAAATGGGTCAGATAGCAAAACAGTTAGCTTCAAATTCTCAAGCCCCGGGCACCCTACCTAGTGGTACGATAACAAATCCGCAGGAACATAACACTATTAATGCTATCGTAACCCAAAGTGGAAAGTCAACGGAGGAAAACAGTGCTGAAAAAGATGGATTGTTAGAAGTGGATTTAGAAATCAAGGAAACCAAGGACCAAGATGAAGAAGTGATACTACCACCAGTCAAGGAGCAAGAGAAGGTTTCAAAACCAGTCATCAAACTCCCTTACCCTCCAAGACAAAAAAAGAAAGATCAACATGAGAATTTTTTTGAGAGGTTCCTGGAAATGTTCAAAAAACTTGAAATAAACATTCCTTTTTCTGAGGCATTAGAGCAAATGCCAATATATGCCAAGTTCATGAAATACATCATCTCCAAGAAGCGTTCCACTGATGTAAACCCAATCATCCTAACTGAAACATGCAGTGCCATTCTCCAAGGCATGAAAATCCCAGTGAAAAAGAAAGACAGGGGATCGGTTACTATTCCATGCACTATTGGTGATAGAAAATTCAAGAAGGCTCTGATTGACTTAGGAGCAAGTGTAAACTTGATGCCACTGTCCATCTGTAAAAAATTAGGCATCAACACTTTTCAAGATACTCGAATGACACTTCAGTTTGCGGATCACTCTGTGAGGCGACCCTATGGGATTGTGGAAGATGTTCTTGTAAAAATTGACAAGTTTGTTTTCCCAGTTGACTTCGTCATTTTGGAAATGCCTGAAGATGAGGAAATTCCTCTCATATTAGGCAGACCTTTCTTAGAAACAGGACGATGTATGCTAGACATCAAGGAAGGAACTATGACCCTCAAAGTCTATGATGAAGAGTTAAAAATAGATGTGAGGAACACAATGCAATACAAAGATGATATTGGCACAAGCCACACTATAGAGATAATAGATCAAGTAATTGCTCAAGAAAATGAAAGGCATATACCCCAGTCACCATTAGAACGGGTCTTAAGTCTATCAGTTTTTGAACGTGATGAATATGAAGGAGAGTCTGAGGTGCTCGCTATGCTGGAAAAACAACCTGAATGGATTAGATCTAGACCACACCGGTGGGAAGATTTAAGACCACCACCACCATCAGATGTCACTGAAAAACCAAAAACAGGTGTAAATCTG
This sequence comes from Lathyrus oleraceus, assembly GCF_024323335.1. Lineage (NCBI taxonomy): Eukaryota > Viridiplantae > Streptophyta > Magnoliopsida > Fabales > Fabaceae > Lathyrus > Lathyrus oleraceus. Next base: position 69,658,279 of record NC_066581.1, on the reverse strand, counting down.
AAGCAGTTACCAACAAATTTGAAGTATGTATTTCTGGACACTGAAAAGAAATGCTAAGCTATTATCAATGCCAGTCTACAAAGTGTCCAAGAAGCAGAACTCATTCAAGTGCTAAAAAAATACAAAGGCGCGATCGGATGGGCAATTGAGGATTTAAAAGGTATAAGTCCGACCGTTTGCTTGCACAAAATCTTAATGGAAGATGATCACAAACCAATGGTGCAACCACAATGAAGACTTAACCCAACCATGAAAGAAGTGGTACGCAAAGAAGTTGTAAAACTGTTGGATGCAGGCTTAATTTATCCTATTTCCGATAGTTCTTGGGTAAGTCCAGTCCATGTGGTACCAAAAAAAGGGGGCACTATGGTGATAAAAAATGAGAAGAATGAGTTAATTCCAACCCGAACTGTTACAGGTTAGAGGGTGTTCATAGATTATAGAAGACTAAACGTGGCAACATGAAAGGACCACTTCCCGTTACCATTCATTGATCAAATGCTGGAAAGGTTAGACGTACACGATTACTATTGTTTCCTAGATGGGTATTCGGGGTACAACCAGATTGCGGTTGCCCCTGAGGATCAAGAGAAGACTGCATTCACATGCCCTTATGGCATTTTCGCTTATAAAAGAATGCCATTTGGGTTATGCAACGCACCATCCACTTTTCAAAGGTGTATGACATCAATTTTTGCTGACATGCTCGAGAAGCATATGGAAGTATTTATGGATGACTTTTCCATATTCGGTTCTTCATTTGATAATTTTTTGACTAACTTGTCACTTGTGTTAGAAAGACGCCAACAAACAAATTTGATCCTGAACTGGGAAAAGTGTCACTTCATGGTACGTGAATGAATAGTCTTGGGACACAAGATCTCCAACCAAGGTATCGAAGTGGACATAGAAAAAGTGGAGGTAATAGCTAATTTACCACCTCCAGTAAATGAAAAAGGCATATGGAGCTTCTTGGGACATGCAGGGTTCTACTGCAGGTTCATAAGAGATTTCTTCGAGATTGCAAAGCTACTAACTAGTCTATTGGTGAAGGATACACCATTCCTGTTTGACAAGGAGTGCAGGAAAGCCTTCGAGACTTTAAAGAAGGAACTTGTGTCAGCGTCCATAGTTATTGCTCCTGATTGGTCTCTCCCTTTTGAGATAATGTGCGATTCTATTGATAATGCAGTAGGGGCAGTACTAGGGCAACGCAAGGAGAAGCTCTTGCATGTGATCTATTATGCAAGCCACGTATTGAACCTGCTCAAATGAACTATGCAGCCACCGAAAAGGAACTCCTGGCGGTTGTGTACGCGCTTGATAAGTTCAAATCCTATTTGTTGGGATAAAAGGTAATTATGTATACTGACCATGCTGCTTTAAAATATCTTTTTGCCAAACAGGAATCAAAGCCAAGGCTGTTGCGATGGATCCTACTACTATAAGAGTTCGACCTGGAAATCAGAGACAAAAAAGGTAGTGAAAACACTATTGCTGATCACTTGTCTCAGATGACTCCGATTCAAGAAACAGAAGAAACACACCCCATCAGAGATGAGTTCACCGACGAACGTATCCTAGCCGTTACACATATCCCATGGTTCGCCGACTACACGAACTTTGTGGTAGGTGGACTAATACCTGATGACTTTGACTCTAACAGAAGAAAAAAGTTTTTGCATGATTGTAGGTTTTATGTGTGGGACAATCCATTCCTTTACAAAAAGGGATTAGATGGCTTAGTAAGGAGATGTGTTCCGGAGGAAGAGCAAATGGACATCCTAAAAGCCTGTCACAACTCAGAATATGGAGGACATTTTAGCGGAGATAGAACCGCAACAAAAGTCCTCCAGTCGAGACTGTACTGGCCTACGCTGTTCAAAGATGCCCAAGAGATGGTAAAAGAGTGCAACAAATGTCAGAGAACAAGAAACATATCCAAGAGGAATCAGATGCCTCAGAATGCCATGTTAGAGGTAGAACTGTTCGATGTGTGGGGAATAGATTTTATGGGACCCTTCGCACCGTTCTTTGGAAAGCAATATATTCTGGTCACGGTTGACTATGTGTCAAAATGGGTGGAAGCAGTAGCACTGCCCACGAATGAAGCGAAAGTGGTAATAAATTTCCTCAAGAATTGTATCTTTACACGGTTTGGGGTACCAAGAGCACTGATTAGTGACGAAGGTACCCACTTCCTCAACAAGCTGATGGAGAACCTGCTACGGAAATACAATGTCAAACATAGAATCGCCACACCGTACCACCCCCAGACTAGTGGATAGGTTGAGGTATCAAATCGCCAGATCAAGCAAATCCTAGAAAAGACCGTTAGCGCCTCACAAAAAGATTGGTTAATCAAGCTAGATGATGCATTCTGGGCATAACAACGTTCAAGACCCCAATAAGTATGCCCCCGTATCAACTGGTCTATGCAAAAGCTTGTTATCTGCCGCTCGAACTAGAGCATAAAGCATTCTGGGCTACCAAATTTCTCAACTCTAATCTGTCCAAAGCGGGTAAATCTCAGATTCTTCAATTACAAGAGCTGGAAGAATTTAGAAATCGAGCATATGAGAATGCCAAGATATACAAAGAGCAAACCAAAACATGGCATGACAGGTGCATTCAGAAGAAAGAACTTCAGGAAGGACAACTGGTCTTATTATTTAATTCAAGGTTGAAGCTATTCCCAAGGAAACTAAGGTCAAGATGGTCGGGACCCTTTGTGATACAAAAAGTATTTTTGCATGGAGCCGTTGAACTAAGAAATCCCGCAAACGGAGACACATTCAAGGTGAATGGGCAGAGAGTCAAATCGTACCTACAAGACCAGGAGGGTGGTCTAATAGACAAAATCCGTCTCACCTAAACAGACGGAGAACCGTCGAGCCATGCGACGTTAAACGAAGCGCTTCGTGGGAGGTAACCCACACATTTTAAATTTAACCAGTTATGTGTGTTTGTAGGTTTACACATGAGCTCTACAAGGAGAGAACATTACGTCAACAAATGTCTAAGTCATGAAAAAGGATAATCAACGTGGCCAGAGGTACCAGAGGTTGAACAGGAGAAAACACCAAAAAATGGCCAAAAGGGCAGCCTGACACGGCCACCAGTGTCAGCTAACACGGGCCGTGTCAGGAGGGTGCAAATTCAGGCCAACAAGTGAAATAATAGTGGCCTGACATGGCCACCCGTGTCAGCTGACACGGCCACCCGTGTCAGGAACACTGAAAGAGAAAGGGAATTTTTGTTATCAACAGTAGCCTGACACGGGCGCCCGTGTCAGCTGACACGGCCCGTGTCAGAAGCACTGAAGGTAACACCCAAAACATAGTGTTGGACAGTAGCCTGACACGGCCATCCGTGTCAGCTGACACGGCTGTGTTAGATAGGTGAAAATTTTGATTTTTTTTTGGAAATCCGAATTTTTCAGTGGGACCCACCCATTTAATCCCACTTAACCACATTTTTCCCCATTTACCTTATCATTATCAAATTTTTATTACACTCTTATCATTTTCTCTCATCATTCTCACTCTCCTTCTCTGTAAACCTCAAAAACTTCATTAAACCTCACAAACCCCATTACCTAAAAGCTCCATAACCATTACTTCCACTCTCCTATTGCCAAAACACCATTCACAAATATTACTCCACTCGGCGTCCCTATTCTAACCACGGTTTCGGAATTTCCTAACTCCATATTTCAAATAATTTCTATTTTTGCAGGTCCAAAATGCTCCCGAGGAGAATTCTCACCAAAAAACAACAACTTGCGGAGATGGCAAAGTCACGAAAACGACCAAGCCGGAATCCAAATCCACATAACATCATGTTTGACAATCCGGAACAAGAAAAAAGGTATCAAATCCACCGGAAGCAAAAGCTCACGCCGACAAGGTACATGTGTGAGCATACTCTGAACGCACTGGGGTTCAAAATGGAGGTATACCAGATGTTCCACGTTTTAGGAATGCTAGATTTCATGAGCCTGGAAGCACCGACATACGAGCGCATCACACTCGAATTCCTCAGCACTTTGAAATTCCAACTCGAAAAGAGGTGGATAGACACGACCATGTATTATTTCGGCACTTTGCGTTTCCGCTTGTTTAATAATTATCATGAATTGTCGGTTGAGGAATTGGGAGGGATACTCCGACTCCCTCTGTACAGACCAGGAGTGGTCCCAGATGGGTTCTCACCTAAGGATTTTTGGATTGCCATTACCGGGAGGACATATTACACCTCCAAAGGTGCTAAGGCCTTCGGCATCCAGAATCCATATTTCCGGTATACTCAAAAGGGTTTGGCCTACACCCTGTTTGGAAGAGGCGATATCACCGGGGTAGCTACTCAGAGAGAGTTATTTTTTATGTACTCTATGGCACAAAACAAAGCCATCAATGTAGCTGCCTTTGCAGCGGATTATCTGGGCAGAGTTGGCCGAGTCGACTCCGGAGGCATCTCCGTGGGTGGCATGATCACCAAAATCGCTGAGCATTTCGGGTATCAAGCTGTGTTACTCGAAGACACGTCAATTGCAGGTAAGACCAAAATTGACATGTCCGCTCTAATTCAACAAGGTATGATTGCTGTTGCCCCTACTTACTATTCTGTGCTTATCCATAAGAGGTTTATTATAGATCTGCCAGATCCAGACAGAGTTGCTATTACTGACTGTGCCAACTGGTTGTATGTGAGCGCTGACTCCGACGCAGAGGAAGGCCACGACATTGACCATTTTACTGCATGTGATCAATTTGTAGATGACCAGGTGGATGCCACAGAGGCAGAAGAAGAGGAACCTCAAGCACCTCATGAGCAATTTGTACCACCACATCAGGAACCTACCCAGCAGGAGGCAAGTTCATCTTCCTGGTCCACTGACCAATGAACCTGGGTACAAACCGAAACAAGTGACTTAAGGACGGAACAACAACAGCAAGGCATTGAGCAAGCCCGACAGGGGGCAATGTTGGACGAGATGAGCAGCATGATGCGACAGTTGATGCTGCATTTTCCACAACCACCTCCTCAGTAGGGTAATGTGAGTGTCCTCCTTCGCTCTTGTTCGCAAACATTGAGGCCAATGTTTAGTTCAAGTGTGGGGGAGATTTTATGTCTTTTATTGTTATTTTCAGTATTTCGTTATTTTATCTCAGTATTGTGTTATTTTACTTTTGTGCATTCTAGATTTGGTTTTTCTGTTTGAAGGTACATTATACTGCGAGTGTTTCAAGTCTGTGGTGATATGTTGGAAATAGTAATGATCACAATTGGGAGTGGATGAAAGGATCACGCCATTTACCATTGCTTTTTGTGAAAGATCTCCCCAAGAAGTTGACATTGCTGAAAGTAAGATCAGACGCAACATATACAACTTAACCAACATAAGTGTCCTGTATATTCTGAAGTAAGGAAGAAATCGCACCAGGCTAAAGAGTACTGTGGATACTGTCAAAGCTTAACCAAACAGGGTGAGTCATAAAAAGCCAAACACATTAATCATCATGAGCGATATTCAGGTTTGTCTTTATCACTCTAAATTTGCGTAGATTCTCTGGGACTGTCACTGCATGATTACACACACTGAGGTACTTGGTTTGAAATTAACCCCAAGCCTTTCTAGCCATCCTAAATAATTATATCCCTTGTTAACCCCATTTGAGCCTGTATCCATTTGTTTGTTTACACCCCATAAAATGTACCCCTCGGCCAAAACACATCCTTACCCTGTGCAGAGTCATGTTAATACATTTAAAACTGTGTTGAAAAGCTAAGTTTGGGGTAAAAACCCCAAAAGATCCCAAAGCCCAAGAAAGTGAAAAACAAAAAAAGAAAAAAAAGTGAAATATGAAATCATCGAGAGAAAAGAAAAAAGAAAAAAGAAAAAAAAAGTATAACTCGAAGATTCAAAAGAAGCACGAAAAAGGGCACTCGGTGGAAAAATAGAAAAAAAGAGAAATCCGAGCAAAAGAAACCAACACAGTAGGTAACATCGACTTTAAACCAAAAGCCACTTGTTTCTCGTTTTGTTTTAATATCCACACCCTAACCCAAGCCAAGTTACAACCCGAAAGACCTCAAAAGTGTGGGTATTGTGCGTACATGATATGAAAAGAGAGACTGTTCAAACTTGCGAGTTGATATTGCATATTCTGAATTATGAGTGAAAACACTTAACCCCAAGAGAATTGGTGAGAATGTGATATAAGCGGACATGTGAAACGGTGCTTTGAAGTGGAAGTGAGATTGAAAACTTACAAGGAAAAAGCAGGACTTATGGAAGGAAGAGGAAAGACGTTAGCGAATGATCTCAGAAGTGTTAGGAAACATAAAGAATCCGGAGGAGTGACACACAGTGTTATTTGAAACATTACTTGCGGACAAGCAATGAGCTAAGTTCGGGGTTGTGATCAGTCACCATTTGCATTAATTTTCGTTACTGATCCGACAAGAAACCGAGGCTTTTGAAACACTGTGCAAGCATTTTTGATACTTTTCGAGTCAATTTTAATTCCGGTATTATATTTAAGCATTTCCATTCATTGTTATATTTTAATTCTATTTTCGTGATTTTATGCGTGAGATAACTGTGTTTTTGTCCGACAGGTCCAGGTAGAAGAACCAGGGAACTCAGAACGAGACAATGCGAGATTCCAGCAAGCAAAGGAGCAGAAAACCCCGGTACAAGAGGCCTGTCACGGCCACCCGTGTCACCTGACACGGGCCGTGTCAGACAAAGGAGGACATGGTGTAGAAGACAGTGGCCTGACACGGCATCATCCCCAACCGTGTCACCCATGCCAGGGGCGTGTCAGCTGGGACAATAGGCTGACACGGCCACCCATGTCAGTTGACACGGGCCGTGTCAGCCCAAGCCTAAAAATTTCCTTTTTCTCGGGCTTTTGTTCGTCGAGCTTTTTCAGAGATATTTTTGGACATGTTCAACTGCTACTTGGATTTTTCACTATAAAAGAGGACCTTCTGCCTAAGGAAAAATCATCTTGGAATACGGAAAAATACAGTATTGTGAAGTAATCAAGTATTACAGAGAGCTGAAGGTTTTCATGAGCAGGAGCGATTGAAGATCGAAGTCATCCAATTACTTGTAATGTGTAATTTTTATCTTGCAATTGTTTTAAACAATATGAGTAGCTAAACCCCCAATGCTAGGGGGGTGTCCCTGATTTAGAATTGTAACGAATTTGAGTTTACATTTGCATTTATAATATTATTTTTACGGTAACCTTTTGATGTGTTTATTGCTTTCTCCTTCGGACCAATCGAGATTGATTTGTGGTTATCACTTAGGCTGGACCGCTATCGATAAGGTTTTCATAAGGTTACTCTACAATAGATATCGCCTAGGACTAGGGATACCCTGTATGAACCAGAGTTTTCTTGATATTATAAAGCTTAACTTCACCTTAATTGGCTATGGACATAGAAATTAGGGTAGATTGATTAAAAGTTTTCTCATCAAGGACTTGGGAGAAAATACCCTTAAGAACTGGTAGTAATTGATATTTGTTGATGCAATAGTGACTCAGAGTTGTTATAGGGATAAATCACACACCTTCCATGGCATTATTCCTTTTTCCCTGTAAACCTTTATTTTCATCCTTATTTGTTTTTACCTTTATTCTTATATTTTCACACCTAAAAACCAAATTAATACTTTTTGTTTAATTGATTGATAATTTAAACTCGATATTGACTTGCAGTCCTTGAGATCGACATTCGGGGAATTTCCCCATTATTACTATAAAAGGCAAAATAGTACACTTGCTATTTTCACGATCACTTACCATACTATCCGTGTGGATAAACATTCTTTACCCGACTAATTCCTCGTTGTCATACCCCGATTTTGGTCCTGAATTTTTTCCATTTTTTCATTTTTGTTTGGCACTTGGCCTAAGGTTCATTTGCATACATCCATTCCCAAATCCATATTTTTGTTACACATTGGTCATTGTCTATGCCTTTTGATCATGGTGCTTTTGATTATAAAATGGATTTTAGTCATTTGACTTTTTAATTTTTCAATTTGATTTTAATTTCGAATTAAGTTTAATTCCAAATTTCAATTTAATCTTAATTGTTTATTTTACTAATGATTCAAACTCTAATTGATTTTAATTTCCAAATGAGTGTTAGAGTTTTTATCAAAGTAATTTTAATGAATTATAGATTAATTTGATTTTAATTTGGTTTTTTTTGCTGATTTGTTATTATTATTTAAATTGATATTTAGATTAGTCTTGGATTATTCCTAAAAATCCATATCCATTTTTATAATCAAATATCCAATAACCCAACTGGGTTACTGTGGTTAGTGCATTGCGAGTTGGTGCTTACACCTCCAATTTGGAAGAAGGCATGAAGATTCATGAATTGGCAGTGAAGTATGGTATTTGAAATAAGATTGACTCTCTCTGCAACTTTGATCGACATGAGCATAGAAGATGTTAACAAGGTTTTCAAAGGAATGGCATATAGAGATGTTGTTACTTGGAACTCAACAATTACAGCTACCAAAAATTAAGAATTATAATATGCATCTAATTACAAACAACCGTAAACTACAAATTGGAGGCACTAAAGCTAATCACCGGTATTTTGTTGTAATCACGTATCCCAGGTTTTGTTCCGGTACCTAATATCAGCAATCTCAAATTGCCACTCCTCCTTCACGTGCCATTGGTTCTGGGCCAAGTTTTGGCATGTCACCATCTGTTGGCTATCTCCCTCACTGTCTTTGAAGCAGCCAGGCTTGCCAAGAGGAAACCTTTCTTCATTTCCAAATAAACCTGCAATATCACAGCAGTTCATATTTCGATTACAAAGGCCACAACAGAAAATTGGAATGAACATGACAGCATCGAAAAAACTCACCGTAACCGCTGATAATTGTTTGGCTCCCCACAACAGAAACTTCAGCAACAGCTTGTAAATGAAGCCCGTGTTCGAGAAATTGAAGAAGGTTGGTGTGACAGTGTTGGGATCTGTTGAAGAAATTCAAACCAAAATATTAAAGAGACAGGAGGCTGCAACAAAACGCGAGAAAGCCATGGCATATGCTCTAGCTCATCAACGGCAGTGTAGAATCTAAATCCTCAAGTGGAAATACAACTGTATTGAATGAAATCACAGCTAAGGTTAGCCTATCTAGCTCACAAAATCCGGATCCATTACTCAAAGAAACAAGATCTCTTGGAAGGTTGTCAATTTCTCATGATTCAGACCCCTTGAAGGAAGGAAAATATCTGGAAGTGCACCAAGTACTCCTCAAAGAATAAATTCTAGTTCTGGTTCAAAAACAGTCTCTGTTGGTTCAGCAGCAGGTGCTTCCAACCTTTAGGCTCACAAACCAAACTCAGTATGTCCTCCTGCAACATCAAACACAACGAGTTTCTGCATAAATGTACCAAGTTTTGATGCATTGGATGGCATGGGCAAAGAAGAAGCCTACCGTAAATGAGTGTCGGCATGATGTGAACTACAAGACGTGATTTTTGTGCTTCAAGTCCGTCTAAACAGCCACATTGAGACTGCATTTCGTGTATGGCGTACAAAATGTGCCATGGAATGTCGCGAAACGTAAGGCGATGCCCTGTTGCAATGCAGTGGACCAATTAGATCATGAGCCCATACTAACAGTCAACATATGCTATGTGCATTGATTATAAACCTAAGGCTGCGGACAATTGCAGAATGACAAAATTTTTTACCTGCTGCAGACATGTGCTGGACTTCACATCCATAAACACCAAGCAAACATCGAAAGGCCTGATGCAAGATAGCATGTTAGCAAAATGAAGCCATCACATCTACCTCTAATGATCTGGCTCGAAGGAAAGGTTATCTAGAAGAAAATTTAAAACTCGCCCATGATTTGAAAGTTGCGGAGGACGAGAGATATGTCTTTATGTCATCTATGCTTGGATTGCTGGCAGAATATGGTCTGTGGCCTCGTGTTATGAATGCCTCTTCAGTATACAACTATGTAAAGCATTTACATGATCGATTACAATGGAGGATTCAGAATTCACATGATAGAATTGGAGAGATAACTTCTGGGCTAGAAAACCATGCAGATAATGGTAATCATATTGTGGAAAGTCCGGGTTCAGCACATTTGACAAATCACGTTAATAATGAATTCATGTTTCAGCATAACTTTTCCCAGCAAAATCCTATTGACAATGAACAAAATCATCAACCAATGAGCAATATGACAGGATATATCAAACCAGATGATAATGCAGCAACAACACACATACGGCGAAGTTCGTGAACCTGCATCCAATTATTTTGACGGTCAAAGCAAGGCTGATACGTGGGGGAAAAAATTGTCGGTGAAAGAAATCATAGATACTTCGTAAATAACCACAACAAGTTTGCAGCAACTTAAAACCTTTCCAACAATCACCAAATTCACTGCAGTAACACAATTGAATTAGCTGGAGGTTACAAGAAATTCACTGCAGTAACACATAATAGCCAGTAAAGCGTTAGAATTCCAGAAAATATCCCAATTTGGAATTAAGACAAAATTCAAGAAGAAAGCTTGCGTTAAGAGTACCTTTTCGAATCTAGCATAAACAGGGTAATCCGAGTCTGAACATCAAAAAAGGTATTTTGCAGGATGCTCCTTTGAACACCAAATGCACCTTTGAAACCCTAATCTGTGAGCATAAAAGAAAAAAAAAGGCGAATCAGTGAAGACAACGAAAAAAGGAGCGGCGAAAAAACTTCAAAAAAAGCGAAAACCCTAATCCCCAAACCAGAGAAGAAATCGATTGAAGGAGGCGAAGGAAGGAGATTCGGTCTTTACCTGAGCTACCGATTCACCGAAGGTGAGCTTCCTTTCAAACTTTCACGCTGTTTGAGCGATGGAGAGACGAGAGAGAGACGTTGAGAGACGTGGAGAGTGAGTCTGAAGCGAGGAAGAGCGATTTTTTTTATGAAGTAGAGTGAGAGACAACGAGGACGATGAAGTGTTACCTTTCTTTTTCAATTTTTTTCTCTAATTTATTTTAGATAGAATAAGTCATTTTTTAAAAACTGTTAAAATTCATTTAATTTTCCTAGGTATTAGTTAATAAATGTTTTTTTATATTTTCAATTTATACCCATTGAAGAACCCAACAGCCAAGCGACTGGGTTTAATTACTAGTAGACCAACAGATTTCTTTTTTTTATTTAGTTTTTTATTTTAATCCTATTTTTAATTTATCTTGGTTTATATACATAAATTAGCATTGTAAGTAACAACTAGTCATAAGTGGTCTGGTGGAGAGGGGTGGGTGCCATAGTCTCAGGTGGAGTGGGTTCAATACTCATATGTAGCATTCTTTAGTATTTCATTTTCTTTTAACATTTTATTTTATTTTAGCATTTTGTTTCTTTTAATATTTTTTATGTCTATGTTTTTTTTATTAAGTTCATCATGCATGCAAAACCATTTTAAAACTATAAAAATCATTTCTTTTCTCGATTCAATATCGAGCCCATTTTCCATACCCTTGTAAGTCGATTGCTTTTTAAGCATCACCATCAACCTCACATAGCTTACTCTTGGGCTTCCTTACAATGAGCCGGTTCTCTTGCACTTACACTCATGCATTGCATTATTTGTTGTTTGGGCCCGATTTAATTATTTCACGATTTTTTAATCCCCATTTAACAAGATGTACCCCACTCCCCCGATGTGTAATAATCTTGTACTGTTTTATTTCTTTTGACTGTTTAGTTAGCTACTAACACAAGAATAAAATCAACAATTTCAAAAAGATCAAAAATAAGACTCGATCCAATGTCGAGTATTTTCTCAATAAACAAATCAATCCATTTCTTCACCCCATTCTATTCCATTTCTTTCAAAAAACTTCATCAAATGCTTGATCCAACGTCAAGCCATTTTCATAATAAAAACTCAAAAATATTAATCCCTATCTAAACCCTTTTCAATAAGATGGAAATGGAACGTGGTGTATACCACGCACTCCTGAGACTAGGATTCGAGATGTATATCTCGCCAATCCTAGTTCTCGCCATCATCCAAATTCATCCACTTTGTTTTCTCTCAAACACTCATCCAAATTTCTCTTAAACGTCCATCAACACTTGATCTATGGTCAAGTCATTTTCACAACAAAAACTCAAAATACCTAATTCTTATTTAACACTTTTTCAATAAAGGTGGAAACGGAACATGGTGTATACCATGCACTCCTGAGGTTAAGATTCGAGACGTATGCCTCGCCAATCTTAACTCTCGCCATCGCCTGAAATTGTCAATGCGGTTTCTTCAAACCCTTTCTCAATCAAATTCAAAACACTTAATTCTTATTAAACATTTTTGCAAATAAAGATGGAAATGGAACATGGTGTATACCATGCACTCCTGAGGCTAGGATTCGAGATGTATATCTCGCTCATCCAAGTTCTCGCCATCACTCAAAATACATCCAACCAATCAAACTCTTTTCTCGCCGCCGTGCGATTAATCAAAAAACCTTTTTCATAAATGAAAGATATATTGTCTTAAGGTGATTCAAAACAATGTTTCGGCCACGATTGTTGAGTAGAGATAAATGACGCTTTTCCGAATGTAGATTTATAAATCCGTTCGATGTGTGGTATGCGTCCACTCCTCATCTGTTTTGGGTAAAACGATGTTTTTGTCGATTAATACAATATAGCTTTCTCTAAAATCGACCAACAAACAAACATTTTTCTACCCAGAACTACGTAAGCCTTGATTTCTCTTTTGAGATACGTAGGAGCAGGATTTTTAAATCTTGTCAGGCCCACTAATAAAAAACTTAGGTTTAGTCCTTTGTCTAAAAAAATCCAAAAACATTTCTTCTATCTTCTATTCTTTCTTTCCCACCTAATAAATTGAAAAGCCTAACATTTCAAACTAACATTAATGCACACAACTGACCTAATGGTTCCCGTTGAGTACAACGGACGTGAGGGGTGCTAATACCTTCCCCTTGCGTAATCGACTCCCGAACCCTGATATTGGTTGCGATGACTATATCTTATCCTTTCTTTTGTCTTGGGTTTTATCGATATTTCCCCTTTCCTTTTTAGGAATAAATAAAGTTCGGTGGCGACTCTGTTCAGTCCATCATTGCGAGCGTGCGACCGCGCTTCGCTTTGAAGTCGTATCCCCATTTTTTTTCGAGGTGCGACACTCGTCCTTGAGGATAAGGCTTCTGCTTATTTCCTTGTGCGTTTGGACTGGAACTAGGAGTTGGTGTTGCTAATGGAGGTGGTGATACTTGAGAAGGCCTTATTGTATCTTTTTCTAATGTCGATGCGTCTCTTTTCCTTCTCACCTCTGTCCTGATCAAGCCTACTTGATAGTGATGTTCTTTTTCTACCTCTAGCTCCTAGTTTTCAATAGCATTCAATGTTATTTCTTTATCATAAACTTTTAAGGTTATCGTGCCTTGGTCCATGTCGAGATTGCATCGACTTGTCTGCATGAAAGGTCGACCAAGAATGATGGGTGTCTCTTCATCTTTAGATATGTCTAGGATCACAAAATCAACAGGGAAACTCAAGTCCTCTATTTTCAGCAGTACGTCTTCTGCTATACCATATGCATCATTTCTCGAGTGATCCGTAAACTTCAGATTTGTCTTTGTATCACTGACATTTTTAATACCTAACTTGTGATAGATTGATAATGGCATCGAACTCACACTAGATCCAGAATAAATTAGTATCTTTTTGAAAGTTCTCTCTTTAATTTTGCATGATACTGTTACCATTCCAGGATCCTTCTGTTTGTTTGGAATTTTCCGCCCCAATGAATTTGCACTACACTTTTCCTACAAGGCTACTGGTTCTTCTGCTGTTGGTTTGTTTTCGGCTATTACCTCTTCCATGAATTTTTTGTACATGGGCATTCGCTCGAGTGCTTCAAACAAAGACATGTGACTCTCTATCTTTTTGAACATTGTCATGAATTTCTCAAAGTCTGACTCGCTTGGATCCTTCTTTATTACTCTCTGAGAGTAGGGTAACTTAATCATCGGTTTAGTATCCTTTTTATTTTTCTGTTCATTTGGCTTGCCAGGGGTATCACTTTTTCCTCTTTAGAGGCGCTCTCCCTTTTCGTCATGACGGTATTAACATTCTCCTGATTTCTTGTATTTTGAACTGTTTCACTTGGTAAGGAACCCGGTGTTCGAGAACTTGCTATTTGTTGTGCTATCTGACCCAGCTGAACTTCAAGATTCTTTAGAGAGGCGATGCTGTTTTTATGATTGTTTCTAGTCTCTTTGTGGAACATTACCTCTCTGATCTTTCCAGGAGAAGTTTGGATGATTCTTCCAACCTGAATTGTAAGTGTTGAAGTAGGGGTTATTCTGCTTCAAAATTTTTATCTCTTCAATTTGTTGAGGGGTGGTAAAGCAATACACAGTGTGGTGCGATCCGTTACAGATTTCACAAGTGATGGTATGAGCAAGTTGCGCTTGAGCTACCTGTTGGAAACCTATGTTCATAGCTTTTAATTTCTTTTCCACTTTAGTAGCTACTATATCTTCCAACCGAGTTTTATTAGTTTCCAGCTTTAGATCAATCACTCCATCAGGTTTACTAGTGCACCTATCATACAATTCCAGATGCTCATTGGCGGCTATCGCTTCAATAATCTTTTTAATACTGGTGGCTGTTGAGAAATTTATTGAGCCATCGACTGCTGTATCAATCTACTATTTTGTCTTTATTTTCAGCCCGTTAACAAACATCTGCATCTGTTCAGTCTGATCCATATTATGAGTTGGGCAAGCTACTAAGACCCTTTTGAATATTTTGTAGTCATCTCCCAAAGACTCACCATCCTTTTGTTTGGAGTTCAAGATTTCATACCTTTTTCTCAGAAATACCGATGCTGGAAAATACTCATTTAAGAATGCATTTTCCATCTCTTCCCATGATGTAATACTGCCTGCTGGGAGAGAATAAAACCATTCTTCTGCCTCTTCAGCTAAAGTGAACGAGAACATTCTCAACTTTTTTGCTTCGTCAGCATGACCGTCAATTTTCAAAGTAGTACTCATGATCAGGAATCTTTGCAAGTCTTTGTTTGCATCCTCATTTACCTTTCTGGTGAAATATTTTCATTCAAGTTGATTGATTATGCTAGGATGCAGTTGAAAATTAGTTACATTCACCGGTTGGTTGACAATGGTCAATCTACCACCCGACGCATTTGCACCTCCATAGTCACCTAGGAGTCTTTCCGGAGGTGGAGGAGGTGGAACTGGAGGAATCTTAACCCTAGTTTCTTTTTCTGAATCTGAGTGATCAGAGGGAACTTCTTCTTTGGAATTCAATCTAGCATTTCTGAGTCTCCGGTGAAGGATCTTCTCGATTTTTGCGTCTAAAAGAAATTCAGCTGAGGGATCTCCTCGCATACATAAATTAGTGAATGAAAATATATAAATGACAGAAAAATAATTTTATTGCATATTTTGGCAGTCCTCGACAACGGCGCCAAAAACTTGATTGGAAAAATAGCAAGTGTAATATTTTCCCTGTTATTATAATAAAGGGGAAATTCCCCGAATGTCGATCTCAAGGACTGCAAGTCAATATCGAGTTCAAGTCATCATTCAATTAAATAAAAACTATTGTCGGGGGTTTTAGATTCAGAGTTATAAAAATAAAGGTAAAAGAAATTAATACTGTGAAATAAGGGTTTGCAAGGGAAGAGGAACAATACCAGGGAAGATGTATAATTTGTCTCTGTAACAACTATGAGTCACTATTGCATTAACAAATATCAATTACTACCAGTTCTCAAGGGTATTTTCTCCCAATTCCTTGGTGAGAAAACCTTTAATCATTCTACCCTAATTTCTACGTCCATAGGAAATTATCGGTGAAATTAAACCTTGTTATATCAAGAGTGCTCTGATTCATACAAGGTATCCCTAGTCCTAGGTGATATCTACTGCAGAGTAATCTTATGAAAACCTTATCAATGATGGTCCATCCTAGTTGATAACCATACAACAATCTCGATTGGTCAGAAAGAGAAAGCATTAAACACATCAAAAGATTACAGTAAAAACAATATTATAAATGCAATCGTAAAGTCAAAGTCATTACAGATCTAAATCAGAGACACCCCCTAGTATTGGGGGGTTTAGCTACTCATATTGTTCAAAACAGATTCAAGATGAAAAATACACATTACAAGTAATTGGATGACTTAGATCTTCAATTGCTTCCGCTCATGAAAATCTTCCGCTCTTCGAATTCCTTAATCTCTGTAATTCTCAATCATCTGACAATTCTCTGTGCTCTCCTAGTTCCCAAGTGTCCTATTCTCTTGTAGAAACTCTCCTAAAATAGTGAAAAATCCATTGGCAAAGGTTGGAAATCCCCAAAACGTCCTTGCAGCTCAAGCCAGGGTAAAAATCCCAAAATTAGGAAGATGTTGCGCCTGGGCTGACACGGGCTGTGTCAGCTGACACGGGTGGCCGTGTTAGCTCCCTGCCTTGCCAATTCTCTCCTGGCACGCCCCAGGTGACCTGACAGGGGTGGCCGTGTCAGGCCCCTGGCTTGAATATTTCTTTCTTTTTGCTTTGTCTTCCTCATGACACGGCCCGTGTCAGGTGACATGGGTGGCCGTGTCAGGCCTCCTGTGTTGAGAAATCTTCTTTCCTCGAATGCTAAAACTTTCCACTTTCCCGCGTTGAGTTTGTTGGATCTTCTACGTGGACCTGGAGGGCATAAACACATGCAACCAAAGCGTAAAATCCTGAAAACACAAAATAAAACTAAAAATTGATAAAATGCTTAAATAACTTACAAAAATGAAAACTAACTCAAAAGGTACCCTAATGCGCATAAAGTGTTCCAGAATCCTTGGTTTCTTGTCGGGTAGGTACTGAAAACATAGTGAAAATGGTGACCAATCAGATACTATAGGTTAGGATTACTGACTCATCAACCTATAATATTCTCAAGAGAAACTCGTCTGAGTGTAGTATCACGTAACAACCGTTATCAAGTCTACACTTGAACATTCTCCGCACTACTTCCTAAATAGGCCAAGTTGAATTAAATGTTCTACGGTCCTTAGCTTCTCAGACCCCCAAATCATAGAAAGTAATGCCTATCCACGACGTACTCGTGTGACATCAGTAACAACAAAGGGGTTCTCCACTGAGTGGGGGATCTCATGTCAACTCTTTCAGGACTACTCCTTCAAAGCCAACATGACAATACCGCCCTCCTACCTTAGATTTCCCTCAAGTTCGGGTTATAACTTATCTCACCACATAGAGATCACCAAGCACAACAAACAGAAAGTATCACACAAATAATATATACAGGCAAACAAACATCAATAATCAACAAATATAATACACACAAAAAGTAGGCTAAACCCACTGTGTAATACTCCCCAACAGAGTCGCCACTTTTTTTCTGTAGCGGTAAATTCATGACCACTAAGTTATTGGTTAGCTAAACATTAATAAAACCAGAGTCACCACCACACTTTTATTGTTTCCAAAGGAAAAGGGAAAAGTACGAACAAAACCCAAAGATAAGAAGTTTTCGAATCAAAACTAATAAAATGTCAGAGATTATAGGTAAGGGGGTTGGTTACAGAGAGGGAAGGTATTAGCACCCAAAGTATCCTAGGTACTCCTAGGGAGCCCTTTTTGTGTGCACATGTTTTAGTTGAAAGGATGTTTGATAAAAAAAGTAGAATGAGGGGATGAGAAAAGAATTCAATTATATTACAATTTTGTGTTTGACAAGACCTTTGGTCTTATGCCTACGTACCAACATAAAAATGAGGGATTTATACCTCGTATTTCATGGTAAAAATTTCAAAGATGAGTGGATTGATTTTTAACAAAAGCTTAAAGATATTTTGTTATCAAAGGGAGAATACTTAACCAAACATCCATCGATAATGAGGGCTTTGCAACATTTAAGAGGGAGGGCTCCAACTTGGATTCAATCAAAAGGTATGCCAGTGACCCCTAATAAATGGAAAGACTTATAATCAAAATATCATGGAATGGGAGAATTATATCTCAACCAAAGATAACTCAAACCTAAATGCTCCCTTTTGAAAAGTTTAAAAGAAAAGGCACAAAGTGGCCAGAAGGTTTAGATGAGGTTGTTAGTTCTTTTTGTCTTTTTGAAAATAATGTCAATATGGTTAAGTTCGTTTACAAATTTGATTAAAGAAAATATTTTGAAAATCAATGGCATAAGACCAAGGTTTCTACTCATTAAAACAAGTCTAAGCTGAAAACACAAGCAAAGAAGTTTTGAAAATGAGGGAGAGATTTTGAAATTAAAGAAGGTGGAGGAGATGAAGGGACTATCCTAGACAAGATTTGAAAGTTTAGATTTGAAAAGATCTAACCAATGGGAAGCATCCACAAGACAAGAATGTCAGATAAAAACCCATTTCCTTTGGACTTTTAATCAAGCAACAAGCATAATCATCCAAGCACTTAATAAAAAGACCAATGGCATCAAATAAAGATAGCCAAACATCCAAGCAAGCACTCCAAAAGCAAGCAGTCTTCAATGTCCTTCAAATGTATCAGATGAATATCCCTTGTAGCAAACTCACAGAGACAATCATCAGATAGAAACAATATGATCAAAATAACAACTTAAGCACATAGACAAAGTAACAGATAAACTAATGGAGTTCTCAAGGCTTGTATCAGATCAATGGCATTGGCCAAGAAAGGTCTCAAATAATGGCATTGGCCAGGTTTCCTTCAAAGCATAGGGATGTTGCCTACTCTAAGTCCATAAGTTCAGATCAAGTCTCAGACAAAGAGGTCCAACAGTTTATCAATGTATTTTTTAGGGTCTTTGTTTGTTATTAAGTATTTTAAGGTCCTAAGACCACAAACAAGGAAAAATTCACAAGCACACAATATAATACAAGCACAAAATATGGCTCAAGTAAGCAAAGTGAAAATGACTGAAACATAAACAAATTACATGAATGTAAATGGCAATAAATGATAAAGTGCATAAATTTAAATTGCATTAAGGTAAATGGAATTAAAATAAAGTCAACACAAAAGATGTTAGTCAATGTTAGTGGAAGAAAATAATTTGTTTAAGCATTTTTTGGAGAACACTCAACCATCCACTCACAAGCATGAAGATATGAATCTAGACATCATCTATGAGAAGGGCTCCATCTTGGATAAATCAACAAGTATGCCACTAGTTCTCACAAATGGAAAAGAGGCATAATCTTCACATAATACCATGAGGAATGAGAGACTTACAATCTCACTTACAAAAATGCTATGCCTTTGGGACAAGTTTAGCTATATGTTAAACAATTATAATTGGACTTATGTAGAAGTCACAACTATTTGAGGTTGGGCAATAAAAATATTGGTGTTAATGCATGCTAGAGACAAGGTACAAATACCAAGCTCCTAAAGCATACCACAAAAAAGAGAGGGGATATACCTATCTCAATCAGGCTCATGTTGATTCATTTGACACAAGATCATTGATGAATCAACTAGCATTTGCTATTTGAGAAGTCATTGGTTAATATGGGATTGGGGAAGAAGGAGATAAAGATAAAGAGATGGAGTGAAAGATGATCCCAAATTGATCAAGGGATGAACCTCACTTGATAAATACTATCCATTCATCTTGAGGGATGAAGTTCATACTTCATCAACCCCCTAAATATAATAGTATTGATCAAATTGAATTCCAATTTAACCAAGATCAAGGCCAAACAGAAGATGAGTCAACACAAAGTCAAACAAATAACTCAACAAAATATTTAAACACTTAAACAAATTAATTTCAATTTTTAAATGAATAAAAATGCATTTTAAAAGATGAAAAAACCTCAAATCCCTTCCAATCACCAAATAAATGACCAAGGGATTCATCATAGGTCAAACAAGGTCAAAGGAACTTAGACTAATTTTTTTGGCACTTTTGAAAAGTCAGAAGTATTTAAAATTAATTAAAATCAAGTTAAAAATCATTAAATTCACTAAAAATATCAAATCCAATCCAAAAAATAATTTTAATTCAGAAAATGGAAGAGGAAATTATTTGATTTTTTTTGGTGAAAGTCCCATATTTTTTGGATTAAAATTGGATTTATAATGAATTTAATAAGAAAATGGTATTTAAAATAATAAAACAGAAAATCAGATAAATAAAAAAAACAAGGGCCATCAGATCTCTCTCATTAATTGAGGTGACAAATCTGATGGCCACGCGTATCATGCCTACCATGCTCCAAAGTCAGCGCGTGCACATGGATGGTAATCAGAAAGAAGGGACAAGATTAAAACGTGGCAACCAAATAAGATGGCCTGGATTGATCCAGCGCACCACCGGAGCCCTAGCTCCGGTCATCTTCTTCAGTCACCCTCACCGGACTGGTTCATAAAAAATGTTCACAAAAGTGCATGATCCATATACTATTTTGAAGAGAAAAATGCCAGGATCTCGAATCTGACCTCCAATTTCTCCAATTCCCACTATATAGGAAGATATGTGAAATTGAAAAGTGAGGTATGCAAACTGAGTTGCTTCAGTTCAACCTCAAAGTAAGTCAATATGGCTGCCTACATTGGTAGGACTTCAGCCAACCACAAATCAAGCAAAATTATGGAGAAATGAGAGAGAGTCAAAGACTTAAAAATCTGGAAAAATCACCTTTGGGTTGCAGTGATTTGGCTTGATCTTGATGCAATTCTTCTTGGCTTTACTTCCTCTTGCTTACAGGAGATGATTAGAACACAAATGGAGGCGAACCCTTGGAGTTTGAGCTCACAAACATAATTTGAACTAAAACTCGATTTCAAAGAAATTTTCAAGGTTGTTCTTTCAATGGAGGTTAGAGGAATTTCAGGGCAGAGCTTGGGCAAAGGTCCTCCAATGCTGAGGCAATGGCAATGTATTTATAGGCTCTTGAATTCATTTCCACACCATTTGAAAAATTGGCCAAAAATAGCAAGTTGTGTGCATGGGTGCATGGGTATGCATTTAGGCCCAAATAATGATGTGATCCACTTACAATGCATTCACAATTTATGCTGAAGTCATAACATTTAAGCATGCAAAGGTATTTGAAAATTGAGTTCAAAAGTTGCCAAAACAAACCATCCAAAGGAACCATACACAAGTCCCTCAAATTTGATCCAAATGGAATGATCTTGGACTCTTTGGAAATCTAGCATGAAGGGAAACAACTTTGATGTTGGAACTTTTTCCATTTGAAGCTTGTAACTTGATGAATTTTGGTGTTGAAGTTGGAGGAATCAAACATACTTGAAAAGTTTCTAAGTTAAAAGTCAAATGACCCCTTTTTCTACCTTGAATAACTTTTGCTATGAGGTTCAAATGACTTTGGTTCCTTCTTCAAAGTTGTATCTCTTTCAACTATATTAAATTTAGTGAGAAATTTGACACGATTTGGATCTTTCATGAAGGAGTTATGGATTTTAGAAGTTGAGGAAAAATGCATGTTCAATGATAATGGCCAAAATATACCTATAATGTTTCCTAATGGAACATGCCCTTGCAAGTGGAAGTTGACATTTATCAAAGAAGAAAAGTTGAATAAGACTTCTTGAAATTAATCATGAAACTTGGATCATCTTAATACCATAAAAATTGAGCAAGTTATGGTTCTTGGAAGTTGACCATCCATCTAGGGCACAAACAAAATGACCTATAATCTTTCACCATAACAAATGACTTTACAAGGAAAATTAGATCTTGATGCCAACATGAAATTTGTTTTTAATTTCATAAAGAGTAATTTTTCTCTTGGAATAATTTTCATATGACAAAAATCGTAGGAGATAGGGTCTAGGGAACCCTAGATTTGATGAGTTAACTTTTCTGGTCAACCTCCTTGAACCAACTTGCAAACTTGAAGTTATCTTGATCTTTGGGGATCATGTAGGATCATATATGCTTATGATGAAGTTAAATGAAGTATCCCATAATATCTTTGACCAAATGTTGAAGAAACTTGCTGAGGAAGGCACACAAGATACCCAGATGAATTAGGGCTTCCTTGACAAACAAGCTTCAAACTCTTGATGAATTCTTGATCAAAATAACAAATGAAGAACATGGAGATCCATATATGATGCTTAGAACTCAATTGTACCTTTGCTAACTTGATACCTTTCGTTGAGGGTCTCAAACCCTAGTTGTGAGCTTGATGAGGCACAAGTGGACATACACTATCTACAAAAGAAACAAAGCTACACTAGACATATTTTTGGTATTTTGGTTATTAAACAAAGAAAAATAAAGTATGATACAATCACAAATGCTTGGTGATCTCTCCAAATGCAAACCCAATGAATGATGAATGAGGAGGATACCAAAATGTGATCCCAATGCCAGTGCAGATATGATGAGATGGCATGAGGGATCTTAGGGTCAAAATTAGGGTCTTACTAATATCATAAACATAAATTTCCACAACAAGAATATCATTCTTAAAGGTTTTGCAAAAGAGAGTTGTGTCCACTTTCCCTCTGGTAAAATCATTTACCAAAAGGAAGTTACTTAGTCTATCATACCATGCACTGAGAGCTTGTTTCAGACTATATAACAAATTTTTCAGTTTAAAAACAAAGTCAGGATTTTGAGAACTTTCAAAAGTAGGAGGTTGGTGCACATGTATATGTATCCATTTAAGAATGCACTCTTAGTATCCGTTCGATAAAGGATTATGTTATGATTGACTGCAAACAAAATTAAAGACGAATAGACTCTAAACTTGAAACTAGAGAAAAGGTTTTTGTATAGTCTATACCTTCTTGCTAACTATAACCTTGTGCTACCAGTTGAGCCTTGTTTCTGAAAACTTCTCCCTTCTCATTGATCTTGTTTCGGAAAACCCATCTGGTTCCAATAACATGGAAACCTTTTAGTTTCTGAACAAGATCCTAAACATCGTTCCTAGTGAATTGATTCGATTCCTCTTGCATATCTAGAATCTATTCATTATCCAGAAGAGCTTTATCAATAGATGTGGGTCTTATAAGAGATACCAAACCTAGAAGAGTCTCTTTAGAAGGTTTGAATGAGGATCTAGTTCTGACTAGAGCGTATTTATCTCCCATAATCAATTCTTCAGAATGATAAGTTCTTTGTATACTCTTCTTCTGATGAGTTAGACCAACGACAACTTCCGATTGAGTCGCCTCTGAGTCTTTTGCTTCTATTTCTTTAGCTTTTCCTTCTGAGTCATTTTCTCCAGAATCATTATCCTTGGATTCTGAAGATTGATCTTCAAATCTGCAAATTTCTCAACTAGCTTTGATTTTTCAGAGTCAAGCTTATCATTGAATCTAACATGAATTGATTCTTCGACAATTCGTGTCTCAGTGTTCAAAACTCTATAGTCTTTAGAGCGTTCAGAAAATCCTAACAATAAACACTTATGTGCCTTAGAGTCAAACTTTCCAAGATTCTCTTTAGTGTTTAACATAAAACACTCACATCCAAAAATATAAAAATAAGAAATATTGAGCTTTCTGTTCTTCCATAATTCATAGGGAGTCTTACCCAAAATATGTCTAATAGAAATCCTCTTCTGAATATAGCATGCTATGTTAACTGCTTCTACCCAAAAATGCTTAGCCATATCAGTTTCTTGGATCATGGTGCGAGCCATTTCTTGTAGGTCCTATTCTTCCTTTCTATAACTCCATTTTGTTATGGAGTTCTAAGACATGAGAGATCATGGGAAATACCATTTGAGTCAAAAAGATTTTCAAAATGTTTATTTTCAAATTTACCACCATGATCACTTCTGACTTTGACTATTTTGCAATTCATTTTTGTTTGCACTAGTGACCAGAAGGTAGAGAACACCGAATGTGACTCATCCTTGTGTTTTAAGAACTTTACCCATCTCCATCGACTATAGTCGTCAACGATGACCAATCCATACTTATTTCCATTAGTAGAGACAATTTTCACTGGTCCAAATAAATCAATGTGAAGAAGTTCTAACGGTCTAGAGGTAGTGTCGCATTACGCGAAAAACCGGCGGGAAAGGAAAGAAACAACAGAGCCGCCACCGTGCGTTATTTATCCCAAAAGAGGGAAAGGAAACGCTCAGAGTAAACCTAGAAAAGACATGGTCTCGCGACCAAAGAGAATGGGTTCGGGAGTCGGTTATGCGAAGGGAAGGTATTAGCACCCCTACGCATCCGTAGTACTCTACGGGATCCACGCACAAAAGGAAGGATAAATGGTTGCTAAAACACTGCTCAAACACACACACACTGGCTGAAAGAGACACAAGAAAACAAAGAGACTGACTCGGCAGGATGTCGCATCCTGGGCCTACTTAGCCTATCAGGCATAGACATCAGAGTCGAAGTAGTTCGGACTGGGGAAACGACACATGCTCGCTAGGATGTCGCATCCTATGCATACGTATCTTCTCGGACGAGAGAAGAATCAGAGCATTCGTAGCTCGGCTAACACGCACACAAACAAACACAGGCAAAGGCAAACGTGGAGCCTGAATGCCAATCGCTGGACTTACATCAGCATCCGAACCAAAACACACACAAAGAGGCAAACATGGAGCCTGAATGCCAATCACTGGACTTACATCAGCATCCGAACCAACACACGCACACTGGAACCCAAATGCCACTCGATGGACTTACATCAGCTTCCAAGCACACAACAAGACAAAACAAAGACACAGGCGCCCGGAGAGATCAGCTCATCTCCTGCCTACGTACCTCATATGGTATGAGGATCAGGGCGACGTAGTTCCCCTACAGAGGGATAAAGGACTAGCCTAACCAGATAAAAGAGGGAGACACAACTCTAGGGAGACTACGACTCGAGCCTAGATGTTGTCATGCAAAATCGTCCCTAAGTTAAGGTTTCTAGCTAACTGGCACAGGGAGCCAGCCTATCCTAATCATGACTCGCACAGGAAGCAAGCCACACACACACTTAACTTGCACAGGAAGCAAGCCAAGCAAAACCTAACTTGCACAGGAAGCAAGTCTAAACTAACCCTAACTTGCACAGGAAGCAAGTCAAACAAACATACAAGCACAGATAGCACACACTATACGCAAGCAAGTGGCTCAAACAAGGGTTAGGTTTTAGTCGAGGGGTCATATCAACCTCAAAAAACAAACCTCTGGAACTGGGTGAATGTGCTCTTAACCTTGCCATTGAGGGGCTAAGGTGAAGCAGATGAAAGGTGAGTGAAGACAAGACTTCACAGCTCTTATCCCTGGCCTGGGAGAGCTTAAGACAAGAATGTGTGGGTTCAGAAAGTGGGAACCCTTCTACACATTTAAAACTGACTCAACTGTACAATTGTACAAGATCTTGGGTTTGTATCTGCAATGCATCAACACAGTGGTGTGAGCAAAGCAGATGACACACAGAATAGCAGGGGATAGGTTGCTTATCCCTTGGGTTCTGCCAATTGCCTCTTCACTTAGGAGGTCTTTGACTCTATGCAAGGACAAAATTAAACAATCACAAACATTGCCTCTTAAGGAGGACTTCAGACAGTTGCCTGGCCAAGTAACAGGCCAGGTCTTCCAGACTACATGAAGAAAAAGGAATTATACCTCAAGCAAGTTGCTAAATAGCAAAGCAAAGCAAGTTCAAAGAACTTAAGCAACTAATGGTACCTGAAATGGTCAAACAGATCAGTACACAGTTCAACAGTCAAAGCAAAGGGAATGGAATCCACAGACAAATCAGGTAATCAGATGTGCAGGGCACAAGACTCAAACACCTGAGCCAAGCCACCTACAAAACAAAGGTTAGCTCAATGACATTCAAGCAAGCTCAAACAAAAGAAATTAATCTCAATGGTCACTGGGTGTTCAACCTGAAAACACAAGCTCAAAAGTGAGTAACAGGACCACTAGGACAAGCCTAGGGCCAAAAGAGAATGAGAAGGTCAAAACAGCAAATGACAAGTGTCCAAAATCATGTTCAAACAATCAAGAAACAAACCCAATTGGTTTCACATTCATATCAATTATCATCATCATTTCATGAACAATTTAGGTCAAAACATGGCATTTAGAAGCTCATAGAAGTCAACAGCAAGACTTAACTCAAAAGCAATCTTAAACATTTCCAAAAATCACCAAATAAATCATGATCAATCACAACCCACAGCATGGTAAGCATGTCAAATTTCATCTCATTTGGACAAGTGGGAGGCAGTCAATGAAAATCAGAAAGTCAAAGCAATTTTGAACATGCTCAATGAAGTCAACCAAACATGCATCAACTTAGAAAAATCATAAATCAGTGATAGAATATGATAAATGAATGGGACTAAAACCATGTCAAAGATTAGGATGTCTAGTTATCTCATGTAAAATTTCATGTCCATCTAATAAAGTATGAGAATTTCACAAATGAAATGGGGACATGTGTCACCAAAAGTCAACATGTGACTAAACAGGGGAGAAAATCTCAAACAATTAGGAAATGCCACAAATAATTCCAAGAAAATTCACATGTAAACTGGACATACAAGAATAGGTTCATGCAAAAATTCACATCAATTGGAGGTCAAGAAGCATGGTATCAAAAATCATGAAGTTGCACATCAATGGTGTGACACAAATTGTCACACCCTAATTCAAAAAATCATAACTCACAAACCAGCAATGATAAATTCACAAACTCTACACCAAAATCACCATGAGTGTGTCTAGTTTAAGCACAAAAAATTTGGGAGCCATTGGATAAAGTATCACCATTTCACAAATGTTTTGGCAAAGTGTACAAAATATGAGCACATGTCACAAACCCTAGCACCATTTAAAATTCGACCATCCAAAAAATCAATAAAAATCATGATAAAAAAGTAGAGATTCAGATGAACACAATGCAAAAATTCCCATGAAATTTGGATTTGAAATGAAGATGTTATGATTTTTGTTAATTTGATATCAAAGTGAAATAAAAATGAAGAAATAAAATGAATTGATTTAAAATTTAAACGTGGAATGGCAGTTTGGTAATAACGCATTCATTAAGTGGAACGCAGCGTTCCAACTTAAAGCTGTGTCAGCCGGCTATTGGCTACATGGGCCAGAAACTAGTGAAGCCATGCAACACGCGGTTTGAAGGATCAAAAACACTCCTGGGTTCGAAAGTTTAGGGTTTATGCCATGCTCAAAGTGTTCATCACGAAAAATTTCCAGCAAGAACAAATGGTGGCCAAAATCAAAAAGCAATATATCAATGCGTTCACCTCATCATGTACATTAACATACTAACTATCATTAACACTAAAACATGCTGAAATGAAAAGCATCGAGCAAAACACCATCCATATGTGAAACTTCATGTCAACATATCTTTCAACATAATCAACCATTTTCCATGATGTAAAGCTCAAAACAATCAGCATTGCAAGATCTACATAATGCATAACATGATTTTGAAAAATGAGAGATGCGAAAACCATACCAGATTTGAAGAACTGAGATGAATCGTGGTTTTTTGGCCTCAATCAGCTAGAACAGATGCACACTCATGCTCCAAATGATGAATGATGAAGGAAGTTCAGCTCAAGAAAGCTTGGTTTGGCTCTAATCAACTTCTGCCATTAATGGAGCTCAGCAAAAACAGTCCATGAAAGTGGTTTCCAGTTGAGATTTGAGGCTTGAAATCAGCTCCAAATGGTGGGTATATGATGTAGCAAGCAAGGCAATGTTGTGTGCTTCACAATTTTTTCACAAAAGATTCAAAGATGGAAAGATGGAGATTTTTGAGAGAGTGAGAATTCTGTTGGTTTGTGTGGCTGCTAGGGGTTTCATTTAGCAGAAAAAATGATGTGTGTCTGCTGTTTTTGTGGTACTTGAATCAAGGTCCATGAAAATGTGGAGTAGAGTTGGTAAAAGTGTACTTTCTTTCCAATTTTCAAGCAACTAGGTGATGGCTATGTGTACTGCATAAAAATGGGCTTGCAACAAGTCATAAACCACATTTCTAAACTATTTCAATTGGCCAAATGGTTTAAAAATGATTATGTTGAAAAGTCAAAATTCAACTCACTTGAAATTAATTAAGGCAAGTTCAAAAAGGCCATTTTGCATGGTGAAGTTTTGGTACATGAAAATTACATTTTTGGAAAGAGGAGGTCAAATGTGACTTGTTGGAAAAAACCTCACCAAAATTGGCCAAATGGTTTGAGAGATATGGCCCTTTGAAGTTCAAGAATTTCTGAAAATGATTTGATCATAACTTGCCAACCATACATGGGAATTGAGTGTTCTTGGACTTTTTGGAAATGGGAGAACAAGATCTTCAACTTTCATGTTGGGCAAAAATTCATTTGAAGCTTGTATCATGATGTAAGTTTGAGGATCAAGACTTTCCATTTTGGGCAGGTTTCAATTACAGGTCCAGTTTCCATTTTTGGAAATTTCTGATCTGGCTTCAAATTCTCCCATGATGGTGTTTGACATGATATATGAGGACTATATGGACATGAATAAGCTCTCTCAAACCAAATCCATCCATCAAATCACTGACTAAATGGACAGTTGACCAACAGTTGACTTTTAGGGTTTCTGACTGATTGTGCATTGACTGATGACTTCTGAACATCCAATCTTTGACCTAAACACTTCAAATGGATCCCCAAGTCATGTGAACATGTTGGACCAACCCTAGGGCCTTGGCTCCTTGAGAATTATGCTTGCTTGCTTGACTGACTGATCTCCTGACCAGTTTGACCTAATTTCTTGATTGGCTTGCACTTGAGGCGACTGGGACAATGCAATGCTATGCAGTGGACCATGATATGCTATGATCTAGTATGAGAATGTATGTACAATGATAGGTGCAAATTTGAGGTGCTACAGGTAGAAACAACCGTTTTAGCTTTGAAATGTGTTTTAGAAAACTTGCATTTCTTACATGCTTCACAAAGAGCATCTGAAGCAAACTTTAGGTTGGGTAAGCCTCTGGCTGATCCAAGCTTATTTAGCTAAGAAATCCTTCTCATGCTAACATGGCCCAAACATATGTGCCATACCCATTGCTCTTAATTAATAGACATTAAACGTTTTACATTTTGATCCTCAAGACCAGAAAGTCTGATTTTATAAATGTTGTTCTTTCTCTTCCCGTTAAAAATGACTTTACCATCTTTCTGACTAACAACCTTACATGACATTTAATTAAAAATGATATCATAACCATTGTCACTAATTTGACTAATAGACAATAGGTTATGCATCAGACCATCTACCAAAAGAAAATTAGTAATAGAAGGAAGTTTACCATTACCAATAGTTCCGGAGCCAATGATCTTTCCTTTCTAGTTTCCTCTAAAACCAACGAATCCTCCAGACTTAAGTTCCAAATCTTGGAACATAGACCTTTTGTCTGTCATATGTCGCGAGCATCCACTATCCAGGTACCATGACTAAAGTTACAACTGAGCTGCTAAGGATGTCTGCAACTTAAATTATTTTATCCTTAGGTACCCACTTTCTGGGTCCTTTTTTGTTAGTTTTCCCAGAGTTTCTTACAACTTTGGGTCTTTGAGCAGAAGGATAATCACATGGGATTTGAGCATGATACTTAGGTTTTAGAACTGAGTTCTTACCCTTTGTATGTTTATGTGTCTGTGCAGAAACATCAAGCTCAACGCCAACATACACGAAATGCTCATAAAGAGGTTTTGGTTTAACCTTCTGACTTTCGTCAGGTTTTATAGTTTCTTTACAACCTAAACCTTTTTTGCCACTTCTGCTAACTCCATAGATCAAAGAAGCCATTTTGCTTCTATGTATCCTTTTTTCCAGAAAGTATTGAAATGCTCTGTCATATCTAATGACGTAATCAATACCAAAGGTTTATGAGACTATTTCCTCCTCCACGTTTAAAATTTTTCTTTTCAAAGCAGAGTTGTTACTTTCTAAAGAAAATACTTTTTCATTTAGATAGGAAATATCTTTCTCAAGCTTCCTGCGAGTTTCAGAAGCAACTACTTGGACTTGTTTAAGATCCTTGTATTTACTCTGAATACTCTAGTAGTTTTCTAGTATTTCAGAGAGACATAATTCTAAGTCAGAACGAGATAGTTTAGAAAATACCTCTTCATAATCGGATTCTGATTCTGATTCTGTCAGCACCTTGTCTTTTGGTTCTTCAAAACCTTATGGATCAGTTGTAGTTGCCATCAATGAAATATTGACTTGTTCTTCGTCATAATTTTCTTCTTCAGATTCTAAGTGATCCCATGTAGCCATAAACCCATTCTTGCCTTTAGAATTTTTTTTCTTAGGCCTTCTGTCCTTTTTCAGCTTAGGACATTCATTTTTGTAATGGCTTGGCTCCTTGCATACAAATCAAATAACTTCTTTTTCAGAACCTTGCTTCTTCTGTCCAGACAAAGAATCAGAACGACCAGCAGTCCTTCTAACTCCTCTGGACTTCCCTTCCCCATTCTACTTGTGTTTCCAGATTCTGTTGACCCTTTTAAAAATCAAAGACAACTCTGTAAGACCCTAATTTTGGCCCTAAGATCCCTCATGGCATCATATCATTGCTCAATGCATTTGCCTCAAGGATCATAGCATGTGTGGCTCCTTAACCCTAGGGTTAGGACTTATGTGAGTTGGTTTGAGACCACTAAGCATGCTTGTATTGTATATTATTGCTTTCCTTATTTGTTTAACTAACCAAAAGCACAAAAATATGTCACTAACTTCTTTTGTTTTGAAGCTCAAGCAATCATGAGATCCCCTGCTCCTATGCTCAACGAAATGGCTAGATGAAGATGAGAACAAGCATGACAATGGTCCACAAAGTTCCTAATCATCATATATGTCTCCCAAGTATATCAATTTGCCAATTTGATCAAGACAACCCAAAGGGCTTGAGGATTATTTCTCAGGGAAACCCTAATTCAACTGTGCATTGACTGTGCCTTGCTCATGAAGCAACCTCAACCTATGATCAAATTCAATCAAGGTAAGTTATTTAATTCATTATTTTATGCATATATGAGCTTATGTGAGTGTCCTAAATCATTCATTAATTAAGATTTGAGGTTTGGCCTTGAGAAGTTGACCAGTCAAGTCATCTGACCAAACTGAGATCCACTGAGACACAACTTTTGATGTGTTTGTCAAATGAATATTACCCCAAGAGCAAAAATGTTCTTAAGAACCATATTAACAACTTTAATGTTCATCAAAAATCCATTTGAAACTTGTAAGGTCATCATTCATTTCAAAACATTATATGTCATTTTGACTGAAACCCTAATATTGGGTCAACTTCCCAAGGACCTAACTTACTCATTTTTTATGATTTTGAGGTGAGACCAATTGAATTGAAAAGCTTAAGATGTATACTTCAAATGTTATGTTGGACAAAATTTCATAATCCTAAAATAAATACATGTGATAATACGAAACATTATAGGTCACTTTGGACCAAAACCATTGAATTTGAAAAATGTCCAACTTCAAGTGCCCATAACTTTCTCATCAAAAATCCAAATGATGCAAACTTTAAGTCCAAATTGATCATCCTGAAAATATCTACAACATTTATGTTGGATGTTTTTCCATTTGAGGCTTTCATAATTGAAACAGAAGGGCTTGAAATTGGTCACTTTTTGGGAAAAGTTTCAAAGGAAACCTAGACATGTTTTGTACCTCAAACTTCAAGGCCAGTTTTCACAAATTTCCAAACTCCAAATGGATTTTTGACCAACATAGATTTTGTTCCTTATGTCAATAGATTTCCAACCATTATTAACACCACCATGTTTGGATTCTCCATGTGTGACTTTCGAAGAGGTGAATGTTTATGACCAAATATGCAATTCACTTTGTAACTTCAAATGCAAGCAAGTACTAGGCCTTGTGCACGTCCATTTCAACTTCAAATGATATCAACTTGCAAATCCATCCAATTTTGGGCCTCACATGCGCCTATACAGGCCCATGCATGGAGGACCCATTTCTCATGCACACGAGTATTGTACTTCATTGCCTCATCTCCAGCTATAAATACATGGCCTGGCTCATTCAAATCTCAACCTTAAGGTGATCTGAAAGGTTGTTGAAGTGAAAATCCAACCTTACTCAAAGGAATTCCAAATTTCATTTCTCAATTTCAAGCTTGAATTTCAACACAATCAGTTGATCTTCAAGTCTTATTCCTTAACCTTGCATTCATATTACATCTCAAGATCAAATTGGAAGCAAAAGTTTGAAGGAATTATGCTGTTCAAAGTTGCTCTTCAAAGGTATAACACCAAACTGTTTTGATCTAAAGCTTGCTATACAATGTGAATTTCTCTTGTTTGAACTGTTTTCTGAAGTCCTCGAGCAAGAGGCAGGCCAGTGGTGGTCTTGATTTCATGATTTGAAGCATTTCAATTTGCATACCTATATTTTCAAGCTCAGATTTCTCACTTAATAGAAACATTGAGCACAATCCAAGGTTAGAGGGGTGATGTACATCACCCAGCTTCATTTTGGTACCAAGCTTGTTTGTTTTGGTTAAGTTTCAAAAACCTACGCGTGGTGACCGAAAGTTGTTTGCTGGCCGGAGAAGATGGTGGTTTCCACCACCATCCCCACGTGGATCCACCTGAGCCTTTGGGTCTCTCTCAATTGTTCTAATCTTGGCCGTGCGTGTGTCTGACTTATTTTAAATGCTTGTGTTACGCGTTGGACTTGAGACCATGGTACATCAGCGCCTCTGAGCCCTTGGATGACGCCACGTCAATTAATGAATTCAATCCAGCGCTCCTGGTTTTTTCCTATTTTCTATTTTCTGTTTTATTTTCTTTTAATTCTTTTTTATTTCAAAAATTCATAACTATTTTATTTGGAGTCACAAAAATATGAGACCAATGGCAAAAATTTTCTTGAAAAATCTAGTTTCATAATCTGATTTTTAATTATTTTTGTGACTTCATTTAATATTTTTTGTGAATTATTTTGTTTTTAATAGTTTTTAGATCATTTTAAATACTTTTTGATATCTGAAAATTCCTAAAATATTTTCTTAACACATATGGATCATGATGAGTCAATGAAAAATGGTCTCATCAATTTCTTAATTAATTTGAAATTTATTTGAGATTTTAATTGATTTATGTTAATTTTTATTGTTTTTAATTGATTTTAAATAGTTTCTGTTTTCAAAAATTGTTGAGAAAATTTGTCAAACCTTGTTTGACCATGTTAGACCTATGATGATTCAATTGGACTTGTTGAAGTTGATTTGAATTGAATTTAAGGTTTGACCATATTTTATCCATTTTAATTTTGCATTTATTTTAATTCCAAAAATACCAAAAAATATGTTTGACCTTGTTGACTTCTAATCTTCATTTCTCTTCTGTTTTACATTGGTTGATGATGATTTGATTTATATTTGACCATTGTGTTATGATTACTTCATTGGATTCCCCTTTTATTCATTTCATCCTCATCTCACTTCTTTATTTATTTATTTTGGGCCAATGAGTTAATGATTTGTGGTTAGTCTTGACGTATGAGAGGCTTAACCTTCTTTGATCCAAATCAAAGTCTACTTGATCAAAGATCAAGTGAGTTGCTTTGTGTCCAAGATAGGTTGCTTCTTAGTCAAGCAAAAAACCTAAAGTCCATACAAGGCTTTCCTTCTTTTCTTTTGGCATGGCAAGTTGTAGGAGCTTGGCTTACTAGTCATGATCTCTAACTTGTGTTTATTTGCCTATAGTTTTATTGACCGGCCTCAGATAGGTGTGACTACTACATTAGTCCACTTACGATTGCTTAACATAGCGCTAAATTGTCTTATGACACACTAACATTAACCATTAACCACTAACTTTAATTCAAGCATTTAATTTCTTGCAATTTACTTTAATGCAATTTACTTTCTTGCTCATTTATTCATATTGCTTTTTACTTTGCTCACTTGAGCTCATATTTTATGTTTATGTCATTTTCCTTTTGCTTATTTGAGCTCATTATTGTGTATAAATATATTGTTGCTTTGTGTTTGTTTTGTCTTTGTTTGTGTGAACCCAATGCAAAAAGGAGAAAGGACTTAGAATTAGGACCTTACCTATGCTTAAAGGAATTCAAGAGCAACTAGGCCTTATGTCTTTAGAATGCTAAACTTGTTGAAGAGCAACTAGGCCTCATGCCTTTAGAATGCTAAATCTTAAAGTCGACTTCAAAGGACCCCTAATCTAAACTCATTCTTTGTCCATTCCTCTTATTGCATTGTGAACCTTTTGATGTTTGTTTTTGTGATAGGGATTCCATCTTGAAATAGTAAGAAGGACCATTGTCATGAGTAGCCAAGTTATGAGAGACAAGCCAAATGGAGATCCTGGGAGCTTAAATATATATTTGTTTTGATTGCTTGTTGCTTGCTAAGTCCAAAGGAAAGGAGCATCTTGAATCATCTCTATGATTTCAAGAAAAGAAACTCCAAGGGTTTTATCTCTTCTCTCATCTTTTTATGCCTTAGGATTAGCCCTTCTTTTCTTCTCTCCACTCTACCCCAAGCCAAACTCATTTTGTGCAAACTTTGACATTGTTTTCAAATTAGAAACCTAGGCATTATGCCTTTGATTTTTCAAACTCTTTTCATTAATACTCATTTTGAATGAACCTTAAGTCAACTTTGACTTCATTTTGTAAATACTTCTAACTTGTAAATACAACTAACTTCAAGTTGTTTTTGTGGTTCCAATGGCCACCTTTGTTAAAACCTTTTTTCATAAACATTAGTCATAAGTTTGAGTTATCATAGTGGTTAATGTAAACCTCACCTTGTCCTTAGTGATTGTACTATAAGTCTTTCATACTTATTATAGGGTTAACCCCTCACTAGTATGTTGAAGCTCTCCTCACATGGTGGATTGTTGGTTTAGGTTGAGTTTTCTCCCTTTGATAACAAAAGACCTTAAGGCTTTTGACCAAATCAATTCATCAATCTTTTTTGAGATTTTTACCCCGAACTACGAGGTTTTGATCCTACCTTTGTGATGGTACGTAGGCAATGGGTTCATCCATTCGAACAACAAAATTGTAAATATGTATATTCTCTTCCCATCCCTCCAATCTTGTTTGCACAAATATTTTCACAAATATCAACCTACAACACACATTTGCAAAAAGAGGTTCCATTAGAGTACTAAGGATGTTTTGGGTGCTTAAAACCTTCCCATTTCATAACCAACCCCCTTACCCAGATCTCTGACATTTTTATTAGTTTTTGATTTGATAAAACTTCTTACTTGACTTTTGTTCGCTTTTTAGCCTTTCCTTTGGACAAATAAAAGTGCGGTGGCGACTCGAATTGTATGCTTACTTTTGATTTAGTCAATAAATCTAAAGGTAATGAATACCCCTCTACAAACTCATCATCATCATCCGAGTCTTCATCAGAACCTTCTGATTCTTCCTCAGCTTGATATGCTCTTGACATCTCAGGCTTAGACTTTAGCGCAACAAATTTACCTCCTTTCTAAGGTTCATCTTCCTCGATTTCAATCTCGTGGCTTCTCAAAGAACTAACGAGTTCTTCAAGACTAATATTGTTAAGATCCTTTGCCAGCTTTAAAGCAGTTACCATAGGTCTCCATTTTTAGGGAGATTTCTGATTATCTTCTTAACATGATCAGCTGTAGAGTATCCTTTGTCCAGAACTTTCAGTCCTGCAACAAGCATCTGAAACCTTGAGAACATAGTCTCAGCTGTTTCATCATCCTCCATTCTAAATGCCTAATACTTTTGGATTAAAGCCAAGGCCTTTGTCTCCTTTACTTGAGCATTCCCCTCATGAGTAATCCTCATAGAGTCAAATATGGATTTGACTGAATCTTTATTTGTTATCTTCTCATATGCAATATAAGAGATAACATTTATCAATATAGTTTTGGCCTTATGATGATTTTTGAAATCTTTCTTCTGTTGATCAGTCATAACACTTCTCACTATATTATTTCCTTCAGCATTAACAGGGTGAATGTAGCCATCGACTACAAGATCCCAGAGATCAACATCGTAAAGAAACTTTCTATTCTATCTTTCCAATAATCAAATTTCTCACCATCAAAGATTGGTGGTTTTGCGCTATAGTGATCTCTCTCATTGTTTTTAATAATGTTAGCAGCGTTAGCAACGACCATTATTTCTCATACAAACTTGGATTGGTACTAAACACAATGACGTATTGATAAATATTTTATCACAATCATAACCAGAGCTCTGATGCCAATTGAAGGTGTGAAAAACACAACAAAGATGGGTTTTAATTGGGTTTTACAAAACAAAATCTTTTTGCCAACTCAAGAGCACCACTTAAATGTTAATAACAAAGAGATAAAAACACAAGTATTTTTATCCTAGTTCTCTTGAAACTCAAAGCTACTCCAGTCCACCCACCAAGGAGTTTTTGCCTTATACACAAGGACTTAATTCACTATAATAATTTGATTACAATAATCACAAAGAATAACCTTCTTTGTCTACTAAAGGATCTGACTATACCCTAGTCTCCTTAAGGACTCACAAAGAATAAATTTCTTTGTCTTCTTAAGAATCCGACTGTACCCTAGTCTCCTTAAGGAATCAAACAAACAATTTGAATAATATTTTGTATGTTACAAGTTGCTTCTACACAAACAAGTTTTACATAAATGATAAACATATACTTAAAGAAAAATTGTATAGGAAAATGATAGCTTTTCAAATAGACTTTGTCAAGTTTTACAGTGCTTCTGTATTCTTCTATTGTGTCTGTTTCTTCAAGTCTCAAAGTCCCACTTATATAGCATACGGAGAAGACTATTGGAGGGAAAAATGGGAAAACCAAATAGAGCGGTTGTTCACTGTTGGATGGTGAAAGGAGTGATACTATGTACTGTCCTTCGCCCATAAAATCAGTGACAAATGTGATGTATAGTACTGTCCTTGCCCATGAAATCAGGTAGTGGAGAGAATATTTAATTTGTACTATGTACTATTTAATCACATACCCATTTGATCTTATCTTCAAGTTCATTGGCTTCTGATGAAAGTTGATGAAGCATGAAATGAAGAAATATAAAGCTGGATTGAGAAACTTCAGAATCTTCAGTCAAAACCTTAACAGCGTCAGTAGTCTGGCTTGAGATCTTCAGTATCTTTAGAATCTTTACTATCTTTAGAATCTTTAGAGTCTTCAGAGTCTATAGTTAAAACCTTGATAACCTTAACGTTTGACTTGAGATCTTCAAAATCTTCAGCTAAGTAATACAACTTCAGAAGCTTGTCATTCTTTAGAAGCTTTATGATCATAGTCACGTCCATAAGCACGAACTGAGAGAATGTTACAACAACAACATATTGTCTCCTCAGAAGCTTCTCAGGAGTGAATCAACACAGAAGCAGAAAGATCATTGCAGCAGTAACTTGAAAAATCTTTCAGAACATATTATGACTGGCGCAAAAGCGGAATTGGAACTCATAGTTTAGAAACTGATGATGTTGCATGTCATATACTCAGAATCGAAAGTGACTGTTAAAGCTACACAATAAAAAACCATTAGGGTACCAAACTTGTTCTCACACAAATACAAAACTGTTATCTTAAAAACTCAAGGTGTAGATGTAGAACGAAATCTTTTTCTAACACATTATGTCTTAAAATGCAATAAGACATCAAGTTTGCATAAATGGGTACAAGTTGGTTTAACCTAATTTGCAAGTATGCCATGCCTTTGGTCCAAACTCCACAACTCCTTCAATTTTTATCCAATTGACAAGCTTCTTTGAGGAAAACGTACCTTTTGATATCCTCTACAACTTTGATTCAAGGTTCAAACATAAATTCAACCATTAAGGATCTCATTTGTACAAAGGACCATGTTGCCAAAATGGGCCAAAACCTTGCCATGACCCCTAATTTCCACCCTTGCCATTTTCAGCTCAAACACTCTTTTAATCCCATTACTTTTGCATTGTGTTAAGATTATGTAAAAGATCATTTGGCCCAAGTTTGGCTCAAAATGCACGACGAAATCAAAAGTTATGGTGTCATCAACTTGGGACCTCAAAATGACCAAACATGCCCCAAACTGCTTGACCAATTGCCCAACCCAAATTTCAGGTCACGACCTCAACTTTCCAAGCATGTAACATTCACCTCAAAACTCCTTTGAAATTGATTCTTTTTGCATCATGTTCTACTCCATAAGGGGATCATTCGACTTAAAGAATATCGGAAAACCCATAAAATGGATTGGAATTGACCTAAGCATGAACATGGTGACCTAAACCCTATTTTATACCGTGACCTATAATGTGGAATCATGCCCAAATCGACTCGGGACCACTTCTCACGCGTGTAAACTTATTTCCAATGACCAAACACATCTGACCATAATATGAAACGACTTGCAAAGCTCCAAAATCACGACTTTGGTACCAAATTTTCACACGATTTGGACCTAAAATGTTTCAAGTTAATTCACACAAAGGAAGATCCATTCCACATATATTTGAATCCAAACACATTCCCTATAAATATAGGAATCTTTTGCCTTTATTTGAAAGCTTTAAAAGCCAAAGAAACTCTGAAACTATTGAAGCCCGATACCTCAAGTAACCAGTCGCTCTCTTTTTCGATTCAAGCCCATTGTTTCCATTTATTTGCCAAGAATCCTTCATCGGTATCATCTGAAGCTGTCTGAAGCATTACTGTGGTCTGAATCCTCCTGCAACCTTGCTTCCAGATCCACCACTATTGACTTCTGAAGCTCCAATCGAAAAGGTATATACGAGTTACAACTTCCAGTAAAAAAGTTACCACACTCTTCCCCTTGTTCCACTGATCAAAAGTCCTCACTTACTTGGAATTTATTTTTAGTATCCATCATTTAATTTTACTTTGAAGAACTAGGATTCTTTGAGTTTTTGAGCAAATTCTCCCTGCTCAGAGGAAATCAATGTCTTTGATGCAGGGAGACACGAATGATGAGATGTTTAGCAACTGGATCTATGCTTGATTCATGTTAAAAACAAGAGTTCATGATTTTGCAAAATCAAAATCTGAAGGTTGAAGACAAAGTTTCTTCGCACGCTTCCGTGCCAAATTCAAACCTTCCAGCCAATCAGCGTGTGACACACAACTAGCCGTTGCATTTGAATTATTTTCTTTTTCTTTTTTATTCATTTAATTTTCTTTTCTTCCAAAATTAATTTTAAATAGCTCCTTTATTATTTTTTAGTCCAACATTTTTTCATAATTTCATAAAAATATTTTGTATCACATACAATTTTTACATAACTTTTAAAATCATTTTTGCCTTTAATTCATATCTTCTCTTATATTTAATATAATTTTCTTTTAGCATTTTTGTTTTATTTATTTTTAAACATTTTTCATCCTAACTTTTGAGGTCAAGTCACTCTTAATTTTTTTGACCTCTCAATTTTCTTGAACTTTTATTTGATGTTTTGACCCTTCTTTGATATTTTATCTTTTATTTTCTTTTATTAACCATTATTAAATCATTTTCAAACATTTTTTATTTTATTTTTTGATATTTACTTGATGGTTTTGAACTTAGTTGATTGCTTGGTTGATGAATTCTTCCCCATCTCAAATCATTGATAGATGGACCCGAGGTTGATTCAACCTTCTTTAATCCAAAACTGTTGATAGATGATCATGAATCATCTTCAATAATTTGCATCAGTGATAGGTTAACCGTCGATGCGCCATATTTTGATTCCTTTGATTTATGGATAGAACGGTTCCTATGTGATTGCCTTGACTATCCTCTTCACTCTTTCGATCTTCATCTCCTCTTTTCTTTTGTTTTGATCATTGTATTACATGTTGTAGGAGATTAACTTTGTGTTAATTCTCTAACATGTCTGACACATACATTGTTATTGACCGACCTCAGATAGGTATGGCTTCCACATAAGCCTACTTACTATTGCTTAACATAACTCTAAATTGTCCCGACACAATTAATTGACCATTAACTCTTAAGATTACTTCTTGCTCCTTACATAATTGCCATTTGTTTCTTGCCATTTAATTTAAGTCATTTAGTTTATGTCATTTAATTTTATGTCATTTACTTAGTGCATTTTAATTTCATGTCCCATTAATCATTATATCACTTTATACTCTACTTATCTTACCTTATTCATATGTTGCTTCTTATCTTGTTTGATTGATCTTCTTGTTAATCTTAAATGAATCAAAACATGATAAAGTAACTTGGATTTAATCTCAACCCTATGCTTGACTTGGAGTGTTCAAGACCTCTTTGGACTTGGTAATTTGACTTAGGATTTAGGCCCTATGCTTGACTTGGAGTGACCTTGGATCCTGAGACCTTGTGGACACTTTAACTTGCTTAGCTCCTGATGAACTTTTAAGTTTGTGGTTGTTATGCCTCTTGATTATTGCATTAATTTGCTTAGGTTTATCACACATTTGCACACACACGACTTTCTCTTGGGCTACCTAACAATGAGCCATATGACAATACACTTTGCACCCTGTAGCGGTAAATTCATGATCATCAAGCTATGGATAAGCTAGAGATCAAATAAAAAGAGTCGCCACCGCACTTTTATTGTTTTCAAGGGAAAAGGGAAAAAGTACGAACAAAACCCAAAAGTAAGAAGTTTTCAAATCAAAACTAATAAAATCTCAGAGATTACAGGTAAGTGGGTTGGTTACACAGAGGGAATGTGTTAGCACCCAAAGTATCCTAGGTACTCCTAGGGAGCCCTTTTTGTGTGCATATGTACTTGGTATAAAGTGATGTTTACAAACAAATAGAATGGGGGGATGAGAAAAGAATTCATTAATTATATTTTTGTGTTTGGAAAGACCTTTGGTCTTGTGCCTATGTACCAACATAAAAATGAGGGATCAAAACCTCGTAGTTCGTGATACAAATTTCAAAGTGGATGCATTGCTTTTAACAAAAATTAAGTTTGAAAGGCACAAAGGCCCAAAAATGGTTTGAATGAGTTAGTTCTTTTTGGCTTTTTGAAAGTTTAAATCTAGTATAGTTAAGTTTATTTACATGTTTGATTTAAGAAAATAAGTTTTAAAATGCAATGGCATAAGGCCAAAGTTTCTATCCTTTTTTGCAAAATGGTCAAAGTTTAGAACAAAAATAGTTAACACAAAAAAGATTTTAAAAAAAATGGAGGGAGAGATTTTGAAATTAAAGAAATGGGGAGAATATGAAAAGACTATCCTATGTACAAAATTAAAAATTTAGAGTTGAAAAGATCTGACCAAATGAGTAGCAATCCAATAGACAAGAATGTCAATAGAAAAACAGAATTCCCTTGGACTTTTAGAATCAAGCAACACACAAATGCACAATTATATTATCTTGAAGAGAAAGGCATCAAATAAAGATGGCCACATCCAAGCTTATCCATTCCATGATCTTCTTCAAGGTAGCCCATGTAATAGATGAATTCCACAAGTCACAAGTTCAAAATAACAGTTTCACAATGATCATATTGCAGATGAACTTAGAGAGATCTTGAATGATGTATCAGATGAAGTTTCAAATTGCAAGCACTTGGTTTCTCAATAAGTTGGCATTGGCCAAGTCCTTTAGCATAGGAATGTTGCCTAAGTTCTAAGTCCATTTGTCCAAGATCAAGCCAACAGTCCACACAAATTTTTTTTAGGGTTTTTTGTTGTTATTATGTATATTAATGGTCAAAGACCACACAAACAAGCAAAATATACACAAACAAAATATATCACACAATATGGTCCAAGTGGACAAAGTGAAAATTGCATTAACATAAACAAATAGAATGATATAAATAATGGCAAATGAAATAAAGCTAGAATTAAATGACATTAAAGTAAATGGCTTGAAATTAAAAGTTAGTTGTTAATGGGTTAGAAGTTAGTATTGTTTTGCTTTTGATTTTCATTCTTAGACATTCTTTGGAGAACACTCAACCCACTTATCACAAGCATGAATCCTTGAGCCAAAACATCTTCCAAAGGAAGGAAAGAAGGCCAAGTTTCCACACAATACCATGAAAGAGGGGAGACTTACAATCTCACTAACTAGAATGCTATGCCTTTTATGTCACAAATTTAGCGCTATGTTAAGCAATCGTAATTGGCTTATGTAGAAGTCACAACTATTTGAGGCCGGGCAATAGAATCTTGGTGTTAATGCATGTTAGAGACATAGTATTATGGACTATGCTCATGAAACATACCACACACAAAAGAAATATGCAAAAGGTGTGGCCTAATCTCATCCATACTCATGTCAATTTTTCAATCAACTAGCTTTAGGACTTTGAGATATCATAGGCCAAATGAGATGAATGCATAAAGAATGGGAATGAGATGAATAGGGAGGGGGAATGGATCAAAACTCAAATTGATCAAATGAGGACTTTTACCAAATTAATATCATTCATTCATTTTGGAAGATGAAATGTACATTCCATCAATCCCCTAAATCCAATGATATTAATTTGACAAAGTCAAATCAACCTTGACCAAGGCCCAACAACAATAGTCAAACACAAACAAGTCATCACAATTGGTCAACAAAATTATTTGGCATTTATTCAAATTAAAATACTAAAATAATGTATTTAAATTAAATATGGTTTGTCCAATTCCTAATATCTCATAAAAACACCAAAGAAATGGCCATGAGATTTATCATATGTCAAACAAGGTCAAAGGACCTTGGAGAAAAAAATTCATAATTTTTGGACATTTAATTTTTTTTAAACCATTAAAAACAAATGCAAAATCAATTAAATCATGAAAAATATTAATAATGATCCAAAAAATAATCTTAATTCAGAATATGAAAGAGGAAAATATTTGAAT
Source organism: Lathyrus oleraceus (assembly GCF_024323335.1). NCBI lineage: Eukaryota > Viridiplantae > Streptophyta > Magnoliopsida > Fabales > Fabaceae > Lathyrus > Lathyrus oleraceus. The sequence continues at coordinate 69,615,319 of NC_066581.1, read as the reverse complement.
TTTTTGGGTGAAACTCTCATATTTTTTGGATCAATATTAAATTTAATATGAATTAATGAAAATAATGCAATTAAAATGAAAATTAAAATATCAGAAAAAACGTGGACCACTTGATTTCCCTCATTAATTGAGGTGGCAGATCAAGTGGACACAAACGCGCTATCCACAATGGACTCTAGTCAGCGCGCTATAACCTTGTAATTCAAACCAACGCACAAGATTATTTCATTTCAAAAGGATCCTGTGGCTCAGAACCATCCAGCTCACCACCGGCGTCCAAAGGCCGGTCGTCTTCTCCGGCGACCCTGGCCAGACTGGTTCAGCCATAACTATCACCAAAATTATAAAGAAGGACATGATTTCAAAGTAAAAATGGCACTGATCATGAATCTGACCTCAATTTATCCTAACTCCAAGTATATTGAGAGATACATGGAGTTGAAATTTGAGGCACATGTATTGAGTTGCTTTGATTTGACCTCAAAGCAACTCAATCTTCTTGCATACATTGGTAGGACCTCAGACAACCAAAGAATCAATAGAATTGAGCAAGATTGAGAGAGAATCGAAGAGATCAAAATTTCTGGAAAATACCTTCAATGTAGGTCTGGATCCAACTGTTCTTGCCTTGGCTCGTGCTTGATCTCACTCCAAATGCTTGCAGAAGAAGAACTGAACACACAAGAGGTCTTGGATCCCTGGAGTTTTGAATTTCAAAACAGTGAAAATTCAAACTCAAATTCAAGTGAATTTATCAGGATTATCCTTTGGAATGTGAGGGTTAGAGGTTGGGGATCAAAGCTGGCGCGAATGTGTTGTCAATGCTGAGCATATGAGGCTCTATTTATAGCTGAAACCATTGATATTTGCACACTTGAAATCACTTTCCAAATTTGGTCATTGATGATGCATGGGTGCATGGGCGCATACAGGCCCATGAAATCACTGCCTTAGGTCCACAAATGAGTGTGAGAAGGTCTAAAAACAACTTGGATTGCAAGGCAAGTGTGTGTGAAGATTTGAAGTTTGATCTTTGCCAAGTGATGATACCATGTTCATGCCATGCGCGGCCTATGCATTCCTTGTCCAAAATGAATAAATTTGGGCTCTTTGGAAATGTGAGATCAAGAGGAACAATTTTCATGCTTAACACTCTTTCATTTGGAGTTTGTATCATGAAGAAATTTGAGGTGGAAGTTTGGAAATTTTTGACATATCAAATTTTTTCTAAGTGTCAAGTAGGGGTGTGCAAAAATATGGTTAACCAAACCATATTACTAAATTGAATTGCATTGCACCATAAAATAACTGAACCACTTGAATGGTTAATGAATTGAACCCTTTAAATTAAACAATTATAATTCAGTTTAAAACCAGTTCATAACTAGTTTTCTTTTATAAACTGCTTTCATTATAAAATATATTTTTTTAATAAAAAAAGAAGAAGAATTATTGAGAGTGAAAACAAAAAAATGGAAATTTAAAATATTTATAATTATGAAAATTAAAAAATATTTTATTAAAAACTAAAAACAAAATTAGAAAAAATATATATAGTTTTTTAGAAAAAAAATCTGAAAATAAAATATTTTTTTTTTAAAAATAAATATTTTTACTCATTAAAAAATATAATTTATTTTGAAATAAAAAAAATATTTTTTTAGAAAAACAAAAAATTATTGTTTTTATAAATAAAAAACTTCTGAAAAAATATTTTTTTTTTAAAAAAAAAATTCAGAATAAAAAAGTTTTTGTAGTGAAATTTTTTCACAAATATTTAAAACTTATTAATCTGAAACTTTTTATATAGAAAAAAATATAAATTTTTATTTTTCCAAAAAAAAAATCCCAAAAAAAATTTATTATGGATTTTTTCCCCAAAAAGTTAAACTTAAAATGATTTTTTTTTAAATTATTTTTTGCATGGAATTTTAAAAAAATTTATTTCGATTTTTTTTTTCTGAAAAATAAAAAAAAATTAATTTAATTTTTATAAATAATTTTTTTTTAACAATAAATATTTTCAAATATTATATATATTTTTTAAATTAACTATTTTTTATGAAATTAAAAAACTTGATTTTAAAAGAGTTCAAATTATAAAATTGGTTTATAATTGCAAACTGATTATAAACTAGTTTATAAATACAAACCGGTTATAAACTAGTTTTAAACTGAATTTAAACCATTTTAACAGTTAACTGCATTTTTTTTGAAATGGTTATTATAAACTGAACTGAACTATAAATGTGGTTGGTTCAATGCAGTTTATGAACCATGAACACCCCTAGTGTCAAGCCATATGTCTCAATATTCCACCTTGCTTAAATCTTTACGTGAGTTTTAAATGAGAAAAGTGTCTCCATAAAAGTTGTATCTCTTTCAAAGACCTTCAAAATGGTCACCAATTTCATGTCATTTGGATTTTAAATGATAGAGTTATGCATTTTTTAAGTTTGGAAAAATCACTTGATCAATGGTATATGTCAAAAATGACCTATAATGTAACCTCATATCACATGCTCAAAAAAGTTGAATTAGCTCCCACTCAAAACATCAAAGTTTAAGTATACATATTGAATTTGGTTGTGAAATATGGAAATATTTCATCTCATAAAAAATGAGCAAGTTATGGCCTTGGGAATTTGACTTTCAAATTAGGGTTTAGACAAAATGACCTATAATGTTTCAACATAGAAAATGATTTTCCAAGCAAAACTAGCTCTAGGTCTCAACATGAAAGTTGTTTGGAATGTCATTTAGAGTAAGTTTTCTCTTGGAATAATTTTAATATGGTGAAAACCGTAGGAGATAGGGTATAGGGAGACCCAATTTTGATAAGATGAATTCATCTAGCCAACCACCATCAACCAACTTGCTAACCTTCAATTATCTTGACTTTCTAGGCTCATGGTAGATCATATATGCATAAGATGATGAAATTTTGAAGTGCCCATTGAGAAATTTAATCAATTGGTGAGATAGCTTGTTGGAGAAGTTACTCAAGATACCCAGTCAAACTAGGGTTTCCAATGCAAATCACCCTCAAACTCTTGAAGAAAACCTGATCAATATAACATGTAGAGGACAATGGGACTCATATATAATGTTCATAACTGTAGCGGGGTATTCGTTACCTCTTAGATTTATTGACTAAATCAAAAGTAAATCATACAATTCGAGTCGCCACCGCACTTCTATTTATCCAAAGGAAAGGTTAGAAAGCGAACAAAAACCGAGAAATTTTATCAAATCAAAAACTAATAAAAATGTCAGAGATCTGGGTAAGGGGGTTGGTTATGCAATGGGAAGGTTTTAAGCACCCAAAACATCCTAGGTATTCCTAGGGAGCCCTTTTCACAATTGTTGTAAGGTAGGTTGGTATTTGTGAAAAATATTTGTGCAAACATGATTGGGGAGGTGAGAGAAGAATGTACAAATTATTTACAATTTTGTGTTTGAATGGATAAACCCATTGCCTACGTACCATCTTAAAAAAGATTAGGATCAAAACCTCGTAGTTCGGGGTAAAAATCTCAAAAAGAAGTTGGTGAATTGATTGGTCAAAAGCCTTAAGGTCTTTTGTTATCAAAGGGAGAAAACTCAACCTAAAACCACAAATCCACCATGTGAGGAGAGCTTCAACATGCTAGTGAGGGGTTAACCCTATAATAAGCATGGAAGACTTATTGTCCATCACTAAGGATATAGGTGAGTATTATATCAACCTCAAGGATAACTCAAACCTAATAGCTAATGTTTATGAAAAGCTTTGATAAAAGTGGCCATTGAAACCACAAAAACAATTGAGTGAGTTGCATTTACCAATGAAAAGTATTTATAAAGTATGGTCAAAGTTGACTTAAGGATTCAATTCAAGATAAGTATTATGAAAAGAAGTTTGAAAATCAAAAGCTTAATGCTTAGGTTTCTAATTTTGAAAACAAATATTAATGTTTGCACAAAAGTTTTGGCTTGGGTTAAAGTGGAGGGAAGAAAAAGAATGGCTAAGTCCTAAACATACAACGATGAAGGAAGAGAAATAAAACCACAAATGGAGTTCCCTTCTTGAGATCATAGTGATGATCCAAGTTGTTCTCTTTCCTTTGGAATAACAAGCAATACGCAAATAACTCAAGCAATCAATCACACAATCAAGCAAGCTCCTAGAAACCTTCCAATGGCTTTTGTATCTCTCACTTTAAATGCTCATGACAATGGTTCTTCTACTTGGAAAGTTTGGGATCCCTAGCACAAGAACACACACATTAAAAAGTTCCACAAAAACAAATAAAGAATGGACAAGAGGGAGATTAGAATTTGGTCCTTTCAAAGTCCTCTTCAAGATTAAGCATTCTAAAGGCATGAGGCCTAATTGCTCTTTGACATTATTTCTTCTTTTATAGCATTCTAAAGGCATGAGGCCTAGTTGAGCTTTGACTCCATTTTTGCATGAGTCCTTTTGTCCATTTGCATTTGGTTCACACAATCAAAACAAAACACAAGCACAATAGTATATACACAATTATATGCTCAAGTGAGTAAAAGGCAAATTGCATTAACATAAACATGAGCTCAAGTGAGCAAAGGGAAAAAACAAATGAATAATATGTACAAGATATTAAATTGCATAAAGTAAATTGCAAGAATTAAATGACTTGAATTAAAAGTTAATGGTCAATAGTTAGTGTTAGTGTGCCATAAGGCAATTTAGCGCCATGTTAAGCAATCGTAAGTGGACTAATGTAGTAGTCACACCTATCTGAGGCCGGTCAATAAAAATATAGGCAACAAACACACGTTAGAGACCTTGACTAGTAAGCCAAACTCCTACAACTTGCCATGCCAAAAGAAAAGAAGGATGATCTTGTAATGATTTAGGTTTTTTGCTTGACCAAGAAGCAACCTATCCTTAATGCAAAGCCATTCACTTGATCTTTGATCAAGATGAATTAGATTTGAATCAAGGAAGGTTAAGCCTCCCATATGTCAAGGCTAACCACCAATCTTTAACTCGTTGATCAAAAAAGAAAAAGAAGAAGAAGAAGATGAATAAGAATATACATGAATTGAAACTTCAAATGAAATAAGCAAAGTACATTGACCAAAGATGAATGGAATCAAGGTCAAACAATAGTAAACAGAAGCAAAATGAAACTTAAAGATCAAGAAACAAATAAAATATTTTTGGTATTTTTGGAAATTAAAATAATACTTGAATTAAAATAAACAATTAAAGGTAAAACTTCAAATCCATTTCAAATCAACTTTGAAAAGTCCAAATGGATCATCCTAAGTTCAACAAGGTCAAACAAAGTTTGACAAAAAATTTCAGCATTTTTAGAAACCAAAAACTATTTTTAAACAATTAAAAATGAATAAAAAATAACCTAATTGAACTAAAATCTCAAATAAATCTCAAATCAATTAATAAATTGATGAGAATATTTTTCATAGATTCATCATCATTCAAAGAGGTTAAGAAAATATTTTTGCATTTTTTGAATATTGGAAACTATTTAAAATGAATTAAAAATATCCAGAAAAGAGAAAATTTACAAAAAATATCAAATGGAAAAATGAAAAATATTAAAAATCATTTTCAGAAACTAGAATTAAAAAGGAAAATAATGCAATTGGTCCCATATTTTTTGGAATTAAAATGAAAGAGTTATGATTTTTTGAATTAAAACGAAATAATGGAAAATAAAATAGAAAATCAGAAAAGGCAAAAAAATCAGGCGCGTTGGATTAACCTCATTAATTGAGGTGGCACATCCAAGGGAGGAGAGATGCGTGCACATGATGGTCCTCAGTCAACTGAGCAACACGAAGATTTAATAAAAGTCATAAGATCTGATGGCTAGGATTTAAACTAGAAAATGAGATAAATGGCCTGGATTTAATCTGGCAAGGGGACGGTGGTGTACACCACCGTCTTCTCCGACGAGCTCAAGGATTCCGGCCAGAGTTGCAGGTCAACAAAACTTAACCAAATGAAGTGATCCTCATATCATTGGAAAGCTGGGGTGATGTACATCACCCCTGTACCATTGGTTTTTACTCTAGATCCTCATAGGAAGAGAAATCAGAGGTGGAAAATAATGGAGTTCAATCTGAACTTAATGGATTTGCAAAATTAAGAACACAATTCAAATGCCTCTTATGAGAGGACTTCAGCCAAGCCAATAAACACAAGAAACAAGCAAGAATCAGTGAGTTTCGATTGAAAAAAGTTTGAGCATCAACCTTGGAAATGCAGATCTGTGAAGCATGATTCCTTTAAACTCTTGATTGCAGTGTGTTCTTGAGATGGAGATGGAGCAAGGCTAAGGAATTTAAGTCCAATAATCAACCAATGAAGTTGAAAATTGGATCTGAAAAATGAATGTGAAATTGCACAATTCCTTTAGAGTGAGGTTTGGATTGATTTCTGCAGCATATGAGGCGCCTTAAGGTTGGTTTCTGATGAAGGTATGCAGCTCTATTTATACAAGGCAAGCTGCAAGGCATGTAAATTTCATGTGCATGTGTGATGAGGGCCTCCATGCATGGGCCTGTACAGGCGCATGGAGGGCCCAAATCCAATTGAAAATGCAAGCTGAAGTCATAGTAAGATGAAATGGACATGCAGATGTAAGGGAATTGGAGTGTGCATGAAGTTTTCAAATGGTTTTTGAAAATGCACATGAATCTTCTCCTCTTTGAAACTACCTCTTACCAAAATGAAACATGGCCATGTAGGTAATGGTTGGAAAGGTCTTGACATGAGGAACAATTGTTATGTTGAACACAAGTCCATTTGGAATTGGGAAATTAATGAAAATTGGTCATAAAGTCCAAGGTACAAAACATGTGCATGTGAAATTTTCCAAAATGGACTAACTTCAAGCCCTTCTGTTTCAATGATGCAATCCCCAAATGACAAACCCTTCAAAATAAAAGTTGTAGATATTTTAAAGACAATCAATTTGGACTTAAAGTTTGCATGATTTGAATTTTTGATGAGGAAGTTATGGACACTTGAAGTTGGACTTTTTCACATTTCCATGCGTTTGGTCCAAAGTGACCTATAATGTTTTGTATTATCACATGTGTTTCTTTTGGGATTATGAAAATTTGTTCAACACAACAAATTAAGTAGACATCTTGAAATTTATAATGCATTTAGTCCCACCTAAAAATCATGAAAAATGAGTGAGTTAGGTCTTTGGGAAGTTGACCAAAAATTAGGGTTTCAGTCAAAATGACCTATAATATTTTGAAATGAATGGTGACCTTCAAAGTTTCAAATGAAATTTTGATGAACATTAAAGTTGTTCATATGGTTCTTAAGAACAAATTTTTCTCTTGGGGTCATCTTCATTTGACAAACACATCAAAAGTTAGGTCTCAGTGGATTTCAAAATAGTCAGATGAATTGACTGATCAACTTCTCAAGTCCATACTTCAAACCTTGATGAATTGATGATTGAGGACACTAAAATAAGTTCAAATATGTATGAAATGATGAATGAAAGAACTTACCTTGATCTTATTTGATCATGGGTTGAGGTTGCTTCATGAGCAAGACACAATTGATGCACAAATGAATTAGGGTTTCCTTGGGAAACAAGTCTCAAGTCCTTTGGTTTGCTTTGATCAAATTGACAAATTGAGATACTTGGGAGGCATATATGATGAATGAGAGCTTTGGGAACCATTGTCATGCTTGCTTTCACCTTCACCTGGCCATATAAATGAGCATAGGGTCTCCTAGGAGCCTCAGATCCTATGATTGCTCAAGCTACAAAACAAAAGATGTTAGTGACATATTTTTGTGCTTTTGGTTAGTAAACAAAAATAAGAAAAGCAATAATATACAATTCAAGCATGCCCGCTGGTCTTCAAACCAACTCACAAATGTTCCACCCTAGGGTTAGGAGCCAAGATGCTCTGATCCTTGAGGCAAATGCAAAATGCAATGATATGATGCCATGAGGGATCTTAGGGTCAAAATTAGGGTCTTACAGATGCCCCTATTTAAGGTCATTCTAGCCGGAGATATGAAGGTTAAAATCTTCGTCTCGACGAGGTAGAATGGGCTTAAATAATAACAAAGAGATGAATTTTGGTCCCTAAGAGACCTCATGATGCAAATGTGTGTATGCAAAAGTTAATACTCTGTGGGGATATATGTCCACAAAGGAAAAAAGAAACCAGGGGAAACTGAAAATCCATAGGAGTAATATACTCATAAATGGGACAGAGACTATGAGGAGTAAAGGGGAATAAAATGCGTGAGCAGGTCACGACTTAAAACTTGCTGGGAGACACGAATAGATTCCATGAAAATAAATCAATGGAAAGACTCGAGCTGACGCAAAGATGCACGTATTGTGGAATATGCCAATACAACAAGACTATCCACAAAGGATACTTCGGATAAAAAATCCGGATACATATGGGGAAAAAACCCACCAAAGGGGCTCAGGCTGGGAATGTCCACAGAGGACTCAGCTGAGGAAAAGGCAAATGAGGTATTACCGGTTACTGGGTAATAAGCTCAAAGAGACATGTGATCAAAACACCGGTATAAGGGTGAGAGAACAACACGCTCAGGGAGACTGAATATCTAAGACCGGTATAAGGGTGAGAGATATCAATCATCCAAAATATCTGAGGAAGACCTACAAAGGTAAATTTCAACTCAGGGAAATCTGACTCCACAGGGGACAAAAGTCATAATAGGGAGCAAAAAGGAAGGAACACCAGGGATACCGGCTAGTGGGTATATAATAGGTGACCAACCAAGGCGTGAATTAGGAAATATTTCCAAGACATTCATCATCCGAACGGAGGGCTAAAAAGCTAACTCGATCACAGGATGGACATCCGATTCCATAAGGAAATACGAATCTTACTCGACTGGGGAAGACAAAGACTTCGACTGAAGAGCGCATGAGATATATTATCTATTACCGTCAGAACGTAGATAACATACTCGAATGGAAGATTATCCATAACCGGTTACTGGGTTAATAAAGGATAAATCGACCGAAAAAAAAGGACATCGGGATACCGACTACTGGGTATAAAATGATGATCAATCAAGGGGAGAAACGATCATTACCAAACAAAAAGGGTAAATAAAAGATGACTCGCTGGGGATACATTGCCAAAGGCAATGATCCGGGAGATATATCACCGGTTACTGGGAGATATACTCGAAAGGTGAAGGAATATCAATACCGAATATTGGATAAAGATAACCAACAAAGAGGGGATTACATATACCGGTTATTAGGTAGAAAACCATAGAAGAAAGTAACCGTCATCGGTTAGGATGAACAAAATCAAAGGTTAACTCTGCAAGGGGATAAAATGGGGTTTACAACTACTGGTATGAGGGTAGAAAACCACATAAATAGGACTTACAACTACCGGTTACTGGGTAGAAGGCCACAGACTCCGCCGCGGAAAGATGGACAATTACTGGTTACTGAGCAATCATTCATCTAAACTGCGGGGAAGTGCAAGGGGAAAATAACAAGAGCAATCAATCTAGGAACAAACTAGAGATACACAATGAAACAAGACTCAACCCAATGAGGATATAACTCAGGGGAGAAATTCCATCCCAATACATGTTTTGGGAGGAAACAGAAGTAACAATCATCCACGAGGACATAACTCAGTGGGGAATATGGAAGAAAGGATAAACGCTTTCTGCCTATGGGACTGACTCTATATGGAGAGATCAGATACAAACATATGCTTGGGGAAATATATGTATATCACCAAATAGCAGGAGATGACAAACATAGATATATGGCAAAGAATGCAACATGAATATCTGAATGTTATAACTATGCATATATATGCGTGGTTTATGTATGATGAATGCTGACAAACAGACATATCTAACACAACTAGGTCCAGGAATCAATGGACACACATCCGGTACTACATCTCAAAAGAGAAAGCCAGACTCACTGGGGAAACTCCCAATCTGATGGGGCAACAGATACCAGGAAACACCAATCTCTGCAGGGGAACTAGGCCAATGCTGAGAAACAAACGAAGTCGCTGCCAGGGACAAAGATCATTGCTAGGGTAACAAACAGGATCACTGGGAATCAGAGACTACTATTGGGAATAAGCAAGGAATCACAATCACCAAAGCTGAGGATCTTCCAACAGTATACAGAGACCAGGATAAGATCAGTCAGAGAAGCAACTACTGGGGATCTTATCAGGAAGTGATGTAGAATTCTGTGGGGAACAACCACCAAACAAGAAGCACATCCAACAATATCCACTTCTAGCCACAGAGGAAAATCTCTGCTGAGGAGAAGGAGAACCAGTCACTCCGCTGGGAAAGAATCAACACATCTTCCTCAGAAATTCCAACGCCAAACTGAAATCAGGTAAAGTCTTAGCCGGGAAGCTAGACACGGATAAGCTCCGCTGTAGAAACAACTCTACTAGGGGAATTTATCAAGGAAATATATGATACTCTGTGGGGAATAACCACCAAACAAAAGTTCAAAAACCAACATACTTCCTTGTACTGCTGGAGAACAAATCATCTCTGCTGAGAAGAAGGGAAACAACGCTCCGTTGGGGATAAAAAATAAACATTTTCATCATCCGCTCTACTTAGGAGGAAATAACAAACAGGCTCTGATCAGACAACTCCACCGGGGAAACACTGCTGATGACTGAACCGGGAATAACCTGTAGGCAATCAGCTGGAGATAACCTGCCGGGGACCGTACTGGAGAGTTAAATGGGATCAACCCTGCTGAGGATGAACAAGAGGCAAACCTACCGGAGATTAATGTAGGCGAATCCACACGGGATAAGCTACAAACCAACTTGTTGAGAATTCCACTTATGCTGGGGATTTCCTGCTCATTCTACGGGAGAATTCCAATCTGAATGAGGGAAGACCAACCTCCTCGAAAAGATAACATATCAATTTATCAATCTATAAGGAATTTTAGGTCAATCCACACAAGGGATGACAACCATATAATTGATAACATAGATGCTAGATCCAGCCTCACTGGGGAGCAAGAAGATTGAGACCAAACCCCAGTCTCTCTTGGGATTTGATGGGGTGTTAGAGATATACTCCTCCAAACAAAATGGGACCAAAGCTCCAGACTTCCTGGGGAATTTGGTGATGCTTAATTTTCTTCACGCTCACGGAGGAGACAACCTGAAAGATAATGAAGAGGATACAAGTATGCTAGGAATATGGACAAATGTCTTACCCTTTTGGAGATCATACTATCCTTGGGAGAGCATTGAAGATGTCCCAATTATCTTTTTTGTCATTGTGAATGTTCACTTTGTTTAAAACAAATTTATGAAAATTTTGTTTATTTAAAACAATGATGTTTATCAATTAAAACATGCAAACATTTGTTAAACAGAAACAAATAAGAGTGCAAAGATTTGGATAAAGGCTAAAATTTATTTGATGGAATGGTAGTCTGCAAATGGAAAAACTCCATGGATCTTTAAAAATTTGAAGTTAGTGATATATATTGGAAAAGGGCTACATTGAACATAATGACCATTTCTCCACCAACTCTGAATCCAATGTATTTGAAACTTCAATTGACGATGACTGAGCGAAATTCTCTGACAGAAGACAGCTGTAGAACAGAGTCTTGTCAGGATGCAGTTACTTGCCAAATCCCTAATTTTTCCTAGATTGCCCCAGGGTGAGGTACTCAATCTAGCGGGATACATATTCATTTTTTATGTCTCTAACTTTTGCCTGGATCGCCCTTTCGGGTTTTCAATCCACCGAGACGCTCATTTTTGCCTAAGCCACCCTTTCGGGTTTTCAACTTAGCGAGCTATTCTATTTTTATTTTTAGGCGAAGTATTTCTTAACTGCATCTGAATTCACAGGACGAGTGAAATCCTCCCCATCCATAGTTGTAAGTATTAAAGCACCGCTTGAAAAGGCTATCTTAACAACATATGGACCTTCATAGTTTGGAGTCCACTTGCCATCGGAATCGGGCGCGAAAGACAAAACTTTCTTGAGCACAAGGTCACCTTCTCGGAACACATGAGGCTTGACCTTCTTATCAGAATCTTTCTTCATCCTTTGCTGATATAATTGACCATGACACATGGCAGTCAATCTCTTCTCTTATATCAAATTCAGCTGGTCATAACGACTCTGAACCCATTCAGCCTCAGTCAACTTGGCTTCCATCAAGACTCTCATTGATGGGATCTCAACCTCCACGGGGAGCACAACCTCCATGCCATAAACAAGGGAGAAAGGGGTTGCCCCTGTTGAAGTGCAGACAGATGTACAATAACCATGCAAAGCAAATGGCAGCATCTCATGCCAATCTTTGTATGTAACAACCATCTTCTGGATAATCTTCTTAATGTTCTTATTAACAACTTCAACAACCCCATTCATCCTGGGTCTATAAGGAGAAGAATTATGATGTGCAATCTTGAACTCGCTACAAAGTTCTTTCATCATCTTATTGTTCAAGTTAGATCCATTATCGGTAATGATCTTATCTGGCACACCATAACGGCATATGAGTTGATTCTTGATGAACTTCACAACCACCTGCCTGGTCACATTTACATATGACGCCGCTTCAACCCACTTGGTGAAGTAATCAATTGCTACAAGAATAAATCTGTGACCGTTGGAGGATTTCGGCTCTATCATGCTAATCATGTCAATTCCCCACATAGAGAAAGGCCATGGTGATGAAATCACATTCATAAGTGTCGAGGGAATATGAATCTTATCCGCATAAATCTGACACTTATGGCATTTCTTCACATATTTGCAGCAGTCAGACTCCATTGTCAGCCAATAATAGCCTACTCTCAACATCTTCTTTGCCATGGCATGTCCATTGGAATGAGTACCAAATGAACCCTCATGGACTTCAGTCATCAACAGATCTGCTTCGTATCTATCCACACATCTGAGCAGAACCATGTCAAAGTTTCTCTTATAAAGCACCTCGCCATTGAGGTAGAAACTACCAGATAATCTCCTCAAAGTCTTCCTATCTTTAACAAATGCCCTAGGCGGGTAAATCTGATTCTGTAGAAAGCACTTGATATCAAAATACCATGGCTTATCATCTTTCACTTCTTCTACTGCAAATACATGAGCTGGTCTATCCAAGCAGATCACAGTGATATTGGGGACTTCATTCCAGAATTTTACTACAATCATCGAAGCCAGTGTAGCAAGTGCATCTGCCATCCGATTATCATCTCGAGGAATATGATGGAAGTCAACCTCAGTAAAGAAAGTTGAAATCCTCCTGGCATAATCTCTGTTAGGGATGAGGCCAGGCTGATTCGTTTCCCATTCACCCTTAATCTGATTAATAACAAGGGCCGAATCACCATAAACATCAAGATGCTTGATCCTAAGATCAATACACGCTTCCAATCCCATAATACAGACCTTATACTCCGCCATATTATTCGTGCATTTGAAAGTTAGCCTTGTTGTAAAAGGAAAATGTGTGCCCTGAGGAGTAATAATCACTGCCCCAATACCATTTCCATATTGATTTATAGCGCCATCAAACACCATGCTCCATCGGGAACCAGGCTCTGGCCCTTCATCGAGCGTAGGCTCATCGCAATCTTTCATTTTCAAATACAGAATCTCCTCATCAGGGAAGTCGTACTGAACAGACTGATAATCCTCAATTGGTTGATGTGCCAAGTGGTCAGCCAAGATACTACATTTAATAGCTTTCTAAGCTCGATACTCTATATCACACTCAGACAACAGCATCTGCCAACGGGCAATCCTCCCAGTTAGAGCAGGCTTTTCAAAGATATACTTGATGGGATCCATTTTGGATATCAACCAAGTCGTATGATTCAACATATACTGGCGTAAACGCTTAGCCGCCCAAGCTAAAGCACAACACGTTTTCTCAAGCATTGAGTATCGAGACTCATAATCAGTGAACTTTTTACTCAGGTAGTAGATAACATATTCTTTCTTCCCTGGTTCATCTTGCTGACCAAGGGCACAACCCATTGAGTCTTTAAGAACTGTCAGATACATAATCAGGGGTCTCCCTTCCACAGGCAGAGACAGAATCGGAGGCTCGGACAGATACTCTTTGATACTGTCAAAGGCTTGTTTGGTAATCCTCAGTCCAATCATGACACTGATCTTTCCGGAGGAGCTTGAATATTGGCGCACATGTGGCAGTCATGTGGGATATAAATCTGGAGATATAATTCAAGCGGCCGAGAAAACCTCGGACTTGCTTCTCAGTTTTGGGCGCAGGCATCTCTTGTATTGCTTTGACCTTGGAAGGATCAACTTCAATACCTCTCTCACTGACAATGAAGCCCAATAACTTTCCGGAACGGACTCCAAATGTACACTTGTTAGGATTCCGGCGAAGCTTATACTTCCTCAAACGTTGAAAAAGCTTCAACAAGTGCTCAACATGTTCAACTTCCATTTTCGACTTTGCAATCATATCATCAACATATACCTCGATCTCCTTGTGCATCATATCGTGAAACAAGGTAGTCATAGCTCGTTGATACGTGGCTCCGGCGTTCTTCAAACCGAAGGGCATCACTCGATAACAGAATGTTCCCCAAGGTGTGATGAATGTTGTCTTCTCCATATCCTCGAGTGCCATCTTGATCTGATTATATCCGGAAAATCCGTCCATAAATGAGAAGACATTGAATTTAGCCGTATTGTCTACCAACATATCAATATGTGGTAGAGGAAAATCATCTTTCGGACTAGCTTTATTCAAGTCTCTATAGTCCACACACATTCAGACTTTTCCATCTTTCTTAGGCACGGGCACAATATTGGCCACCCATTGAGGATATGTAGAAGTCACCAGAAACCCTGCATCAATTTGCTTTTGAACTTCTTCTTTAATCTTCACTGCCATATCAGGATGAGTTCTTCTGAGCTTCTGCTTCAAAGGCACACACTCAGGCTTCAACGGCAGGAAATGTTGCACGATATCCATATCCAGACCAGGCATGTCTTCATATGACCAACCAAAGACGTCGACGTATTCTCATAGCAATTCAATCAACCCCTTCTTAACAGATTCTTCAAGGAGTGCCCCACTCATCACCTCACGAACACAATCTTCAGACCCCAAGTTGACTGTTTCCAGATTCTCAAGATGTGGCTGAATGATCTTCTCTTCATGCTCAAGTAGATGGGTAATCTCATCAGGAATCTCTTCAACATCATCTTCTTCAGCCTTAAATACAGGGAATTCAAAGTTGGGAGATGGTGTTGGATCATTATGTTCAATGGGTTTGATCAACCTGCATAATGATTTGGATATAAAAGAGATTTTAGAATTCAAACAAGGCAAATCATTATGCAGATGAAAAGATTGATTTTATTCTATTTTTAGGGTTTTATGTGATCACCAATTTCATTCAAAAAGTGAAAAGTGAAAATAAATTGGAAAAACAAACATTTAACATGAATTTATTGAATGAATATCATTGTATTTATGGGCCAACAATGTCATCACTTCTCCTTTTGGCATGGGAGAAGGGTTTTTAAACAAAAATGATCATTACGTTGACTTATGGACAACTGTTGGAACATCAACAACGACCCAGTTATTGCAGACCCCTCCAGGGATGACAAAGTCGCCAGAATCTTCCTCTGCATCCTCTTCCACAACAACAGCAACTTCTTGGTCTTCAACCGTGTGGATGAAACCACCACTATGAAACAACCCATGCTTGTTGAAAGTGCCTGAAGAATACCCTATGCCAACACGAGATTTATTGTCTTCCAGCTTGATCATTTGTCCTAAACCAGTAGTTGCGCCATGCTCAATGGACAACTTCGCATCATTGTAGGACGCAAATGAAGAAGTTCCTTTCTTAGAAGGCTCAACAATAGACAAAGCTTGGAACGGCGTCCCAACTTCGTCCTCAGCATCAATGTAAGAAAAGGAAGACAAATGGCTAACCAAGAGAGCCTTCTCTCCCCCTACTACCACCAACTTTTTGTTCTTGACAAACTTTAACTTTTGGTGTAGGGTGGATGTCACGGCGCCTGCCTCGTGAATCCATGGTCTGCCTAACAAACAGCTATATGATGGGTGGATATCCATGACCTGAAAAGTGATTTGGAAGTCACTTGGTCCTATCTTGACTGGGAGTTCAACCTCTCCAATCACTGTTTTCTTGGATCCATCAAAAGCTTTAACGACCACTCCACTCTGCCTCATGGGAGTCCCCTGGTAAGAAAGTCTGGCGAGAGTGGATTTTGGCAACACATTTAGTTATGATCCAGTGTCTACCAGCACATTAGACATGGCATCATCTTTGCAGTTCATGGAGATGTGAAGTGCCAAATTGTGGCCTCTTCCCTCCTCGGGGAGATCAGCATCACAGAAACTCAGATTGTTACAAGCGGTAATGTTTGCAACAATGCTATCGAATTGTTCTATGGTGACATCATGATCTACATACGCCACGTCCAACACATTCTGCAGAGCTTCTCAGTGTGGCTCAGAATTCGTCAACAAAGATAACACAAATATCTTTGAAGGCGTTTGTAGAAGTTGATCTATAAAGTTGTACTCACTCCTCTTGATGAGCCTCAACATCTCATCGCAGTCCTCTTTCATCATGCCATTCTGGCCAGCAGGGACAAGAGTTTTAACAGCAACATCGGCATGTCTATTAACAGCAAGTGCCGGAGTCAGAGAAACAACAGAATTCCCCAAAGGACGAACAACACTATCAACAATATCAACCCTTCTGGTGTCAGCCTGAGGTTTCGGCGGCACCGAGAAAACACGACCACTACGGGTCAGATCGCTGACATCAGCGATATTAACAACAAAGGTAGAGGGTAAGGGAACCTCCTTCCCATCTTCTAATGCCATAGCATTATAACGATAGGGAACAACCTTATCAGAAGAATATGGTACATGGCCAACTGGCTTAGTTATGAGAGTGGGGGAAACCTTCGACTTGCTGCCATCATATCGGATGACAACAGGCTCAGGTATCCTGAATACTGGTGATATCACATTAACTTCATCATCCTCATCGCGATTCTGAAGTATCTCTATTACACCTTGATCCAACATTTCTTGGATGTCTTTTCTAACTTGACGACATCCCCTCTCATTGACAGTGCAAACACGACATCTATCATGGTCATGCTCGTAGTGACTGTATCCACACAACAGTCTGTGCATCTCGACCAGAGATTGTCGGATATGGATGACATATCGAACCTTGTATTTGCCAGGTCAACCCTGAACCATGTTGACAGCAGATTTCCCATGCTCGGGCAATGGGTTCTTCTTGACATTAGGACCTACGTCCTCGAAAAACAATATACCGCTTCTCACAAGGTCTTGAACCTTAATCTTCAACGGGTAGCAATTCTCCATATCATGTCCAGTAGCACTGGAATGATAAACACAATGAAGCTCAGGCTTATACCACCACTGAGGGTTGGTAGGTATAACAGGTGGGTCACGTGGAGTGATCAGTTTCCTTTCTATCAAAGAAGGATATAGCTCTGCATAGGTCATGGGAATAGGATCAAAACTGACCCTCTTCCTATCATAGCTTGTACTGGTCTGATTATTGTTTCGAGGCTGGTAGGCTTGCTGTTGAGGACGATGCTGTTGTTGTTAATACTGTTGATGTTGCTGTTGTTGGTTCTGATTGTGATGCTGATATTGCTGATTTTCTCTGAAAACAGGTGCTATATGAGCCACCTGATACTGGTTATCGGCGGGACGCACGGTCTTCCTCTTCACAGAGGGTCTTCTTGATTTAATATGGGAGGTCATAGCATGTGCCTCACCATCTTTCTTCTTTGCAAACGCCCCATAATGTTTGGCAGAAGAGCCTTCTGCTCTAGTCAGACACCCTTCCCTGACTCCTTCCTCTAAATGCATCCCCATATTCACCATCTCGGTGAAGTCAGAAGGAGCGCTAGCAATCATCCGCTCATAATAAAATGAACTCAAGGTATTCAGAAAGATCTTAGTCATCTCTTTCTCTTCCAGC
The DNA here is from genome assembly GCF_024323335.1 of Lathyrus oleraceus. NCBI lineage: Eukaryota > Viridiplantae > Streptophyta > Magnoliopsida > Fabales > Fabaceae > Lathyrus > Lathyrus oleraceus. The sequence goes on along the minus strand of NC_066581.1, from coordinate 69,597,253 downwards.
GGAGGCACAATCTGTGCAGCCAATTCTCGCCACCTCTGGGCGTACTCCTTAAGAGTTTCCTTATCCTTCTGGGACATGGCCCTCAATTGGTCCCTATCGGGAGCCATATCAACGTTGTATTTGTATTGCTTGACAAAGTCTTTGCCAAGGTCGTTGAAGGAGCGAATGTTCGTGCTGTCCAAACCCATGTACCATCTCAGGGCGGCATCGGACAGGCTGTCCTGGAAATAATGAATGAGGAGTTGATCATTGTCGGTCCGCGTTGACATTTTTCGTGCATACATAACCAAGTGGATGAGAGGGCAAGTATTTCCCTTGTACTTTTCAAAGTCAGGCACTTTGAATTTTACAGGGATCTTGACATTCGGAACAAGGCAAAGTTCAGCAGCAGACTTGCCAAAGAGGTCCTTCCCTCTGAGAGTTTTGAGTTCCTTGCGAAGCTCAAGGAACTGATCGTTCATAGCATCCATATTTTCATACACGTCTGGGCCCTCAGATGGCTAAGAGTGATAAATGGTGTCATCTACTCTCGGCATAGTATGCACGACCGGAGGTGGCACAACAAGGACCGGGCTAGATGCCGACAAAGAAGCAAACGTTGGGGGCGAGACCCTCAGGAACAAAGTTCGCGGACATCCCCCAGGGAAACCCGGATGGCATAACAGTAGGGCGAAGTGGGCACTGGCAGCAGGCACGGTTGAAGAGGTAATCTCAGAGATGACTGTCCTCTGGGGAGGAGTTGAAGGCGTTTGAGACGATTGGCTTTGGGCGGCCAAGAAAGACTCCATCAGGGCAGTCAATCTTGCCACTTCCTCCTTGAGTTCCCTGTTCTCTTGTTCTAGGTGATCCATTAGTCTTGAAGAGTTGGCTCTGGTGTAGTACCGGTGCGTCAGCTTGTCTTGGAAATAAATGAAGAACACAGAGTTAGACCACGGAACAAGAAGCCTGGAGCAAAACCTGCTTATGCACATGATGCATGCAATGCTTGTGCATATGATTTTATTTTTTAATTAGAGGAACTTTAGAGTCCTATTTACAAATATTGGAAATATTAATCATTTAGACATATATGGAAATATCATATCAATAATATCTGGAAATATTTTACACCAAAGAAGTACAATCTTGGTAACCAAATATAATACAAGAGAGAAGGAAAATTAACATTCTATGGAACCCTAGAAACAATTGTCCAAAGCTCTCGAGATCGGAAGGTAAGCTGCACGAAGCCTCTTCACCTCTCTCTCAAAGGCTGCTTCCATATCTGCCTTCTCTTTGGCGAGTCGATCATACTTCCTCTTCCAAAACCTGGAAGACTGAGGAAGAAAAGAAGTCACCACATCATCAGGCTCATCGATAACCTGATGCTCAAGAAACTCTATTAATGCATCCTTATCTCTAAGCTGCTGAAGCAACTCCTCTCGTTCACGGATCCAAGCACGTGAACAGTCTTTGTCTCTCAACTCCTTTACTCCTTGGTCAGGGAGGGTTGAAGGCCCAACCATAACCAAAGATGTAGGTATTGGATAATCATAAGGCATAAGGTACTCAGAAGCTCTCCTCCTCACCCATGAGGTATAGGGTTCCAAAGCAATACAATTCTTCGGACCAAGCTCTTTCATTCCCTTCCTATGAATCTTGCGCCAAGCGCGGACCATCCTGCCCTTCAAGGTTTGGGGATCTTTACCCTCTTGAAAGAACACACCTTCTAACAAAATGTTATTAGGTTTATCCTTTAAGGGGAACCCAAGCTGACGACGTGCTAAAATAGGGTTGTAGTTAATCCCACCACATGTACCAAGAAGAGGCACATTGGAGAATTCACCACAAGAGTCAATAATCTGCACACCATCATATACACGGTTATACCAAAAGATATCATCATTAGTGAGAGACATAAGTCTCGTGGACCACCGTAGACATCCTTTGTTTTCCTTGAAGGAGACCTCCTGTGGCAAGTGAGAAATAAACCACTTGTACAACAGAGGCAAACAACACACAATGGTACCACCACCCTTTGCATTCCTCATATGCAAAGAAAAGTAAGTGTTACCCAACAAAGTAGGAACGAGATTAAGAGTAGAGAAAATCCTAATGGCGTTCACATCCACAAACTTGTCGATGTTGGGAAATAACACTAGCCCATAGATGAGAAGTACAAATATGGCCTCAAAGGCGTCCTCACTCATGGCATTCCCGTACAAAGTAGCTTGAGCAATGAGGAAATCAGATGGGAGACCTTGAATTCCATCTTTGGTAGTCATATGAGCACTAACAATAGATTCATCTATATGCAACAGATCAGCAATCTCTTGAGAAGTAGGAACCCTCTCCAAGCCACTGAACGACAACTGATCTAAAATAGGTATGCCCACAAGATATGCATACTCCTCAAGCGTAGGCAAAAGCTGGAAATCCGGAAATGTGAAGCAACAGTACAAGGGATCATAGAATTGCACCAATACACTCATCAGACCTTCATCCACCTGAGTAGCAAGAATAGACAGAAGCTTCCCATGACGAGCCTTGAACTCCAAGGGATCTAATACATAGGATGTCAAACTCCTTAACTCTTTCAAGTCGGGTTGTCTGAAACTGTACTTCTTTGTATTCCTTCTTTGTCTATCCATGTCTTAAAATTTGCAAATAGACCTCTTACGTTCCTTGAGAATTTTCTCATTGTTGATGATATGGATGTGTATGAGTGCATGAATGCATGGATGCAACAATCACACTCAAGGATCAAGCAAAGCACACCACACAAAGGTCATGGGATGGATCAAGTCATCCTTAATATCAATCGTCCATTTTGGTGGATTATAATTTACACCTTATCAACACCCAAGTTCCATTGATATTAAGGATATACAAGAACGGATCAACCATGAATCAAGGGTTTGTTGCAAGTCACGAGCATGGATTCTCGGTTAAGAACCACCCAAAGGGAGTGTACTATGGTTAAACCTGCCAATCATGTTCTACAAGAGATTCCCATAGTCACCATCCCATCTTTCGGATATTATCGGATAAACGACTCCTCGTATTCCAAAAATATTCTCAAGAGAGACTCTTATGAGTGTAGTATCGCGTAACAATCGTATCAAATCTTACACTTGAACGACCTTCCCACTACGTCCTAAAAATAGGCCAAGATGGGCTTGGTAAACTAAGGTCCTTGGCTTCTAAGGCATATATTGGAAAGATTAATGCCTAACCACGACTACTCGTGTGACATTATTGATCCCAACATAACCTCCACCAAGTGAATGGGCTTGCAAGTCAACCTGCTAAGGAATAACTCCACACAAGTCAACAAGACTATGCCATTCTCCTATCATAAGTGCACTCGAGTTCGGGTATAGAACTCATCTCACAAAGATCACCAAGCGTACAAGCAATTGATATATCAAGCAATTCATGCATTACACACAATACAGTAATCCCAAATTTGCACAAAAATATGTCACAAATAATATAAATAATACAATACAACAAATATGAAAAGTAGGCAAAACCCACTAGGCGAATCTCCCCAGCAGAGTCGCCACTTTTCTGTAGCGGGGTATTCGTTACCTTTTAGATTTATTGACTAAATCAAAAGTAAATCATACAATTCGAGTTGCCACCGCACTTCTATTTATCCAAAGGAAAGGTTAGAAAGCGAACAAAAACCGAGAAGTTTTATCAAATCAAAAACTAATAAAAATGTCAGAGATCTGGGTAAGGGGGTTGGTTATGCAATGGGAAGGTTTTAAGCACCCAAAACATCCTAGGTACTCCTAGGGAGCCCTTTTCACAATTGTTGTAAGGTAGGTTGGTATTTGTGAAAATATTTGTGCAAACATGATTGGGGAGATGAGAGAAGAATGTACAAATTATTTACAATTTTGTGTTTGAATGGATAAACCCATTGCCTACGTACCATCTTAAAAAAGATTAGGAGCAAAACCTCGTAGTTCGGGGTAAAAACCTCAAAAAGAAGTTGGTGAATTGATTGGTCAAAAACCTTAAGGTCTTTTGTTATCAAAGGGAGAAAACTCAACCTAAAACCACAAATCCACCATGTGAGGAGAGCTTCAACAAGCTAGTGAGGGGTTAACCCTATAATAAGCATGGAAGACTTATTGTCCACCACTAAGGATATAGGTCAGTATTATATCAACCTCAAGGATAACTCAAACCTAATAGCTAATGTTTATGAAAAGCTTTGATAAACGTGGCCATTGAAACCACAAAAAAAATTGAGTGAGTTGCATTTACCAATGAAAATTATTTACAAAGTATGGTCAAAGTTGACTTAAGGATTCAATTCAAGATAAGTATTATGAAAAGAAGTTTGAAAATCAAAAGCTTAATGCTTAGGTTTCTAATTTTGAAAACAAATATTAATGTTTGCACAAAAGTTTTGGCTTGGGTTAGAGTGGAGGGAAGAAGAAGAATGACTAAGTCCTAAACATACAAGGATGAAGGAAGAGAAATAAAACCACAAATGGAGTTCCCTTCTTGAGATTATAGTGATGATCCAAGTTGTTCCCTTTCCTTTGGAATAGCAAGCAATAAGCAAATAACTCAAGCAATCAATCACACAATCAAGCAAGCTCCTAGGAACCTTCCAATGGCTTTTGTATCTCTCACTTTAAATGCTCATGACAATGGTTCTTCTACTTGGCAAGTTTGGGATCCCTAGCACAAGAACACACACATCAAAAAGTTCCACAAAAACAAATAAAGAATGGACAAGAGGGAGATTACAATTTGGTCCTTTCAAAGTCCTCTTTAAGATTAAGCATTCTAAAGGCATGAGGCCTAGTTGCTCTTTGACATTATTTCTTCTTTTATAGCATTCTAAAGGAATGAGACCTATTTTCTCTTTGACTCCATTTTTGCATAGGGAATGTCATAAAGTATAAGTCCTTTTGTCCATTTGCATTTGGTTCACACAATCAAAACAAAACACAAGCACAATAGTATATACATAATTATATGCTCAAGTGAGTAAAAGGCAAATTGCATTAACATAAACATGAGCTCAAGTGAGCAAAGGGCAAAAACAAATGAATAATATGTACAAGATATTAAATTGCATAAAGTAAATTGCAAGAATTAAATGACTTGAATTAAAAGTTAATGCTCAATAGTTAGTGTTAGTGTGCCATTGATGCGTGCTTTTCGCAAGTATACGAACGCGTCAGAGTAACATAAAAGATTGTCGAATCCACAGAGACCAAGTTTCAATCTATCGTTATCTATTGTTATGTTGTTTATCAAAGGCAATCAAAATAGGTGTTTTTAGAGTGTGCAATGAAAAGTAAAGTATTGAATAAAGTTTAATTAATAAAGACAGGGTCGAATGTAATTCATATAATCAATTAATAATCCAGGTACTTGCTAATAGGGCTACTTATGGGCAATGTTTCATACTTTGAAAAGAATTAATTTAACGGGAACTGTCACTTTCGCGTATTCAGAACCGAGTTGTACTCCCTAATCAAACCCTCTTATTGTCACTTATAAAAAGGCGCGCATTGCGTTAGAGTAGTAAACCTATTTTTAAGAAATATAGTATCTTGACTAAGTTGAAAAGTATTATAACCTGGATTTCTTAACCAAAAGAGGTTCTTACTAACCAGACTCTAAACTTATAAACGCGTCCGAAAATAGTTTTAAAATCTCTTTTCTTCTTAAGTTAAAATCTCCTAATGAACTAAACAAAGCGCTTTCGCTGTTTTTGAAATAGTTAAAAACAATTAAGTTTAGATAGACGTTGGACGGCTTTCGATCTTACCCAACGGAATTGAAGTGCGGGAAAACATAAGTTGAAAGTTAAAATAGCCCTTAAGTGCTTCTACAAACAATTGTACGGATTATCGGTTCGATTACGATCCTTACATTCTAACCTTATAAATTTAGTTAGACATGGTAAAGTAAAAGTGCATTAATTTAAATAAAAGTAGTGCGAGTGCAGAAAGTAAATAAAAGTAGTGCGAGTGCGAGGAAATAAATAATTTATAGCGAGTGCGAGGAAATAAATAATTTAAAGCGAGTGCGAGGAAATAAATAATTTAAAGCGAGTGCGAGGAAATAAATAAAAGTAAAGCGAGTGCGAGGAAATAAATAATTTAAAGTGAGTGCGAGAAATAAATAAAAGTAAAGCGAGTGCGAGGAAATAAACAAGATAAAGACAAGTAATAAAAACCTGCTCCAATCGGAGGGTTGAGTAAATTGCAAAGCGGAAATGAAAATGGCGGCAGGATTAACTTCCTTTCAAAGTGCTCCAAACTCGATTACAGACTCGATTACACAATTGTGGTAACACTCCAATGCGAAGCGATTACCACTTTAAAATACTGAATATATGCCTAAGTGAAACAAAGTTGCTCTGAGTTTGCCTCTGCTCTAAGTTTGGATGATTGTAAAAGTGATTCGAGTTTCTATTTATAAGTAAGTAAAAAGATGGAAATGACAAGGATGCCCTTCAACTTGAAAATGGGAGGGGAAACGTTTCCTCTTGTGGCGCCCGCCACAAGGCCATGGCGCCCGCCACAAGGCCAATATGAGGCGCCTTAGTGGAAGTAGTGGGGAACGTGGCAGTTGAGGGAGGTTGAGCTTGGACACGTCATGGCAGGGTCTATGGCACCAGCCATGGTGGAAGCCACAAGTACAAAATGCTGAATTTTAGGATTTTTAGCTCTTTTTCGCTCCTTTTCTTGATCGGGGCTCCGATTAAAGTAAAAACCTGAAAACAAAGAAAAACATAGTAATAACACAACAAAATAACAATAAAACAACTAGAATGCATGTGAAATCGGAGTCGAAAATACGGTAAATTTCAGTGTTATCAAACTCTCCCACACTTAAACCTTTGCTTGTCCTCAAGCAAAACATTAAAAAAAAATCATAAAAGAAAAACTGGTGTAAACGAGTGCTTCAGGTAAAAATTCTAAGTTCAAGTCGGGATGCAATGATAGGTACTAACTGAGTGAACTAAGGGTATCATGATGACACTAATCCGCAAATACGGACATAAACTTCATTCCTATATTAACCAACCCATATTATCCCACAATACCTAGGCCTGCCTCTTCATCTCTTTTTGTGTCCTTTTCATTCAGGCGCAATCACATTAAGCCCGTTATCTGTACATGCTTCATAGTAGAGTGGCCTGTTAGTGATTATGATCTTAACATGGGGTTTCTGGCACATAAATATGTGTAACCCCTTTTATTGGACCCAACTGTAGTTGTGGGGGATCGGATCATAATCCGCCCTACCGAGTTCAGTGCCAGATACCTCTGAACCAACTAACAGTGGGTAAGTTTTTCTTTTCCTTTTTTCTTTTTCTTTTTCTTTTTGCAGCAAATTTTTACAATTCTTTGGTTTAAATGACTTTGTGAGGGTCACCTATACCGGAGTTGCCTTTTTTTGCTTTCTTTTATTTTTTTGTTTTGCTGGATCATTCACTTATTTGCATCGGTCCCCTACGTAGAGGATGCGTAGGCCGGAGCTGACTGCTGAGATAAACTACTGAGGACTTATACGAAAATGATGATTAAGGCCATGGTATATGGGGTTTCGAGAGTGGTTCCTATATTTACGAAGTCTATGGTGTTAAAATAATATTGATGTTTCGCAAAGTTCTCCCAAGTCACCACATCCTTACTCAAAACATGTCTTTAAAACCTGAGAACTTTCAGAGTAACACTGTTTTCTTTTGCAAAAAAAATTCGGTGGGGCTAAAGGTATGGGGAGATTATATTGTACTAAAGATATACTATATTTGGTGACTCGTCAGACTCATGCATTATACTAAAAAGCAAAATTAACAACTAAAAGGAAAGTAAAAATAAACAAGCTATCTAAAAACAGCAAAGAAAAGCGATAAAGGAAAGACGAGAAAAACAATAAAGAAAAGACGATAGAGTCTCCTCCCACACTTAAATCGAACATTGTCCCCAATGTTTCGAAATAAGATAAGGGAAGAGTTACTTGACAACCTGTTGCTGACCACTGGTGCCTTCGCCATCTTGATGTGGACGACGGGATCGGGTACGACGACGATCTCTCTGATCCATCCTCGCCTGCAGGGCATCCTGAGCGGTCCTCACCTCCCGAAGGTTACCCATAATGGAACCTTGAGTGGCTTCAATGAGTTCCATGTGTCTCTGGTGGTAGTGTTGCTGACGGGCTTGTGTATCTGTGATCGTTTGCAGGGCCTGTAGAATAGTGTCATAAGACCTGTCTGTCCTCCGCTGCGATTCTTGCATGAAGCTCATGTTATTCACCAGTTGTTGTTGGATGGTAGAGAGTAGGTCGTCACGCCTTTGCTCTCTATCCATGTGGTCACGCCACATCTCCTCTGTAATACAAAAGCCATGAGTGGTACCTGCAGAAGAAGAAGATGGTGCAGTGTGTGGTGGTGAAGGATGATGGGGGGACACATGGGGTACGGGAGATCTTTCTCTCCGATCATATTCATCATCAGTGTCATGTCCCGCCTCATCAGGAATGTTAGGAGGAAGAGGACCCAAAACAGGTGGAGCATCTAGAGCGTAGGTCCAATTCCTTTCATCTCGTACATCTGTACGTCTAGTGCACGGTAAAACAACAGATGGGATGGCTACACCATGAACCATAAGCATATAGCCTCCTTCTCTCCTCAAACAACACAATTTCATGTCTCTTAGAAATTTTAGGTTAATTGTGCGAGGAGGTAAGGGGTCTAGGGTAGCCATCTCATTGTTCAGGTTAAGCGCCCGAGCAATAAACGTAATTAATCCACCAAAAGAAGTCGGTCCCGCTTTATTCAAAGTTAAGGTCATATGAGCAAGCATGAACGGGACCGAATTAATTCGTCTATTTATGAGGCTTCCTTGCAAAAATAGAAGCTCTCTAGAATTAACCTTATTTGGATTCTCCCGGCCAAAAATAGTACATGCCAACAGATATCTAAAAACTCTGATGGCCGGGTTATGGATAGTCGAGGCAAGAACTCCCTCAAAAGAATTTATGGAAGTGCTCAACAGTCTCTGCCAGAAGGAGAACACCTTAACTGACCAATCCGAATCCAAAGGTGCCTCACAAATAGCACCGTCCCCATGAGGGATTCCTAACAAGCTGGCTAGTTCGTCGGTACTGAATTCATATTCAACAACAAACATTCTAAATCTGACAGTACCAACTGTGCTAGCAGTGTTAGGATTGACAATATAGATTAAGGAACTCAACAAATTCAATTGTCAATCGCTTATAGGTAGGTTCTTTGTTGGAAAAGAAATTATGCAAACCTAAGTTATCTAATAAATGAAATATGCTATGATAGATACCTAAAGTGTAGAGACAGTTTTCGTCAACATACCTTGTCGGGAGGATCTCCCGATTTTGCAACCGTTCGATGATTTTTCTTTGTCTATCCCCCGGTTTCCCTCCTCGAAGAATGAATCCATTAAACTCCATTTGTGTAGCTCTTGAAAAGTGACGAAGATGATGAAGTGGAATGTGAAAAGGTTGGATTTTTACGAAATCCGACGGATGAAAATGAAAATGGAAACCGGAAAAATGATTTGTACGGTGTGGTGATTAGAAAGGTATGAGCTTTTTGTGGGTTCAAGGACGTTTTTGCAAGGTGGAAAAATGGGGTTGGAAGGTTGTAAGGTGTGAAAATGGTGAAGAAAGGGGTTCTGCCCCGACCTTTTACAGACGCTGTGGCGGGCGCCACAGGGTCCATGGCGGGCGCCACAGGGTCCATGGCGGGCGCCACAAGGCAAAATCTGGCTGGGCCAGATTTTGGTCCTTTGGCTTGGGCTTCTCTTGTCTTTTGGCTTTGAGGGGTACAAATAGCATTTGTCTTGTGATTTCCTAGTATCATTGGCTTGCATAATTTTTTATAGAAGTAAAAAAATAAAAATAAAAATAAAACAAAAATTAAATATTAGACTAATAAATAAATAAACAACTAAAATAAAAATAAAAAATGCAAATAAAACAAACATAAGATATATATAGATAAAAGTAGAAATATCAATGTATAGACATAATGTATATAGTATTCCAAATGCGATAATATAAAATGAGTTATGTAAATATGAGAAATATAAAAAGGAGATAAAATAAGATGAAATGGTGAGATTATATAGTAGGGATGTCATCTTCCTGAGTGGATCCACGGAGCATGGCTACCTCCTGCCTGAGCTCTGCGATCTCCTGATATAAACAGTTGGCTTCGGTAGCGTGGGTGAGATCAGACACTCCCATCTGTAAAGTGAGGTCAGCCACCTCCTGTCTAAGCTCTGCAATCTCTCTACGACACTCAACAATCTGGGTGCGGATGTCAGGGGTCTGCAATGAAAGATTATTAGAGAAAACAGTGATCCTGGGAGATGATGGTGTACGTGTGTACTCAGCAATGGATGTTGATCTCGGCTCCTAGACGGTCTCTCCCTGGCCCTCTAGAGTATAACTCCAATTCGCTGGATCATGCACACTGGTCATCATAGGATCTGGCAGTGTGAAATAATGGATAACCTCGCTGTTGACCAGCAATCGGAACTGACATGGGTGGAAAGAAGCTCTCCTCATAAACCCTCTGGTCAAACAGAAGTCGATGTCCATGGTAGTGTACCCACAGTAGATCCGGAGATGTGACAGCTTGCGAGACAGACCTAAAGCGACAGCAATCTGCGTGATGATCCCGCCCACATGGATGACTCCTTCGGTAGATTTGGAGATACCGCTGTGACTATATAACAAAAAGTTCCCACATGCTACTGGGCGAGACTGGGATGCACAAAATAGTAGGAAGATCTCCTCTTCACTCGGTAATGTCTCTGCATCCGGTCTTCCCAGGAAGGAATGTGCCAATATCATCTGAAAGTATCTAAAGGCGGGGTTATGTATAACATGAGACAGCTACGTAGACGGATCTTGGCTTCCGCCACCTGATATATCACTCCAAAACTTCTCCACCTCCTTACCCATAAAATATCCCATAGGTGTCTTCAAGATAACATCAGGAGTGGTCTGGAAGCCCAATAGGTCACCGAACTCTTTCTGGCTGAAAGAGTACTCAACTCCAAAGAGCCTGAAAGCAGCATACCCATCTGGTCCAGAGTATGGGTCATAGTCGAGTGAACTCAGGAACTCCAATGTCAGGTTTCTGTAGGTGTTACTCAAGTCATCAACAAACTCGTCCCAGTGAAGCTGGTGGCTAAGGAATCGGATACTCGGCTCAATGCCCAGTGCCTCCATACAGTGCTGATCAGAATAACGTGTGGGTGCCATAGGGCGCTGATACAGAGCGATGTAGCGCTCTCTCTGAGCATTATCTCTATAGGCCACGTGCATATCATCGAAATCCTGCATCCTGTAAAAGTTAAGAAAGTGATCCTGAAAATGCAAAACCATTCAAATTTTTAGTCTCGATGCAAAATATGATAAAATAAAATAAAAATAAAAGTAAATAAATGTGAAAAATTAAAATGAAAGAAAAACCATGGGTTGCCTCCCACACAACGCTTGTTTAACGTCATTAGCTTGACGATTAGAATTTATACACCTGTAGTAGTAGGGATTGGTGGATCAACCAGGGTGTGGCTTGAGTAGTATGCTGGAATGTCTCCTCCTTCGTAGAGCTCCAGTCTTTGTCCATTTACAATAAATGAGCTACAGGTTTCGTTCTTGATTTCTACGGCTCCGGATCTCAGAATCTTGGATACTTCGAAAGGACCAGTCCATCTTGAACGTAGCTTTTCAGGGAAGAGTCGTAACCTAGAGTTGAAAAGGAGAACAAGATCGCCTACATTGAAGGTTTTCTTTACTATTCTTTTGTCGTGATAGGCTTTTGTCCTCTCTTTATATATTTTAGCATTCTCGTAGGCCGATTGCCTAAGTTCTTCTAATTTATGAATGTCTAGGGTACGCTTTTCTCCAGCGGCTAGGTAGTCTAAATTCAAAGTTTTAATGGCCCAATAGGCCTTATGCTCTAATTCGAACGGTAAGTGACAGGATTTTCCATAGACTAGTTGGTAAGGAGTAGTTCCTATAGGGGTTTTGAAAGCGGTTCTATAGGCCCATAATGCTTCTTGAAGCTTCTGAGACCAGTCTCTCCTAGAAATAGAAACAGTTTTCTCTAGGATTCGTTTTATCTCCCTATTGGACACTTCTACTTGGCCGCTAGTTTGTGGATGGTATGGTGTTGCTACTCTATGCCTAACTCCATATTTTCTTAAAAGTTTGTCAAATATTCTTGATATAAAGTGTGATCCTCCATCGCTTATGACTAAACGTGGTGTTCCAAGTCTAGGGAATATATAGTTTTTAAATAGTTTGATTACTACCCTAGTGTCGTTTGTGGGTGCAACTATAGCTTCAATCCACTTAGACACATAGTCTACAGCTACTAAGATGTACCTATTTCCTAAGGATGGTGGGAAAGGTCCCATGAAGTCTATACCCCATACGTCAAAGAGTTCTACTTCCTGAATGTTTCTTAAAGGCATTTCATCATGCCTTGAAATGTTTCCAGTGCGTTGGCATCTATCACATTTGACAATGCAAGCATAGACATCACGCCACATGGTAGGCCAGAATAGGCCAAATTGAAGAATCTTGGCGTATGTCTTAGAGGTGCTCGCATGTCCACCATAAGATGCGGAATGACAATGCTTGATAATATTATTTACCTCTTCTTCTGAAATGCAACGGCAAAAAATGCCAGCTTTACCCCTTTTGAAGAGGAGCGGTTCGTCCCAATAGAAGTTTCTCACATCGTGGAAGAATGTCTTCTTGCGGTGGTAGTCAAGATCAGGGGGTACTATATCAGCAGCTAGGTAATTAACGAAGTCTGCATACCAGGGTACGTTACTTATTGCTAAGGAATTTTGGGGATGCTCATCAAGGCTTAGGTTATCATCTTCAAGGGTTTCTACTCTAGCTATCAGTCTATCATAGGCGAAATCATCATTTATGGGTACTAGTTCTGGTTTTAGATGTTCTAGCCTAGAAAGGTGATCAGCTACTACATTTTCAGTGCCTTTTTTATCTTTTATGTCTAAATAAAACTCTTGTAGTAATAAAATCCATCGGAGTAACCTGGGCTTGACATCTTTTTTACTTAATAGGTAACGAATGGCAGCATGATCGGTGTAAATTATAATTTTTACTCCTACTAGATAAGATCTAAATTTGTCTATAGCGAAAACTACAGCGAGTAATTCTTTTTCAGTTGTTGCATAGTTAAGTTGGGAAGCATCTAGGGTTCTACTGGCATAATAAATTGCATGTAATTTTTGTTCTTTCCTTTGTCCTAGAACGGCTCCAACTGCATAATCACTAGCATCACACATTATCTCAAAAGGTTCTGACCAATCAGGTGGTTTCATAATTGGTGCTGAGATTAATGCTTGCTTTAAAAGATTAAATGCGTCATTACATTTTTCATCAAAAATGAATTCAGCATCTTTCATTAAAAGTCCAGTTAAAGGTTTGGTTATTTTGGAGAAGTCCTTAATAAAACGCCGGTAGGATCCAGCGTGTCCAAGAAAGCTTCGGACTTCTCTGATGGTTTTTGGTGGTTTTAGGTTTTCTATAACTTCTATTTTAGCTTTATCTACCTCTATACCTTTTTCAGAAACTATATGTCCTAAAACTATTCCTTCGGTTACCATGAAATGACATTTTTCCCAGTTTAGCACGAGGTTCACCTCCACGAATCTCTCCAGGATTTTCTCAAGGTTAGCAAGAAAATTGTGGAAATCAAATCTGCAAACCGAGAAATCATCCATAAACATTTCCATGATACCATCTAGATAATCTGCAAAGATTGACATCATGCAGCGTTGGAAAGTAGCTGGGGCATTACAGAGGCCGAATGACATTCGTCTGTAGGCAAAAGTTCCATAAGGGCATTTAAAGGTAGTATTTTCTTGATCTTCGGGGTGGATAGGTATTTGGAAGAATCCTGAGTATCCATCTAGATAGCAGAAGTAAGAGTGCATGGCTAGACGCTCCAACATCTGGTCTATAAATGGTAAAGGGAAATGGTCCTTCCTGGTTGCTTTATTTAATTTTTTATAATCTATACACATCCACCATCCTCCTTCTAATCGTTTTGCTACATGTTCGCCTTTGTCGTTTTGCACGACTGTGATGCCTCCCTTTTTAGGTACTACATGCACAGGGCTCACCCACTTACTATCCGAGATCTGATAGATTATACCTGTCTCAAGTAACTTAAGAACTTCCTTTTTAACAACATCACTCATTATAGGGTTTATTCTTCTCTGATGTTCCCTGGAGGGTTTTGAATCTTCTTCGAGCGAAATCCGATGCATGCATACGGATGGGCTTATAGCTTTCAGGTCATAGATATTATATCCTAAGGCTGAGGGATATCTTCGTAAAACGTCTAAAAGTTGGTTCGTTTCCTCTTGGCTCAAGGTAGCACTGACTATAACTGGACGGTTCATCTTTTCATCGAGGAACTCATATCTCAGGTTCTTAGGCAGTTCCTTAAGTTCTAAGGTTGGTTTCTTAGGGCATGGCATAAGATCTGGGGTAAGGGATAAACATTCGTAAAGGTCATCATCGATGTAGGATTTCTTAAAGTCATCATCTTCCCTTATGAGAGTTGATGGTAACTTAATTGTTTTTATAATTTCTTCTTGTTCTAATTCTCTATTACATTCATCAATGATATCTAAGGCATAACACGTGTCTCCCATCACAAGTGCCATAAGAAATTTCGAAAGTATAAATTCTATTTTCTCGTCACCTACCTCAAATGTCAACTTTCCTTTCCTGACATCTATTATGGCTCCTGCAGTCGATAAGAATGGTCTACCTAGAAGGATTGGTATATCATTGTCCTCTTTGATGTCCATGACAACAAAATCAGTAGGGATAAATAACTGACCTATCCTAACAGGAACATCTTCTAAAATACCTATCGGATATTTAACAGATCTATCGGCTAACTGAAGTGACATCTTAGTGGGCTGTAATTCTCCTAAGTTTAACCTCTCACAAACTGCTAAAGGCATTAGGCTCACACTAGCTCCTAAGTCTAGAAAAGCTTTTTCGATGACATGATTACCCAAAAGGCAAGGAATGGAGAAATTTCCAGGATCTTTATCTTTCTTTGCTAATTTGTCCTCGGAAATAGCATTACATTCCAAAGGCTTCAGATCGTCAAGTCTACTTTTGTTGGTAAGGATGTCTTTGAGAAACTTTGCTTAAGAAGGTATTTGGGTGATGGCTTCTGTGAAAGGGATTTCTACATGAAGTTTTTCTATAACTTTAATAAATTTTTGATACTGTTTATTGATCTGGGTTTGTTTGAGTCTTTGCGGATATGGTATAGGTGGTTTATATGGCGGGGGTGGTACGTAAGTTTTGTCTTTAGGTTCTTCTCCTTTTTCTCGACCTTCCTGGTTTTCAGGTTCCTCTGGTTCCTTTACTTCGTCCGTGGGTTTGGTACATTCCTTAGAAGTTTCGGGTTCACTCAATCTAGGGTTTGGTGGCTCATCATAAGCATTCCCACTTCGTAGGGTAATGGCATTGGCTTGTTCTCTCGGATTTTGTTGAGGTTGTCCAGGGAATTGTCCTCCAGGTGTAGTCTGAGGGGCTTGGTTTAAAGCTACCTGAGAGATCTGGGTTTCAAGCATCTTAGTATGAGTAACTATTTGGTCAACCTTGGTTCCTAACAGAGTAATCAATTCGTTAACATGAATGTTCTGGTTCATGAACTCCTTGTCTTGTTGGGTTTGAGCGGTGATAAAATTTTCCATAATTTTCTCAAGGCTCGAATTTGGTGGCACAGGTTGCATAGGTTGATTTGATCTAGGGGCTTGATAACTAGGTCTCGGAGGTGCATTATTTTGGATTGGGTTATTGTTTTTATAGGAGAAGTTCGGGTGATTCCTCCATCCAGGGTTATAGGTATTCGAATATGGGTTCCCTTGGGTGTAGTTCACTTGCTCAGAGTGGGTTTCGTTTAATAGACTGCATTCTGCAGATTGGTGTCCTTTGGTTCCACATATCTCACAATCCGATGAAACTGCGGCTACAGTATTCGGGTTTATGCACATATGCTCGACTTTAAGGGCTAATGCGTCCATTTTCGCTTGCATCATGTCTATAGAGCTTAGTTCATGCACTCCTCATTGGGTTTCCTTCTTCTCAACTGTCGCTCGTTCGACTCCCCGTGATTGATGGTTTTGAGCCATATCTTTGATGAGGGCACTAGCTTCAGGATAAGGTTTGTTCATCAGAGCACCGCCTGCGGCAGCGTCGATGGTCATCTTCGTGTTATAGTGAAGTCCATTATAGAAGGTTTGAATGATTAACCAATTTTCTAAACCATGATGTGGGCATGCTCGTAAAAACTCTTTATATCTCTCCCAAGCTTCGAACAACGATTCTCCTTGGTTTTGGGTAAATCTAGTTATATGGTTTCTAAGAACGGCGATCTTACTCGGGGGAAAATATCTAGCAAGAAATACTCTTCTAAGGTTATCCCAAGTCGTAATGGAATTGGGTGGAAGGGAATCTAACCATGATAGGGCTTTATCTCTGAGGGAAAAAGGGAATAATCTTAAACGTATTGCCTTAGGAGAAGCTCCATTGGTTTTAAAAGTGTCTGCTAATTGAAGAAATATTTTTAAATGTTGGTTTGGGTTCTCAGTAGCGAGACCTGCGAATTGTCTCTGTTGCACTAGTTGCAACATGGATGGTTTAAGTTCAAAATTATTAGCTGGGATGGTTGGGTTTACTATACTAGAACTAGGTTCTTCATTTGATGGTTGAGCAAAATCTTTAAGAGGTCTTTGGTTTTGATCTTCGGCCATAGCTCTCTTAATTCTATGAAATAATAAACGTGTGCAAGCGTAACGTTCAGGTTCCGCCAGAGGGTATACTAAGCTTAAACTCCCGGTGCTGCGAGTTCTTCGCATTGACCGGCGGGAAATAGCCTAAGTCTAAACGATATAACAATAGGAAAATGAAATTTGACGAAATTGGTCCCCGGCAACGGCGCCAAAAACTTGATGCGGTGCTTTTCGCAAGTATACGAACGCGTCAGAGTAATATAAAAGATTGTCGAATCCACAGAGACCAAGTGTCAATCTATCGTTATCTATAGTTATGGTGTTTATCAAAGGCAATCAAAATAGGTGTTTTTAGAGTGTGCAACGAAAATTAAAGTATTGAATAAAGTTTAATTAATAAAGACAGGGTCGAATGTAATTCACATAATCAATTAATAATCCAAGTACTTGCTAATAGGGCTACTTATGGGCAATGTTTCCTACTTTGAAAAGAACTAATTTAACGGGAACTGTCGCTTTCGCGTATTCGGAACCGAGTTGTACTCCCTAATCAAACCCTCTTATTGTCACTTATAAAAAGGCGCGCATTGCGTTAGAGTAGTAAACCTATTTTTAAGAAATATAGTATCTTGACTAAGTTGAAAAGTATTGTAACCTGGATTTCTTAACCAAAAGAGGTTCTTACGAACCAGACTCTAAACTTATAAACGCGTCCGAAAATAGTTTTAAAATCTCTTTTCTTCTTAAGTTAAAATCTCCTAATGAACTAAACAAAGCGCTTTCGCTGTTTTTGAAATAGTTAAAAACAATTAAGTTTAGATAGACATTGGACGACTTTCGATCTTAACCAACGGAATTGAAGTGCGGGAAAACTTAAGTTGAAAGTTAAAATAGCCCTTAAGTGCTTCTACAAACAATTGTACGGATTATCGGTTCAATTACGATCCTTACATTCTAACCTTATAAATTTAGTTAGACATGGTAAATTAAAAGTGCATTAATTTAAATAAAAGTAGTGCGAGTGCGGAAAGTAAATAAAAGTAGTGCGAGTGCGGAAAGTAAATAAAAGTAGTGCGAGTGCGAGGAAATAAATAATTTAAAGTGAGTGCGAGGAAATAAATAATTTAAAGCGAGTGCGAGGAAATAAATAATTTAAAGCGAGTGCGAGGAAATAAATAAAAGTAAAGCGAGTGCGAGGAAATAAATAATTTAAAGCGAGTGCGAGGAAATAAATAAGATAAACCGAGTGTGAGAAATAAATAAAAGTAAAGCGAGTGCGAGGAAATAAATAAGATAAAGACAAGTAATAAAAACCTGCTCCAATCGGAGGGTTGAGTAAATTGCAAAGTGGAAATGAAAATGGCGGCAGGATTAACTTCCTTCCAAAGTGCTCCAAACTCGATTACAGACTCGATTACACAATTGTGGTAATACTCCAATGCGAAGCGATTACCATTCTAAAATACTGAATATATACCTAAGTGAAACAAAGTTGCTCTGAGTTTGCCTCTGCTCTAAGTTTGGATGATTGTAAAAGTGATTTCGAGTTTCTATTTATAAGCAGGTAAAAAGATGGAAATGACAAGGATGCCCTTCAACTTGAAAATGGGAGGGAAAACTTTTCCTCTTGTGGCGCCCGCCACAAGGCCATGGCGCCCGCCACAAGGCCAATCTGAGGTGCCTTAGTGGAAGTAGTGGGGAACGTGGCAGTTGAGGGAGGTTGAGCTTGGACACGTCATGGCAGGGTCTATGGCGCCAGCCACAAGTACAAAATGCTAAATTTTAGGGTTTTTAGCTCTTTTTCGCTCCTTTTCTCGATCGGGGCTTCGATTAAAGTAAAAACCTGAAAACAAAGAAAAACATAGTAATAACACAATAAAATAACAATAAAACAACTAGAATGCATGTGAAATCGGAGTCGAAAATACGGTAAATTTCAGTGTTATCATCCAATATTGTGCATGTGCCTAAGAAAGATGGAAAAGCCCGAATGTGTGTGGATTACCGTGACTTGAATAAAGCTAGTCCAAAAGATGATTTTCCTCTACCACACATTGATATGTTGGTAGACAATATAGCTAAATTCAATGTGTTCTCATTTATGGATGGATTTTCCGGTTATAATCAGGTTAAAATGGCACCCGAGGATATGGAGAAGACAACATTCATCACACCTTGGGGAACATTATGTTATCGAGTGACGCCCTTCGGTTTGAAGAACGCCGAAGCCACGTATCAACGCGCTATGACTACCTTGTTTCATGATATGATGCACAAGGAGATTTAAGTGTATGTTGATGATATGATTGCAAAGTCGAAAACGGAAGTTGAACATCTAGAACACTTATTGAAGCTTTTCCAGCGGTTGAGGAAGTACAAACTCCGCTTGAATCCGAACAAGTGTACATTTGGAGTCCGTTCCGGCAAGTTATTGGGCTTTATTGTCAGCGAGAGAGGTATTGAAGTCGATCCTGCCAAGGTCAAAGCAATACAGGAGATGCATGCGCCCAAAACTGAGAAGCAAGTCCGAGGTTTTCTTGGCCGCTTGAATTACATTTCGAGATTTATATCCTACATGACTGCCACATGTGCGCCTATATTCAAGCTCCTCCGAAAAGATAAGCGTCATGATTGGACCGAGGATTTCCAAAAGGCCTTTGACAGTATCAAAGAGTATCTGTCTGAGCCTCTGATTTTGTCTTCGCCTGTTGAAGGGAGACCTTTGATTATGTACTTGACCGTACTTGATGATTCCATGGGTTGTGTCCTTGGTCAGCAAGATGAATCAGGAAAGAAAGAATATGCAATATACTACTTGAGTAAGAAGTTTACTGACTGTGAGTCTCGGTACTCAATGCTTGAGAAAACATGTTGTGCTTTGGCTTGGGCTGCTAAGCGTTTATGCCAGTATATGTTGAATCATACGACTTGGTTGATATCCAAAGTGGATCCAATCAAGTATATTTTTGAGAAGCCTGCTTTAACTGGAAGAAGTGCCGGTTGGTAGAAGTTGTTATCTGAGCTCAAAAAGCTATTAAAGGTAGTATCTTGGCTGACCATTTGGCGCACCAACCAATTAAAGATTATCAGTCTGTAAAATATGACTTCCCTGATGAGGAGATTCTGTATTTGAAGATGAAAGATTGTGATGAGCCTACGCTCGATGAAGGGCCAGAGCCTGGTTCCTGATGGGGTATGGTGTTCGATGGCACTGTTAATCAGTATGGAAATGGTATTGGGGCAGTGATTATTCCTCCTCAATGCACACATTTTCCTTTTATAGCAAGGCTAACTTTCAAATGCACGAATAATATGGCGGAGTATGAGGCTTGTATTAGGGGTTTGGAAGAATGTATTGATCTTAGGATCAAGCATCTTGATGTTTATGGTGATTCAGCCCTTGTTGTTAATCAGATTAAGGGTGAATGAGAGACAAATCAGCCTGGCCTCATCCCATACAGAGAATATGCGAGGAGGATTTCAACTTTCTTTACTAAGGTTGACTTCCATCATATTCCTCGAGACGAGAATCGGATGGCAGATGCTCTCGCTATGCTTGCTTCAATGATTGTAGTGAAATATTGGAATGAAGTCCCCAATATTACTATGATGCGCTTGGATAGACCAACTCATGTGTTTGAAGTTGAGGAGGTGAAAGATGATAAGCCATGTAATTATGATATCAAGTGTTTTCTCCAGAGTCAGACTTACCCTCCTGGGGCATCTGTTAAAGATAAGAAGACTTTGAGGAGATTATCTGGTAGTTTCTACCTTAATGGTGATGTGCTTTACAAGAGGAATTTTGACATGGTTCTGCTCAGATGCGTGGATAGACATGAAGAAGACCTGTTGATGACTGAAGTCCATGAAGGTTCCTTTGGTACTCATTCCAATGGACATGCTATGGCGAAGAAGATGTTGAGAGCAGGCTTCTATTGGCTGACAATGAAGTCTGACTACTGCAAGTATGTGAAGAAATGCCACAAGTGTCAGATTTATGCGGATAAGATTCATGTTCCCCCGACACTTCTGAATGTTATTTACTCACCATGGCCTTTCTACATGTGGGGAATTGACATGATTGAACCTAAGGCATCGAATGGTCGCTGTTTTATTCTCGTAGCCATTGATTACTTCACCAAGTGGGTTGAAGCGACATCGTATGCAAATGTGACCAGGAAGGTGGTTGTGAAGTTTATCAAAAACCAACTCATATGCCGTTATGGTGTGCCAGACAAGATTATTACTGATAATGGATCTAACTTGAACAATAAGATGATGAAAGAGTTGTGTAGCGAGTTCAAGATTGCATATCATAATTCTTCTTCCTATAGACCCAAGATGAATGGAGCTGTTGAAGCTGCTAACAAGAACATTAAGAAGATTATTCAGAAGATGGTTGTTACGTACAAAGATTGGCATGAGATGTTGCCATTTTCTTTGCATGGCTATCGTACATTTGTTCGCACTTCAATAGGGGCAACCCCTTTCTCTCTTGTATATGGCGTGGAGGTTGTGCTCCCCGTAGAGGATGAAATCCCATCAATGAGAGTCTTGATGGAAGCCAAGTTGACTGAGGCTGAATGGGCTCAAAATCGTTATAACCAGTGGAATTTGATTGAAGAGAAGAGATTAACTGCCATGTGCCATGGTCAGTTGTATCAGCAGAGGATGAAGAAATCCTTTGATAAAAAGGTGAAGCCTCGTGTGTTTCGAGAAGGTGACCTCATGCTCAAGAAAGTCTTGTCTTTCGCGCCCAATTCTAGGGGCAAGTGGACTCCAAACTATGAAGGTCTATACGTTGTTAAGCGAGCCTTTTTAGGCGGTGCTTTGTTGCTCACAACTATGGATGGGGAGGATTTCACTCGTCCTATGAATTCAGATGTAGTCAAGAAATACTTCGCCTAAAAATAAAAACAGAATAGCTCGCTAAGTTGAAAACCCAAAAGGGCGGCTTAGTAAAAAATGAGTGTCTCGGTGGATTGAAAACCCGAAAGGGCGGTCCAGGAAAAAGTTAGAGACATAAAAAAATGAATATACATATCCCGCTAGATTAGTACCTCACCTCGGGGCAATCTAGGCAAAAATTAGGGATTTGGCAAGTAACTGCATCCTGACAAGATATTGTTCTACAACTGTCATCTATCAAAGATTCTCGCTCAGTCATCGTCAACTGAAGTTTCAAATACAGTGGATTCAGAGTTGGTGAAGAAACGATCATTATGTTCAATGTAGCCCTTTTTTCCATGTATATATCCAATTTCAAATTTGTAAAGATCCATGGAGTCTCGCCATTTGCAGACTACCATTCTATTATATAAATTTGAGCCTTTATCCAATTCTTTGCACTCTTACTTGTTTCTGTTTAACAAATGTTTGCATGTTTTAATTGTTGAATATCATTGTTTTAAACAAAATAAAGTTTTTATAAACAAAATGAACATTCACAATGATTAAGAGGATAAATGGAATGTCCTCATTGCTTTCCCAAGGATAGTATGATCACCAAAGGGTAAGACATTTGTTCATATTTTGGCATGTTTATATCCTATTCATCAGCTTTCAGTTGTCTCCCCGTCGAGCGCTGAAAAAGTCATTAATTCCCCAGAGACTCTGGTATGAGAAGTCTTCTATGATGGCAGTAGATTGTTCTATCTGGCTGGACTGCTTTATCCTAGCAGAATCTGCGGATGTTCATTCAAACAATTACCAGATAGTTTGTGCATACATGCTTGTTTCCCCCGAGGAGTCTTGGCAATCCATGGTTGGTTGATCTGTGGATGATTCCTTTTGTACCAATTTTTTTTGCCTTGATCTTTTAGAGACGTGTATCCCTCTATGCCAGGCACTAGCATTTGTGTTTTATCAATTATATGGTTGTCACCCCTTTGTGTGGGCTGACTTAAAATCCCTTATAGATTGATAAAATTTGATATGCTTTTCTACTCACGAGGAGGTTTGTCTTTCCCCAACATGAGTAGAAGTCCTCAACACAGTAAGCATGTGTTCCCTGCAGAGCCATCTTTCAGACAATTGTTTCATCAGCAGGAAGGTGCCTAAGGCAATTGATGTAGGGCTTGTTTCCCTTTTCATCCCCGGCATGTCACATGTTGACGAAGGATTCATTTTCGATTCCCTCAGCCAAGGCAGTTCCTTTAAGAATGCCTGCAGTTTATCCCCAGTAGGGTTGCCTGATCCGAGTTTGGTAATTTGCATCCCCCCCGAGTCTGAAGATTTCTTCTAGTATTGAGAGGTGATGTGGAAGATGTGTTTGTTTCTTCCCCAGTGGAGCAGATTGCTCTTTCTCCCCTTTTAGCAGAGTTTCCTCTCCAGCGGATAGAAGGGAGTGTTTTGATCGATGTGTATCTGGTTGGTGGTTGTTCCCCACAGAGTTCCATATTGTTCCTTAATAAGCCTCCCCAGTAGAGTTTCTTCTCCGGCGGATCTTATTGATATTCAGCAGCTTGTCCCCGAGAGAATTGAGGGAAAGTCCCCGAGAGGTTCTTCTACATCTTCCTTATGTCAGGATTGTTGGCCCCTGGAAGACTCCTCTTGTGTAGAATTTTGTTTGTTGCAGTTGGAAGCTGTGACCTTGCGTGTCCCCAGCTATGATCGATGTCTTCCTGTGTTTGATCACCCCCACCAGAGCAGAGTTCTCCTGTAGGCTTTTCCCTTCTTGTTGAGATGTTATGCCGGATGTCCGTTCATGATTCTTGGACCTGTTTGTGTTAAATATGTCTGTCTGTCAGCATTAATCATACACAAATCATGCATGTACGCGCACAATCATAGCATTCAGATATTCATGATAGCATTATTTGACATATATCTTTGTTTGTTACCTCCTGCTATTGTGTAAGACCCTAATTTTGACCATAAGATCCCCCATGGCATCATATCATTGCTCAATGCATTTGCCTCAAGGATCATAGCATGTGTGGCTCCTTAATCCTAGGGTTGGGACTTGTGTGAGTTGGTTTGAAACCACCAAGCATGCTTGTATTGTATGTTATTACTTTTCTTATTTTGTTTACTAACCAAAAGCACAAAAATATGTCACTAACTCTTTTTGTTTTGAAGCTCAAGTAATCATGAGATCCCCTGCTCCTAGGAGACTCCTATGCTCAATGAAGTGGCTAGATGAAGATGAGAACAAGCATGACAATGGCCCACAAAGTTCCTAATCATCATATATGTCTCACAAGTCTCTCAATTTTCCAATTTGATCAAGATAACACAAAGGGCTTGAGGATTGTTTCCCAAGGAAACCCTAATTCAACTGTGCATTGACTATGCCTTGCTCATGAAGCAACCTCAATCTATGATCAAATTCAATCAAGGTAAGTTATTTCATTAATTATTTTATGCATATATGAGCTTATGTGAGTATACTCAATCATTCATTCACCAAGATTTGAAGTTTGGCCTTGAGAAGTTGACCAGTCAAGTCATTTGACCAAACTGAGATCCACTGAGACACAACTTTTGATATGTTTGTCAAATGAAGATGACCCCAAGATAAAAGAGGTTCTTAATAACCATATGAAAAACTTTAATGTTCATAAAAAATCCATTTGAAACTTGGAAGGTCATAATTCATTTCAAAACATCATAGGTCATTTTGACTGAAACCCTAATTTTGGGTCAACTTCCCAAAGATCTAACTTCCTCATTTTTTATGATTTTGAGGTGAGACTGATTGAATTGGAAATATTAAGATGTATAATTCAAATGTTATGTTGGAAAAAATTTCATAATCCTAAAATAAACACATGTGATAATACAAAATATTATAGGTCACTTTGGACCAAAACCATTGAATTTGAAAAATGTCCAACTTCAAGTTCCCATAACTTTCTCATTAAAAATCCAAATGATGCAAAATTTAAGTTCAAATTGATCATCTTGAAAATATCTACAACTTTGATGTTGGGGGTTTTTCCATTTGAGGCTTTCATAATTGAAACAGAAGGGCTGAAATTTGATCACTTTTGATAAAAAAATTCAAAGGAAACCTAAACATGTTTTGTACCTCAAACTTCAAGGCCAGTTTTCATAATTTTCCAAACTCCAAATGGATTTTTACCCCAAACTACGAGGTTTTGATCCTACCTTTTGTGATGGTACGTAGGCAATGGGTTCATCCATTCAAATAACAAAATTGTAAATATGCATATTCTCTTCTCATCCCTTCAATCTTGTTTGCACAAATATTTTCACAAATACCAACCTACAACGCACATTTGAAAAAAGGGCTCCCTTAGAATACTAAGGATGTTTTGGGTGCTTAAAACCTTCCCATTTCATAACCAACCCCCTTACCCAGATCTCTGACATTTTTATTAGTTTTTATTTGATAAAACTTCTTACTTGGATTTTCTTCGCTTTTTAACCTTTCCTTTGGATAAATAAAAGTGCGGTGGCTACTCGAATTGTATGCTTACTTTTGATTTAGTCAATAAATCTAAAGGTAACGAATACCCCGCTACAGAAAAGTGGCGACTCTGCTGGGGATAGATCTATTCCTAGTGGGTTTAGCCAACTTTTTGCCTTTGTGTGTTGTATGTTTATATTTATTTGTAACATATTTTTGTGCAAATTTGGGATGACTGTATTGGCGGTCTCTTGTAAGATGAGTTCTATACCCGGACTCGAGTGCACTTATGATAGGAGAATGACATAGTCTTGTTGACTTGTGTGGAGTTATTCCTTAGCAAGTTGACTTGCAAGCCCATTCACTTGGTGGAGGTCTTGTTGGGATCAATAATGTCACACGAGTAGTCATGGTTAGACATTACTCTTTCCAATATAAACCTTAGAAGCCAAGGACCTTAGATTACCTAGCCCATCTTGGCCTATTTTAGGATGTAGTGCGAAGGTCGTTCAAGTGTAAGATTTGATACGGTTGTTACGCGATACTACACTCATAAGAGTCTCTCTTGAGAACATTTTTGGAATACGAGTAGTCATTTTATCCGATAATATCCGAAAGATGAGATAATGACTATGGGGACCTCTTTTAGAACATGATTGTCAGGTTTAACCATAGTCCACTCCCTTTGGGTGGTTCTTAATCGAGACTCCATGCTCGTGCCTTACAACAAACCCTTGATTCGCGGTTGATCTGTTCTTGTATATCTTGAATACCAATGGAACTTGGGTGTTGATAAGGTGTAGACCATAATCCACCAAAATGGATGATTGATATTGAGGATGACTTGATCCATCCCGTGACCTTTGTGTGGTGTGACTTGCTTGATCCTTGAGTGTGATTGTTGCATCCATGCATGCATGCATTCATTTGCATCCATATCATCAATAATGAGAAAATTTTCAAGGAACTTAAGAGGTCTATTTGCAAATTTTCAGACATGGATAAGCAAAGAAGGAATACGAAGAAGTACAATTTTCGACAACCCAACTTGAAAGAGTTAAGGAGTTTGACATCTTATGTATTAGATCCCTTGGAGTTCAAATCTCACCATGGGAAGCTTCTGTCTATTCTTGCTACTCAAATGGATGAGGGTTTGATGAGTGTGTTGGTGCAGTTCTATGATCCTCTATACCATTGCTTCACTTTCCCGGATTTCTAGCTTTTGCCTACACTTGAGGAGTATGCCTATCTTGTGGGCATACCTATTATGGATCAGTTGTCGTTCAGTGTTTGGAGAGGGTTCCTTCTTCCCAAGAGATTGTTGATCTGCTTCACATAGGTGTATATGATATTGTTGCTCATATGACTACCAAAGGTGGAATTCAAGGTCTCCCTTCTGATTTTCTCATTGCCCAAGCTACTTTGTTTGGGAAGGCCATCAGTGAGGACGCCTTTGAAGCCATATTTGTACTTCTCATCTATGGGCTAGTGTTATTCCCCAACATCGACAATTTTGTGGATGTGAACGCTATTAGGGTTTTCTCTACTCTTAATCCCGTTCCGACTCTGTTGGGTGACACTTATTTCTCTTTGCATATGAGGAATGCAAAGCGTGATGGTGCCATTGTGTGCTGTTTGCCTCTGTTGTACAAGTGGTTTATTTCGAACTTGCCCCAGACGCTCGCCTTCAAGGAGAACAAGGGATATCTATCGTGGTCTACGAGACTTATGTCTCTCACTAATGATGATATCTCTTGGTATAACCGTGTGTATGATGGTGTCCCGATTATTGATTCTTGTGGGGAATTCTCCAATGTTCCTCTTCTTGGTACATGTGGTAGAATTAACTACAACCCTATTTTGGCTCGCGTCAACTTGGGTTCCCCTTAAAGGATAAACCCAACAACATCCTATTGGAAGGTGTGTTCTTTCAAGAGGGTAAAGATCCCCAGAACTTGAAGGGCAGAATGGTCCGCGCCTGGTGCAAAGTTCATAAGAAGGGAAGGAAAGAGCTTGGTCCGAAGAATTGTATTGCTTTGGAACCCTACACCACTTGGGGTGAGGAAAAGAGCTTCTGAGTACCGCATGCCATATGACTATCTGAGACCTACCCCTATGGTTATGGTTGGGCCTTCAACCCTTCCTAACCAAGAAGTTGAGGAGTTGAGAGATGAAGACCGTTCACGTGCTTAGATTCGTGAGCGAGCGGAACTACTTCAGCAACTCAGAGATAAGGATGTTGTGATAGAATTTCTAGAGCATCAGGTTATTGATGAGCCTGATGACGTGGTTACTTCTCTTCTCCCTCAGTCATCCAAGTTTTGGAAGAGGAAGTATGATCGACTCGCCAAGGAGAAAGTTGATATGGAAGCAGCTTATGAGAGAGAGGTGAAGCGGCTTCGTGCATCTTATCTTCCGATATTGAGAGCTTTGGACGATTGTTTCTAGGGCTCCATAGGATGTTTATTCTCCTTTCCTCTTGTATTGTATTTGGTAACCAAAACTGTACTACTTCTTTGGTGTAAATTTTTTTCCAAATATTATTGCTATGAGTATTCCATATATGTCTTAAAGGATCAATATTTCAAAATATTTGCAAATAGATCTCTATAAATTTCTTCAAATAAAAAACAAATCATATGCACACACATTGCATGCATCATATGCATAAGCAGGTTTTGTTCAGCCCAGTGGTCTAACTCTTTGCTCTTCATTTCAAATACAAGCTGGCGCACCGGTATAACACAAGAGCCAATCTTCCAAAACAAATGGAGCATCTAGAGCAAGAGAACTGGGATTTGAAGGATGAGATAGCTAGGTTGACTGCCATGATGGAGTCAGTACTGGCTGCCCAAAGCCAATCGTCGCCAACTCCTGCAACTCCTCCCGCGAGGACGGTTACTTCTGAGACCGCTTCTTCAATTGTGCCTGCTGTAACCGCTCATTTGGCGCCTACTATGCCATTCGGATTCCCCTGGGGAATGCCCGCCAACTTTTTGCCCTAGGGTTTTGCTCCAACTCTCGCTTCTCTGCCGGCATCTAGCTTGGTCCTTTCCGTGCCACCTCCCGTTGTGCATACTTTACCTAGAGTTGAAGACACCATCTATCATTCTGAGCCGTCTGAGGGCCTAGATGTTTATGAAAAGATGGATGAGATGAAAGACCAATTCTTTGAGTTGCGCAAGGAACTGAAGACTCTGAGGGGTAAGGGCCTCTTCGCTAAGAATGCTGCTGAGTTGTGCCTTGTGCTCAACTCAAAGTACCTGACTTTGAGAAATATAAGGGAAACACATGCCCTCTCAGCCATCTTGTGATGTATGCCCGCAAGATGTCAACGCAAACTGATAACGATCAACTTCTTATCCACTACTTCCAGGACAACCTGTCTGGTGCCGCTCTCCGGTGGTACATGGGTTTGGAGAGTTCGAACATCTGCTCCTTCAACGATCTTGGCGAAGCTTTCGTCAAGCAATATAAGTATAATGTGGATATGGATCATGATAGGGACCAGTTGAGGGCGATGTCCCAGAAAGAGAAGGAGACTTTTCAAGAGTACGTCCAGAGATGGCGCGAGTTGGCAGCTCAGATAGTGCCACCCCTTGAAGAGAAAGAAATGACAAAGATCTTTTTGAAGACCTTGAGTTCTTTCTATTATGAGAAAATGATTGTTAGTGCTCCCTCGGACTTCACCGAAATGGTGAATATGGGAATGAGGCTAGAAGAGGGGGTCCGTGAAGGACGGCTATCCCGAGATGAAGGCTTTTCAGCAAAGAGATATGGGGGCTTTGCTAAGAAGAAGGAGGGAGAGGCATATGATGTATCCTCCCATATCAAACGAAGACCCTCTGTGAAGAGGAAGAATGTTTGCCCTACCGTCAGCCAACACCAGGTGGCTCATATAGCACATGCCTTTAGAGAAGTTCAACATCAACAGCAACAACAACATCAACAATATCAGCAACAACATCGTCCACAACAGCAAGCCTACCATCCTCGAAACAATAATAACACCAGCACCAGCAACTACGAGAGGAAGAGGGTCACTTTTGATCCAATTCCGATGACATATGCTGAACTCTATCCTTCTCTGATTGATAGAAAGTTAATTACTCCATGAGACCCTCCCGCTGTACCGACCAACCCTCAGTGGTGGTACAAGCCTGAATTACACTATGTATATCATTCCGGTGCTCCCGGACATCATGTGGAGAATTGTTATCCCCTGAAGACCAAGGTGGAAGACCTTGTGAGAAGTGGGATTTTGTTTTTCGAGGACGTAGGTCCTAATGTTAAGAAGAACCCATTGCCCGAGCATGGGAAAGCTGCTGTGAATATGGTCCAGGGATGCCCTGGCAAATATAAAGTCCTGTATGTCAATGATATCAGGTAATCTTTGGTCGAGATGCATAAGCTGCTGTGTGGATATAGTCACTATGAGCATGACTATGATAGGTGTCGCACTATCAACGAAAGAGGATGCCGACAAGTAAGGAAGGACATCCAAGAGATGCTGGATCAGTGAATGATCGAAATACTTCTGAATCGTAACGAGGATGAAGTTGATGTTATATGCCCTGTTTTCAGAATACCAGAGTCTATTGTCATCAAGTATGATGGCAGCAAGAAGAAAGTGTCACCATCTCTTATAATCAAGCCAGCGGGCCTTGTCCCGTACTCGTCAGATAAAGCTGCTCCCTACAGGTACAATGCAGTTATGTTAGAAGATGGGAAGGATATGTCGTTTCCCTCCACCTATGTTGTGAGTATCTTAGATGTTAGTGGTGTGACCCGCAGTGGTCGTGTTTTCTCGGTGCAACCGAAACCCCACGAAGATGTTGTGAGAAGAACTGTTGTGGTTAATCCTGCTAGTCATGTGGGGACTTCTTCTTCTACTCCTGTTGTGAAGGGTGTTGACCCTACTGTTGTTAAAGACATTCTTGTCCTGGTTGGCCAGCATGGCATTTTGAAAGAGGACTGTGATGAGATGCTGAGGCACATCAAAAGGAGTGAATATAATGTTGTTGATCAGCTGCTACAAACTCCATCAAAGATATTTGTCCTATTTTTGTTGATGAATTCTGAGCCACACCGTGAAGCTTTGCAGAGGGTGTTGGACGTGGCATACGTGGATCATGATGTCACTATTGAACAATTTGATAGCATTGTTGCAAACATAACTGCTTGTAACAATTTGAGCTTCTGTGATGCTGATCTTCCCGAGGAGGGTAAAGACCACAATCTAGCTCTACACATTTCCTTGAACTGCAAGGATGATGCCCTGTCCAATGTGTTAGTGGACACAAGATCATCGCTAAATGTGTTGCCAAAATCCACTTTGGCCAAACTTTCTTACCAAGGGCCTCCCATGAGGCAGAGTGGAATGGTAGTTAAAGCTTTTAATGGATCGAGGAAAACGGTGATCGGCGAAGTAGAACTCCCGATAAATATTGGACCTAGGGATTTCCATATCACTTTCCAGGTCATGGATATCCATCCATCATACAACTATTTTCTTGGCAGACCATGGATTTACGAGGCAGGCGCCGTGACATCCACCCTATACCAAAAGTTGAAGTTTGTCAAAAACAAAAAGTTGGTGGTGATAGGGGGAGAGAAGGCTCTCTTGGTTAGCCATTTATCTTCCTTTTCCTATATTGACGCTGAGGATGAGGTTGGGACTCTGTTCCAAGCCTTGTCTATTGCTGAGCCTTCAAGGAAAGGACTTTCTTCATTTGCTTCCTACAATGATGCTAAGTTGGCCATTGAGCATGGTGCAACGACTGGTTTGGGGCAAATGATCAAGTTGGAAGATAATAAATCCCGAGCTGGCATAGGGTATTCTTCAGATGTTTCCAATGAGCGCGCGGCTATTCCAGAGTGGTGGTTTTATCCACACAGTTGAAGATGAAGAAACTGTTGCCATTATGGAAGATGATGAAGAGGAAGATCTGGGCAACTTCATCATACCAGATGGAATCTGCAATAATTGGGTTGATGTTGATGTTCCAACAGTTATCCACAAGTCCATGTAATATGTTTATTTTGTTTGAAAACCCTTCTCCCATGCCAAAAGGAGAAGTGATGACATTGTTGGCATATTTGATTAATACAATGATATTCATTCAATAATCACATGTTAAATGTTTGTTTTTCCAAATTATTTTCCCTTTTTGCTTTTTTGCATGAAATTGGTGATCACCATAAAACCCTAAAAAAGAGAATAAAATTAATCTTTTCATCTGCATAATGATTTGCCTTGTTTGAATTCTGAAATTTATTTTATACTCAAAATCATTATGCAGGTTAATCAAACCCATTGAACATAATGATCCTACGACATCTCCCAACTTTGAGTTCCCTGTATTTGAGGCTGAAGAAGATGATGTTGAAGAGATTCCTGACGAGATTACCCGTCTGCTTGAGCACGAGGAGAAGATCATTCAGCCACATCTTGAGAATCTGGAAACAATCAACTTGGGGTCTGAAGATTGTGTTCGTAAAGTGGAGATTGGGGCACTCCTAGAAGAGTTTGTTAAGAAGGGGTTGATTGAGTTGCTACGAGAATATGTCGACGTCTTTGCCTGGTCGTATGAAGACATGCCTGGTCTAGATACGGATATTGTGCAACATTTCCTGCCTTTGAAGCCTGAGTGTGTGCCGGTGAAGCAAAAGCTCAGAAGAACTCATCCTGATATGGCAGTGAAGACTAAAGAAGAAGTTCAGAAGCAAATTGATACGGGGTTTCTGGTGACTTCTACATATCCTAAATGGATGGCCAATATTGTGTCCGTGCCTAAGAAAGATGGAAAAGTCCAAATGTGTGTGGATTATCGAGACTTGAATAAAGCTAGTCCGAAAGATGATTTTCCTCTTCCACACATTGATATGTTGGTAGATAATACAACTAAATTCAATGTCTTCTCATTTATGGACGGATTTTCCAGTTATAACCAGATTAAGATGGCACCCGAGGATATGGAGAAGACAACATTCATCACACCTTGGGGAACATTCTGTTATCGAGTGATGCCCTTCGGTTTAAAGGACGCTGGAGCCACGTATCAACGTGTTATGACTACCTTGTTTCATGATATGATGCACAAGGAGATTGAGGTGTATGTTGATGACATGATTGCAAAGTCAAAAACGGAAGTTGAACATGTAAAACACTTGTTGAAACTTTTTCAGCGTTTGAGGAAGTACAAACTCCGCTTGAATCCGAACAAGTGTACATTTGGAGTTCGTTCCGACAAGTTATTGGGCTTTATTGTCAGTGAAAGAGGTATTGAAGTTGATCCTGCCAAGGTCAAAGCAATACAAGAGATGCCTGCGCCCAAAACTGAGAAGTAAGTCCGAGGTTTTCTTGTCCTCTTGAATTATATTTCCAGATTTATATCCCACATGACTGCCACATGTGCGCCTATATTCAAGCTCCTCCGGAAAGATCAGCGTCATGATTGGACCGAGGATTTCCAGAAGGCCTTTGACAGTATCAAAGAGTATTTGTCTGAGCCTCCGATTCTGTCTCCGCCTATTGAAGGGAGACCATTGATTATGTACTTGACCGTGTTTGATGACTCTATGGGTTGTGTATTGGGTCAGCAAGATGAATCAGGGAAGAAAGAATATGCTATATATTACTTGAGTAAGAAGTTCACTGATTGTGAGTCTTGGTACTCAATGCTTGAGAAGACATGTTGTTCTTTGGCTTGGGCTGCCAAGCATTTACGTCAGTATATGTGAAATCATACAACTTGGTTGATATCCAAAATGGACCCAATCAAGTATATCTTTGAGAAACCTGCTTTAACTAGGAGGATTGCCCATTGGCAGATGCTGTTGTCTGAGTATGATATTGAGTATCGAGCTCAAAAAGCTATTAATGGTAGTATCTTGGCGGACCACTTGGCACATCAACCAATTGAATATTTTCAGTCTGTGCAGTACAACTTCCCGCATGAGGAGATTCTGTATTTGAAGATGAAATATTGCGATGAGCCTACGCTCGATGAAGGGCCAGAGCCTGGTTCTCGATGGGGTATGGTGTTCAATGGCATTGTTAATCAGTATGGAAATGGAATTAGGGCAGTGATCATTACTCCTCAGGGCACACATTTTCCTTTTACAACAAGGCTAACTTTCAAATGCACGAATAATATGGCGGAGTATGAGGCCTGTATTATGGGTTTGGAAGAATGTATTGATATTAGGATCAAACATCTTGATGTTTATGGTGATTCGACCCTTGTTGTTAATCAGATTAAGAGTGAATGGGAGACGAATCATCCTGGCCTCATCCCATACAGAGATTACGCGAGGAGGATTTCAACTTTCTTTACTGAGGTTGACTTCCATCATGTTCCTCGAGATGATAATCGGATGACAGATGCTCTTGCTACACTTGCTTCGATGATTGTGGTGAAATATTGGAATGAAGTCCCCAATATCACCGTGATGCGCTTGGATAGACCAACTCATGTATTTGCAGTTGAAGAAGTGAAAGATGATAAGCCATGGTATTATGATATCAAGTGCTTTCTCCAAAGTCATATTTACTCGCCTTGGGCATCTGTTAAAGATAAGAAGACTTTGAGGAGATTATCTGGCAGTTTCTACCTTAATGGTGATGTGCTTTACAAGAGGAATTTTGACATGGTTTTGCTCAGATGCGTGGACAGACACAAAGCAGACCTGTTGATGACTGAAGTCTATGAGGGTTCATTTGGAACTCATTCCAATGGGCATGCCATGGCAAAGAAGATGTTGAGAGAAGGCTACTATTGGCTGACAATGGAGTCTGACTGCTG
This sequence comes from Lathyrus oleraceus, assembly GCF_024323335.1. Classification (NCBI taxonomy): domain Eukaryota; kingdom Viridiplantae; phylum Streptophyta; class Magnoliopsida; order Fabales; family Fabaceae; genus Lathyrus; species Lathyrus oleraceus. Next base: position 69,563,252 of record NC_066581.1, on the reverse strand, counting down.
CAAATATGTGAAGAAATGCCACAAGTGTCAGATTTATGCGGATAAGATTCTTATTCCCCCGACACTCCTGAATATTATTTCCACACAATGGCCTTTCTCCATGTGGGGAATTGACATGATTGGCATGATTGAACCTAAGGCGTCTAAAGGTCACCGTTTTATTCTCGTAGCCATTGATTACTTCACCAAGTGGGTTGAAGCGGCATCATATGCAAATGTAACTAGGCACGTGGTTGTGAAGTTTATCAAGAATCAACTCATATGACGTTATGGTGTGCCAGACAAGATCATTACTGATAATGGATCTAACTTTAAAAATAAGATGATGAAAGAGTTGTGTAGCGAGTTCAAGATTGCGCATCATAATTCTTCTCCTTATAGACCCAAGATGAATGGGGTTGTTGAAGATGCTAACAAGAACATCAAGAAGATTATCCAGAAGATGGTTGTTACGTACAAGGATTGGCATGAGATGTTGCCATTTGCTTTACATGGTTATCGTACGTCAGTTCACACTTCAACAGGGGCAACCCCTTTCACTCTGGTATATAGCATGGAGGTTGTGTTCCTCGTGGAGGTTGATATCCCATCAATGAGAGTCTTGATGGAAGCCAAGTTGACTGAGGCTGAATGGGTTCAGAGTCGTTATGACCAACTGAATTTGATAGAAGAGAAGAGATTAACTGCCATGTGCCATGGTCAGTTATATCAACAAAGGATGAAGAAAGCCTTTGATAAGAAGATCAAGCCTCGTGTGCTCCGAGAAGGTGATCTCGTTCTCAAGAAAGTCTTGTCTTTCGCGCCCGATTCCAGGGGCAAGTGGACTCCAAACTATGAAGGTCCATATGTTGTTAAGAGAGCCTTTTCAGGCTGTGCTTTGATACTTACAACTATGGATGGGGAGGATTTCACTTGTCCTGTGAATTCAGATGCAGTCAAGAAATACTTCGCCTAGAAAAAAAAATATAAAAACAGAATAGCTCGCTAAGTTGAAAACCCGAAAGGGCGACTTAGGAAAAAATGAGTGTCTCGGTGGATTGAAAACCCGAAAGGGCAGTCCAGGAAAAAGTTAGAGACATAAAAAATGAATATATATATCCCGCTAGATTGAGTACCTCACCTTGGGGAAATCTAGGCAAAAATTAGGGATTTGGCAAGTAACTGCATCCTGACAAGACTTCGCTTTACAAGTCGTCATCTGTCAAAGATTCTCGCTCAGTCATCGTCAACTGAAGCTTCGAATACAATGGATTCAGAGTTGGTGGAGAAATGGTCATTATGTTTAATGTAGCCTTTTTTCCAATATATATCACCAATTTCAAATTTGTAAAGATCCATGGAGTCTCGCCATTTGGGGACTACCATTCTATCAAATAAATTTGAGCCTTTATCCAATTATTTGCACTCTTATTTGTTTCTTCTTAACAAATGTTTGCATGTTTTAATTGATAAATATCATTATTTTAAAACAAATAAAGTTTTTATAAACTATTTTTAAACAAAGTGAACATTCACAATGACTGAAAGGATAAATAGAATGTCTTTAGTGCTCTCCCAAGGATAGTATGATCTCCCAAAGGGTAATACATTTGTTCATATTCTGGCATGATTGTATCCTCTTCATCATCTTTCAGGTTGTCTCCCCCAGCGAGCGCAGAAAGAACAAAACCTCAGATCCCCAGAGAGTCTGGAGTTTTGGCCTCGATCTTTTAGAGGTGTGTATACCTCTACATCAGGAACTAGCATTTGTTTTATCAAATATATGGTTGTCATCGCTTGTGTGGATTGACCTAAAATCCCTTATAAATTGATAAAAGTTGATATGCTACCTATTCACAAGGAAGTTTGTCTTTCCCCAGTGAGCAGGAATTTCCAGCATGAGCAGAAGTCCTCAGCAGGAGTAAGCATGTGTTCTCTACAAAGCTATTTTTCAGATATCTCCTCAGCAGTTAGTTGCCTAGAGCAGTTGGTGAAGGGATTGTTCCCTTTTCATCCCCAACATGGCACGTGTCGATGAAGGGATTATTCCCTTTTCATCCCCAACATGGCACGTGTCGATGAAGGGATTGTTCCCTTTTCATCCCCTAAAATCCCTTATAAATTGATAAAAGTTGATATGCTACCTATTCACAAGGAAGTCTGTCTTTCCCTAGTGAGCAGGAATTTCCAGCATGAGCAGAAGTCCTCAGCAGGAGTAAGCATGTGTTCTCTGCAAAGCTATTTTTCAGATATCTCCTCAGCAGTTAGTTGCCTAGAGCAGTCGATGAAGGGATTGTTCCCTTTTCATCCCCAACATGGCAATTTATTCCTTCTCCCGTTAGCAGAGATATTTCTTCAGCAGTTAGAAGAGAATGCTTGATTGATGTGTATCCTTTTGGTGGTCGTTCCCCACGGAGTTTCATATCATCCCTGATAAGTTCCCTAGTAGAGTTTCTTCTATAGTGGATCATATCCGTGTTGAGCTCCGCAGTAGAGTTTCCTCTATGATGGATCTTGTGTCTATTCAACAGTAGATCTTATGGATATCTCTGCATGTTCCCCAACTGAGAATTTGCCTATCCCCGGTGGTTGATAGTTGTGACCTTTGCTTATCCCCAACAGTGGTCTTTGTCCCCAGCGATGATTGGTGTCTTCTGGTATTTGGTTCTCCCCACCAGATTTGATTTCTCCTGTGGGCCTGACCTTTCTCTTTTGAGATGTTGTACCGGATGTCCGTTCATTGATTCTCGGACTTGTTTGTGTTAGATATGTCTTTTTGTCAGCATTAATCATACATAAACCACGCATATACATGCATAATTATAGCATTCAGATATTCATGTTGCATTCTTTGCCAATATATTTTTGCTTGTTATCTCCTGCCGTTGGTGAAATATTCTCCCCCCAAGCAGATGATTGTGTTTGATCTCTCCATATAGAGTCAGTCTTATAGACAGAAAGTGTTTATCTTTCCTTCTTCATTCCCCACTGAGTTATGTCCTCGTGGATGATTATTGTTTTCAGTTTCCTCCCCAATTATGTATCTGGATGGAATTACTCCTCTGAGTTATATCCTCATTGGGTTGAGTCTTGTTTGATTGTGTCCTTCTAGTCTGTTCCTAGATTGACTCCTTTCTTGTTATTTCCCCTGCAGTTCCATGTGGTTTAGTTGTTCAATTGCTCAGTAACCAGTAATTGTTCATCTTTTCCCCAGTGGATATTTTTGTGGCCTTCTACCCAGTAACCGGTAGTTGTAAGTCCTATTTCTGTGGTTTTCTACCTAGTAACCGGTAGATGTAATCCCCTCTTTGTTGGTTATCTTTATCCATTCGGTATTGATATTCCTTCGTTTTTGAGTATACCACCCAGTAACCGGTGATATATCTCCTCGATAATTGCTTTCTTAAGCAATTCATCCCCCGCGAGTCATCTTTCATTTACCCTTGTTTGGTAAGGATTGTTTCTCCTTTGGATTGGTCATAATTTTATACCCAATAACCGGTATCTCGATGTCCTTACTTTTCAATTGATTTATCCTTTATTAACCCAGTAACCGGTTGTGAATAATCTTCCATGCGAGTATGTTATCTATGTTCTGACGGTAATAGATAATATATCTCATGCGCTCTTCAGTCGAAGTCTTTTTTCTTCCCCAGTTGAGTAAGATTCATTTTTTCCTTGTGGAATCGAATACCCATCCTGTAAATTGGGTTTGCTTTTTCAGCCCTCTTTTTCGAATGATGAGTTTCTTGGATATGTTCCCAATTCATGCCTGGTTGGTCACCTATTATATGCCCAGTAACCGGTATCCCTGGTGTTCCTTCCTTCTGCTCTCTATTATGACTTTTCTCCCCTATGGAGTCAGATTTTCCTGAGCGATGTGCCTTTTAGGTCCTCCTCAGATGTTCGGATGATTGATATCTCTCACCCTTATACCAGTCTTAGATATTCTTTCTCCCTGAGCGTGTTGTTCTTTCACCCAGTAACTGGTGTTTTGATAACATGTCTCTCTTTGAGTTTATTACCTAGATGTTGGTAATATCTCGTTTTTCTTCCTCAGTTGGGTCCTTTATGGATATCCCCGTCTGATCCGGATTTTTATCCGAAGTATCCTTTGTGGATAGTTTCGCTGTGTTGGCATATTCCCCAATACATGCATCTTTGCGTCAGCTCGAGTCTTTTCAAGTTTTCAAGTTGGTTCATGGTGGTTGACTAGAGAAAGTCAACTGGTCAAAACTGGGGTTCCCTAAACCCTATCTCCTACAATTTGTGTCATATAAAAATAAATCCAAGAGAAACGTTACTCCTTATGACATTACAAACAACTTTCATTTTGAGGTCAAGAGCTAGTTTTGCTTGGAAAGACATTTTTTATGGTGAAATATTATAGGTCATTTTGTTTGTGCCCTAGTGAGAAGGTCAACTTCCAAAGACCATAACTTGCTCAATTTTTATGAGATGAAGGCCATTCAAGTTTCATGATCAATTTCAAGATTTTCTATCCAAATTTTATTTTTCTAGAAACTTAAAATTCAACTTGCAAGGGCATGTGCCAAGAGGAAACATTATAGGTCATTTTGGGTCATTACCATTGAACAAGAGATTTTCCTCAACTTCTAAAATGCATAACTCCTTCATGCCAAATAAAAAATATGGTCAAATTTGTGACCAAATTGAATAGTATTGAAAGATCTACAACTTTTATGAAGGAACGTTTTCCATTTAAAGTGTCGCATTACGCGAAAAACCGGCGGGAAAACGAAAACAACAGAGCCGCCACCGTGCGTTATTTATCCCAAAGGAGGGAAAGGAAACGCTCGAAGTAAACCTGGAAAAGACATGGTCTCGTGACCAAAGAGAGATGGGATCGGGAGTCGGTTATGCGAAGGGAAGGTATTAGCACCCCTACGCATCCGTCGTACTCGACGGGATCCACGCACAAAAGGAAGGATAAAGGTTGCTAAAAACTGCTCAAACATCACACACAAGGCTGAAAAGAGACACAGAAACGACAAAAGAAACTAACTCGGCAGGATATCGCATCCTGGGCCTACGTAGTCTGTCAGGCACAGACATCAGAGTCGACGTAGTTCGGGACAGGGGGAAACGTGCTCGCTAGGATGTCGCATCCTATGCATACATATCTTCTCTGACCGGAGAAGAATCAGAGCACTCGTAGCTCGGCTAACGCACGCCAAACAAAACCAACACAGGAAACCGACTACCAATCGCTGGACTTACGTCAGACTCCAACACAAACAGGCAAACCTGGAAACCGAAAGCCAATCGCTGGACTTACATCAGACGCCGAACCAACAAACACACACTGGAAACCAAATGCCAATCGCTGGACTCACATCAGACTCCAAGCACACAACAAGCAAACACACAGGAAACCGACTGCCAATCGCTGGACTTATGTCAGACTCCAACACGACAAAAAAGAAGAAGAAAAAGGGCGCCCGGAGAGATCAGCTCATCTCCTGCCTACGTACCTCATCTGGTATGAGGATCAGGGCGACGTAGTTCCCCTACACAGGGAAAAAGGACTAGCCTAACCAGAAACAAAGGGAGACACAAACTACTAGGGAGACTACGACTCGAGCCTAGAAGTTGTCATGCATATGATCCCTATATTAAGGTTGCTACCTAACTTGCACAAGGAGCAAGCTATCCTAAACAGCACAGGCAAAGACATACAAGCACAAAAACAAGCACACACACTATATGCACACAATAGGGCTCATACAAGGTTAGGCTGTGAAACACAAGCCAACTGGAATCGGGTGTAATTAGCTCTTAACCCTAACATTGAGAGTTAGGGTGAAGCAGATGAAGTGGGAAGTGAGGGTAAGACCTCACAACTCTTATCCCTGGCCTGGGAGAGCTTCAGACAAATGAAAGTGTGGGAGTTCGGAAAGTTGGAACTCTTCTCCACATATGACTGACACAACAAAGATCTTGGGCTATTATTCACAATGCATCAACACATGGTGTGAGCAAAGTGAATGACACACTGAATAGCAGGAGATGGATTGCACATCTCTTTTATCTGCCAATTGCCTCATAAGAGGACTTTTCCTGCTTGGCACAAAATTAAACATTCACAAGCATTGCCTCTTAAGGAGGACTTCAGACAGGTGCCTGCCCCCATAACAGGACAGGTCTTCCAGACTACATGAAGTCAGAGAGTTATACCTCAATGGTTAAGCAACCAAGCAAAGCAAAAGCAAGTTCAAAAGAACTCAAAGCAACTTATGTACCTGAAAAAAATCTAACCCAATCAGTATACAAGTCAAACAATCAAACAGACAGTCAATCACACAATCAGACAGATAAGCAAGCAATGATGTGCAAGCCACAAGCCATTAAGCCACTTGGTCTCAAAACCTACAAAACAACTCAAGGTTAACCAACATCTAGAGCAAACATCAATGCTCAAGTGAGAAAGCATCATCAACTATGGACTTGGAGGTGTAAACCTGAAATCAAAACTCAACTGTGAGTCACAAACCACTAGGTCAAGGCCTAGGGTCAAAAGTAAGTCAAAAAGTCAAAACAGAACATGAAATTCAACATGAATCAACTTCAATCAATCAAGAACACAACCCAAAAGGTCCCATATCAATATCATTAACCAAATTCATTTCATGAACCAAACATGGCAAGGTATGCAAGTTGTAACCACATTGTGACATCAGAATGAACAAATGCACACTAATTCAAAAATGATTCAAATAATCGCAACAAAATGCATGAGTAAACAGGACATAAAACATGATCATCACACAAAAAATTAGAGGCATTGAACAACATTAGGCATGGCAATCACATTGCATAAGTCAAGGCAAACATAACAAGCACATGTGTGACACAAAATGTCACACCAACTTAGCATAAGCATAAAATAGAGATGGATCATGGTAAAGACCTCAAACCAAAGCCAAAACATCATTCAACATGTCTAGAAATAGTGTGCAAAATTTCACATTCATTGGATAAAGAACAAGCATTTCACAATCAAATGAAGTTCAAGGCAATTCAAAAGCTCACACATGACCATCCAGAATGAAAAATCTCAATTAAATCAGAAATGATCTTAAAAATTCCACCAAAAATCCTGAGCAACCACAACATCCATATCAAGCATCATACAAAAAATCAAAGCAATTGGAATTCATTTGGCATGGCAAATTAATCACATAAGATGAACAAGCAATGGTGTGACACAAATTGTCACACCAACATTCACATGATCATAAAACAGAAACCACAAATGGTAAAAATACCAAATCAACACCAAAATGTCAAGCCAAGAGTCTAGTTTCATCATGTAAATTTTCAGATTCATAGGATAAAAGCTCAGCATTTCACAAATGTATGATCAAGGCAAGGTACAAAAATGGACATGTGTTCGAGTCTCTAGCACAAAAACAATTTCCAGCCATGCACAATTTATGGAAAAATGATGATAAAATAGTAGACAAAAAATGCAACATGATGCAAAAAACCTCATATTTTTTGGAGCATTATTCAATTTAATATGAATTTTGGAAGTTGAAGAAAAATTAAAAAAATGCATGAGACATGGCATATGAATGAATGGAGGGAAATGAGAAAATATGAAATGCATTCAAAAGATTGTCCTGGCGCGGAATCGAAGGCTGAGCCAGTTTGAAAATATTTGGCGCCATATGATGAAACACAGCGTTTCATTTAAACGCTGGAAGGTCAATGCATGGTCAACCAGAATGGACCAATGGGAAGCGCGCAGGGCAAATTCTAGCCAATCACAATTCAGCCCTAAACTAACACATGCACGGTACTGGAAAATGGAATCCGCAGGTAAGCACATGAACACGCAAGAGAATTCGCAGCAAATTGTATGCATTCCGCAGGAAATTCCACATGAAATCTGGAGATTGTATGAACACACGATGAAGATCATGAAGATCTTCATCCAATTTTCCAGAAAAATCTCAAAAGTTCCAGAAATCATAAATGAGCATATCATTGTAAAGATCATTCAACATACATCACAAATCCACAATTATTTCATCAAGAAACATCAAATTATGCACGGATCAAAGAAAAGAAAAATCATCAACCAAACTTCAAACAGTCATATCTCATTCAATTTTGCACGAAATCTCATGGTTCAAAGCTCAAATCACTCAGCTAACTTAGATCTATCATAATATGGCAATGAAAATCAAAATTATGAGGTGCGATTTGTAACCTCTTGGAGAAGCAGAACTGGAATTGGATGAATTCAGGCCTTGCAATGCTCAAACAGTTCTTCTATGGTGCTTGTATGAGTGTTTGGAAGAGAGATTGTAGCTCAATTGCACACGATTTGGCCAGAATTTGGATTTGCCATTGTTGCTTCAAAGCTTCAGTATGCTTCAATGCTGCACGATTTCCTTTGGTTCTTTGTTCAAACTCACTCAAGAACTCTTCAGAAGCATGAATCAAGCACTGGAAATTGATTAGATGTGAAGAAAATTGCAAAAAGTTTTGAGAGAAAATTTGTGAAAAAATTTCTAGATCTGAATTTGTGAATGTGGTTAGTGAAAAACAGTTAGGGTTTGTGTTATATACCCCCTCCTAATCACTCTCCTAATCAGGTTTAGGCAATGGTTAAGTGTATTAGCCAAAATAAGGTGCATATGCAAAATTGAGATTTCACCCTTATGCATGGTGTGCATGATGAACAGTACACAAAAATGCATTTGATTTCACTTGAAATTTCATTTTAGAGCCAATAGAAGTGGTGGAATGTTCAAATAATTGACCAATTTTAAACTTCACATTTTCCCTCCAAAAATCAAGTGAAATACCAAATGTTCATGTGATCATAATTCATGAAATGCAATGCATGATTTGGAAAGTAGAGGTCAAGAGAAGAATGTACAAAAAAGAGCCACTTGAATTGGAGCTTTGGTTTGAAAGTTATGCCCATTTGAATCTTCAAGTACACTTGGCCATGTTTTGATCATATCTCTTCAAACACACATGAGAAATCCATGATCCTGGACTTTTTGAAAATGGGAGAGAAAGATATTCAACTTTCATGTTGGACAAAATTTCATTTGAAGCTTCCTTGATGATGTAATATTGAGTTGAAAACCTTTCCATTTTTGGCAAATTCAAATTACAGGTCACCTGCTATTTTTTGAAAGTTTTGATCTGACCTCAAATTCTTCAATGTTGATGTTTGAAATGTCAAATGAGACTTATTCCCACATGAATGAGGCATCTCTAACCATCTCCCACCTCCAAATCCATGGTTGAACTGACAGTTGACTTTTGTTGACTTTTTAGGGTTTCAGATGATTTGCACATTGAATGATGATCTCTGAACCTCCAATTCTTGGCCAAACCATTTCAAAATGATCTTTGGGTCACATGAACTCATTGCACCAACCCTAGGGCTTTGATTCCATAGAAAATGCACTTGCTTGCTTGCACAACTGAATCTCCTGACCAGTCTTGCCTGATGACTTAATGGACTATGTAATGAACAATGCAATGTTAATGACCTAAACATGAAAATGTATATACAAAATGGGAGGTGCAAATTTGAGGTGCTACATAAAGCTCATAGCAAAAGTTATTCAAGGTGGAAGAAGTGAACATTTGACTTGGGACTTAGAAAAAATTCAATTATGTTTGATTTCCCAAACTTCAACCTTAAAATTCATCACTATCCAAGCTTCAAATGAAAAAGTGTTCAACATGAAAGTTTTTCTCCTTGATCTCACATTTCCAAGAAATCTAAAATCACTTCATTTGGACAAGGTTTGAATGACTTGCGCATGGCTTTTCTTCAAGGTTCCATTTGGATAAATCTCATCACCACTTTTCAATTCCAAATGCGTGGCTTCATGTCACACTTTTAGCATCACTCATGATCATCCTTGGACCTTTTGACATCACTTCATGGGCCTATCGCACGCCCATGCAAGCATGCACATGAGAATCGGTATTTTTGGCATTTGAATGCAAGTGTGTGGAAATCAATTGCCTAGCCTATAAATACATTGCCTCGTGCTTAGAATTATGGACACCTTGCCCGAACTTTGCTCCTATAATCTTCCCTTCACCATTAAAGGATAAAATTAAAGGCTTTCAATTGAAAATTTAGTTTCAATTTCACTTCTGTTTTGAAGTTGAAACTCCAAGAATCCAAACCCTTCTTTGATCTATTTCACCTCCTGCAAGCTTCTGGAGTCAAGCCAAGGCCAATTGGAAGAAAGATTCAAGCTACTCAAAGGTGATTTTTTAGAAACTTTCTCTCTTCGATTCTCTCTCAATTCTTCACCATTCTCTTTAATTTTTGGTTGGCTGAATTCCTACCAATGTAGGCAACAAGATTGAGTTGCTTTGAGGTCAAGTTGAAGCAACTCAAATCATGAACCTCAAATTTCCAATCCATGTATCTTTCAATATACTTGGAATTGGAAGAAATGAAGGTCAAATTCGAACTCTTGAGCATTTTTCCTTTGAAATCATGTCCTTGGTTTCCATTTTTGTGATGGTTTGGGGTGGACCAGTCCGGTGAGGTCCACCGGAGAAGATGACTGAAGCTAGAGATCCGGTGGTGCGTTGGCACCTTCCAAACCATCAGATCCCTTTGAAATGTTTTAATCTCAGTCTTTCCTTGTGATTACCAAGCCTGTCGCGCATTGACTAAGGACCATTGTGAAATGCGCGCCCTTGGCCATCAGAGCTGCCACCTCAATAATGACGGAGATCTGATGGCCCTTGTTTTTTTGTGTTTTCTGAATTTCCATTTAATCTACTTATTTTATTTAATTCATAGAAATTTCATTTTTAATCCAAAAAATATGGGACTTTGACCAAAAATCTTTAAATATTTTTCTCTTCCATATTCTGAATTAAAATTATTTTTTGGATTAATTTTGATATTTTCAATGAATTAAATGTTTTTGTGCATATTTTGTAATTGTTTAAAAATATTTCTGACTTTTTAAAAATAGTGAAATTTTTTATTTAAGGTCATTTGACCTTGTTTGACCTAGGGTAAATCCCTTTGCCATTTATTTAGTGTTTTGACGGGATTTTAGGTTTTGACCAAATCAAAATGTATTTTAATTCATTTTTTAAATTGATTTTTAATTGATTAAATGCTTAAAAATATTGTTGAGCCATTTTTATGGTCTTGTGATGTTTGACTTTCTATTTAGGCCTTGGTCAAGGTTGATTTGACTTTTGTTGGATCAAAACCATTGGATTTAGGGGATTGATGAAATATACATTTCATCTCCTAAAATGAATTGATGGTTTTGATTTGATGAAATTCCTCCCATGATCAATTTATGTTTGTATCTTCTCCTCCCTCTTCATCTTCATCCCTATTCTTTCCCATTCCATCTTTTGAACAATGAAATCTCTAATGTCTAAAGGATAATTGATTCATCAATGACCTTGTGTCAGATGAATCAATACAAGTATGATTGAGATAGGCCCCTACCTCTTGATCTTTTCTTTTAGTTTGTGGTATCTTTTAGGAGTTTGGTTCTTCATACCAAATCTCTAACATGCATTAACACCTATTTTTTTAATTCCTGGCCTCAAATAGTTGTAACTTCTACATAAGTCCAATTACGATTGCTTAACATAGAGCTAAATTTGACCCTCAAGGCATAGCATTCTAGTAAGTGAGATTGTAAGTCTCCCATTATTCATGGCATTGTGTGGAGACTTAACCTTTTTTCCTTTGATCTGAACTTTTGGACTTAGGATTCGGCAACATTCCCTATGCAAAAAGGACTTGGCCAGTGTCAACATTCTGAGACTGAGCTATTGTGAATTGTGCCTTCATCTGATACAAGCCTTGGGAATTTCTTTGGTTCATCTGCTACTCTATCTTTGTGCTTAATTGTTATTTTGATCTTGTGTTTGATGCTTTGCTCTGAGTTGATCAAGGAATATTTCATCTGATACATGGGAGACAATGAAGACTGCTAGCTATTGGATTTGCTTGCTTTGATGTGGCTATCATTATTTGATACCTTGATCTTCATGATGTCTGGATATTGCTCGTTGCTTATTGATTATTGCTTGATAAAAGTCCAAAGGAAAATGGGTTTCTATATGACATTCTTGTCTGTTGGATTGCATCCATTGGTCAGACCTTTTCAACTCTTAACTTTTAAATTTTTGCTTAGGATACCCTCTTCATCTCCTCCCACTTCTTTAATTTCAAAATCTCTCTCCCTTTTCAAAAACTTTCTTTGCTTGTAATTTCAAACTTAGACTTTGTTTTAATGATTAGAAACTTTGGCCTTATGCCATTGAATTTTCAAACTCTTTCTTAAATCAAATTTGTAAATAAACTTAACAATATTGACTTAAATTTCAATAGACAAAAAGAACTAACAACTTCATTCAAATTTTTGTCCCTTTGTGCCTTTTCTTATTAAACTTTTGTTAAAAGAAATTCACCAACTTATTTGAAATTTTTACCAAGAACTACGAGGTTTTGATCGCTCATTTTTATGTTGGTATATAGGCACAAGTCTGAAGGTCTTGTCAAACACAAAAATATAATCAATGAATTATTTTTCTCATCCCCACACTCTATCTTATTATACATCTTTTATACCAAAAATCACATGCACACATAAAAAGGGGTTCCCTAGGAGTACCTAGGACACTTTGGGTGCTAACACCTTCCCTCTGTGTAACCAACCCCCTTACCAGTAATCTCTGACATTTTATTAATTTTGATTTGAAAACATCTTATCTTTGGGTTTTGTCCGTACTTTTCCCTTTTTCCTTTGGAAACAATAAAAGCGCGGTGGCGACTCTAGTTTTTTTGACATTAAGCTTATCCATAGCTTAATGGTCATGAATTTACCGCTACAGAAATTAAGTGGCGACTCTGCTAGGGAGGAGATTGAAACGCTGTTCCAAGCCTTATCTATTGCTGATGAGTTAAAGAAACCTGGGGCACCCATGTCTTCTTTGAAAGATGCACAAGAGGCTATTCAAGTTGGCAGTATTAACAAGTGGGGTCGTGTTGTGGAGGTCGCCGAGAATAAGAACAGAGCTGGACTAGGATTTCAACCAGGGCTATTCAACGCTAAAGCCAAAGTTATGAAACCAATTTTCCATATTGGAGGGTTCATTCACGAGAATGATCAACACTCAGCTGCCATTATTGAAGATAGTGGTGATGAAGACGAAGCTTGCGCCAATTTTGTGACCCATGGCCAGACTTGCAACAATTGGGTTGCTGTTGATGTTCCTGTTGTCATTCACTGTTCTAAGTAATTTTCTTTTTGTTGTTCTAAGAAAACTCTGTCTCCTATGCCTAAGGGAGAAGTGAACATTGTTGGGCATTTTTATTATTATCATCAATAAAATACAATTTTATTCATCCACATCTATGATGTTTTGCTTTTACTTTTTGCTTTTTCTGAAAATGGTAATCACAAAAAACATAAATAAATGATAATCTTCAATCTGCATAATATTTGATCGCACTCCACTTCTCTAAAATTAAAATATCAAATCATTATGCAGGTTGGTTCTCAAACCATTGAATATAATGATCATATCCCTCTCCAAACTTTGATTTCCTTGTGTTTGAAGCTGAGGAAGAGATTGATGATAAAGAAGTATCTGATGAATTATCTCGTTTACTTGAGCATGAGGAAAAAGCCATTCAGCCATTTGAAGAGTAGATCAAACTGGTCAACTTGGGTTCTGAGGATGATGTGAAGGAAGTCAAGATTGGGTCTCAACTGTATCCAGAAGCTAAGAAGGGGTTAATTGATCTTCTTCGAGAGTATTCTGATGTATTTGATTGGTCCTATCAAGACATGCCTGGGTTGAATTATGAGATTGTGGAGCATAGATTGTCGTTGAAGCCAGAATGCCCGCCGGTCAAGTAGAAGTTGAGAAGGACTCATCCTGACATGGCAGTGAAGATCAAAGAGGAAGTGCAGAAACAAATTGATGCTGGTTTTCTTATTACCTCTGAATATCCGTAATGGGTGGCCAATATTGTGCCTGTTCCTAAGAAGGATGTAAAAGTCCGCATGTGTGTTGATTATAGAGATTTGAATAAAGCCAGTCCAAAAGATGATTTTCCACTTCCACACATTGATATGCTGGTAGACAATACAACTAAATTCAAAGTCTTTTCGTTTATGGATGGATTTTCCGGATATAATCAGATCAAGATGGCACCCGAAGATATGGAGAAGACCACATTCATTACACCCTAGGGAACATTCTGTTATAGAGTGTGTAGGTGTTTAAATTGGCTGCATTATATGGTAAAACACTAGATGGTTACTAATGTCTTGACTGATGTCATGACATATAGGTGTGACTACATTGTAGTTACAGCAGGACTAGCTAACACAGGTTTTATTGAATGTCAAACTGGATGCTGTGACATTCATACCTGTCAACAGATACTAAGGAATAGAACAGCAGGTGTTCTGCTAAGAACTTAGTATTCATGTGCAGTCTGGTTATCAAGGAAGAACCAGACCTGGCATAAGGCCTATTGACTGAATGTCAAACTGGATGTTATGACATTCATCATTGGCAGCAGCTACTGAAGATTAGGCAGAGTGGTGTTCTGCTATACTTCAGCATATTATTTAGTTTGTTCTTCAAGAGAATAACAGAACTAACTTAAGGCCAATTGTGTAAATGTTAAGTTGGACACTTTGACATTTATTAATGTAAGCTGTTACTGTAGTATGGTCATTTTGATCATGTACAGGTCAGCAAAATTGTACAGTCTGTTTTCTGGAAAAACAGACTCAGCATATGGACCTTGATGTCAAGCTGAATGTCGTGACATTCATGCCTGACAGCATATGCTATATTGTAGGTTGTTCAGTTTTCTGTTTCAGCTTTTTCTCAGGCTATTCTTCAGGAAGTCAACAGCTTAGAGAAAAGCCAGGAAATCAACAACCAATCTACATTCAATGAACCTAACAAATAGCCTATTTGTTAGTAACCTAAATGTTGAATTTATGGGAACTTGTGTGACCTTAAATTCAGGAGAATACAGGTGCAAAAGCCCAGGACACTGCAATATAAAAGGAAGGCGTTCCTTCATTCAGTTTCAGGGATTTTGAGGCGTGAAGATTTTGTGTGTCCATCATACTTCACTGCTGTATTTTTGTGAGTCTTGTATTAGACGTATCTTGTAAGCCAAGTCACTATCAAGTAGATGATAGCTTTGGCATAGGGTGTTCATTGAGTTGTAAGTGTTGTGTCACTCAAAGCTTTTAAGCGTGAGTGTTGTGTATCTTGATTAAAGCTGTGAAGCACAATCAAGAGTTGTTTAAAGTGTGACTTCAACTTGTCTTTAATATTGTTTAAAGATAGTAATCACTGAGGTGATTGAGGGGGAGTGAGTAGGAACTCTGATCTTCGGTTAAGATTGAAATTGCATTGGGTAGGGATTAAGTGATAAGTTGTAAACGGGTGAGTTTAGCTTTGAATTGATACTACTAATAGTGGATTTCCTCCCTGGCTTGGTAGCCCCCAGATGTAGGTCATGTTGGACTGAACTGGGTGAACAATTACTTTTGTTATTTACTGCACTTACTGTTAAGTTCTGCATAATCCCTGTCTGTGCAGAATTGGATGTCATAACAACCTGTGTGACATCCAAAGTCTGATAACTAGAATTTCAGAGTGATGCCTTTCGGTTTAAAGAATGTTGGTGAAACATAGCAGAGAGCTATGACCATTCTTTTTCATGACATGATGCATAAAGAGATTGAAGTTTATGTTGATGATATGATTGCTCAGTCAAGTGATGAAGATGTTACCATGAAAAATCTCTAAGGCAGGCTGAAAGCATAGTTAATGACAGAGTCCTGTGAATTTGGGGGTTATACCCCATCAAAGGTTGAAGAGGTGTTGGAGGCAAACAAGAGTGGGAAAAACACAAGTCAAAGGATGAAGCCGACAAGAGAAGCTGGCCTGGTCGACAGGCCATTTTGTCGACTAAGGTGAAGTTTGAGACTTAAAGAATTCACTACGCCAAAAATGACTTTTAACAGCGCATCTTAGACAGCGCTTTTAAAAGAAAGCGCTGTCTAAGGTTAAAATTAAAATAAAACACGGAAAATGTTCCAAAAAAATAATGAAAGCGCTGTCTAAGGGGGGGTCTTAGACAGCGCTTTCTAAAAGCGCTGTCTAAGACCCCCCCTTAGACAGCGCTTTTAGAAAGCGCTTTTAAATATAGACCTTAGTCAGCGCTTTTAATAAAGCGCTGTCTAAAGTCTTTAAATTAAAAAAAAAATTAAAACCAAAAGCGCTGTCTAAGGGGGGGTTTAGAAAGCGCTTTTGGAAAGCGCTGTCTAAGGCATACCTTAGAAAGCGCTTTCCACAAAAGCGCTGTCTAAGGTCTAATTAAAATAAAATTTCAGACTCCATTTCAATTTTCGTTCTCTGTTCTTTTGTTTTCCCTCCTGCGAACGTTGAAACCCTATCAACGAAAACCATAACAGCGAACACGAATACACTTCCATTTTTCGGTTTCAATCATTGAACGTGTTTGAAGAATCGTACGTGTCTCGACATTTGGGTGTTGACTTCGTTTTTCGTTTCTACTGTTCTTCATTTCTTGCGGTATGTTCTTCAATATTTCTTCATTTCTTCGTTTCTACTGTATAATCTTATTGAGAATGTTGATTTTTTTTACCATAAATTGTTGATTTCTTGCGGTATAATCTTCGGTTCTTCAATTTATTTACCATAAATTGTTTTAATTTTTTTTCAAAATCCGAACCCAATTTAGATAAATAAATGGAGATTAGATAAATTTAAAAGCTAATTCCGATTCACTTCGTCGTCGCAACCTAATTTTCCACCGTCTCTGCTAACAATGGACGGCGAAGAAGAAGATGAACAAGTGATAGCTGAAGAAGTTGAAGCCATGAAATCCGTTTATGAAAACGATTGTACCATTCTCAATTCCATTCCTCCTCACTTCCATTTATCCCTCAAACCCAGAACCGCTGATGTTTCTTCTCACCAGGTTCCCAATTTTTCTTCAAACCCCTAATTTCATTTTTTTTTAACTTTTCATAATTCTAATTCAATTATTCATTAATTAATCCCCATTTTTTAAAATAAATTTCTTTGCAGTTTGTAGAAATTGTTCTTGAGGTACATGCAACTCCACATGTATGTTTCAGTAGATTAAGGTTATTATACTATGATTGTTGAATTCAATTATCTGTTTATAAATCAGTAGAAGCAACAAAAGCTTATGTGTTTTTTTTAGTATCCAAAAGAACCTCCTTCTGTTGCTATTGTGGATTGCAAGGGTTTGGATCAACATAGACAAAAGCATTTATTGAATCATATTCAAACTAAAGCCAACGAGCTTTCCCCTGGATTAATGCTCGTAGCTCTTTGTGAGGTAATCAATCAACTTATTGTTTTATTTATGATGGAGGTGCATTTTTTTTTATAGAATAGTATTATTCATAATTTTACTTCATATCTCTATGTTACTGTTTGTAGATAATCTTATATTCTATACTCAGGATTAGAGTCTGTTTGGATTGACGTATCTGAGTTTATTAGGTAAATTTATGGTTACTTTAGGAATGTATAAAAAACTTAAATGAAGAATATCAACCATTGAAAACTGCTTAATCTTGTGAGACTGCAGACTCATTTATTTATGGTCACTTTGTGCATCTTCCTGCTTTTATGTTTCTGTTGTGATACGTAATCTTTTGCTGTATAGTTTTGACTAAAACTTTGGATAGGGATTGAAGTCGTGGAACCTGAAAAATGAATATAGCTCGTCAAATAATGTTTTTTTGTGCAAAAATGATTGATAATTGGTTATTGGAATGTATTTGAAGGAAGCTGTAGAGAAACTCTCAGATATGAATCATCCTGATGGTGATTGTCCATTGTGCTTATTCCCATTGGTGACAGAAGAACACCAAAGTGAAACCTTGCCTTTTATGAAGTTAATGTCTTGCTTTCACTGTTTTCACAGGTAGGGTGCCTATTGATTTTATCCTTCTATTCTATTTTCATTATGTTAGATTTTTTTACGACCTTTGTGTCGTTAATTTTTTCTTGGTTTAACATTACATTTTCAATATCTAATTTTCCCTTCCAATTTCTGTTTATAATTGGCAGTGAATGTATCATTAGATGGTGGAATTGGCTTGAGAGTTCTAAACAAACAGGGTCTTCCAAATCAGATAATGCAACGGCTCGTCGTAACAGGGGTATGTGTAATTGTAAAGTTGCATTTGACGATAGACATGTATAAATATAGTTTTCTTCAGTGTGAAATCATTCACTTTTACAAAGTATAGAAGCTTGAAGGACTAATAATCTAATATTCCTTACTGTAAATCCTCTTAAGACATGGTTGGCTCCTAAATAAATTCCAAAATTTTCAAATTTAGTTTGAGTTTTATGATTTAGTTGAAATGTAAGACCAGTATAAAATATTTTCAACTTGTGGTTGTTTCTCAATATCTGTAGAAATTATTGCTTTGGAAGAGAATTGTCATTGATAGATTAAACCAAATAACACTGCTATTCTTATGATTGTTTATTTGAAGTGTACTTGAGCCAAAGAACAACTTGTGGTTTTTTTTTAATGTTGGTTAAAGTTTGAATATTTACATGTATGATAATTAAATTGTAAGTAACTTGTTGATGCTTTAATATATACGCATTAATGGACAACT
Source organism: Lathyrus oleraceus (assembly GCF_024323335.1). Taxonomy (NCBI): domain Eukaryota; kingdom Viridiplantae; phylum Streptophyta; class Magnoliopsida; order Fabales; family Fabaceae; genus Lathyrus; species Lathyrus oleraceus. The sequence goes on along the minus strand of NC_066581.1, from coordinate 69,544,536 downwards.
TCTTTTGCATATTTAACAATTGCTTATCGCAGAATTTTCAATTTCACACAACTTTGTTTCTGCTCCTTGCCCATTTCATGATATATATACCGTTCGGTATCTAAATGTCAACTTTGTTTATTGTATATATTTCCAAATTCCTTTTTTACGTTTATAACACGAGAGTTACCGCTGGAACGTAGTAAAAGCACGTATTGTGCTTCAAATTAGAAATTAAAATAGCTGACTTTTTTCTATCTTAACTAGCTGTAGTGTTGGCTGGCGGTGGTCACTCTGCTAATGGTGTTGTGGCCTAAGGCTCCCAATCTGAAGGGGATTCTAACAACACAACTGTGAGTCTGCTTTTGTAGTTCTCGGTATCTTCATATCTACATTTTTTGATATCTCAGTAATGAAAATCTGTTGCAGATATTTGTTGGAGGGCTTGATTCTGAAATCAGCGATGAGGATCTCAGACAACCGTTTTTGCAATATGGCGATGTTGTCTCCGTGAAAATTCCAATCGGTAAAGGATGTGGCTTTGTTCAACTTGCTGACAGGTAACACTTGTGGCATTGCCAATATCATCAGTAGTGTCTTATTTTCGCCTCGCTTGCTATATACGCCACGTTTTAATGCCTTCTGCTCTTTCTGCAACAGAAAGAATGCTGAGGAAGCTATTCAGGGATTGAATGGAACAGTGATCGGGAAGCAGACCGTGCGTCTTTCTTGGGGTCGCAGTCCGGGAAATAAGCATGTGAGTTATATTTTCTTCTTCTACGAACTCAATTTATTCGTAATCGGCCTTTTTTATTATAAGCATTACAGGCATGATCAATGCATCTATGTATTCCGCCGTTACTGATAGTTTGTTATTTATTTTCTATTATGAATTGAAATAGTTCTCTAATTTAATTTGTTGGAATCTGAAAGTGGAGGAATAATGATTCGAATGGAAACCATTATGGCGGGCAAGGTTACGGTGGTCACGGATACGGAGGCCATGGATATGCTGCTAGACAGAATCAGGATATAGCGATGCAACAACCTGCAGCTGCAATTCAAGGGGCTTCGTAACGGCCATAGCGCATTGCGTTGCGGCTCGTATTGAAATAGGATGAACTTTATTGCTCTGATAAGTGAACTGTAGTGTTATTTTTGAATTTGTAGCTGGGTTGGATATGTAAATGTTGATATATTGTCAGCTGTATTTGTCGTCACCATACTATCATGATAAAGCTCAATGTTTGTTCATAAATTTGTGTAATTAATGTGTACATTTGTAGTATATGTTATGACTTGTAAATGTGTACATAAATTTGTATATATTTTGATACATTTAAGACAAAATTGGTTTGAATTGGTATATATATATATATTTGTTAGCCAAAAATTGGTAGAAAAAAGGCCAAAATGGCATATATAAAATGTGATAATTGTCTGTCAAAATCTGGTTGAAAACAGGTAGAAATTCTGGTTTATAAACCTGGAAAAAATGTGGTTTAAAACAAAAGCTTCAAAAATTTTCATATACCTTAGACAACGCTTTTGTAAAAAGCGCTGTCTAAGGGGGGGATTAGAAAGCGCTTTAGGCAAAAGCGCTGTCTAAGGGGGTGGGGCTTAGACAGCGCTTTTCAAAAGCGTTGTCTAAGGTATACCTAAAAAATTTAAAATAAGAGGGTCTTATAAAGCGCTTTTGGCCAAAGCGCTGTCTAAGGGGGGGGGGGCTTAGACAGCGCTTTTAAGATTTAAAAAAGCGCTGTCTAAACCTTTAGCAGCGGAGGTTTAGACAGCGCTTTAAAGCGCTGTCTAAGGCTAAAAAAAGCGTTGTCTAAGGTCTTGTTTGTTGTAGTGATTATAGCCAAATGTGTAGAAGACAGCATCGCCCTAACGTCTGGGCGGGAGAAATTTGAAATTTAAAAATAACCAGCAGTTACAAGAAGAATAAGAGCGCCAGAATTTGGAGCAGTTAGCAAAACATGGGTGCAACGGTTGTGCAGATCGTGTGACATAACATCTGCTAGTTTCTAGGAGTTTTGGCTTATGAGCAGTTCCTTTAGTTTAGTATAAATAGAATGTCCTACAAGGGGCTCAGGGTGTTCACTTTGTACTGAAAATCACTTGTAAGAAAACTTCCCATTCCCAACGCAAGGAAGCAAGAGTTTTTTGAGAGTGCTATGTACGTGAATCACCACATTTATTTCAATGCAACTTCCTTACTTTTCAATTGTTCCCGTTGAACATTTTATCTTAATTCCATTTACTTTTGAGTTATCATTTTACGTTGTCGTTTACGCTGTCGACACTAATTCTATTACGATAATAGAGTTTACCAAAAGCGTGTTCGTCATATACCTCTTTTGAATGTTATAGCGCTGTCGGTCACGAGTCACCTATAGGCTGTAACATTGTCTAAATCGTTCGTGTGGAAAAACCCTGCAATTGTTCGACACTTTGTTAGGAACCGTTCCTCACAAAGTCATTCTGTCGAGTTGGACAAGCTTTACTTGCACTAGCACATGTCCTGGGATCAACTGGTCGATCCTGCAAGTAACCCTTTATTTTAAAGCCTAGGGAGGACCAGCGGTTGTTTACCAATTTCCACAGTTAACAAAATGGCACGCCAAGTGGGACGGTACTAGAGCAGTTGCGAAATTGCGTGAAACTTAGAAGTGGCAAACTGTACAGTAAGCCACAAAATATTGTGAAAATGTCAGAAACTAACACGGATGAAGTGCTACGAGGAAATTTATCCATTACAGAAACAATAATCTCACAGGTTGCCACTTTGCCACCGATGACAAGTGCAGCCCTAACCATGTCGACTACGGGTGCGGTTGGAACATCAATTCCTCAGCTTCCACCGGGGGGTTCAGGATCAACGATAACGACGTTCAGACCTTATGTGCCTCGCTTTGGCACCACTAATCCTCTTTATGGAATGCCAAATTCTTTAATTCCAGGATATCAGTCGACATCCAGTGCAACACTGTTTTCAGATACAAATCCTCCCTTGCAAGGGTCGGCGCAAGAGGGCAACATGAGGAATAACACCCAGAACAGAACCATGCCGTTGTCGAACACTTCAGTAGCGGTGTTAAGACAGCCAATGGACGATAGTAACCATGAATTGGTTAACATGTTGACCAACCAGATTGGCACAGTCTTTAATCCACTGATACAAGAATCTGCTGAAACAAATAGGCAGGTGGCGAACCAATTGACACGCTTGTGCAATTTTCTGGGGGCACCGGCTCGACAGATGACGCAAATGATTAGACCGACTGTTCCTGTGCAGATGGAGATAGGGGCAGTGGAGGAGGAGACAGTCCACGAAGGACAAATCATTAGACCCCTTCAAAATCAAGGCGTCGGATCAGAAGTCGCGGGACGTAACCAGATGATAATGGTTAACCGACACCAGGATGCTGATCAAATTGTCGATCAACACCGACAAGAAGACTTGGTAGTGGAAAATAATTTGACAACTATTATCGAAAGGATTATGGATAGAAATGGCATGGGTGCTACATTGCAAAGGCCATTATACGCCTCCCCGTTAGCTGAGTTTATTCTCCAGGCCGAGGCGCCCAAGGGGATGAAAGTGCCTAAGTACACTAAATTTGGGGGAGAGTCTGGTGAATCGACAATAGAGCACGTTGCCAGATACTTAACAGAGTCAGGAGATCTAGCTCATAATGAATGTCTGAGAGTAAAAAACTTCCCCTCCTCTCTAACTAAGGCTGCCTTCACATGGTTTACTTCGTTGGCCCCAAGTTCAATCGATTCGTGGGCCAGATTAGAAAAGAAGTTCCATGAACAGTTTTACGAAGGACACTCCAAAATTAGTTTGGCAGAATTGTCTAGTATCAAGAGAAGGTTTGCTGAGAGCATCGATGATTATCTGAATCGTTTTAGGTCCTTAAAGGCTAGGTGTTTTACGCAAGTGCCAGAACATGGACTAGTTCAAATGGCCACAGGAGGTTTAGATTATTCCATTAGGAAGAAGATAGATCCAACTTTTGTGAAAAGTATGTCACAATTGGCTGATAGAGTTCGACATCTAGAACGGCTAAGGTTAGAAAAAGTTAGGCACAATAAGTCTAAGAAAGAAAAGGTAGCGTTTGTCGAATACGACGCGACAGACCCAATATGTGAGGCTGATTATGCTTCATCCACCGAATTAGAAATCGATGTGGCTGAACTAAAGCCAGGGTCCGCCTATGAGTGTCGATCATTGCTGCCTGCACAAGGAAAAAATCCTGTGGAACACAACATAAAATTCCCTTTGAAAACTTATACTTTCGATGTGTCGAAATGTGAGGAAATTTTTGACTTATTGGTCAAAGAAGGGAAAATGGTGGTACCTCCTGGTACTAAAATACCACCGTTAGAATAGAGACAGAAAAGAGGGTTTTGTAAATATCATAACTATCTTGGTCATAATACCTCTAATTGTTACCTTTTCAGGGATTTGGTTCAGAAAGCAATTCAAGAAGGCATGCTGAAATTTGCTGGCCGCAGAATGAAGATCGACGTTGATCCTCTTCACTAGGAGGAAGCCCTGTTCGTGGAGCCAGTCGAGATCAACATGGTCGAGATCACCGAATATGAAGAGGCCAACATGCTGGAGCAAACTGGGGAAAGCCCAAATGTCGATATAACTGAAGTTTACCCAAGGGCTGATGAAGACTTGGTGGATTTTCTGTATCGCTGCAAGAACAAGGGTTCACAAGTGTGCTTGTGCCCGAGGTGTGGTGCGGTCACCGACAAAATAACGGCGGAGAATTTTCAGAAGCTGGAATTAGGTAAAAGAAAAAGGAATGTGCCGACCAAGGGTTACCAGAATGAAAGAGGCTCAAAAAAGGCTGTGGGAAATAACCAAGCAAGGTCTAAAAGCTTTGTACCGTCGACAAGTGCCCCTAGAGGTACTTGGATCAAGCCTCAGGAAAAACAAGACACCCTACAAGGTGTTGCTGCTGCTAGAGGAGGTCTAGCAATCAACTACAGGCGTGAGTTTAAGTTTGAAAAAAGGACTCATGTGTCTGAAAACTATTTGGGGAAGAACCCCATGTCGAGGACTCAATGGAGACGTTTTCAGAGGCGTAAACAGGCCGAAAGAGAAGCTGCAAGAGGCATGACCAGCGAGGTAAATGATGGGAAGAAAATTATTGTGAAAGTCGACAAAGCAGCGAAGGAACGAATAAGAGAGTACGTCCGTCGACCAACTGAAAAATGTTCTGAAGAAGTGACTGATGACTTCAATTCAGAATCTAAAGCAAGTCTAGACATCCTGGTCAACATGGTGTCAATCCTACCACAAGAATACAAGTGTGTGACTGAAGTCGAAGAGTCGGTAGACGATGCTGACGCTGAAGAAATGGCTTTGCACCAACCAAAATGCTATTTTATACTGAACGATGGGTCTGCTGAAAGCCAAGAGGCAGTGTTTGAAAGACCAACGATGAACATGAAAAATCATTTGAAACCACTGCTGATAAGGGCAAAAGTGGAAGGCGTAACTGTCAATAAAGTCTTGGTCGATTGTGGTGCCACGGTCAACATCATGCCGCACCATATTCTGAGGAAGATTGGCAAGTATGATACCGACATCAGATCTAATAACGTGGTTTTGTCGGACTACGGAGGAAAGACGAAAAGCACCATGGGAGTGATTATGGTGAATATCACGGTGGGTTCGGTAACCAGACCGACACTATTCATGGTGATAGACGCTAAGCCAAGTTACAACTTGCTATTTGGCAGAGAGTGGCTACATGGCGTCGGAGCTGTACCATCTTTAGCGCACCAAAGGCTGGTGATTTGGAGAGAAGATGGGGTGGCCGAAAATATCGAAGCCGACCAAGGGTACTTTATGGCTGATGTGAATAATGTCGGCAAGAAGGAGTTTGAAAGAAAGCTGGCCAACATCTCTCCTTGCTTTCCAGCTGAGGATGTGTATGCTAATTTGAGTGAAGCTTTCGTCTCTCTAACTCTGCACGAGACTCACGGTTTCATTTGGGATGTGGAACGCTTGGATGATCCACCCTACACAGGTATCCGGCCGACAGGCTGGGGGGATGTCACTGATGATGTCTGAGTTAGAAGCTCTAAGAAAGATTTCGGCATATGTTGCCGAGAACAAAATAAAGTCGGCTCTAGAGGCTGAAGAAAACATGGCTGCTGAAGCTTGTGCGTTAAATAAAGAAGGGCGTATGGCTATTGGGCCAGAACCCCCAGATAAGCCAACTTTGGCTAAAAGGAACACCGACATGCAGCTTCTGGACTGCATTTATGACAATGAACCTTTAGGGTTTGAAAAAGACCCAAAGGCACTAGAGAAAATCCGACCAAAAGACCCCTTGGAAGAAGTCGACCTTGGTGAGAATGGCGAGAAAAGGCCAACATACATAAGCGCCAACATCGACAAAGAACTAAAGTCTGAGGTAATATCCATACTTAAAGAATTTAGAGACTGTTTTGCTTGGGATTATAACGAAATGACTTGTTTAAGTAGAGATTTGGTCGAGTTAAAGCTGCCAATAAAAGCTGGAAGAAAGCCAGTGAAGCAGACGCCCAGGCGTTTCGCCCCAGAGATCATGGCAAAGATAAAAGTAGAAGTAGAAAGACTCCTGAAAAGCAAGTTTATTCAAACTGCAAGGTATGTCGAATGGTTGACCAATATTGTGCCAGTGATAAAGAAAAATGGGTCTTTAAGAGTATGTATTGATTTTAGAGATCTAAATGCTGCCACCCCAAAAGATGAGTATGCCATGCCCGTGGCTGAAATGTTGGTCGATTCGGCCGCTGGTTTTGAATATTTAAGCATGTTAGATGGTTGTGCTGGATATAACCAAATTTTTATTGCAGAAGAAGACGTGCCGAAGACGGCGTTTCGATGTCCAGGAGCCTTGGGGACATATGAGTGGGTTGTCATGCCATTCGACTTGAAAAATGCCGGAGCAATATACCAGAGGGTAATGAACTCAATGTTCCATGATTTTATTGAAGATTTCATGCAAGTATGCATTGATGATATTGTGATAAAATCAAATGGTCAACATGCTCACGTCGAACATCTTCGAAAAGCCTTTCTGAGGATGAGGAAATGTGGATTAAAAATGAATCCATTAAAGTGCGCTTTTTGTGTGCAAGCAGGCGACTTCCTTGGTTTTGTGGTGCATAAAAAGGGTATTGAAGTAAACCAAAGCAAAACAAAAGCCATTATGGACGTCAAGCCTCTGTCGACCAAAAAGGAGTTGCAATCTTTTCTGGGAAAAATAATTTTTCTTAGAAGATTTATATCAAATCTAAGTGGCAAAACAAAAGCATTCTCCCCACTATTTCGACTGAAGAACGAGGATTTCAAGTGGCAGGATGAACACCAAGAGGCATTCGACAAAATCAAAGAGTATTTGACTAGGCCTCCAGTACTGGCCCCTCATGTTAGGTATAGGCCAATGAGATTGTATATTGCAACCTCAGAATCGACTATAGGAAGTATGTTAGTCCAAGAGGATGAAAAATGTGTCGAAAGACCAGTGTATTACCTTAGTCGAATCCTTAATGATCCTGAAACCATGTATAGTGATATAGAAAAACTATGTTTATTCCTGTATTTTTCTTGTATGAAACTAAAGCAATATATCAAGCCTGTTGATGTGTACGTATCTTCCCACTTTGATATTATTAAACACATGTTATCTAAACCAATTTTGCATAGTCGAATTGGGAAATGGGCTTTAGCGTTAACAGAATACTCCCTGACATACGTACCCTTGAAAGCGATGAAAGGGCAGGTAGTAACGGATTTTCTTGTCGACCATTCAATGGTCGAAATGGCGCAGAATTACGTAGATTTAGCACCATGGCGGCTATACTTTGACGGGTCAAGACATAAGCATGGATCTGGGATAGGAGGAGTCATAATTTCTCCAGATTGAATTCCAGCAGAGTTCAAATACAGAATCGAAGGGGTATGCACCAATAATGAAGCAGAATATGAGTCACTGATCACCGGACTTGAACTACTGCTAGAATTGGGGGCAAGGAATGTCGAAATTATGGGAGACTCGGAGTTAGTGATTAAACAAGCATCAAAAGAGTACAGGTGTGTTAAAGAAAATTTAATCATGTACTTTGTGGTCACCATCAGATTACTCAAGAGGTTTGAGCAAGTCAATCTCCAACACATTCCACTACAAGAAAACCAAAGAGCAAATGATTTGGCGCAGGAGGCCTCAGGGTACAAAGCGTCAAAAGACCAGGATGAAGAGGTCCAAGTAAGAGAGAAAGTACGAGCAACAGTGTTGTCACCATCAGATTTGGCGATCCTGAAGTTGGGAGCCGTAGATAAAAATCATTTTGAAATTCTGGTTGTCGACGACGGGGGGGGGAAAGTGATTGGCGTAAACCGCTAGTCGATTACTTACGCAATCCCGTGGGGTTGATAAATCGAAAGATAAAATATAGGGGCCTTAGCTACGTCTTGGTAAATGATGAATTATTCAAAAAGACGGTTGAAGGAGTGTTATTAAAATGCCTAGGAGAAAGTGAGGCATACGTGGCTGTGTCAAGCATACATAGCGGGGCGTGTGGGGAACATCAAGCAGGCTTGAAGATGAAATGGCTCTTGATGCGCTCAGGAGTTTATTGGCCTTCAATGCTGAAAGATTACATTGAATTTGCTAAAGGCTGTCAAGAATGCTAATTACATGGGGGCATACAGCATGTGCCTGCAAGCGAGCTGCATACAATTGTGAAGCCCTGGCCATTTCGAGGATGGGCTCTGGATGTTATAGGAGAAATAAGGCCAGCCTCGTCGAAACAACAAAGGTATGTGTTAGTCGGTATCGACTATTTCACAAAATGGGTCGAAGTCGTAGCATTAAAAAATGTGGACCAAGAGACTGTGATAGACTTTGTCCAGAGTTACATCATCTGCAGATTTGGCATCCTAGAAACTATTACAACCGACCAGGGGTCAGTTTTCACTGGTCGAAAAGTACAAGATTTTGCAAAAGAAATGGTAATCAAATTACTGACCTCCACCCCCTATTACGTACAGGTGAATGGCCAAGTCGAAGCTGCTAATAAGGTGATCATCACCCTAATAAATAAACACATAGGAAAGAAGCCAATAAATTGGCATAAGACGTTGGATCAAGCTTTGTGGGCGTGTCGAACGTCACCAAAAGAAGCAACCGGAACAACCCCATTTCGACTGGAGTATGGGCATGACGCAGTATTGCTAGTAGAGATTCAAGTCCAGGCGGTCAGAACCCAAAGGCAGTACGAAATACCTTCTGACGATTACTGGAGTATGATGACAGACGAATTATGAAATTCTAGTAACAGACTATCGATGTCACACTGGATGTTATGACATCCAATTCTGCGCAAACAGGAAATGTATGCAGAAGGTAAACGAAAAATGCAGTAAAAGACACAAACAATTGTTTACCCAGTTCGGTGACAAACACACCTACGTCTGGGGGCTACCAAGCCAGGGAGGAAATCCACTATAAGCAGTATTAATTCAGGACATAAACCAACTGTTTAATCCTATCACTTAAGACCTACCCAATGCAATTTCAATCTAAACTAAGATCAGAGTTCCTACTCACTCCCCCTCAATCACCATAGTGATTACAACCTTTAATAAGTTTAAAGTCAATGGTGAAGTTATACTTCAAACAACTCTTGATTGTACTTAGAAGCTTTAATCAAGAAACACAACACTCACGCTTAAAAGCTTAGAGTGACACAACAATTACAACTCAATGAACAGCCTAGTCCAATGCAATCATCTAGGTGATAATTGCTTTGCTCACAAGTAAAACCTAATACAAAACACAATCAAAAGTACAACCGTGAAATATGATGATACATTAAATGCTTCACACTTCAAACCCCTGAGTTGCTGCAAGTAGGATTGCCTTCCTTTTATAATGCAGCACTTGGGCCTTGTACTTGAATTTCCTAAAATTAAGGTTAAGCAAGTTAACCTAATTTCCACATATTAGGGTGCTAACAAATAGGCTATTTGTTAGGGCTCTTGAATTTAGCTCTTCTGTTTGTTTCCTGGATTTTAGCACAACTGTTAGATTCCTGAAAAACAGCCTGAGATAAATACTGAAACAGAAAAACTAACTAGCCTACACTTTAGCATATGCTGTCAGGAATGAATGTCATAACATTCAGTTTGACGTCCAGAACATAGGCCATATGCTAGACAACTTTAATTCTAGCTCAGTTGTTGGTTTCCTAAAACAGCAATCTGTAATAAATACTGAACTATACCAGAAACACTAACTGGCCTATAATTCAGTATCTGCTGTCAGGAATGAATGTCATAACATTCAGTTTGACATCCAGACAATAGGCTATGTGGTAGGTCTGTTTTTCTCCTGAAAACAGCCTGAAATAAATACCAAACTATAACAGAAAAACCAACTAGCCTATAGTTCAGTATCTGCTATCAGGGATGAATGTCATAACATTCAGTTTAACATTCAGACAGTAGGCTATATGCCAGGTCTGTTATTCTCTTGAAAAACAGACTGAAATAAATACTGAGCTATAACAGAAAAACCAATTATTCTATAGTTCAGTATCTGCTATCAGGGATGAATGTCATAACATCCAGTTTGACATTCAGTAAATCTTGTATTAGCTAATCCTGCAGCATACTACTCAAGCATGTCATGACATCAGAGTACAGTAAGTGTTTTAACACAAAATGCAGCCAATCAAAAACATCTACAAATTCCCCCTTTGGCAATTTTTTGGCTAAAACAACTTGGCATCACAACAGAGTTCACAACAGTGGAAAACACACATCCAAGCAGAGAATTAAATTAGCTAATACACTCAGCACTCATAGAAGTTAAACTTCAAACAACAGCAGCACAAGTAGAATGCACACAGCACCATAACCTCTTGTTTAGAGGACCTTCAATAAAATCTGTTGTTCTGGGGTACATTTGTTACTCCCCCTTTTTGTCAAAAATGTTGCCAAAGCAACACTTAATATTACAGACCAAGAAAAATAAAATTACAAGCAAATTTCAGAAACACACACTTGATTTTACTTCACAGTTTCATTCAAGAATACACACTCTTGATCTTGCTTTACAGCTTTGATCAAGACTACATCCACTTGATCTTGCTTCACAACTTTGATCAAGTAGACACACACTCTTGCTTCACAGCTTTAGAGTGACGAATTTCAGCCACAAATCAGATCTTCAATCAAACACAGATTTCCATTAAGTGTGCAATCACAAAACACCAGACATTCACACTGAATGTTCTGTGTACAGGTTGTCATGACATCGGGTCTGACATCCTGGAAAAATCCTGTATAATTCCATAATTCCTTTTATAACTTCCAGCAGGTACAACCATATCAGATGCCATGACCTTGTGTATGACATTCTGAAATAATCATGCATGCACATGTTCTTGAACTCCAGCAGGTACATAGGATATCTTATGTTAAGACATCACACATAACATCTTGTGAACAGAATTACTAGTTATGGATGCAACTAGTAAGACACACAAATGCACAAGGGTAGTCCTCCTCCCCCTAAATCTGTGCATACATCAAATAATAGTAACTCCAACACCTGTACCAACCAGAATGTCATTCTGACATCTGCTTCAACATCAACACCTGTGCACCATATCAGACATCCTCTTTGACATCTGTAAATAGAACAACATTCTTGTTTTAACACTTGTGCACTTCCTTCAATAATAGTTGTCCTTCAGTTCAGCTACATACACAACTGCTTCCACATTCCACATAAACACTTATCAACACTTCTCCCCCTTTTTAGTCAAAATTGACCAAAGGTGACCAATTAGACAAAATAAATGTCAATTAGTCTATCAGAGAATGTTAGGACATATGTTATAACATTAAACATGTTAAAACATAATAGTTAAGCAGTACAAACCATCATCATACACAGTTGTGATAGCTGAGATAATGAACACATCCAAGGAACTCATTAAGAGCCCAAAAACTTATAAACAGGCATCAATGAGGACAGCCAGCATCCAACCTCGTGCATCATTGCATACTTGACACTCAGTTTACTTGCCACCAATTTTCCTTTGAGAGGCCACTTCCTTGCCTGATTAGCAGTGATGACTTGATAGATTTTATTGTCAGTAACCTCAAGCTCAGGTTGAGCTTCATAAGGCCTTCCCAAATACTTGTTGATCACTGGAGGAGAGAAATTTACACACTTGCCTCTCACATACACTTTCCTGAATTCCTTAGACCAATCAGAGCACACTTTCAATTGTTTAATAATTTGAAATATTAAACAGTACATTCCTAACATCCTTAGTTGCTATAATTCCTTAGAAAGACATATTCCCAACTTGCCCCTTAAATTTTCAAATTGAGTAGCATCCAAAGCCTTTGTAAATATGTCAGCAAGTTGTAGTTCAGTTGACACATGTTCCAAGGTAATCACTTTGTCTTCTACCAGATCTCTTATGAAGTGATGTCTAATGTCAATATGTTTGGTCCTGCTGTGTTGGATAGGATTCTTTAAAATATTGATGGCACTGAGATTGTCACAGAACAATGTCATGACATTCTAAGAGACATTGTACTCAGTCAACATCTGTTTCATCCATACCAGTTGGGAACAACTGCTTCCAGCTGCTATGTACTCAACTTTTGCAGTGGATAGTGATACACAGTTCTGTTTCTTCCTTTCAACTACACCATTTTGCTGAGGAATAATAGGTGAGGACAACTCATGACTTTCAATCTGCATAGGTCCCATTAAGTCCATGTGCAAAAGTTCCAGAGTTTTGGATGTTGTAGGATGTCTAAGCTTAGGATGTGACATCTTGGTTTGCTTGCCAACCTGACATTCTCCACAGACCTTTCCTTCATCAATAAGCAGCTTTGGGATTCCTCTAACTGCTTCCTTGGATATGATCTTCTTCATTCCTCTTAAATGAAGAGGTCCAAGTGTTTTATGCCACAACTTCACTTCCTTTTCTTCCTTGGCTAATACGCACATTGAGGAGTAGTTTGAGACTTCAGGTTCCCATAGATAACAATTATCTTTGGATCTGGATCCTCTCATAACTTCCTTATTTTCTCCATTCTTCATAACACATTCTTCCTTAGTGAACTGTACATTGAAGCCTTGATCACATAGCTGGCTTATGCTGATGAAATTAGCAGTTAGTTCTTTTACTAACAACACATTATTCAGTTCTGGAACTCCAGGACTGTTCAGCTTACCAACACCTTTGATTTTTCCTTTAGCTCTATCACCAAAGGTCACATAACCGGTAGCATGAGGTTGTCTATCTACCAATAAGTTCTCCATCCCAGTCATATGTCTTGAGCAACCACTGTCAAAATACCAGTCTTCTCTGGTAGATGCCCTTAGAGATGTGTGAGCTAATCTAGCAACCCATTGTTGTTTCTTGATGGGGGAATTATGCTTAGATGCCTTCTGCTTAGGTCTGACTTGAGGGGTCTGGTTAGGATAACCATGCAACCTGTAACAGAAGGGTTTTATGTGATCAAATCTACCATAGTAGTGGCATATCCATCTTTGAAATTTCTTCTTTTGATGGTTGAACCTCCTGCTTCCATGATGTTGTGACATTGGTTGTGACTTTTGCTTGGTTTTCTGAACTTCAGCCTTTGAGTTGTTGAATTCAAATGGGGATTCCTTAATAAAGCCTAAACCAGACATGGTTCCTGATTTCTGTCCCACCTTTAGAATTTCTTCCAAAGTGTCAGTTCCTTTCTTCAGCATTCTGATGGATTTTGTCATGTGATCTAGCTTAGAGGTCAGCAAGGTTATCTCACCATTTAGACCATCTATGACTGTCAGATGCTTCTTCTTCTCAGCTTCCAGCTCCTTGATGAGTTTCTTCTGCTTTTCTCCTTGAATACACACTTCTGCACTTTTGACACATAACTCTTTATATGAAGCAGCAAGTTCATCAAATGTAAGTTCATCTCCACTTGAGTCATCATCAGAGGCACATACACTAGTTAGTGCAGTGACATGTTTTGCAGATTCTCCTTCTGATTCACTCTCAGAGTCTCCCTCAGACCAGGTGGCAAATAGTCCCTTCTTTTGCATCTTGAGGAAGGTAGGACATTCAGCTCTAATGTGTCCAAAACCTTCACATCCATGACACTAGATTCCCATGCCTTGGTTGAACTTTTCTTCAGATTTTGATCTTCTACTGATGTCAGATGAAGAGTTTTTGACATTTGGTCTACCTTTTTGATCAACCTTCTTTATGAACTTGTTGAACTGTCTTCCAAGCATGGCTATAGCTTTTGATATGCTTTCATCACCTCCAATACTTCCCTCTTCTGAATCCTCTTCAGTATTTGATACGAAAGCTGTGCCTTTGTTTTTCTTTTCAACATTATCACACAAGCCCATTTCAAAAGTTTGGAGAGAACCAATAAGCTCATCAACCTTCATATTGCAGATATCTTAAGCCTCTTCTATAGCAGTTGTAACACCCCAAAATTTGCCCTCCTCATTCATGCATTCATTTAGCATTTCATATTACATTGCATCATGTCAATCAGAATTAGCTCCAAGAAGCTTGAGCATCATCCAGGACGCTTTGTGGGTCCTATTCAGATGATCAGTCAACACAAGGAAAAGACTTGAGGTACTGCCAACAGGTCCAAATGGGGCCCATTCACCGTGCAAATCACCAAGCTTAAAGATGCAAGAATCTGCTGCTGAGCTGTCACGCTCGTTAGGCGAGCAGATGCTTCGCCTAGCGAAGAGCACTGTCATGCTCGCTAGGCGAGCAGATCCTTCGCTAGGCGAAGGGCGCGTATTGCAGAACATAACAGAAAAGTTTTGGGCTTGAGCTGTCCTCATTCAAAGCCCACAAGCTGCGAAATTTGGTCTATAAATACCAGAGTGGCCAATGAAATAAACCCTGAACACTGGCTGAGCAGAAAAGACCAGAGACTGGAGAAAGAGACCTAGGAACTACTCTGCAGCAACCTTCAGGCAGCTCTGAGAAGTTCACTCCGCCTCACACAAACCCTAGTATTACTTTGCATATCCAGTCGTACCATTCAATCTTAATCAGTCTCTCTCATCAGGTATGCTTTTGTTCCTATTACTTTACGCCTTGAATTTGAATACTATGAATGTATGAGGTAGCATCAGGTTTTGCCCACGGGTTTACATTTGTGTATGAATATGTGAATAATGCCTTGAATGCTTAATAATTTTGTTTCTGAGATGAATGCCATAGGGTTTGGAATCCTTAAAATCGTACTGTAATCAGCGAGAAATCCAAAACCCGCAGGCGCTCGCTAGCCGCTCCGCTAGGCGAGCACGCAGCGAAGCTTCACTAAGCTTTCGCTAGGTGATGCAGTCGCGAATGTGACAGCATTCGTCCTTTTCGTTCTGTTTGTTCTAACCTGTCTTGTGTTGCCATGGCATTGTTTTCCCTAGATTTCATCTTGTTTGTCTAACCTTTTGTCGAGTTTTTGTGAGGACTCACATACTCTTGCAGGGATACCATCCGGAGGTTTATTCTGATTACTCGTACTGACTGATCTTCTTTGATGGTCTAGCTGGAGAGATCCCAGGGTTGCTAACCCTTTAACTGCTGTAACTCCGGATCTTTATCCGTGTGGTAATCTTTTCCCTTTTTCGTACTTTATCGCTTTCTTAGCTGGAAGACCTCGATAGGAGGCAATGTTTGAGCCCCTTGGTGGCATTTTACTTTAAGATACATGTTTTGTGTGGTGTAATCGTTTCCCCATAGGACACGAGGCTTCGAATAGTCCCCCATCTGCATGCCAATTAAGGTAGCACTATTCCTTCGCCTAGGACTTCCTTTTTGCATGCGCGTTCCTACAACGCAAACAAACCCTAAAACCCAAGGCAACACGTTTACTCCTTCTACTACAGGCGATTAAGTCTCCAAAGGTCGAGCATCCGGTAGATTGCGTAGTAACGTTGTCCGTCCAAAACCCAATCCATAACCCCGTAGTTAGCCGAACTACGTTTTGCTCTGATTCTCAGGCCAGATGAGATACGTAGGCATAAGACGCGATGTCTTAGCGAGCACACATCCCCCCAACCCATAGGTCAGCCGAGCTACGAAGACTCTGATTCTCATATTCAGATGAGATACGTATGCAGTGGATGCGACATCCGCGCGAGTCATTTTCATTTAACCCCTTTTTTTAGTAAATAACACATTAGATAAACCCACACCCTTTAGACAAGAACTACACAAGTGGATCCCGTAGAGTACTACGGATGCGTAGGGGTGCTAATACCTTCCCTTCGCATAACCGACTCCCGAACCCAAGATTTGGTTGCGAGACCCCATTTTGTCCTTTCCTTTTTTCAGGTTTACTTCGAGCGTTTCCTTTCCCTCCTTTGGGATGAATAACGCACGGTGGCGACTCTTCTGTCATTTTTCTTTCGCCGGTTGTTTTTTTTCGCGCACTGTATTTTTCAGGTTGCGACAGCTGGCGACTCTGCTGGGGACCTATAGAAGTTGACCTCTTGCTGGTCCATCTTTCCTAAGCGAGCCCCTCCTAGCTTTTGTAGGTTGTCTGTTTATTGGGTGTTCATGCTTTTGTACATTTATTTACTTACTTGCTTGCATTCATCTGCTGTATCTGTTGGAGCTGTTGTTTGTTTGTTGGGATGGGATGTTCTACGAGAGATAAGCCCATTACCCAGGCTTGAGTGTACACACAGGTTTTAGAGTGGATGATCATGAGGCTTGCATGGCATGTTGCTACGTTAAGTTGTTCGTGAAGAACCACACCCAGACGAGGTTTCTTTTGGATATATTATGTCTTACGGATGTTCCGTAACGACATGATGTTCCTTTAGAAATCGTCGACTCTGGTGACCATTTCCCGAGAACTCAGTCGAGGCCTCTCCTTCGAGACGTGATTATGTTAGCTCTGGTGGGCGCATTCTCGCTGATCAATCCGAGGACCCCGAGACTGGGAACTTGCTATTAGGATGTCCTGTTGAGGGGAGTCAATGGAGGTCTTTTATCCCGTAATAATGCCAAACCTTCAGTGGTAAACGTATTATTCGCGACTGAAGGGCTGAAGTTGACGAACTTCTGTTCTTAGAACCTACCAGTGAGGGGCGGGCTAAATTCAGGAAACCTTAACCTCCAACCAACCCGGTTTTCTGGAGCAGAGCTTTGATCTTGTATTATATTCCTCAGTGAATTTCTCTCCAAGCAGTGCAACCTGACAGATGTTCAAGCGGATCCATCAATTCTGATTGACATGCCTTTGCATTGCATAACATCATCTACATACTTGCATCCAACATCTCATGCTTATTCATTTGCAGGGTATTCCCTTTCAAAACGGGGGTGCCTTAAAACTGAACAAGCAGTGCATCGCATACCATGCATATTAACCCTTGTCTGTTTTGCAGGTGTCACCGCAGTGTCTAATGTTTGTTCCCTGTATCAGGCAGTTATTGGTCCCAAGCGAGTCCACAGGTACCCGACAAAGGAAAATCGTCCACAGCTAGCGATGGACCAAGTACAGAAAGAGCTGGCTAATATGCGTGAAAGGATGGATCAGTTCATGACATTGATGACTGGTATGGCAGAAGGCCAGGAAAGGTTGAGGGAATTGGTTGAGCAACCGAGGCCCGATCCGGAGATGGAGATACCAAATGCTGAGGGAAACCCTGGTAACCCTGGGAACGCTGATAACCCTGTGAACACTGGTAACGCGGGTAACGCAAATGCTGATGGAAACCCGGGTAATGTTGGCAACACGGGAAATGTTGGGAATGGTATTGGCGGAAGGTACAATGTGAATCAAGGAATTCGGATTAACGGGCACCCCGTTAATGAAGATTGTCAGTATGATCAATTTTCTTTGCACGACGAGGCCCTCGAGACCACTCGCCGTATGGATGAGCTTACTGAGAAGCTCAAATCTTTGGAGTCTCAAAATTCCTTAGGCTTTGATGTCACAAATCTTGGTCTGGTTCAGGGAGTAAAGATTCCTCACAAGTTCAAACCCCCTACTTTTGAGAAATACAATGGGGCTTCTTGCCCACGCACTCATCTCCAATCTTATCTGGGAAGGTTGGGAGCTCACACGGAAGATGAAAAGCTGTGGATGTACTATTTTGAAGACAGCCTAACTGGAGCTTCTCGTGAATGGTATTCTCATTTGTCTCGTACTACCATCAAGAGCTGGAAAGACTTGGCAGAGGCTTTTGTCAAGCAATATCAATACAACTTGGACATGGCTCCAAATCGGACCTTGTTGCAAGGTATGTCTCAGACTGCCAAGGAAACCTTTAGAGAGTATGCTCAGCGTTGGAGACAGATTGCTGCGTCCGTCCAACCCCCTATGTCTGAAAGGGAGATGGCGGACATGTTCATGAACACTCTTCAAGGCAATTATATTGAGAGATTGGTTGCTTGCCCGTCAATCAGCTTTGCAGAGATAGTGATTGCTGGAGAAAGGATCGAGAGTCTGTTGAAGATGGGCCGAATTCAAGACAACAGTGCTTCCAACTCATCAGTTCCCAAGAAACCGTTTGCTGGTAACGGTCAGCGAAGAAAAGAAGGCGAGACAAGCGTTGTGTATGCCGGCAAAGGCAGGGGTAGAGGACGCCCTAATTATTATCAAGATCAAGTGGCCGCAGTCACTATTCCAACACCTGTTCCTCAACCGCAATATCATCCACAACAACAACCCAGGCACAACAATCAACAACAAGGAGGTAATCCGGGTCAGCAGAGACACTATCAACAACGTCCAAGGCAGACGGACCGGGTCATCGAGCCAATCCCAATGCCTTATTCAGTATTACTTCCCAAGCTGATTGACATGAATCTGGTTACATTGAGAACTCTGGCCCCACCAATCGATCCCAATAATTTGCCTAGAGGTTATGATGTCAACGCCAGATGTGCTTTTCACTCCAACGCACCTGGCCATACTACAGATAACTGCAAGGCTCTCCAGTTAAAGGTACAAGATTTGAGAGATGCCCAGGCTATCAATTTTGCTCCGGTGCCTAATGTTATCCAGAACCCGATGTCGGCTCACGGCGGGCAGAGGATTAATGTTGTTGATAGTGGGGAAACTTTGAATTTGGTTTCTGATGTGACTAAGGTGAAGACTTCGCTATCAGTGGTTAAAGACCGACTTCTGAAAGGACAGATTTTCCCGGGCTGTGGGGAAGAATGCAAAAATTGTCAAGCTGCCGAAAACGGATGTGACAGTTTGAGAAGGGGTATTCAGCATCTGATAGATGAAGGTTGTCTTCAGTTCGATCAGGCCCGTCCAGTGAAGAATGATGTATCGACGGTGACGTTTTATTTCACTCCTGAAGAAATATATGTTCCCGAGAGACTCGCTCCGACAACAATATATTTCCCAGAAAGTACAGAACCAGCAGCGGTGGACATCGAAAGTTCAGCACCAGTTGCAATTTACTCTGACAACCCTCAACCGACTTTGGTTGGTCCGATCACCATCACAATACCAGGACCTGTTCCGTATGAGAAAGACAGTGCTATCCCGTGGCACTATGGGGCTGATATCTACTGCCAGGGGCAGAAAGTTAACGAAGAAGACATTGACATTGGTAGCTCCGCTGTAGACAATGTTGGAGGGGTTGGTGGCTTCACTCGCAATGGACGCCTATTTGCACCATCAACATTGCGCACGAATGCTGAAGCTGAGGCAGCTGCCAAGGCTAAAGGAAAACAGGTATCCACCGAAGAGGTTACTACCGAGGAAGCTCCTTCTAAGACCGCATTCGAGAAGGAAGTGGATGAGTTTATGAGGATTATCAAGAAAAGTGACTACAAGGTAGTCGACCAGCTAAATCAGACACCCTCAAAGATCTCCATTCTCTCACTATTGATGTGCTCTGAGGCACACAGAGCAACCTTGTTGAAAGTATTGAATATGGCCTATGTTCCACAAGAGATCACTGTTAACCAGCTGGAGTCGGTAGTTTCGAATGTACACACTAGCCATGCGCTAGGTTTCACCAATTATGACCTGGCGTCTGAGGGCAGGAATCATAACAAAGCCTTGCATATCACAATGGAATGCAAAGGGACGGTGCTTTCCCATGTCTTGGTTGATACAGGCTCTTCTCTGAATGTTCTTCCAAAGAAAGCCTTGATGAAGTTGGATTGGGATGACGCCACCCTGAGGCCAAGTAACTTAGTTGTGAGGGCTTTTGATGGCTCTAAGCGAGCTGTTTGTGGCGAAGTCGAGTTGCCAGTTAAGATTGGACCGCAGGTATTCAAGAGTACCTTTTATGTGATGGATATCCAGCCTGCCTACAGCTGTCTGCTAGGTCGGCCTTGGATTCATGTTGCTGGTGTTGTTACTTCTACCTTCCACCAGAAGCTCAAATATGAACTAGAAGGTCAGGTCGTCACTGTCTGTGGTGAAGAGGATATTTTTGTTAGCCACCTGTCTACATTTAACTATGTAGAGATGGACGGCGAGATGCACGAGATGTTGTGTCAGGGCTTCGAAGCCATAAACATCAATGAGGTCGCGCCCGAAGCTGTCTTTTCACCTGAGTTTGAGAAGGTCGGGACTTCTATCTCTTCATACAAGCAAGCTATCGAAGTGGTTAAAGCTGGTAATGCCCAAGGCTGGGGCAAATTTGTGGAGCCAGTCATCAAAGAAGACAAGTTTGGATTGGGGTATGCTCCGGGATCTCGAAAGAATGAAGTCGGTGCTCTCTCCAGCGGGGGTTTGGTTTCTCCCCACGTTGTCAATGCTGCAAATGAAGACAAGGCTGAAAGCAACTATGACTTAGATAGCTGGATTCGCCCGTGTGTCCCGGGAGAAAAGCTCGACAATTGGTCGTCTGAAAAAACCGTCCGGGTTACTCTGCTGAAAGAGTGATTTTTATTGTTTTCCTTTATTACATGCATAATAAAGTCTTACACTTTGCCCAAGGTGTAACGGCTCATTTGTAGGGCCATCCATGTAGTTACATTTCGCAATTATTTTTATCATCAATAAAGGACGGCTTTTGCAAACAATTTTGTGTTCTCTTTCTTTCAGTTTTTTCTACTTTTACAAAAAAAAATGGCAATGTTTCTTTTTTTGTTTTTTCTTTCTTTCCAAAAAAAAAATCTCTCATTCTAAGGTAAAGCATGATCTTCCATCATGCAGAGCCGACCACCCGGATCTCACTGCTAACGACACTGCTATGGCCAAGTATGACTTCGACAATCCTATCTATCAAGTCGAAGAAGGGGCTGAGGAAGATTGTGAATTGCCTGAAGGGTTAGCCAGATTGTTGAAACAGGAGGACCGAGCTATTACACCTTATCAGGAAGTGATTGAGACCGTCAACATTGGTACCGAGGACGACAAGAAAGAGATCAAGATCGGGGCAAGTCTACAGGCCGAGAGGAAAGACCACTGATCATGTACTTGACTGTGTTAGAAAGGTCAATGGGTTGTGTGCTCGGTCAACATGACGAGTCAGGTCGAAAAGAGCATGCAATATATACTACCTTAGCAAAAGTTTACCGACTGTGAACAAAGATACTCATTGCTCGAGAAAACTTGCCGCGCTTTGGCATGGGCTGCTCGCCGACTAAGACAGTATATGTTGACTCACACGACTCTATTGATATCAAAAAGGGATCCAGTCAAGTATATTTTTGAAAAGCCAACACTTACCGGAAAGGTTACTAGGTGACAAATGATACTGATAGAGTATGACATCCAATACACTTCACAAAAAGCCATCAAGGGAAGTGTCTTGTCAGACTATCTTGCAGAGCAACCGATTGATGATTACCAACCTATGAGGTTTGACTTTCCTGATGAGGACATCATGTTTCTCAAATCGAAAGATTGAGAGGAACCACTCCCGGAGGAGGGGCCTGACCCTGAATCTAAATGGATTATGATGTTTGATGGGGCGGTCCACGTCAATGGTCGCGGAGTTGGTGTAGTGTTGATCACACCGGAAGGGGGTATTAAGTCGGTGAATGGGTACTCAAAAGATTTCTTCATCCCAACACAGATCACAGGGGCAAATGGACACCGAACAACGAGGGTTCATACGTGGTTAAAAGAGTTTTCTCCGGCAGAGCTTTGATGCTAACAACCATGGATGGCGAAGGATTCCCGTCCCCTATTAACTCAGACGCAGTAAAAAAAATACTTCGCATAAAATAGACCCGCTGGATGATAAAAAGAATAGTCTAGGCAAAAAAGGGCATCCCGACGAACCAAAAAAAAAAGAATAAAGGGGTTCGGGCAAAAATTAGGGATATAAAAAAGGAGTACACCCGGTGAGTCGAAAACCCAAAAGGGCGGCTCAGGCAAAAATGGGTATCCCGGTGGATTGAAAACCCGAAAAAGGGGGCGATCCAGGCAAAAGTTAGGGAATAAGCGAATGACTGTGATCTGAGTTCATCCGTGTTATATCACCGTTTCATTCAATCCGGTAATCTTCGAAGGTTAAAGATCGACCAACCATCCACTTCAGAAAGCAAGATGAGCAGAGCGTCTTGAGGACATACGAGCCATAGCAGAGTCGAAACTCAGTGGGACCCCGTTTCCACATTGCCATTAGGATAGTTTCGCTTGTTCAATTTATAGCGATCGCCTCTTTCCAGGGATCAGCTTCCTGATGTACTCGCCTATTCCTGGCACAATTTTTTCAACCAACAAAAGTCGAATAATTCAGTTAAAAAGCCTCTTTATTTTTCATTTATCAGTTTGTTTGCAAAAGATGTCTGAATTCTTGAGGAAACATATTGCATCTGAATATAATGGTGGCTTTTGCAGATGACTTGCGCAGGAAAACAGTCAAAATCGCTTTGAATGTGTTTAATCCCGGACGGTGAATTCAAACCGAGTAATTCCCCGGGGCATACGTGTGATTTTTGGTTACAGGTCACAGGAACCGGATGTCAAGTCATGAATCCTCATCCCAAGCGGTTGACAAAGTCTCTCCTCTGCAGAGCAGGTTCTCCAACAGAGTTAACAGTATCCAGACTGTCTATCCCCAGTAGAGTTGACAGTATCCAAACTGTATTTCCCCAGTAGAGTTGACAGTATCCAGATTGTATATCCCCAGTAGAGTTGATAGTATCCAGACTGTATATCCCCAGTAGAGTTGACAGTGCCAGACTGTATCTTCCCTAGCAACAGCGGAGTGGTTGCATAACCAACAGATGGGAGGGTGGTGTTCCCAGTGTTCATCCCATTCCCCAGCAGATTATTTTTAACAGATTTGTTAATCCCCAGCTTGAGGGCGATTAGCAAGTTCATATCCCCAGCAAAGGTCGTTTCCTACGACATTTCCCCAGGAAGTGTTTCCCCCACAGACTCTCCTCACAGAGCCTCGCCGAACAAAGTTTCCATAGTTGATACTCCCCCCGCAAGGTCAACTTTTCAAGCAACCAATTTATTTTTGGCGGCTCATTGGTCCCGGCAGACGGATCATTCCCCACAGAGCATCCAAGGATTGATACAGCGATCTGTTCCCTACCGGAGTTTGCTTCCCCAAGCAGATTTCTCTTTTACACCATGCATAACATTTGCATTTGCATGCATATCATATCAAGCATACACATAAGCTGATAAACAGGTTCTTCCAAGCAGACTAAAGAATTACTTTACAACCAAGGTCATGAGATCCAGCCAGAGGATCAAGCGTGAGTGATCCAGCCTGAGGGTCGTTTTGAAGATTCAACCTGAGAATCGTTTTCTAGTGATCCAGCCTGAGGGTCATTTCGAAGATTCAGCCTGAGAATCGTTTTTCCGTGATCTAGCATGAGGGTCAGTTTTGAAGATTCAGCCTGAGAATCGTTCCCCAAAGAGCCAGCACGAGGTTCAATTTGAAGATTCCCCAGTGAAGTCGCCTACAAGCTTTATTTCCCCAGCAAGCCCAATTGAGGAGTCGTTACAACACGTTCTAGCCCGAAGAACCTGTACGAAGCCCAAAAGTGAAATATTCAAAAGAGGGTCAACCAGCACATGCCTCAGATGCGAGATCCTAACGATGGGAATTTATCATCAAAACAATCCAGATCTAGCCAGAAGATCGAAATAGATTCAGCCAGAGAATCGAAACAAAGAAGATCTACCTAGAAGATCGAAAATCGCAATAATTCAGATCTAGCCAGAAGATTGAAGTAGATTCAGCCAGAGAATCAAAGGAAATAGATTCAGCCAGAGAATCGAAACACTCCAGATCTAGCCAGAAGATCGAAATAGATTCAGCCAGAGAATCGAAACAATTCAGATCTAGCCAGAAGATTGAAGTAGATTCAGCCAGAGAATCAAAGGAAATAGATTCAGCCAGAGAATCGAAACACTCCAGATCTAGCCAGAAGATCGAAATAGATTCAGCCAGAGAATCGAAACAATT
Organism: Lathyrus oleraceus; assembly: GCF_024323335.1. NCBI lineage: Eukaryota > Viridiplantae > Streptophyta > Magnoliopsida > Fabales > Fabaceae > Lathyrus > Lathyrus oleraceus. Next base: position 69,520,120 of record NC_066581.1, on the reverse strand, counting down.
CAGATCTAGCCAGAAGATTGAAGTAGATTCAGCCAGAGAATCAAAGGAAATAGGTTCACGCAGAGAATCGAAACAAAGGAGGTCTAGCCAGAAGATCGAAGAAGATCTAGCCAGAAGATCAAAATCGTATCCAGCCCGAGGATCAAAATTAATATCCAGCCAGAGGATCGGAAGAAAAATAAACAGCGCGGTGTATTTCCGCGTTTTTGTGGTGTTCTCGGATCGCAAATTTTCGATCTGTCTTTGGTATTCAATCCCAGCTCACCCCGTTTGTCTGATAAGTTGTTCGCTTTCATCCTACTCGGGTTAACTGATGATTGAATAGGGGCAGCTGTAACACCCCAAAATTTTCCCTCCTCATTCATGCATTCATTTAGCATTTCATATTACATTGCATCATGTCAATCAGAATTAGCTCCAAGAAGCTTGAGCATCATCCAGGACGCTTTGTGGGTCCTATTCAGATGATCAGTCAACACAAGGAAAAGACTTGAGGTACTGCCAACAGGTCCAAATGGGGCCCATTCACCGTGCAAATCACCAAGCTTAAAGAAGCAAGAATCTGCTGCTGAGCTGTCACGCTCGCTAGGCGAGCAGATGCTTCGCCTAGCGAAGAGCACTGTCATGCTCGCTAGGCGAGCAGATCCTTCGCTAGGCGAAGGGCGCGTATTGCAGAACATAACAGAAAAGTTTTGGGCTTGAGCTGTCCTCATTCAAAGCCCACAAGCTGCGAAATTTGGTCTATAAATACCAGAGTGGTCAATGAAATAAACCCTGAACACTGGCTGAACAGAAAAGACCAGAGACTGGAGAAAGAGACCTAGGAACTACTCTGCAGCAACCTTCAGGCAGCTCTGAGAAGTTCACTCCGCCTCACACAAACCCTAGTATTACTTTGCAGATCCAGCCGTACCATTCAATCTTAATCAGTCTCTCTCATCAGGTATGCTTTTGTTCCTATTACTTTACGCCTTGAATTTGAATACTATGAATGTATGAGGTAGCATCAGGTTTTGCCCACGGGTTTACATTTGTGTATGAATATGTGAATAATGCCTTGAATGCTTAATAATTTCGTTTCTGAGATGAATGCCATAGGGTTTGGAATCCTTAAAATCATACTGTAATCAGCGAGAAATCCAAAACCCGCAGGCGCTCGCTAGCCGCTCCGCTAGGCGAGCATGCAGCGAAGCTTCGCTAAGCTTTCGCTAGGCGATGCAGTCGCGAATGTGACAGCATTCGTCCTTTTCGTTCTGTTTGTTCTAACCTGTCTTGTGTTGCCATGGCATTGTTTTCCCTAGATTTCATCTTGTTTGTCTAACCTTTTGTCGAGTTTTTGTGAGGACTCACATACTCTTGCAGGGATACCATCCGGAGGTTTATTCTGATTACTCGTACTGACTGATCTTCTTTGATGGTCTAGCTGGAGAGATCCCAGGGTTGCTAACCCTTTAACTGCTGTAACTCCGGATCTTTATCCGTGTGGTAATCTTTTCCCTTTTTCGTACTTTATCGCTTTCTTAGCTGGAAGACCTCGATAGGAGGCAATGTTTGAGCCCCTTGGTGGCATTTTACTTTAAGATACATGTTTTGTGTGGTGTGATCGTTTCCCCATAGGACACGAGGCTTCGAATAGTCCCCCGTCTGCATGCCAATTAAGGTAGCACTATTCCTTCGCCTAGGACTTCCTTTTTGCATGCGCGTTCCTACAACGCAAACAAACCCTAAAACCCAAGGCAACACGTTTACTCCTTCTACTACAGGCGAGTAAGTCTCCAAAGGTCGAGCATCCGGTAGATTGCGTAGTAACGTTGTCCGTCCAAAACCCAATCCATAACCCCGTAGTTAGCCGAACTACGTTTTGCTCTGATTCTCAGGCCAGATGAGATACGTAGGCATAAGACGCGATGTCTTAGCGAGCACACATCCCCCCAACCCATAGGTCAACCGAGCTACGAAGACTCTGATTCTCATATTCAAATGAGATACGTATGCAGTGGGTGTGACATCCGCGCGAGTCATTTTCATTTAACCCCCTTTTTTTAGTAAATAAACATTAGATAAACCCACACCCTTTAGACAAGAACTACACAAGTGGATCCCGTAGAGTACTACGGATGCGTAGGGGTGCTAATACCTTCCCTTCGCATAACCGACTCCCGAACCCAAGATTTGGTTGTGAGACCCCGTTTTGTCCTTTCCTTTTTTCAGGTTTACTTCGAGCGTTTCCTTTCCCTCCTTTGGGATGAATAACGCACGGTGGCGACTCTTCTGTCATTTTTCTTTCGCCGGTTGTTTTTTTTCGCGCACTGTATTTTTCAGGTTGCGACAGCAGTAACCTTCAATGAAAATCTCTTGGGCAATGATCTGAGAATCTTTCTTACAAGTTTTTCTTCAGACATTTTCTCTCCTAAGCCTCCAGAAGTGTTGGCAATTTCAAGAACATTCATGTGGAAGTCATGAATAGTCTCATCCTCTTTCATCCTCAGATTTTCAAACTTAGTAGTCAACATCTGAAGTTTAGACATCCTTACCTTGGAGGTACCTTCATGAGTTGTTTTGAGAGTATCCCAAACTTCTTTAGCCAGCTCACAGTGATGCACCAGTCTGAATATGTTCTTATTTATCCCATTGAACAATGCATTCAAGGCCTTAGAGTTTCCAAGGGCTAATGCCTCTTGTTCCTTGTCCCACTCTTCTTTAGGAATTTGCATAATGATTCCATCTTTACCTGTCTTCATTGGATGTTCCCATCCTTTGTTGACAGCTCTCCAGACCTTGCTATCCAGAGACCTCAAGAAGGCTATCATATGAGGTTTCCAGTCATCATAGTTAGAACCATCCAGCATGGGTGGTCTATTTGAGAATCCTACATCCTTGTCCATGGTACTAGAAAGTAACGTCCCTAGATCTCACCCAGAAATTAACAGGCAGGGTGCCTGCTCTGATGCCAATTGAAATTATAGTAACAGACTATCGATCTCACACTGGATATTATGACATCCAATTCTACGTAGACAGGAAATGTATGCAGAAGGTAAACGAAAAATGCAGTAAAAGACACAAATAATTGTTTACCCAGTTCGGTGACAAACACACCTACGTCTGGGGGCTACCAAGCCAGGGAGGAAATCCACTATAAGTAGTATTATTTCAGGACTTAAATCAACTATTTAATCCTATCACTTAAGACCTACCCAATGCAATTTCAATCTAAACTAAGATCAGAGTTCCTACTCACTCCCCCTCAATCACCATAGTGATTACAACCTTTAATAAGTTTAAAGTCAATGGTGAAGTTATACTTCAAACAACTCTTGATTGTGCTTAGAAGCTTTAATCAAGAAACACAGCACTCACGCTTAAAAGCTTAGAGTGACACAATAATTACAACTCAATGAACACCCTAGTCCAATGCAATCATCTAGGTGATAATTGCTTGGCTCACAAGTAAAACCTAATACAAAACACAATCAAAAGTACAGCCGTGAAATATAATCATACATTAAATGCTTCACGCTTCAAACCCCTGAGTTGCTGCAAGTAGGATTGCCTTCCTTTTATAATGCAGCACTTGGGCCTTGTACTTGAATTTCCTAAAATTAAGGTTAAGCAAGTTAACCTAATTTCCACATATTAGGGTGCTAACAAATAGGCTATTTGTTAGGGCTCTTGAATTTAGCTCTTCTGTTTGTTTCCTGGATTTTAGCACAGCTGTTAGATTCCTGAAAAACAGCCTGAGATAAATACTGAAACAGAAAAACTAACTAGCCTACACTTTAGCATATGCTGTCAGGAATGAATGTCATAACATTCAGTTTGACGTCCAGAACATAGGCCATATGCTAAACAGCTTTAATTCTAGCTCAGCTGTTGGTTTCCTGAAACAGCAACCTGTAATAAATACTGAACTATACCAGAAACACTAACTGGCCTATAATTCAGTATCTGCTGTCAGGAATGAATGTCATAACATTCAGTTTGACATCCAGACAATAGGCTATGTGATAGGTCTGTTATGCTCCTGAAAAATAGCCTGAAATAAATACTGAACTATAACAGAAAAACCAACTAGCCTATAGTTCAGTATCTGCTGTCAGGGATGAATGTCATAACATTCAATTTGACATTCAGACAGTAGGCTATATGCTAGGTCTGTTATTCTCCTGAAAAACAGACTAAAATAAATACTGAGCTATAACAGAAAAACCAACTATTCTATAGTTCAGTATCTGCTGTCAGGGATGAATGTCATAACATCCAGTTTGACATTCAGTAAATCCTATATTAGCTAATCCTGCAGCATACTACTCAAGCATGTCATGACATCAGTCCAGACATCAGAGTACAATAAGTCTTTTAACACAAAATGCAGCCAATCAAAAACATCTACAAATTAGTCGACGTAGATGAAGAAAGAATGTTAGCATTGGACTCCCTACAAAGGCAGAAAGAGAAAGTCGCCCGAGCCTACAATAAAAAGATGAAAGGTAAAGTGTTTGCTGTCGACGATCTGGTTTGAAGAGTGATCCTGCCTATGGACAGAAATGATAGAGTTTTGGGTAAATGGTCCCCTAATTGGGAAGGACCGTTTAAGGTCTTGCAGGCCTTTTCTAACAACGCCTACGAGGTCCAAGAGTTGGCACCAGATAGGCGAATCTTAAGAGTGAATGGAAAGTACTTGAAAAAATATAGGCCTCTCCTTCAAGAGGTCAAAATTTTAGCAGACTAAATAACTGTCGAAAGAATAAGGTTGGAGATAACTATGTTAGAAACCAGCTGCAAAGGCACAGAAAATCAGTATACAGTGCTAAAAGTAAGAAAGATAACATTAAAGTGGCAAGAAGCCATTGTTTAAATATTACAAAAAACTTGTACAGACAATAGAAACGGTCAAAGCTGGCCGAACTTAAATTGGAAAGACTTAAGCTCAAAATTGTAATGCAAGGACGCAAGCTCCAAGGCGTCGGTGTGGGCTTTGAGCTCTTCAAGCTTCCCTTCAACGGCCATAAGCTCTTCAGCGACCGCTAAGGCATCACTGGTGGTTTTCTCCACAGTGGCATGGGCAGGTTTTAGCACTTCGTCGATAAAACGTGACTCCTCCTTGGTAATTGATTCTAACTCACTGTCCAGAGTGGCAATTTGACGCCGAAGGGCATCAATTTGTTGACGTATCTCAGTGGCCCGTGTCTGTTTGAAGGTAAATTCTTTCTTCCGCTCCTCCATAGCCCCTAATATATTGGTGACCTCCGCGTCGGCATGCGTCACCAACTCCCATTTCTCCTTCACGGAGGCCTCAGTAGCAGCAATCTGGCGTTCAGTGTCCCTGACACTGTCGATGTGGTGCAGCATGGGAACCAGAATTTGTTCGAGAGCCGCCATTGCACGTTTGGCATAATCAGAGAGCTGGAGACCCTTTAGTTGGGCAAGCACGCTCAGGATCTCTGGACCGACAGCAGGTTCATGCATGAGCACGAAAGGAAGGTCAGGATTCAAGGCGTGAACGCGGATTTTGTCCATGAGAGCCTTAGTCTTCGTCGCCTCAGGGCCCATTTTTTCAGAATGGAGCTGCTCAGAGTTTGAAGAGGCATCACGCAATTTCACCAGATTGCGGAGCCTGGCAATTGCTTCTAAAGCAAAAGGCTTGATCGCCAGCCCCGGGAAAGTCAAAGGGGAAGCATCCGACGGAGGAGTAATCTGAGGAGAGGGAGAAACAATCGACGAAGGAGTAATCTGAGAGGGTTGTTGTTTGTTGGTGTCGACACCTACTGGCCCCCGTGGATCCTGCAAAGGCAAGGAAGCTGAAGAAAGACTAAAGTCAGAACTAGTCGAATTGGAGTCCGGATGCGTTGCAGGACTAGTGACTAAGTCAGAGTCACTATCACTAATCTGGATAGGGAATTCAATGAACTCACCAGCGGTGTCGACAGACTGAAATGGGCGAGCTGGAGAAGAGACCGGTGACGCGGGAGTATAGTCAGCAACAGGTTGAGTCGGCTTAGTAGAGGCATCATCCCGCAGAAAGAAAAATTGTGTAAGAGAAGTACAAAAATCCAAAGGAGTAAACAGGAAAACCGGTAAATACCTGTGTCGACATAGGAGAGACTGCATCCTGATTTGCTTTCCCCAAGGCAGCAGCAGGGGAGACGCCAGTCGATGGTGAAGCGCCCACGGCTGGATCAGGGATCGTATTGAGGATGGAAGTGTCGACCACAATGGTGTCGACGTCTTCAACAGGAACCTCCGGAGGAGGCATTGTATGGTGCCTTTTCCTCTTGGTTTCGCCACTCTTGGAGGGAGAGTCATGTTTTTTCCTCTTGTGGCCATGGTGGCTTTTGGATTTATGCTGGGAAGTGTGCTGGAGACACGAAGAGAGGTTATAAGCAGATATTCTAGCTAGAAGAGCAGACAAGCCGACAAGAAATACCTCAGACTATGTGGGGGCAGAGCGTTTGTGTTTCTTGGATTCTTTGGAGTGAGAGGAGACAGTAGGTTCTGTCGAACATGGTTGACCCTGCACATAAGTGAGATATTAGAACCCACGTAGTATTTCTCTTAAGAGGTCACAAGAGTAAATAGGAATGCTTCAGATAGGGGCATACAGAAGAACTGGGCTTCCTCAAGACTTGAGCAATAGGGCGCCCATCATCGTCAGAGGATTTCTCAAGGGCAGCCTGCAAGAAGGGAGAGGATGGCTAAGAATAAAAACAAACAGCCAGAGGAAATAGCAACCCATCCAGAGTCGAACCTGAGCCTCCTGTGTCGAAGGAGTAGGTTGGTTAGCAGATGCAAAACCTACAGGATTTAGAGGGATCGCTACGAATAAACAAAAGAAACGCAAGTGAGCGATGAAATCCAGCTAAAAGGGAGTGTTAAAATTTCCAAAGAAGTGTTACCAAGTTGCGTGGATTCGAACACGCTAACATATTGAGGATCAATATGAAGCGGCCCTGAGTAGTCAGGTAGATAATACTTTGTCGGGACCACTTTGTCGGCCTTTTTCTTAGAGGCGTTTTGTACGTATGAAATGGGACAATAAAATCACATCGGAACCAAATGACCAAAGACCAAAGCCAAAGGGTTAGATGGCAGAGGAGGGAACTTGAGGTTTCCAAAGTGAGTAAAGATACCTGTCTTTCGCGTAACCGGGGATTTTGATTTTTGAAAGCCTGTCGGTTACTTTCGCCTTTAGTTCGACCGCAGCCGCCCAGATGGTCCCACGAAGATTATCTGGTCAATACACAACTTGGAAATAATTCTTGAAAGCACGAATTTGTTTGACATGAAGAGCCTTACACTTGGTCGATTTCTCCTGGAAACAAACAAAAGCCTCGGTTAATTCAGATAGTTTGGCATCAGGAGCGCCAACATAAAGGGTAAAATACGACTCCCACCAATCATGGAATTCTTTGGTACAGTAGTAGGCTGGTCGAAAAGGAAGAGAAGGGAGACGTGGTCGGTTTTTCCAAATGGTTTCGAGTTCCTCTTCGACCTCGCTCCAAGGTTGATCGCAGAGGATATTGGCAAGCAATTCTTGGGAGGAGAATAGAGGCTTGGGAATGAATTGGCAAAGGCCAAATTGCCTGGCCACAAGGTTAGGCTGATAAGCCACTAAGCCAGGTGTAAGACCCTAATTTTGACCCTAAGATCCCTCATGGCATCATAACATTGCATTCACATTGCCTCAAGGATCATAAGCATCTTGGTTCCCTTTGCCTTTGGGTGGGACCTCTTGTGAGTTGGTTTGAGATCACCAAGCATGCTTGAATTGTATATTATTTCATTTTTCATTTCATTTACTAAACCAAAAGCACAAAAATATGTCACTAATGTCTTTTTTTGAAGCTTGAGCAGTCACAAGGTCTAAAGCTTCTAGGAGATCCTATATGCATTGATATGGTAAAGAGAAGATGAAGGCAAACATGTCTATGGTTCTCAAAGCTCTCATCCATCAAATATTCCTCCCAAGTATCTTAATTCATCATTTTAATCAAAGCAAATCAAAGGTTTTGAGGTTTTTTTCCCAAGGAAACCCTAATTCATCTGTTCATCAACTGTGCCTTGCTCTTGAAGCAACCTCAACCCATGGTCAAATACAATCAAGGGAAGTTCTTTAATTCATAATTTCATTCATATTTGAACTTATTTGAGTTCCCTCAATCATCAATTCATCAAAATATGAGTTTTGGACTTGAGAAGTTGATCAGTCAATTCATCTGACTATTTTGAATGCACTGAGACCTAACGTTTTATGTGTTGCTCAAATGGAGATGCCTCCAAGAAAAAAAATGTTATTAAGAACCATATGAACAACTTTCATGTTCATAAAAATTTGATTTGAAGCTTGGAAGGTCACCATCCATTCCAAGACATTATAGGTCATTTTGACTGAAACCCTAATTTTGGGTCAACTTCCCAAGGACATAACTCATTCATTTTTCATGATTTGGAGGTGAGACCAAATTCATTGTAAATCTTAAGATGTCTACTTAAAATGTTATGTTGAGCAAAGTTTCAAAATCTCAAAAGAAATACATGTGATAATGCAAAACATTATAGGTCACTTTGGACCAAATGCATTGAAATGTGAAAAAGTCCAACTTCAAGTGCCCATAACTTCTTCATAAAAAATCCAAATGATTCAAACTTTAAGTCCAAATTTATTTCCTTGAAAATATATACAACTTTAGTGTTGAAGATGTTGTCATTTGGAGCTTGCATCATTGGAAAAGAAGGGCTTGAAGTTTGGCCAAAATTGAAAATTCCACATATGCATGTTTTGCACTCTACACTTCAAGTTCAATTTTCACTAATTTCCAAGGCCCAAATGGAGTTTTGATCAACATAACATTTGTTCCTTATGCAATAAGCTTTCCAACCATTACTCATAAGGTTGCATTTTAATTTTGGACATGGCATTTTCGAAGACTTGAATGTAATAATGCATTTTGTGAAAATCATTTCAATTGCCATGCATGAGCTCATACAATCCAATCTGCACGTCCATTCTACTTACATCATGCATAAGCTTTCATTTCCAGTTAGAATTGGGCCCTCCATGCGCCTGTACAGGCCCATGCATGAAGGCCCTTTCCATTCATGCAAGTTTTGATTCATGCATTCAGCATTGCTTCAGCTATAAATACAATGCCTTGGCCTCTCATTTTAGCAACCTGAAGGCGCCCCAATTACTGCTGAATTGAAATCCTAGCCATCACTAAAGGAACTATCTCATTTCTCTTCCAATTTTTCAGATCTGAATTTTTATTTCCTTGATCAATCTTCAGATCTCAAAGTTCCTAAACCTTCTCTACTTGATCCATAGTGCTAACTGTTTGCAAAAGAATCCAAAGATCTTGACTCAAATCCTTGCAATTCAAAGGTTTACTTCAACTGTTATTTGCTTCAAACCAGCTTGTATATTGTTCTATTTGCTTTGTTCTTGTGTGATCTGAAGTCCTTTGCATAGAGGCAACATTGTTATGCTTTCAATTTTTGAAAATCATTAAGTTCACTTGAACACCACAGAATTTCCACTTCTGATTTCTCTCAATCTAGAGATCTAGAATGGAATTGAGTGGTACAGGGGTGATGTACATCACCCCAGCTTTCGAATGATGCCTGGATCGTGCATTTTGGTTGCCATTTTTTCCTCTGTAATTTTTGAACCTCGTCGGAGCTGGCCGAAGAAGACGGTGGCGCTGACCACCGTCTGGTCTCCAGATTTAATCAGGACCTTCCATTTGTTTTTCCAGATTGAATCTCATGCATCCATTGTTATGACTTCATTAAAGGCTGGGTGTATCTCGTTTGACTCACGTGTTTGGTGAACGCGCGCTTCTAGGCCGTGTGATGATCCACGTCAATTAATGAAGGATGATCCAATGGCTCACGCTTTTTCTCTTTTTCTAATTTCTGATTTTATTTTCTTTTATTTCTTTTAATTCCATTTTATTTCTAAAATTCATATCTCTCTCATTATTGGTCCAAAAATTATGGGACCAATTTCATTCTTCTCCTTTTAATTTCTACTTTCTAAAAATGATTTTTAATATTTTTTATTTTATCATTTAATATTTTTTAGTAATTTTCTCTTTTCTGGTTATTTTTAATTCATTTAAAATAGGTTTTGATATTCAAAAAATACAAAAATATTTTTTCTAACCTCTTTGAATGATGATAGATCTATGAAAAATATTCTCATCAATTTATTAATTAATTTGAGATTTATTTGAGATTTTAGTTCAATTAGGTTATTTTTATGCATTTTTAATTGATTTAAAATAGTTTCTGACTTTTAAAAATGCTGAAATTTTTTGTCAAACTTTGTTTGACGTTGTTGAACTCGGGACAATTCACTTGGACTTTTAAAAGTTGATTTGAAGTGAGTTTGAAGTTTGACCTTTCTTTATTATCTTAATTTAAGTTTTATTTTAAATATTAAAAATGCCAAAAATATTTTATTTGTTTCTTGACTTCTAATTCTCATTTTGCTTATGTTTTCTATTGTTTGACCTTGATCTCCTCTATCTTTGGTCAATGCTTGTTGATTAATACATACCATTTCCATTTATGCACTTTAATTCTTCTTCTTATTATTATTATTATTATTATTATTATTATTATTATTTTTTATTTTGATCAATGAGTTAAAGATTGATGGTTAGCATTGATACGTGGAGGTTTAATCTTCCTTGAATCAAATCTAATTCATCTTGGTCATGGATCAAGTGAATGGCTTTGCATTAAGGATGGATTGCTTCCTAAATCATGCAAAGAACCTAAATCAATACAAGATCATTTCCCATTTTCTTTTTTTTTGGCATGGCAAGTTGTTGGAGTTTGATTCACTAATCAAGACCTCTAACTTGTGTTGTTGCCTACATTATTATTGACCGGCCTCAGATAGTTGTGACTTCTACATAAGTCCAATTACGATTGCTTAACATAACGCTAAATTTGCCTTATGGCACACTAACTATTAACACTAACCATTAACCATTAATATTTACTTCTTGCACTTTACCTTTATGCCATTTACTATTCTTGTACATATTATTCATTTGCTTTTTCCTTTACTCATTTGAGCACATGTTTATGTTAATGCAATTTGCCTTTTGCTCACTTGAGCACATAATTGTGTATATACCATTGTGCTTGTGTTTTGTTTTGTTTGTTGTGGACCAAATGCAAAGAAATGGACAAATGGACTTAGTTTCTAGGACTTTCCCTATGCAAATTGGAGTAAAAGGACCTTAATGTTGAAGATGGATTAGAAGGACCAACTCTCTAAACTCACTCTTGTCCATTCTTGATTTGCTTCATAAAACTCTTTGATGTGTGTGTGCTTTTGCGTTAGGGGATCCTATGAGAGATCAAATTGAAGAACCATTGCCATGCTCATCCAAAGTGAAAGATACAAGTGCCATTGGGGATCTTCTAAGAGCTTGTTTGATTATGTTGATTGCTTGAGCTTACTATTATTTTGCTTGCATATTCCAAAGGATGGGAGCTACTTGGATCATCAATATGATCTCAAGAGAGGAACTCCATTTGTGGTCTTGTTTCTTATCCCTCATCTCTTGTATGATTAGGACTTTAGCCATTCTTCTTCTTCCCTCCACTCTAACCCAAGCCAAAGCTTTTGTGCAAACATTTAACATTTGTTTTCAAACATTAGAAACCTAAGTCTTATGCTTTTGATTTTCAAACTTTCTTTTCATAACACTTATTTTGAATTGAATCTTTAAGTCAACTTTGACCATATTTTGTAAATACTTTTCATTGGTAAATATAACCCATTCAAATACTTTTGTGGTTTCAATGGCCACTTCCTTAATCAAAACTTTTCATAACCTTTAGCTATTAGGTTTGAGTTATCCTTGAGGTAGATGTAATACTCACCTATATCCTTAGTGATGGACAATGAGTCTTCCATGCTTATTATAGGGTTAACCCCTCACTAGCATGTTGAAGCTATCCTCACATGGTGGATTTGTGGTTTTAGGTTGAGTTTTCTCCCTTGGATAACAAAAGACCTTAAGGCTTTTGGACCAATCAATTCACCAACTTGTTTTGAGATTTTTACCCCGAACTACGAGGTTTTGATCCTAATCTTTTTTAAGATGGTACGTAGGCAATGGATTTATCCATCCAAACACAAAAATGTAAATAACTTGTATATTCTCTTCTCATCTCTTCAATCATGTTTGCACAAACAAATTTTCACAAAATACCGACCTTACAACAAATGTGAAAAGGGCTCCCTAGGAGTACCTAGGATGTTTTGGGTGCTTAAAACCTTCCCATTGCATAACCAACCCCCTTACCCCGATCTCTGACATTTTTACTAGTTTTTGATTTGATAAAACTCTTAGGTTTTTATTCGCTTTCTAACCATTCCTTTGGATAAATAGAAGTGTGGTGGCGACTCAACTTGTATGGTTTACCTTAGATTTTGTCAATATCTCTAATGGTAACGAATACCCCGCTACACCAGGATTGCTGCTGGAGGTCTCAGCCGACAGGAATCGAGGGACCAGAAAACGCCTCCAAATGAGGAAGGTTTCATCTCTGTGTTCCCCGTCATCCAGAAGGAAAGGTCTGGTGAGCCACTCAGGACCCTCAGTTCGATGGCTGAAAGGGGCCATAGAAGGTAGAAAATCGACACGAGTCAACATGATGTTGAATAAGAGTCGAAACACTTGAAGGTCCGGGAAGTTTTTGTCGATAGGCGTCAGGGGGATCAACCATTTCCAGATAAGATGTCGTTCCTCTGGGGGACACGCAACCCTCCTCATTCCGTATGGGGCTATATCTTTGGAGAAAGTGGCATTGAGCCATAACTGCAAAAACCAGAAAGGGCCATGGACCAACACATTTTTCTTTCTAGAGTTCTCGGGGTCGAAGAGCCTAATTTGGTAGACAACCTCAGATAGAGACTCATAGAGAGAAGCTAAAATCAGTTGGCCCAAGGCAATGTCACGTTCTTGGTGCAGTTGGGTCGCTAAGAGAGTAAAGTGCTTGGCTACCTGCATAGATCTAGAACAGAAGACGAAGCGGGACAGCCAGAGGGTCAAAAAAGCCACATGTTCCTCGTCGGTCACAGGGCCTGCAGAGGTGGCATGATGATCAATGAAATTGTTGTATGTTGGCTTCCGAGAGTCGCCAACGTCGAACCTCAAGGAAATTTGCGCTATAGCTTCGCAGTCGAAGACTTCGCCAGTCGGTTTCAAGCCAGTGATGGCAGCAATGTCCAGAAGTGTCGGTGTGATCATGCCACACTTGGTATGGAAGGAGTTGGTCGAACTCTCCCAGAATTGAAGGGCAGCTAATAACATGCCACAAGACTGGGGAGGGCCACAACGGGCAATCTGTAAAAGGGTATAGATGCCTGTCCTTCTCCAATGGTCGATTTTTTCTGATTCCAATCGGTCCATCCAAGCATAAAACTTAGGACAATTTCACAGGTTCAGAAATGTGACTGGAGGGGAAAAGGGAAGAATCTGTTCTGGTAATCTCTGGGTGTCGGTTTTCTGGGAGAGGACCTAAGAACGCTAAAGGTTCATTAGCCAAAGAAAGAGGAATTAATACCTGAGAACGCCAGATTTTTGCTTTTTCTTCTGCAAACGGAGGCTCAGGAACATACTCCCTAGCATCAATGTTGATGGGATGTGTGAGTTTAGAAGCAGAAGGTTTGTTGGAGCTTGCCATGGAGAAAATGGAAGATTTTTCGTTTTAGAGAAGAAGAGTTTTCACAGGGTGCAGGAGACAAGTGAATGCTGAAGCAGAAGGGCGAAAAAAAGGGAAGAAGAAAGAGTGAAGGTTTTATAGGGGTTAAAACCCTGAGCGAAGAAGAGGTAGCGTTTGATCTTCCGTTTTCGACACGTATGCCCACGCTCCCACATTTGCAGACACGTGAAGGAGAGAAGCTAGTGCACGTTTTAGTTATAAAGACGTGAAGTGATGGGGATGCGATTTTGTGCGTCTCGAGGGAAAGAGGAAACGTCCTCCATGATTATATGACGTCATCAGCATGGGGTAAACAGAGGTCCCACTAAGTAGAAGTAGAAACAGTAAGGGGTAAATCGACGTTTCAGAGATGCCATTACCTCACCAACTTCGACAGTCGAAAATGGCATCTTTGGGGGGCATTTTGTTACCACGAAAAATCTCTAAGGCATGCTGAAAGCATAGTTAATGACAGAGTCCTGTGAATTTGGGGGTTATGCCCCACCAAAGGATGAAGAGGTGTTGGAGGCAAGCAAGAGTGGGAAAAACACAAGTCAAAGGATGAAGCCGACAAGAGAAGTTGGCCTGGTCGACATGCCATTTTGTCGACCAAGGTGAAGTTTGAGACTTAAAGAATTATAGCCAAATGTGTAGAAGACAGCATCGCCCTAACGTCTGGGCGGGAGAAAATTGAAATTTAAAAATAACCAGCAGTTACAAGAAGAATAAGAGCGCCAGAATTTGGAGCAGTTAGCAAAACATGGGTGCAACGGTTGTGCAGATCGTGTGACATAACATCTGCTAGTTTCTAGGAGTTTTAGCTTATGAGCAGTTCCTTTAGTTTAGTATAAATAGAATATCCCACAAGGGGCTCAGGGTGTTCACTTTGTACTGAAAATCACTTGTAAGAAAACTTCCCATTCCCAGCGCGAGGAAGCAAGAGTTTTTTGAGAGTACTATGTACGTGAATCACCATATTTATTTCAATGCAACTTCCTTACTTTTCAATTGTTCCCGTTGAACATTTTATCTTAATTCCATTTACTTTTGAGTTATCATTTTACGTTGTCGTTTACGCTGTCGACACTAATTCTATTACGATAATAAAGTTTACCAAAAGCGTGTTCGTCATATACCTCTTTTGAATGTTATAGCGTTGTCGGTCACGAGTCACCTATAGGCTGTAACATTGTCTAAACCGTTCGTGTGGAAAAACCCTACGCTTGTTCGACACTTTGTTAGGAACCGTTCCTCACAAAGTCATTCTGTCGAGTTGGACAAGCTTCACTTGCACTAGCACATGTCCTGGGATCAACTGGTTGATCCTGCAAGTAACCCTTTGTTTTAAAGCCTAGGGAGGACCAGCGATTGTTTACCAATTTCCACAGTAAACAGAAGAATAACTTGTTGAGCATTTATTGAAGTTATTTCAGCGTTTGAGGAAATATAAAATCCGCTTGAATCCCAATAAGTGTACTGTTGGTGTTCGCTATGGTAAGTTGTTAGGCTTTATTATCAGTGAGAAGGGTATTGAAGTTAATCCTGCTAAGGTCAAAGCAATACAAGATATGCTTGCGCCAAAAACTGAGAAGCAAGTTAGAGGTTTTCTCGGCCGTTTGAACTATATCTCAAGATTTATATCACATATGACTGCCACATGTGCGCCTATTTTCAAGCTTCTTTGAAAAAGATCAGTCTTGTGATTGGACCGAGGATTGCCAGAAAGCTTTTGATAGTATCAAAGAGTATCTGCTTGAGCCTCCGATTTTGTCCCCGCCTGTTGTAGGAAGATCATTGATCATGTATTTGACTGTGCTTGATGAAAGTATGGATTGTGTTCTTGGTCAGCAAGATGAATCTGGAAAGAAAGAATATGAAATTCACTACCTCAGTAAGAAGTTCACCGACTGTGAGACTCGGTATTCTATGCTTGAAAAAACATGTTGCACATTGGTTTGGGCTACTAAGCGTCTGCACCAGTACACGTTGAATCATACTACTTGGTTGATATCCAAAATGGATCCAATCAAGTACATCTTTGAGAAACCTGCTTTAACTGGGAGAATTTCCCGTTGGAAGATGTTGTTATCTGAGTATGATATTGAATACCAATCTCAAAAAGCAATTAAGGGTAGTGTCTTGGCTGACCATTTGGCTCACCAACCGATTGGAGATTACTAGTCAGTACAATATGATTTTCCTGACGAGGAGATTTTGTACTTGAAGATGAAAGATTGTGATGAACCATTGCTTGAAGAAAGGCTAGAACCTGGTTCCCGTTGGGGCATGGTATTTGGTGGAGCTGTTAATTTGTATAGTAATGGCATTGGGGCAGTGATTACTACTCCTCAAGACACTCATTTTCCATTTACAGCTATATTAACTTTCAAGTGTACGAACAATATGGCTGAGTATGAAGCTTGCATTATGGGGCTTGAAAAGGCCATTGATCTCAGAATAAAACATCTTGACGTCTATGGAGATTCAGCTTTGGTTGTGAATCAGATCAAAAGTGAATGGGAGACGAATCAACCCGGTTTGATACCATACAGGGATTATGCAAGGAGGATATCAAATTTCTTTACAAAGGTTAAGTTTCATCATATCCCTCGAGATGAAAACCGGATGGCAGATGCTCTTGCAACATTGGCTTCAACGATTATGGGAAATTTTGGAATGAAGTCTCAAATTTAACCATGATACGTCTTGATAGGCCAGCTCATGCATTTGCTATTAAAGAAGTCAAAGATGAGAAGCCATGGTATTTTGATATCAAATGTTCCCTCCAAAGTTAGAGTTACCCGCCTAGGGCATCTTTGAAAGATAAGAAGACTTTGAGAAGATTAGCCGACAACTTCTACGTGAATGGTGATGTTCTTTACAAGAGAAACTTCGATATGGTTTTGCTCAGATGCGTGGATAGACACGAAGCATACTTATTGATGACAGAAGTCCATTAAGGTTCCTTTGGTACCCATTCCAATGGACATGCTATGGAAAAGAAGATGTTGAGAGAAGGTTAGTATTGGCTGATAATGGAATCTGATTGTTGCAAGTTTGTGAAGAAATGCCACAAATGTCAAATCTATGCAGATAAGATTCATGTTCCTCTGACACTGTTGAATGTCATTTCCTCTCCATGGCCCTTCACCATGTGGGGAATTGATATGATTGGTATGATTGAGCCCAAAGCTTCGAACGGACATCGTTTCATTCTGGTGGCTATTGACTACTTCACAAAGTAGGTTGAAGTGGCATCGTACGCAAATGTAACCAAGCAAGTTATTGTAAGGTTTATCAAGAATCAGATTATATGTCGTTATGGTGTGCCAAGCAAGATCATTACTGACAATGGATCTAACTTGAATAAAAATATGGTGGAAGCTCTTTGCAAAGACTTCAAGATTGCACATCATAATTCCTCTCCCTACAGACCCAAGATGAATGGGGCTGTTGAAGTTGCGAATAAGAATATCAAGAAGATTATCCAAAAGATGGTTATGACGTACAAAGATTGGGATGATATGCTCCCATTTGCTTTGCATGGGTACCGTACATCCATCCGTACTTCAACAGGGGCAACCCCTTTCTCTCTTATTTATGGTATGGAATTTGTGCTCCCCATAGAGGTTGAGATCCTATCACTGTGTGTGCTAATGGAAGCCAAGTTGACAGAAGCTAAATGGTGCCAGACCAGATATGACAAGTTGAATTTAATTGAAGAGAAGAGGTTAACTGCCATGTGTCATGGTCAGTTATATCAACAGAGAATGAAGAAAGCTTTTGATAAGAAGGTCAAGCCTCGTGTGTTTCGAGAAGGTGACCTCGTTCTCAAGAAGATTCTATCTTTCAAACCTGATGCTAGGGGAAAATGGACTCCTAATTATGAAGGCCCATATGTTGTTAAGAGAGCATTTTCCGGTGGTGCTTTGATTCTTACAACTATGGATGGTGAAGAGTTCACTCGTCCTGTGAACGCCGATGTAGTCAAGAAATACTCCGCTTATAAAGAAAAGAACAACTCACTAAGTTGAAAACCCGAAAGGGCGGCTTAGGAAAAAATGAGCGTCTCGGTGGATTGAAAACCCGAAAGAGCGATCCAGGAAAAAATTAGAGACATAAAACAGAAAATTTATCCTGGTATATTGAGTACCCCATCTTGGAGAAATCTAGGCAAAATTAGGGATTATGGCAAGTAACTGCATTCGGTTGGTCCTAATCATGGAAGTAGTTTTGAGCAAGTCATTTGGTACTGATTCATCATTCTCAACTAAAGACAAGCACAATGGATATTGAAGTTGGTAGGGAGATTGGTGATCATTGTATTCAATGTATCCATTTTCCATGTAAATGACCATTTTTCAAACTTTGTAAAGATCTATGGAGTCTCGTCATTTATGGACTACCATTCTATTAAATAAAGTTGAGCTTTTATCCAATTATTTCTATTCTTATTTACTTCTGCTAAATAAAATTGAATTTTTATGATGATAATTTTAAATTAATAATTATTTTTCTTAAAATAATAAAAACGATCACTTTAAGGATAATTGATTTCAATAAGGAATGTCAACAGCAATCTGAGAACAAGTAAGTCTTGAAGTGTGAAGCATTGTTGGTCTTCCCTAAGCAATTGGTTGGGCAACTCTTTTCCCCAATAGTTTGTCATTTGTCCCTAGCATGGTTGATGAGATTCTCCCCGAATATTTCATCATCCCCAGTAGAGCCTTTAAGTCCCATCTCTAGTAGAGTCGAGTTGATGATCAGTCCCCTTTGCAAATTCATATTCCCCGGCTGAGATCCGGTTATCTTTACCTTGGAATTGGTTTATTTTTCAATTTCCAAGAAGAATTCGATGATTATTGAAGAATGTGACGATCTTGGTCATAGAACCCCCAATAATTTGCTTAAATCCTCATGCAGAGTTTTACCTCTTGTATTCCCCGACGGAGTTCATCTTTTGATATGAAGATCGCTCGTTCCCAACAGTGTTGGATTCTGAGAAATATTTGATTTTAGTCCCCTACAAGGTTGTCTCCCGTTTGATATGGTGTTGACCTAGAATTCCCCACAGTGTTGACAATTTGATCCTTGGCAAATATGTTCTCTACCCTCGGCATGTTTGATCATTCTTCAGTAGTGCTCTCTCCCTGTAGAGTTCGCCGTGATTGTTTGGTCATATTCTCCATGACTTTCCCAACCAGAGTTGATTTATGTAGAGCTAGGTGATTTATTTTCATCCGTAACATTTTCTCCAGTTGGTGTTTCCATCTTGTTGAGATTAGTCGAGTGTTACAACAGTGATTCAAATCTTCGCTATTTATATCCTTTGTGCTTGTTTGTCAGCATATTCATACGCATACTCATGTATATACATGCATAAAACACAACATCATATATTTCATTGTGTATTTTATCGCATTGATTTTTCTTCTGATCCCCTGCCTTGGTGATATTATCTCCCTATGCAGATTTGATGTGTCTGTCCTCCTTCAATTGTAGAGTGTCATCCCCTTAAGCAGAAAGAGTTTAGCCTTTCTCATTTCCCCATCGAGTTATTTCCTCGTGGATGATTATTATTTCAGTTTCCTCCCTAGTTAATTATCTAGATGGAACCACCCGCCTTGAATTAGATCCTCTTTGGCTAGAGTCTTTAATTGATCGTTTCTTTCTAGTTATTACCTAGATAGATATTTTGGTCCCCTGAGAGTCTATCACCCAGTAGCCGGTGATATTCTTCTCGATTTTTGAGTACATTACATTTTCCCAATACCCGATAAAATGTAATCTACTTCCTTTGTTTTCCCTAGCGGATTCGTTCCCACGTTTCCCCAGGTAGTTTATCCTTGATATGTTCATCCTAACCGGTGACGGATATTCTTCCTTTTGTGGTTTTCTACCCAGTAAAAAGGTAGTTGTAATCCCTATTTTATTCCCCTGAGAGTCTATCCTTGATATGTTCACTTTAACCAATAACTAATTTTCTCCCCCTTTTCGGTATCCTACCCAGTAACTGGTAGTTGTAATTCATACTTTCCCCTGCTGAGTTTATCCTTGATATGTTCATTTTAACCGGTGGCAGATATTCTCTCTTTGGTATTCTATCCAGTAACTGATAAATATAATTCCTATTTCTCCCCAACAATTTATCCTTTATATGTTTACCCTAACTGGTAACAGATATGCTTCCTTTTCCCCGTGGTGGTATATCCTTGATATGTTCATTCTAACTGAAGATAGATATTTTTTTCTTTGAGTTTATCCTTGATATGTTCACTTTAACTAGTGACGAATACTCTCTCTTTGGTGTTCTTCCCAATAACTGGTAGTTGTAAATCCTATTTGAGTTCTCTCCCAAATAGGTTATTCTTACCCAGTAACAGGTAACGAATACACCTCTTTCTCCTTAGTGAGTCATCCTTGATATGTTTACCTTAACCGGTAGTGGATGTCCCTATGTCAGAGTATATTATCTTTCTACCCACTAACCGGTAATAGATAATATATCTATGGTACTTATGTGTTGAAGTTCATTCTTCCCCAGTTGAGTTTGAGTGCGTATTTCCTCGGTGGAATCGCCTTTTCCTATTTGATTCGAGTGTCATCTTTATTTTGATCTACTCGTTTCCCATGCAGATTTTCCTGGTTCCCCATACCGAGTCGTTCCAATGATTTATTTTCTTGGAAATCCCCTTGTGTCTCCAGAAGTTTTCAAGTCGTAGCCTGGCCTACGCATAGCCTTTCATCCCCTAGAGTCTCTACCTCCTCAGTGAGCTTTCCTTATGGAATGCATTGTGCTCTTGTGGACTTTCAGTCTCTTCCAGATTCTTTTCCTTTGTGGCAATATATTCCCCACAAAGATTATTTTAACATTCATATCATATGCATCATGAGGTCTCTTAGGGACCAAAGTTTATTTCTAGATGTTGTCATTTAAGTCCATTCTACTGAGTTGATACAAAGATTTTAACCTTCACATCCTCATTTAGAATGTCCTTAAATAGGGGCAACTGTAAGACCCCAATTTTAACCCTAAGATCCCTCATGCTATCTCATCATATGCATTGGCTTTAGGATCACACCTTGGAATCCTCCTTACCCCTCATTAATTAGGTTTGCATTGGGAGAGATCACCAAGCACATTTGATTATATCATACTTTATTTTTCATTATTTACTAACCAAAATACCAATAATATGTCTATGTATAACTTTGTTTCTTTTGTAGGTAATGTGTACATCCACCAATGCCTCATCAAGCTCACAACTAGGGTTTGAGACCCTCAATGCAAGGAGATTACTCAAGAGATGGTTCACTTTGGTTCTAGACATCATATATGGATCCCCATGATCTTCATTTATCATTTTGATCAAGAATTCATCAAGAGGTTGAAGTTTGTTTGTTTGGGAAACCCTAATTCATCTGGGTATCTTATGTGACTTCCTCAGCAAGTTTCTTCAACAAGCGGTCCAATATATCAAGGTATTCCTCATTATACATCATATTATATATATATTATCCTACATGAGTCCAAAATATCAAGAGAAATTCAAGTTTGCAAGTTGGTTCATGGTGGTTGACCAGAGAAAGTCAACTAGTCAAAACTGGGGTTCCCTAGACCCTATCTCCTACAATATTTGTCATGTGAAAATTCTTCCAAGAGAAACGTTACTCCTTATGAAATTCCAAACAACTTTCATGTTGAGGTCAAGATCTAGTTTTGCTTGGAAAGTCATTTTTATGGTGAACGATTATAGGTCATTTTGTCTGTGCCCTAGTGAGAAGGTCAACTTCCAAAGACCATAACTTGCTCAATTTTTATGAAAAGAAGTCCATCTAAGTTTCATGATCAATTTCAAGATGTACTATCCAACTTTTATTCTTTGAGAAACTTCAAATTCAACTTGCAGGGGCATGTTCCAAGAGGAAACGTTATAGGTCATTTTGGGCCATTACCATTGAACAAGAGATTTTCCTCAACTTCTAAAATGCATACCTCCTTCATGCCAAATCCAAATGAGGTCAAATTTGTAACCAAATTTAAGAGGATTTAAAGAGATACAACTTTGATGAAGTAATTGTTTCCATTTGAAGCTCAGAGCAAAAGTTATTCAAGGTGGAAGAAGTAAACATTTGACTTGGGACTTAGAAACATTTCAATTATGTTTGATTTCCCAAACTTCCACCTCATAATTCATCATTATCCAAGCTTCAAATTTAAACATTTTTAACATGAAAGTTGTTCCCCTTGATATAACCTTTCCAAAAAGTCCAAAATCACTTCATTTGGCCAAGGTTTCAATGACTTGTGCATGACTTTTCTTCAAGGTTCCATTTGGATAAATCTCATCACCACTTTTCAATTCCAAATGCATGGCTTCATGTCACACTTTCAGCATCACCCATGATCATCCTTGGACCTTTTGACATTACTTCATGGGCCTATCACACGCCCATGCAAGCATGTACGTGAGAATTTCTATTTTTGGCATTTGAATAGAAGTGTGTGGAAATCAATTGCCTAAGCCTATAAATACATTGCCTCATACTCAGAATTATGGACACCTTGCCCAAGCAATGCTCCTACAACCTTCCTTTCACCATTAAAGGATAAACTTGAAGGTTTTCAATTGAAAATCGAGTTTCAATTTAACTTCTGTTTTGAAGTTGAAACTCCAAGAACCCAAGCCCTTCTTTGATCTATTTTACCTCCTGCAAGCTTCTGGAGTCAAGCCAAGGACAACTGAAGCAAGATCAAGCAAGATTCAAGCTACTCTGAGGTGATTTTTCAGAAACTTTCTCTCTTCGATTCTCTCTCAATTCTTCACCATTCTCTTTGATTTTTGGTTGGCTGAAGTCCTACCAATGTAGGCAACAAGATTGAGTTGCTTTGAGGTCAAATCGAAGCAAATCAGATCATGAACCTCAAATTTCAAATCCATGTATCTTTTATTATACTTGGAATTGGAAGAAATGGAGGTCAGATTCGAGCTCCTGAGCATTTTTCCTTTGAAATCATGTCCTAGGTTTTCATTTTTGTGATGGTTTGTGGTGGACCAGTTCGGTGAGGTCCACCGGAGAAGATGACTTGAGTTATGGCTCCGGTGGTGCGTTGGCACCTTCCAAACCTTCAGATCCCTTTGAAATGTTTTAATCTCAGCCTTTCCTTGTGATTACCAAGCCTGTTGCGCATTGACTAAGGACAATTGTGGTACGTGCACGCTTGGCCATCAGATCTGCCACCTCAATTAATGACGGAGATCTGATGGCCATTGTTTTTTTTTTGTATTTTCTGAATTTCCATTTGATCCACTTATTTTATTTAATTTATAGAAATTTCATTTTTAATCCAAAAAATATGGGACTTTCACAAAAAATCTTTAAATATTTTTCTCTTCCATTTTCTGAATTAAAATTTTTTTGTGGATTAATTTTGATATTTTTCATGAATTAAATGTTTTTGTGCATATTTTTTAATTGTTTAAAAATACTTTTGACTTTTTAAAAATAGTGAAACTTTTTGTCTAAGGTCCTTTGGCCTTGTTTGACCTAGGATAAATCCCTTGGCCATTTATTTGGGTTTTGAAGGGATTTTAGGTTTTGACCAAATTAAAATGTATTATAATTCATTTTTAAATTTATTTTTAATTGATTAAATGCTTAAAAATATTGTTGAGCCATTTTTCTGGTCTTGTGATGTTTGACTTTCTGTTTGGGCCTTGGTCAAGGTTGATTTGACTTTTGTTTGATCAAAACCATTGGATTTAGGGGATTGACGAAATGCACATTTCATCTCCCAAAATGAATGAATGAATGGTTTTGATTTGATGAAATTCATCCCATGATCAATTTATGTTTGTATCTTCCCCTCCCTCTTCATCTTCATCTCTGTTCTTCCCTCATTCCATCTTTTGACCAATGAAATCTCTAATGTCTAAAGGCTAATTGATTCATCAATGACCTTTTGTCAGATGAATCAATACAAGTATGATTGAGATAAGTCCCTCCCTCTTGATCTTTTATTTTAGTGTATGGTATATTTTAGGAGTTTGGTTCTTCATACCAAATCTCTAACATGCATTAACACCTATATTTTTATTTCCCGGCCTCAGATAGTTGTAACTTCTACATAAGTCCAATTACGACTGCTTAACATAGAGCTAAATTTGACCCTCAAGGCATAGCATTCTAGTAAGTGAGATTGTAAGTCTCCCATTCTTCATGGCATTGTGTGGAGACTTAACCTTTTTGTCCTTTCGTGGGAGCTAGTGGCATACTTGTTAAATTATCCAAGTTGGAGCCCTTCTCATGGAAGATGTCTTGGTTCAAGGATCCATACTTGTGAATGAATGGTTGAATGTTCTCCAAAGAATGACTTAATCAATTAAAAAAATCACCATTAACACTTGACAAAATTTGATTAACATTTGACTAATTCTTGTTAATATTGCTTTACTTTCAAGTCATTTACTTTATGCAATTTAAATTTCAGTCATTTATCATTCATTGCCATTTACATTTCATATGACTTGTTTATGTTTATGTCATTTTCACTTTGCTCATTTGAGCCATATCTTATGATTGTATATATTGTTTGTGTGTTTTGGTTTTGTTTATGGTCTTAGGACCTTAAAATACCTAATAACAACAAAAACCCTAAAAAAACATTTGGTGGACTGTTGAACTTGATCTGAACTTTTGGACTTAGGATTAGGCAACATTCCCTGTGCAAAAAGGACTTGGCCAGTGTCAACATTCTGAGACTGAGCTATTGTGAATTGTGCCTTCATCTGATACAAGCCTTGGGAATTTCTTTGGTTCATCTGCTACTCTATCTTTGTGCTTAATTGTTATTTTGATCTTGTGTCTGATGCTTTGCTCTGAGTTGATCAAGGAATATTTCATCTGATACATGGGAAGACAATGAAGACTGCTAGCTATTGGATTTGCTTGCTTTGATGTGGCTATCTTTATTTGATGCCTTGATCTTCATGATGTCTGGATATTTCTCGTTGCTTATTGATTATTGCTTGATAAAAGTCCAAAGGAAAATGGGTTTCTATATGACATTCTTGTCTGTTGGATTGCATCCATTGGTCAGATCTTTTCAACTCTTAACTTTTAAATTTTTGCTTAGGATAGCCTCTTCATCTCCTCTCACTTCTTTAATTTCAAAATCTCTCTCCCTTTTCAAAAACTTTCTTTGCTTGTAATTTCAAACTTAGACTTTGTTTTAATGATTAGAAACTTTGGCCTTATGCCATTGAATTTTCAAACTCTTTCTTAAATCAAATTTGTAAATAAACTTAACAATATTGACTTAAATTTCAATAGACAAAAAGAACTAACAACTTCATTCAAATTTTTGGCCCTTTGTGCCTTTTTTTATTAAACTTTTGTTAAAAGCAATTCACCAACTTATTTGAAATTTTTACCAAAAACTACGAGGTTTTGATCCCTCATTTTTATGTTGGTATATAGGCACAAGTCTGAAGGTCTTGTCAAACACAAAAATATAATCAATGAATTATTTTTCTCATCCCCACACTTTATCTTATTATACATATTTTATACCAAAAAACACATGCACACATAAAAAGGGGTTCCCTAGGAGTGCCTAGGACACTTTGGGTGCTAACACCTTCCCTCTGTGTAACCAACCCCCTTACCTGTAATCTCTGGCATTTTATTAGTTTTGATTTGAAAACTTCTTATCTTTGGGTTTTGTTCTTACTTTTCCCTTTTCCTTTGGAAACAATAAAAGCACGGTGGCGACTCTGGTTTTATCGACGTTAAGCTTATCCATCGCTTGATGGTCATGAATTTACCTCTACAGTATGTTTTCAGAATAAATCCCGCCTCAATTAGGTCCTTTTGAGGGTTGTAATGTGGCTTGGTTAACGGTTATTGAAATAAAGGCTATAAGACTCAAAATTTATTTTAACCCACCTCTTCTTCATGATGATCTTCATTCCAATGTTAAATTAATTTAACACACACATTCAACTTCCAAGAGAGTTAGACAGTGTAAGAGTGAAGGCGGTGATTCAAGATTTTCTTGAAATGACAGTCACCTTGTTTTATTTTAATTTTGCTAAGGATATCGGTGACCCTTTGATTATTTACATGGTGGTCATTGAAGCTTGTTTTGCTTTGTTTGAGGATTTTATGACCTCTTATGATTGAATTTTTTTGCTTTTGATGCCTAATTTTTGCATGGACCGTTTTTGAAGCTTTGAATCCACTAGGATTGCCCTAATTTTTTTGCCTAAGTTGCCTCTTTGGGTATTCAACTTAGTGGGTTTTTTTATTCTTTTTTTTTTATTTTACTGAAAATTATGACAGCCAAGTCATTGGTCATTGAATAACAATCGACATATCTTTTAGGTTTTGCATTGTTCCTTTGACACTTCATGATGTGTGCGAAGAATATCATGTGGTTGATCCCCAGATGAGATCTACTCTCTTGTAATTCAAATGTGTAGTCATATTAACTGAACACTACCCTGCGCCAGGTTAAATGTAAGGGTTTGTAAATCCGAAAGAAACTCCTATTTCTAGGCTCGAAGTGGTTAACTAGGGATTAACACTTATCACTCCAGTGTTGGGGATTTGAAACAATGCTCGTATATTATCAACACGATTTTATCCTAAAGGATACCATTAGCAATTATGGGTATTTTGTTTTCGTCGTCCTCCCTCCAATCTCCGCTAAAACAACATTTTGATAAAAAGTGAATGGGATTAACATGGATGTATTTTTTATTTGTTTTTGATATAAGATAAGAAAAATGAGTGAATACGACATAATTGAATCTAAAAATACATGATCACTTCATTAATATTACTGTAGCGGGGTATTCGTTACCATTAGAGATATTGATTAAATCCAAGGTAAACCATACAAGTCGAGTCGCCACCGCACTTCTATTTATCCAAAGGAATGGTTAGAAAGCGAACAAAAACCTAAAAGTTTTATCAAATCAAAAACTAGTAAAAATGTCAGAGATCTGGGTAAGGGGGTTGGTTATGCAATGGGAAGGTTTTAAGCACCCAAAATATCCTAGGTACTCCTAGGGAGCCCTTTTCATACTTGTTGTAAGGTTGGTATTTTATGAAAATTTGTTTGTGCAAACATGATTGAAGAGATGAGAAGAGAATATACAAGTTATTTACATTTGTGTGTTTGGATGGATAAACACATTGCCTACGTACCATCTTAAAAAAGATTAGGATCAAAACCTCATAGTTCGGGGTAAAAAATCTCAAAATGAGTTGGTGAATTGATTGGTCCAAAAGCCTTAAGGTATTTTGTTATCCAAGGGAGAAAACTCAACCTAAAACCACAAATCCACCATGTGAGGATAGCTTCAACATGCTAGTGAGGGGTTAACCCTATAATAAGCATGGAAGACTCATTATCCATCACTAAGGATATAGGTGAGTATTACATCTACCTCAAGGATAACTCAAACCTAATAGCTAAGGGTTATGAAAATTTTGATTAAGAAGGTGGCCATTGAAACCACAAAAAGGCATTTGAATGGGTTATATTTACCAATGAAAAGTATGTACAAAATATGGT
The DNA here is from genome assembly GCF_024323335.1 of Lathyrus oleraceus. Taxonomy (NCBI): domain Eukaryota; kingdom Viridiplantae; phylum Streptophyta; class Magnoliopsida; order Fabales; family Fabaceae; genus Lathyrus; species Lathyrus oleraceus. The sequence continues at coordinate 69,492,804 of NC_066581.1, read as the reverse complement.
CAAAGTTGATTTAAGGATTCAATTCAAAATAAGTGTTATGAAAAGAGTTTGAAAATCAAAAGCATAAGGCTTAGGTTTCTAATGTTTGAAAACAAATGTTAAATGTTTGCACAAAAGTTTTGGCTTGGGTTAGAGTGGAGGGAAGAAGAAGAATGGCTAAAGTCCTAGACATACAAGAGATAAGGGATAAGAGAACAAGACCACAAATGGAGTTCCTCTCTTGAGATCATATTGATGATTCAAGTAGCTCCCATCCTTTGGAATATGCAAGCAAAATAATAGTAAGCTCAAGCAATCAACAATCAATTTAGCTCTGGGAAAGTTCCTCAATGGCTCTTAGATCTCTCTCTCTTAGAAGCTCATGGCAATGGTTCCTCACTTAGGCTCAATGTTGGAATCCCTAGCACAAGAACACACACATTAAAAAGTTCCATCAAACAATCAAGAATGAACAAGAAGGAGTTTTAGAGATTGGTTCTTTCAAAGTTCTCTTCAACATTTATAGCATTCTAAAGGCCCAATGCCTAGTTTCTCTTTGACTTTTATAGCACTCTAAAGGCTCAATACCTAGTTTCTCTTTGACTCCACATTTGCATGGAGAAAGTCCTAAAGTCTAAGTCCATTTTGTCCATTTCTTTGCATTTGGTCCACAACAATCAAAACAAAACACAAGCATAATGATATATACACAAATATGTGCTCAAGTGAGCAAAAGGCAAATTGCATTAACATAAACATGTGCTCAAGTGAGCGAAGGAAAAAAGCAAATGAATAATATATACAAGAATAATAAATTGCATAAAAGTAAATGGCAAAAAGTAAATGTTAATTGTTAATGGTTAATGTTAGTAGTTAGTGTGCCATAAGGCAAATTTAGCGTTATGTTAAGCAATCGTAATTGGACTTATGTAGAAGTCACAACTATCTGAGGCCGGTCAATAATAATGTAGGCAACAACATAAGTTAGAAGTCTTGATTAGTGAACCAAGTTCCAACAACTTGCCATGCCAAAAAGAAGATGAGAAATGATCTTGTATTGGTTTAAGTCCTTTGCATGATTTAAGAAGCAATATATCCTTAATGCAAAGCCATTCACTTGATCATTTGATCAAGATGAATTAGATTTGAATCAAGGAAGATTAAACCCCCTTAATCAATGCTAACTTATCAACCTTTAACTCATGGATCAAAAAAGAAAAGAAGAAGATGAAGATGAAGGAGATGGATAATAGAAATGAAGAAAATAAAGTGCATCCAATGAAAAGGAATGTACCAATCCAAAAATGTTGACCAAAGATAGGGCAGATCAAGGTCAAACCCTCAAAATCAGAAATGAGATGAAGATTGGAAGTCAAGAAATAAACAAAATATTTTTGGCATTTTTAATATTTGAAAATAAACTTGAATTAAAATATTAAAGAAAGGTCAAACTTCAAAATCACCTCAAATCAACTTTAAAAGTCCAAGTGAATTATCCCAAGTTCAACAAGGTCAAACAAAGTTTGACAAAAAATTTCAGCATTTTTAAAAGTCAGAAACTATTTTTTATCAACTAAAACTGAAGAAAAATAACCTAATTGAACTAAAATCTCAAATAAATCTCAAATCAATTAATAAATTGATGAGAATATTTTTCATAGATCTATCATCATTCAAAGAGGTTGAGAAAATATTTTTGTATTTTTTGAATATCAAAAACTATTTAAAATGAATTAAAAATAACCAGAAAAGAGAAAATTCACAAAAAATATCAAATGATAAAATAAAAAATATTAAAAATCATTTTTAGAAACTAGAATTAAAAAGAGAAATAATGCAATTGATCCCATATTTTTTGGAATTAAAATGAGAGAGTTATGAATTTTTGAAATAAAATGGAATTAAAGAAAATAAACAGAAATTAAGGAAAATAGAAAAATCAGAAAGCGTTGGATGACTTCATTAATTGATGTGGCAACATCCAATGGATCAGGAGCGCGCGCGTACCATAGTCATTAGATCTGGAGATTGAGATCAATGGCTCACATTGAATCTGGCAATGAGACGGTAGCCAGCGCCACCGTCTTCTCCGGTGAGCTCCGACGAAGGTCAAAAAATGCAGAGACTCAAATGCTCACTAAAATGGACGATCCAGACACCATTCGAAAGGTGAAGTGATGTACATCACTCCTATATCACTCACTTCCACTCTAGATTCCTATTAAGAGAGAAATCAGAGATGGAAGTTTGGTGATGTTCAACTGAACTTGCTCGATTTCAACAATTAAACACTCAATAATGATGCCTCTATAGAGAGGACTTCAGACAACACAATATCAAGGCCAATGGATCAAAGTATAAGGAGATTCGAAGCAAAAAAAAACAGTTGATCAAAACCTTTGGATTATGAAGATTTGAGTCCCTTTCCTTGGTTCCTTTTGCAAAATAGAACTTCAATGGATCAAATGATGAAGGTTTAGGAACTTTAGATCTGAAAATTCAACCAAATGCAATTGAATTTCATATCTGAATTTTTGAAGAAAGATGAACTTGTTCCTTTAGGTATGGCTAGGGATTCAATCTTGCAGCATTTCAGGCGCCTTCAGGTTGGATAATTATGAAGCATAGCACATGTATTTATAGCTGAAATGGATGCAAGCAAGTGAGGAACTCGTGTGCATGGCAAATGGATTTTTCATTGCATGGGCTTGTGTGATCATGTGTAAGGCCCAATGGAGACTGAAATGACCTGTTGAGCTCATGTGAATTGCAAATGGACGTGCACATTAAGTGTAAACAGCTCATGCATGGCAATTTGAATGGAATTTCACAAAATGCACTTAATCTTCATGTCTTCGAAAATGGTGCTTCCAAACTCCAAATGCCACCTAATGAGTAATGGTTAGAGAGCTTGTTGCATAAGGAACAAATGATATGTTGATCAAAATTTCAATTGGGCCTTGGAAATTAGTGAATTTTGAGTTTAAAGAGTAGGGTGCAAAACATGCATGAGTGAAGTTTCCAAATTTGGCCAATGTTCAAGCCATTCTGTCTCAATGATACAAGCTCCAAATGATAAAACCTTCAACATCAAAGTTGTAGATCATTTCAAGAAAATCAATTTGGACTTAAAGTTTGTATCATTTGGATTTTTAATGAAGAAGTTATGGGCACTTGAAGTTGGACTTTTTTCCATTTCAATGACTTTGGTCCAAAGTGACCTATAATGTCTTGCATTATCACATGTATTTCTTTTGAGATTTTGAAATTTTGCTCAACATAACATTTGAAGTAGACACAATAAGCTTTCCAATGCACTTGGTTCCACCTCAAAATCATAAAAATGAATGAGTTATGTTCTTGGGAAGTTGACCCAAAATTAGGGTTTCAATCAAAATGACCTATAATGTCTTGGAATAGAAGATGACTTTCCAAGCTTCAAATCAAATTTTGATGAACATTAAAGTTGTTCACATTGTCCTTAAGAACATTGTTTCTCTTGGGATCATCTCCATTTGACCAACACATAAAAAGTTAGGTCTCAGTGCATTTCAAAATAGTCAGATGAATTGACTGACCAACTTCTCAAGTCCATGCCTCAAATCTTGATGAATTGATGATTGAGGGCACTAAAATAAGTTCAAATATGCATGGAATAGTGGATTAAAGAACTTCCATTGATTGTATTTGACCATGGGCTGAGGTTGCTTCATGAGCAAGGCATTGTTGATGATCAGATGAATTAGGGTTTCCTTGGGAGACAAACCTCAAACCCCTAGACTTGCTTTGGTCAAAATGATGAATTAAGATACTAGGGAGGCATATTTGATGGATGAGAGCTTTGGGAACCATTGCCATGCTTTCTTTCATCTTCTCTTGACTTTATCATTGCACAAAGGATCTCCTAGAAGCTTCTAGACCTTGTGATTGCTCAAGCTACAAACAAAAGATGTTAGTGACATATTTTTGTGTTTTTGGTTAATAAATAAAATGAGAAAAGCAATGATATACAATTCAAGCATGCTTGGTGATCTCAAACCACTCACAAGAGGTCCCACCCAAAGACAAAGGGAACCCAGATGCTTATGATCCTTGAGGCTTTGCAAATGCAATGTTATGATGCCATGAGAGATCTTAGGGCCAAAATTGGGGTCTTACAATTACCATTAAAAAACACCAATATTTAAAAATAAGTAGCATTTAACAGGAAAGATATTACAAATGCAATGATAAAAATGGCCCATGATTCCTAGCGTTGAGGATATTTTCCTGTCTGAACTAATGGCTTTAAGAGGAGCTCACTTGGAGTCTTCCAACTTGAAATTCTGGTATCAGATATGAGATGTCGAAGGTAATGTCACGATACTAATATCTGAATAATACAAACAAGATAAAAGATAAAAAATAGTAATGCAAGAGACACAAGCAATTGTTAACCCATTTCGGTGCAAACTCACCTACGTCTGGGGGCTACCAAGCCAGAAAGGAAATCCACTAAACAGAATTAGTTCAAAGACTCTCAGTAAACAACTTCAAGTTACAATCTTTCACCTAATCTCTACCCGTGTGACTTCTACCTAAGAACTCTTAGATATGAGATCCTACTCACTCCCCCTCAATCACAGCAGTGATATAAAACAAGAATTACAATGAAAAGAAGACACTCTTCAAAGACACACACTTGAACTTACTTAGAAGCTTCAATCAAGTAGACACACACTCATGCTTCAAAGCTTAGAGTGACAAATTACAACTCAAAAACCAGACCAATTCAATCATCTCTGGATGAATTGAATGGCTTACAATTCACACGACCACACAAGACTAAACCCTTATTCTCTCTCAATATTTCGTTAGTTATTTCTTGTGTGTCAAATCAAGTTTTCCATGTCCTTTTTATAGAAGCAACTGGCTGGGCTTGGACATCATAAAACCCTAAAACCATTTTCCATTCATATCTTCTCATGACAGTTGATTATATCTCTTTGGAAAATAAGTCAATCTCGTTGTAATTACTTATTGATAGCGTGTTCAATCATCTCATCAATCATACATAGATTAGCATTAAAAACGCAATCACATAATATATAACATTCAGACTGAATGTTCTGTATACAGATGTCATGACATCGGGTCTGACATCTCAGTAAAATCCTGCATAATCACATTTTAAACATTCTGCAGGTACATGTTATCTTATGTCAAGATAACACATGTGACAACTTGTGAACACTCTAGGTTTTACCAAAATTGCTGCCAACACTTAGAACCAACAAACTCCCCCTTTGGCAAATTTTGGCTAAAACATATATCAATCCATTTGTTCACAAGAAAACAACATATCAGCAGTTAAGCAGCAGCAGAAGTAATAACCATACAATTACTAGCTATAATAGCAACTAGTAATAAACACACATTAAACACATATGTATTTCTTCTCTCCCTAAGTCTGTTCAACACAGACATCTCCTTTAACAACACATGTAATATTCAGAATCACCCCATCTGACATCTCCTTCAACATCACATGTACAACACAAAACATCATTCTGTTCAACATCAGACATCTCCTTCAACATCACAGAACATCATTCTGTTCAACATCATCAGTTGTCATCACATATTAACTGCAGCTCTGTAGCTCTCCACATATTAACTTCTCCCCCTTATTAGTCAAAATAGACCAAAGAGACCAATTAGACAAAATAAATGTCAATTAGTCCAGCAGAGAATGTCACATAGAATGTTATAACATATAAAATGTTAAAACAAATTGTCAGGTGTTACAGAACCATAATTATACACAACTATATGAGCTGAGATAAAAAGAAATTCAGAGAACTCACAAAGAGAACCCAAAAATTACACCATGGCATCAAACAAGACTGCCAAAAAAACAACAAACATCAAACAGCAAACATCAATGCATCCAAGCATCCAAGCATCCAGAACACACATCATTATAATAGGGGGACCATCTTCACCACAACTCAGTCTGAGGAGGTAGCATCTTCATCACCTTCAGATCCAGAACTGCCACTAGATTGATCTTGAGATTCAGACCTCTCACTTGAGGTGTGGGCATCTGTTTCCTTGGATTCACCAACATTATCCATATCTCCTTTCTCCAAGATACTAATTAGAACCTCTATAGCTTCTTTCCTAGCCTTAGCCACCCTTATCCCAACCTCCAATTCCTTGCAGGTCTCTTTCAGTTCAGCAATCAGGCCACCTTGAGAGGCTGGCTTCTTCATCGCAGATGTCATGACAATGTCATTGACATGCCTGCCTTCAAATAACTTGTAATGAACTGACAATGAAGGTTTTCTTCTACTAGGGATATCACTTGTGCTCAAAATACCAGGTTGTTGGCTTAGAATTATCCCACAGATTATTGAGGGAAAAGCAATTGACAGCTTTACTGCAATTGTGGAAGCATGTTTGAAAATTTGTTCAAACATGGACCTTCCATAATCAAACTTAAGCTTGGTTCCAATAGCAAATATGATCCTTCCAAGAGCATTAGATATTGTTAAGATGTGGTTTGTTGGTACCCAGTTGGCTGACCATATCTTATGCAAGATAGCATATTTTACAGTTAATTTGCCAGCAGAGAGATGCTTTTTGCTTGGCCACTCTTTGACCTGTTCAGCAGTGATTTTCCTACAGACTTCATTGTCTGTGGACTCTAATTCACCAACACCTTCTGTTCCTCTTCCTAGGAACTTATTGATCATAGTTGGGGAGAACTTGTTGGTTCTAAGTGTTGGCAGCAATTTTGATAAAACAAAGAGTGTTCACAAGATGTTACATGTGATGTCTTAACATAAGATATTTTGTACCTGCTGGAGGTTTAAAATATAATTATGCAGGATTGTTTCAGGATGTCATACCCGATGTCATGACATCTGATATAATGTACCTGCTGGATATTTAAAATGGAATTATGCAGGATTGTTCCAGGATGTCAGACCCGATGTCATGACATTTGTACACAGAACATTCAGTCTGAATGTTATGTGTTATGTGATTGCGCTTTTAATGGTAATCTATGTATGATTCATAAGTTAATTGCAAACGCTATTAATCATTGATTACAACGTGAATAACTTATTTTCCAAAGAGATCTAACCAACTGTCATAAGAAGATTTGAATGGAAAATAGTTTTAGGGTTTTATGATGTCCAAGCCCAGCTGAATGCTTCTATAAAAAGGACATGGAAAACCTGATTTGATGCATAAGAAATACAGAGCGAAATATTGAGAGAGAATAAGGGTTTAAGTCTTGTGTGGTCCTGTGACTTGTAAGCCATTCAATTCATCCATAGATGATTGAATTGGTCTGATTTTTGAGTTGTTATTTGTCACTCTAAGCTTTTAAGCATGAGTGTGCGTCTACTTGATTGAAGCTGCTAAGTAAGATCAAGTGTGTGTCTTTGAAGAGTGTCTTCTTTTCATAAGTAATTCTTGTTTAATATCACTAGTGTCATTGAGGGGGAGTGAGTGGGATCTCATATCTAAGAGTTCTTAGGTAGAAGTCACACGGGTAGAGCAGGTGAAAAAGACTGTAACTTGTGTAGTTTACTAAGAGTCCTTGAACTGATTCTATTTAGTGGATTTCCTTCCTGGCTTGGTATCCCCCAGACGTAGGTGAGTTGCACCAAACTGGGTTAACAATTGCTTGTGTCTCTTGCATTCCTGTTCTTTATCTTTATCCTGTTTGTATTATTCAGATATTAGTGTCGTGACATTACCTTTGACATCTTATATCTGATACCCGAATTTCAATTGGTATAAGAGCAGGCATCCTGCTCTGGTTCTATGTGAGATCTAGGGACAATACTTTCTGGTACTATGGGGAGAGATGGAGGATTTGTTCACAGGCCACCTATTTTGGATGGATCCAACTATGACTACTGGAAACCTCGAATGGTAGCCTTCCTAAAATCTCTGGATAATAAGGCTTAGAAGGTTGTGTTAACAAGTTGGGAACATCCAGTAGTTGCTAAGGAAGGAGAAGCTACAACTGATAAAAAGCCTGAAGAACAATTGACCAAGGAGGAGGATGATCTAGCCCTTGGAAATTCTAAAGCATTGAATGCTATATTCAATGGAGTAGACAAGAATATCTTCAGATTGATAAACAATTGTGAGGTGGCTAAAGATGCTTGGGACATTCTCAAAACCACTCATGAAGGCACCTCTAGAGTGAAGATGTCTAGACTGCAGCTGCTCACCACCAAGTTTGAAAATTTAAGGATGAAAGAAGATGAAAATATTCATGAATGTCATATGAGTATCCTTGAAATTGCTAATGCCTCAGGAGCCCTGGGAGAGAAGATGTCAGATGAAAAATTAGTAAGGAAAATACTCAGGTCACTCCCTAAGAGATTTGCTATGAAGGTGACAGCCATAGAAGAGTCTCAAGACATCTCCAATATGAGAGTTGATGAGCTAATTGGTTCCCTCCAAACATTTGAGATGGGAATGTGTGATGGATCTGAAAAGAAAGCCAAAAGCATAGCCTTCATGTCAAACACTGAGGAGGAAGAGGAGGAAAGTGGTTAGGATGTTGATGAAGACCTGGCAAATGATGTAGCAATGATGGGAAGACAGTTCAATAGACTTCTAAAAAAGATGGATGTAAGATCCAAGGCAAATGTCAAGAACATCTCATCTGACATCAGTAAATCCAACAATGCTGGAAGAAGAACAAGGTCAGATGAAAAGCCAAAAGAAGGAAAAGGAGTTCAGTGTCATGAATGTGATGGGTATGGACGCATTAGAACTGAATGTGGAACCTACCTCAAGAAACAGAAGAGGAGTCTTGCTGCCACTTGGTATGATGAAAGTGAAACAGAAGAGTCTGCAAATCTGGTAACTGCCTTGACTGGAAGATGGGGTTCTGATGAAGACTCAAGTGATGATGAAGTAACCTTTGAAGAGTTGGCCACTACCTACAGAAAGTTGTGTCACAGAAGTGCAGAAGTGTGTAAACAGGTTGAAAACCAGAAGAAGGTGATAACTCAACTGGAGAATGAGAAGGTAGAACACTTGGAAACCATCTCAAAATTAAAAATTGAAGCAGTGTTATTGAATGCCAAACTAGATGAGAGATAACAAGTTGATAGCCAAAAGAAAGTGATAGCACAGCTGGAGAATGAGAAGGCAGAACATGTGGAAACCATCTCCAAGTTAAAGACCGAAGTTGTTTTCTTGAATTCTAAACTGGAAGAGATGACCAAGTATGTAAGAATGTTAAACAATGGATCTGACTCCTTAGACAAGATTCTCCAGACTAGACAAATAACATGAGACAAATCTGGCATTGGGTTCAATGAATCTAAGCCTGAGTACAGTTACACTGGTGGCAAACCTAAATCCAAACCTAAGTGCAGCCATATTAAAAGCAAACTTGAGATGTCACATCATATGTCACAACATCGTAAGGGAAGACAACAGAAAGGGAAACACCAAAGATGGAGATGCCATTACTATGGAATATTTGGCCACATAAAGCCCTTCTGCTATAAGCTGTATGGTTATCCTATCCCTGTTCATCATCAGACTCACCATCAACCTAGACCCAAACATCACAAGCCTGTCAACAAAAAGCAATGGGTTCCTAAGACTAATGTTACAAGTCTAATAGCTCACACTTCCTTCAGAGTTTCAGCCAAAGAAGATTGGTATTTTGACAGTGGGTGCTCCAAACACATGACTGGAAACAAAAACCTGCTAACTGGCCTTCATCCTCATGCCACGAGCTATGTAACCTTTGGTGATAGAGCAAAGGGTGAAATCAAGGGGATTGGTAAGCTTGATTGCCCTGGAGTTCCTGATCTTGACAATGTCCTACTTGTTAAGGGCTTGACTGCAAATCTAATAAGCATAAGTGAACTGTGTGACCAAGGTCTAAATGTTAACTTCATTAAAACTGAATGTCTAATTACTAACAAAGAAAGTGAAGTGATCATGAAAGGAGTCAGGTCCAAAGACAACTGTTACATGTGGAGTTCTCAAATTGGTTATTCTTCAAAGTATACCTTAGTCAAAGAAGAAGGAGTGAGGACATGGCATCAAAGACTGAGCCATCTGCATCTTAAAGGTATGAAGATGATTATATTTGTTGAAGCTGTTAGAGGAATTCCCAAGTTGAAGATTGATGAAAGAAAAGTCTGTGGGAAATGTCAGACAAGGATATCACACCAGAAACTCAAACATGACACCACTTCTAAAGGTTTGGAACTCCTCCATATGGATTTGATGGGACCCATGCAGGTGGAAAGCCTTGGTGGGAAGAAGTATGCATATGTAGTGGTGGATGACTTCTCTAGATACACCTGGATCAACTTTATAAGAAACAAATCTGATGTGTTTGAAGTCTTCAAAGATCTCTGTCTAAAACTTCAAGGAGAAAAGGAAAGTCAAGTTATCAAAATTAGAAGTGAACAAAGAAGGAAGATGGATCCCAAAAGTAATGAAGGATTATTTCTAGGCTACAGCAGAGCATATAGAGTCTTTAATTCCAGAACTAAAGTAATGATGGAATCTATTAATGTTATGGTTGATGACCAACAAACTGATGTCACAGATGATGTTGAGACATCTCTGAATGATCCCCCAGCTGATTTCTCAGACAAGGAGAATGAACCTCCTCAAGCTGAACCTGACAAAATCAACAAGGGACCCTCCATCAGAGTTCAGAAGGATCATCCCAAAGATCTCATTAGAAGAGATCCAAATAAAAGGGTCACAACTAGATCAAGGGAAGTGATCTCACATGGCTGCTTTGTGTCCAAGATTAAGCCTAGGAATGTCAAGGAAGCCTTGACTGATGAGTTCTGGATCAATGCCATACAGGAGGAGTTAGGTCAATTCAAGAGGAATGAAGTATGGGAACTGGTTCCTAGACCTGAAAGAATAAATGTCATAGCTCGCCTTGAGTCCATTAGATTATTGCATGGAGTGGCATGTATTCTGAAGTTCAAATTGTTCCAAATGATTGCCTTCTTGAATGGCTACTTGAAAGAGGAAGTATATGTTGAACAGCCTAAAAAGCATGTGTACAGATTGAAGAAATCCCTCTATGGTTTGAAGCAAGCTTCTAGGGCTTGGTATGAGAGACTCATAGTGTTCCGCACTAACAATGGCTACAGGAGGGGAGGAATTGACAAGACCCTATCTGTGAAAAATGAAGGAGGAAAGCTCATGGTGGCTCAAATATATGTGGATGATACTGTATTTGGTGGGATGTCATATCAGATGGTAGAACATGTTATTAGACAAATGCAGTTTGAGTTTAAGATGAGCCTTATTGGAGAACTGATCTATTTCCTTGGGTTACAAGTCAAGCAGATGGAAGATTCTATTTTTCTATCTCAAAGAAAATATGCTAAGAACATTGTTAAGAAGTTTGGCATGGAGAATGCAAATCTTAAAAGGACATCTGCTCCTACACATTTGAAAGTCTCCACAGATGAAAATGGAGTTAATGTAGATCAAAGTCTGTACAGAAGCATGATAGGAAGTCTGATATATCTCACAGCAAGTAGACTTGACTTTTCCTGTGTTGTAGGTGTCTGTGCTAGATATCAAGCTGAATACATAGCAGCTGGGAGTAGTTGTTCTCAACTAGTTTGGATGAAACAAATGTTGACTGAATACAATGTCACACAAGATGTCATGACATTGTACTGTGACAACCTGAGTGCTATAAATATTTCCAAAAATCCTATTCAGCACAGTAGGACAAAGCACATTGATATTCGTCATCACTTTATTAAACTTGTGGAAGAGAAAATCATAGCACTGGAGCATGTTACTACTGAAATGCAATTAGCTGACATATTTATAAAAGCTTTGGATGCTAATCAATTTGAATGTTTAAGAGGGAAATTGGGGATTTGTATTCATGAGAGTTTATAGCAATTAAAGTGGAATGGAAAATGTAATAAAAATATTGTCTGCCCACTTAAAAGAAAGTGCCTCATTTATGGTAAATCATTACCTAGTATTGGAACTAGTATCTATACCATTTCCACACGCTACCTCAACACAACCATTTCCATCTTCAGCCAACTTCTCAGACAACCTCTGCTAGGGCAACAAGATTTTTCTCAAAAGTTCAACAAAATGTCACAACATCCCTCATCCTCTGGATCAAAACCCACTCACAAAGCAAGGACTCCCTCCATGGAGTTTCTGGATGAAGACATTTTGGAGGTTATTCCTCTTTATGTAATCTCAGGAGATGCACATGGTCCTTCTTCCACGACAGGAAACAATCAAGGTAACTTTTCTGATAACCCTCCACCTAAGAATGACATGCACTATACAGATCGTGTCATTAGGAACCTGGTAACTAGGATCCTAAATGAAGGACATTCAATCAAGGGTGTTTCGACCCTTCTGTCTAGAAGGGACCCCTCACCTGAGGTGGAACCTCAAACTGAGAAAGATGATGATTCATCTAGATCAGAGAAAGATATGGTTGCTGAGGGACTATGCTCTCTAGGTAAAACCTTACCTAGTAAGAAACCAGTAGATGTTTCTCATGAAACTGCTGAGAAGGTTATTGATTTGGAGGAAGAGAGTTCAGAAGAGGAAGATGACACCTTGGTCCATCATGTGAAACCAAGTGTTGCAAAGAAACTGAAGACCAGGAAAGGGAAGACTGTGGCTGAGATATTGACAGCCAGAACTAGGAAGAAGACTGTTGATGTAGGTCCTTCTAAATCATGGAGTAAAGTAGAGGTTAAGAAGAGGAAAGTCAGAGAAAGTTCTGAGTCTTAAGATGATGTCGAAGACGATGTCCCATACATCTCTCCTGCTAAAAGGCAGACTGTTAAAAAGTCTCCAGCTAAGGTTACTGCTGTACATTTGGACAACATTTCCTTCCATCTTGAAGATGGTGCTGCCAAATGGAAATTTGTTATACAAAGGAGAGTTGTTGTGGAGAGGGAGCTTGGAAAAGATGCTATGGAGTTGATTAAGTCTGCAGGTTTAATGAAAATAGTGGTTGCATTACCCCAATGCTTTGAAGGTCTGGTGAAGGAGTTTGTGGTGAATATCCCAGAGGATATTTCTGACAAGAATAACAAGGAATTTTGCAAGGTGTTTGTGAGAGGAAGATGTGTAAGGTTCTCCCCTGCTGTTATCAATAAGTTCCTAGGAAGAGGAACTGAATGAGGTGTTGAGTTAGAAGCCACAGACAATGAAGTCTGTAGGACAATCACTACTGATCAAGTCAAGGAATGGCCAAGCAAAAAGCATCTATTAGCTGGCAAATTAACTGTTAAATATGCCATCTTGCATAAGATTGGTTCAGCCAACTGGGTGCAACAAATCATATCTCAACTATCTCTAATGGTCTTGGAAGGATTATATATGCTATTGGAACCAGGCTCAACTTTGATTTTGGAAGGTTCATGTTTGAACAAATTGTTAGACATGCCTCCACTAATGCAGTAAAGCTGCCTATTGCCTTTCCCTCTATCATTTATGGAATTATTATAAGCCAGCAACCTGGTATTCTAAACACAAGTGATATTCCCAGCAGAAGGAAGCCTCCTTTGTCCATTCAATACAAGTTGTTTGAAGCCAGTCATGTCAATGACATTGTCATGACATCTGCAAGGAAGGAGCCAGCCTCTCAAGGTGGCCTGATTGCTCAACTGAAGGAAACTTGTAAGGAGCTGGAAACTGTGTTTAGGGTTGCCAAGGCTAGGAAAGAGGCTTTAGAGGTTCTCATCAGTAGCTTGGAGCAAGAAGTGATGGATAAGGTTGGTGAAGCCAAGGAGTCATATGCCCATACCTCAAGTGAGATGTCCAATTCTCAAGATCAATCTAGTGCCAGTTCTAAATCTGAAGGTGAAGAAGATGCTACTTCCTCAGACTAAGTTGTGATGGTCCCCTGTTATGAAGATTGTGTGTTCTGGGTGTTGTTCTGAATGCTGTTTTGGATGTTTTGGAAGCTTGGATGTTTTGTTGTTTTTCTGGTTAATGTTTGTAATTTTTGGCAGTCCTTTCTGATGCCATGATGTAATATTTGGGCTCTTTATGAGTTCCCTGGATTTCTGATTATCTCAGCTATTGCAGTTGTGTATAATTATGGTTTTGTATCTCCTAACATTGTGTTTTAACATTTTAAATGTTATAACATCTTTTGTGACATTCTCTGCTGGACTAATTGACATTTATTTTGTCTAATTGGTCACTTTGGTCTATTTTGACTAAAAAGGGGGAGAAGTGATTATGTGGAGAGCTGCAGTTAAATGTGTGGATGTGGAGATCTGCAGTGTTGATGTAGCTAGCTAGGCTAAACAGATGAACAACTGATGTTGAAGGAGATGTTTGATGTGTGACAGAATAATGTTTTGTTCTGTGATATGGAACAGCTGATGTTGAAGGAGAGGTCTGATGTTGAACACAATGATATTCTGTTCTGTGATGTTGGAGGAGATGTCTGATGTTCTGTGCATGTTCTGTGTTGCACAGGTGATGTTGAAGGAGATGTCAGAGGGTAACTCTGAATGTTACAGGTGCTGAAGGAGATGTCTGTATTGAACAGACTTAGGGGGAGAAGAATTACCCATGTGCATATGTGTGTTTTACTAGTTGCTATTATAGCTAGTAATTCTGTTTGCTTCTGTTGCTACTTAAATGTTGTTATGTTGTTTAACTGCTAATGTGTTTTTTCTTGTGAACAAAATGGACTGATATATGTTTTAGCCAAAATTTTCCAAAGGGGGAGTTTGTTGGTTCTAAGTGTTGGCAGCAATTTTGGTAAAACAAAGAGTGTTCACAAGATGTTACATGTGATGTCTTAACATAAGATATCTTGTACCTGTTGGAGGTTTAAAGTATAATTATGCAGGATTGTTTCAGGATGTCATACCCGATGTCATGACATCGATATAATGTACCTGCTGGATATTTAAAATGGAATTATGCAGGATTGTTCCAGGATGTCAGACCCAATGTCATGACATCTGTACACAGAACATTCAGTCCGAATGTTATGTGTTATGTGATTGCGCTTTTAATGGCAATTTATGTTTGATTGATAAGTTAATTGCAAATGTTATCAATCATTGATTACAACGTGAATAACTTATTTTCCAAAGAGATCTAACCAATTGTCATAAGAAGATTTGAATGGAAAATAGTTTTAAGGTTTTATGATGTCTAAGCCCAACTGAATGCTTCTATAAAAAGGACATGGAAAACCTGATTTGATACACAAGAAATACATAGCGAAATATTGAGAGAGAATAAGGGTTTAAGTCTTGTGTGGTCGTGTGACTTGTAAGCCATTCAATTGATCCATAGATGATTGAATTGGTCTGATTTTTGAGTTGTAATTTGTCACTCTAAGCTTTTAAGCATGAGTGTGTGTCTACTTGATTGAAGTTGCTAAGTAAGATCAAGTGTGTGTCTTTGAAGAGTGTGTTCTTTTCATAAGTAATTCTTGTTTAATATCACTGGTGTGATTGAGGGGGAGTGAGTGGGATCTCATATCTAAGAGTTCTTAAGTAGAAGTCGCACGGGTAGAGATTAGGTGACAAAGACTGTAACATGTGTAGTTTATTGAGAGTCTTTGAACTGATTCTATTTAGTGGATTCCTTCCTGGCTTGGTAGCCCCTAGACGTAGGTGAGTTGCACTGAACTGGGTTAACAATTTCTTGTGTCTCTTGCATTCTTGTTCTTTATCTTTATCCTGTTTGTATTATTCAAATATTAGTGTCGTGACATTATCTTCGACATCTTATATCTGATACCAGAATTTCCGAACCTTACACACCTTCCTCTAACAAACACCTTACAAAACTCTTTGATGTTCTTGTCAGCAATGTCCTCAGGAATGTTCACCACAAACTCCTTAACAAGGCCTTCAAAACATTGGGGTAACCCACTAACTGTTTTCATTAAACCAGCAAACTTGATCAAATCCATAACTTCCTTAACTTCCACAGCATTCTGCCCCAGTTCTCTTTCCACAGCTACTCTCCTCTGTATTACAAATTTCCACTTGGTTGCACCATCTTCCAGATGGAAGGAAATGTTATCCAAATGCACAACTGCAACCTTAGCAGGAGATTTTCTAACAATAGACCTTTTGATAGGAGAGATGTCTGGGACATCGTCTTCAACATCATCCTCTGAATCATAACTTTCTCTTCTTGACCTCCACTTTACTCCATGACTTTGTAGGGCCTACAGCAGTAGCCTTCTTGCTAGTTCTGGTTGTCATCATCTCAGTCACAGACCTGCCTTTCCTGGTCTTCATTCTCTTTGCAACACTTGGCTTCAAGTGATGAAGCAAGGTGTCATCTTCATCCTCTGAGCTCTCTTCTTCCAAGTCAATCACTTTCTTACCAGAGTCATGCTTCTTAGACTGAGAAGCATCTACAGATTTCTTACAAGGCACGGTTTGCCCTAAAGAACACAGTCCCTTGGTAGCTATATATTTCTCTAACCTAGATGACTCATCATCTTTCTCATTATGGGGTTCCACCTCAGGTGAGGGGTCCCTTCTATACAGAGGAGTCGAAACTCCCTTGACTGAGTATCCTTCATTTAGGATCCCCGTGACCAAATTTCTAATGACATGATCAGTATGATGCATGTCATCTTTAGAGGTAGGGTTATCGGAGTTGTTACCTTGAGTATTCCCTGCAGTGGAGGATGGACCAGGGGCGTCGCCTGGGATAACTGAAAGGGGAATAACTTCCAAAATGTCTTCATGAAGAATACCCATGGATGGTGTTCTTGCTTTGTGCGTAGGTTTGGAACCAGAAGATGAAGGATGTTGTGACATCTTGTTGAGCTTGTGAAAGAATTTTTGTTGCCCTAGCAGAGATGGTCGATACAGATTGATGAAGATGGAAGTGGTCGAACTGAGGTTGCATGTCAGAGTGCTATAGATGGTAGTTCCAATACTAGGTAATGATTTACCATAAATGGGGCACTTTCTATTAAGTGTGCAGACAATATTTTTATTACCTTTTCCACTCCAAATTAATTGCTATAAATTCTCATGGATACAAATCCCCAATTTCCCTCTTAAACATTCAAACTGATTAGCATCCAAAGCCTTTGTAAATATGTTAGCTAATTGCATTTCAGTAGTAACATGCTCCAGTGCTATGATTTTCTCTTCCACAAGTTCTCTAATAAAGTGATGACGAATATCAATGTGATTTGTCCTGCTGTGTTGAATAGGATTCTTAGAAATATTTATAGCACTCAGGTTGTCACAGTACAATGTCATGACATCTTGTGTGACATTGTATTCAGTCAACATCTGTTTCATCCGAACCAGTTGAGAACAACTACTCCCAGCTGCTATGTATTCAGCTTCAGCAGTGGATAGGGATACACAATTTTGTTTCTTACTAAACCAAGATATTAAATTGTTCCCCAAGAAGAAACATCCTTTTGATGTGCTTTTCCTATCATCAGCACTTCCATCCCATTCAGCATCACAGTATCCAGTCAGCATAGATCCAGATCCATGAGTATATTACATCCCATAGTTATTGGTGCCATTGACATATTTCAATATCCTCTTCACTTGGTTTATGTGACTGAATTTTGCTTCATCTTGATATCTAGCACAAACACCTATAGCAAATGCAATGTCATGTCTACTAGCTGTGAGATACAGTAGACTTCCTATCATGCTTCTGTATAGACTTTGATCTACACTAACACCATTTTCATCTTTGGAGACTTTCAGATGTGTAGGAGCAGGTGTCATTTTATGACTTGCATTCTCCATGCCAAACTTCTTAACAATGTTTTTGGCATATTTGCTTTGAGATAGAAGGATAGAATCTTCCATCTGCTT
Source organism: Lathyrus oleraceus (assembly GCF_024323335.1). Classification (NCBI taxonomy): domain Eukaryota; kingdom Viridiplantae; phylum Streptophyta; class Magnoliopsida; order Fabales; family Fabaceae; genus Lathyrus; species Lathyrus oleraceus. Next base: position 69,474,970 of record NC_066581.1, on the reverse strand, counting down.
GACTTGTAGCCCAAGAAAATAGGTCAGCTCTCCAACAAGGCTCATCTCAAATTCAGACTGCATTTGTTTAACAAAATGTCTGACCATCTGATCTGACATCCCACCAAACACAATATCATCCACATATATTTGAGCCACCATGAGTTGTCCTCCTTCATTCTTAACAAATAGGGTCTTGTCAATACCTCCCTTCCTGTATCCATTGTTAGTGAGGAACACTGTGAGTCTCTCATACCCAGCCCTCAGAGCTTATTTCAAACCATAGAGGGCTTTCCTCAACTTGTACACATGCTTAGGTGTAGCGGGGTATTCGTTACCATTAGAGATATTAACTAAATCTAAGGTAAACCATACAAGTCGAGTCGCCACCGCACTTCTATTTATCCAAAGGAATGGTTAGAAAGCGAACAAAAACCTAAAAGTTTTATCGAATCAAAAACTAGTAAAAATGTCAGAGATCGGGGTAAGGGGGTTGGTTATGCAATGGGAAGGTTTTAAGCACCCAAAACATCCTAGGTACTCCTAGGGAGCCCTTTTCACATTTGTTGTAAGGTTGGTATTTTGTGAAAGTTTGTTTGTGCAAACATGATTGAAGAGATGAGAAAAGAATATACAAGTTATTTACATTTTGTATTTGGATGGATAAACCCATTACCTACGTAGCATCTTAAAAAGATTAGGATCAAAACCTCGTAGTTCGGAGGTAAAAATCTCAAAATGAGTTGGTGAATTGATTGGTCCAAAAGCCTTAAGGTCTTTTGTTTTCCAAGGGAGAAAACTCAACCTAAAACCACAAATCCACCATGTGAGGATAGCTTCAACATGCTAGTGAGGGGTTAACCCTATAATAAGGATGGAAGACTCATTGTCCATCACTAAGGATATAGGTGAGTATTACATCTACCTCAAGGATAACTCAAACCTAATAGCTAAAGGTTATGAAAAGTTTTGATTAAGAGAGTGGCCATTGAAACCACAAAAAGGTATTTGGAATGAGTGGTATTTACCAATGACAAGTATTTACAAAATATGGTCAAAGTTGATTTAAAGATTCAATTCAAAATAAGTGTTATGAAAAGAAAGTTTGAAAATCAAAAGCATAAGGCTTAGGTTTCTAATGTTTGAAAAGAAGTGTTAAATGTTTGCACAAAAAGTTTTGGCTTGGGTTAGAGTGGGGGAAGAAGAAGAATGGCTAAGTCCTAAGCATACAAGAGATGAGGGATAAGAAACAAGACCACAAATGGAGTTCCTCTCTTGAGATCATATTGATGATCCAAGTAGCTCTCATCCTTTGGAATATGCAAGCAAAATAAGTGTAAGCTCAAGCCATCAACATAATCAAACAAGCTTCTTAGAAGATCCCCAATGCCTCTTGTATCTTTCACTTTGGATGAACATGGCAATGATTCTTCAAGTTGAGTTCTCATAGGATCCCCTAGCACAAAAGCACACACACATCAAAGAGTCTTATGAAGCAAATCAAGAATGGACAAGAGTGAGTTTAGAGGTTTGGTCCTTCTAATCCATCTTCCTCATTAAGGTCCTCTTACTCCAATTTTGCATAGGGAATGTCCTAGAAACTAAGTCCATTTGTCCACTTCTTTGCATTTGGTCCACGACAATCAAAACAAAACACAAGCACAATAATATATACACAATTATGTGCTCAAGTGAGCAAAAGGAAAATTGCATTAACATAAACATGTGCTCAAGTGAGCAAAGAGCAAAACAAATGAATAATATGTACAAGAATAGTAAATTGCATAAATGTAAAGTGCAAGAATTAAATGTCAATAGTTAATGATTAGTGTTAATAGTTAGTGTGTCATAAGGCAAATTTAGAGCTATGTTAAGCAATCGTAATTGGACTTATGTAGAAGTCACAACTATCTGAGGTCGGTCAATAATAATGTAGGCAACAACACAAGTTAGAGGTCTTGATTAGTGAATCAAACTCCAACAACTTGCCATGCCAAAAAGAAGATGAGAAATGATCTTGTATTGATTTAGGTTCTTTGCATGATTTAGGAAGCAATCTATCCTTAATGCAAAGCCATTCACTTGATCTATGATCAAGATGAATTAGATTTGAATCAAGGAAGATTAAACCTCCCTAATCAATGCTAACCACCAATCTTTAACTCATTGATCAAAAAATAAAAAGAAGAAGGAAAAGAAGAATATGAAGAATTAAAGTGCATTAATGGAAATGGTATGTAAAAATCAACAAGTGTTGACCAAAGATAGAGAAGATCAAGGTCAAACAAAAGAAAACAGAAGCAAAATGAGAATTAGAAGTCAAGAAACAAATAAAATATTTTTGGCATTTTTAATATTTAAAATAAAACTTGAATTAAAATAATAAAGAAAGGTCAAACTTCAAACTCACTTCAAATCAACTTTGAAAAGTCCAAGTGAATTATCCCAAGTTCAATAAGGTCAAACAAAGTTTGACAAAAAATTTCAGCATTTTTAAAAGTCAGAAACTATTTTAAATCAATTAAAAATGCATAAATATAACCTAATTGAACTAAAATCTCAAATAAATCTCAAATCAATTAATAAATTGATCAGAATATTTTTCATAGATCTATCATCATTCAAAAAGGTTAGAAAAATATTTTTGGATTTTTTGGATATCAAAAACTATTTAAAATGAATTAAAAATAACCAGAAAAGAGAAAATTACTAAAAATATCAAATGATAAAATAAAAAATATTAAAAATCATTTTTAGAAATTAAAAGGAGAAGAATGAAATTGGTCCCATAATTTTTGGACCAATAATGAGAGAGATATTAAAATAAAATGAAATTAAAAGAAATTAAAGAAATTAAAATTAGAAAATAGAAAATGAGAAAAAGCATTAAGCGTTGGATCTGAGCTCATTAATTGAGCTGGCACATCATGTGGATCACAGCATGCGTCTGCCAAACACCAAGGTCAAGCGAGTCACATGGAACATTAAAAAAAGTCATAACAAGGAACGCGTGAGATTCAATCTGGAAAAGGCAATGAACAAATATGATTGAATCTGGAGACCAGACGGTGGCCAGCGCCACCGTCTTCTCCGGCCAACTTTCGGCCACATCCAAATTTGCAGAGATTCAAAAGGCAACCAAAATGCACGATCCAGGCATCATTCGAAAGCTGGGGTGATGTACATCACCCCTGTACCACTCAATTCCATTCTAGATCTCTAGATTGAGAGAAATTAGAAGTGGAAATTTTGTGGTGTTCAAGTGAACTTAATGATTTTCAAAAATTGAAAGCATAGCAATGTTGCCTCTATGCAGAGGACTTCAGATCACACAATAACAAAGCAAATGGAACACTATACAAGTTGGTTCGAAGAAAAATTCAGTTGAAGAAAACCTTTGAATTGCAAGGATTTGAGTCAAGATCTTTGGATTCTTTTGCAAACAGTAAGCACTATGGATCAAGTAGAGAAGGTTTAGGAACTTTGAGATCTGAAGATTGATCAATGAAATCAAAATTCAGATCTGAAAAAATTGGAAGAGAAATGCAATAGTTCCTTTAGTGAGGGTTGAGTTTTCAGTTGAGCAGCAATTGGGGCGCCTTTAGGTTGAGAAATTATGAAGCCCAGGCCTTGTATTTATAGCTGAGCAAGGATGAGTTGCATGATCAAATCGTGTGCATGGATGGAAAGGGCCTCCATGCATGAGCCTGTACAGGCGCATGGAGGCCCCAATTCCAACTGGAAATGAAAGCTTATGCATTATGTAAGTAGAATGGACGTGCAGATTGGATTGTATGAGCTCATGCATGGCAATTGAAATGATTTTCACAAAATGCACTATTACATTCAAGTCTTCGAAAATGCCATGTCTAAAATTAAAATGCAACCCCATGAGTAATGGTTGGAAAGCTTGTTGCATAAGGAACAAATGTCATGTTGATCAAAACTCCATTTGGGCCTTGGAAATTAATGAAAATTGAACTTGAAGTGTAGGGTGCAAAACATGCATATGTGGAATTTTCAAAATTGGCCAAAGTTCAAGCCCTTCTGTCTTAATGATGCAAGATCCAAATGACAAATTCTTCAACATGAAAGTTTTAGATGTTTTCAAGGAAATCAATTTTGACTTAAAGTTTGCATCATTTGGATTTTTGATGAAGCAGTTATGGGCACTTTAAATTGGACTTTTTCACATTTCAATGCATTTGGTCCAAAGTGACCTATAATGTTTTGCATTATCACATGTATTTATTTTGCAATTTTGCAATTTTGCTCAACATAACATTTGAAGTAGACATCTCAATATTTCCAATTCACTTAGTCTCACCTCCAAATCATGAGAAATGAATGAGTTATGTCCTTGGGAAGTTGACCCAAAATTAGGGTTTCAGTCAAAATGACCTATAATGTCTTGGAATGGATGATGACCTTCTAAGCTTAAAATCAATTTTTGATGAACATGAAAGTTATTCATATGGTCCTTAAGAGACTTTTTTGTCTTGGGGTCATCTCCATTTGACTAACACATAAAAAGTTAGGTCTCAGTGCATTTCAAGATAGTCAGATGAATTGACTGATCAACTCCTCAAGTCCAACCCTCACATCTTGATGAATTGATGATTGAGAACACTCAAATAAGTTCAAATATTCATGAAATGATGAATTGAAGAACTTCCCTTGATTGTATTTGACCATGGGTTGAGGTTGCTTCATGAGCAAGGCACAGTTGTGAACAGATGAACTAGGGTTTCCTTGGGGAACAAGCCTCAAACCCTTTGATTTACTTTGATCAAAATGATAAATTGAGATGCTTGGGAGGCATATTTTATTGATGAGAGCTTTGGGAACTATTTCCATGCTTGCTTTCATCTTCTCTTGACCATATCAATGCACATAGGATCTCCTAGAAGCTTTAGACCTTGTGACTACTCAAGCTACAAACAAAAGATGTTAGTGACATATTTTTGTGCTTTTGGTTAGTAAATAAAATGAGAAAAAGCAATGATATACAATTCAAGTATGTTTGGTGATCTCAAACAACTCACAAGAGATCCCACCCCAAAGGTAAGGAGCCAAGATGCTTATGATCCTTGAGGCAATGTAAATGCAATGTTATGATGCCATGAGGGATCTTAGGGTCAAAATTGGGGTCTTACATTAGGAAGATTTGGATCTGTGAATCCTTTAGGTTGTTCAACATATACTTCCTCATTTAAATAGCCATTTAAGAAGGCACTTTTTACATCCATTTGGAACAGTTTGAACTTCAGTATACATGTCACTCCAAGCAATAGTCTAATGGACTCAAGGCGAGCTACAGGGGAAAATGTTTCATCAAAATAAACTCCTTCATCTTGAGTATATCCTTGTGCCACTAATCTTGCTTTATTTTTAGTAACCACCCCTTGTTCATCAGATTTATTCTTATACACCCACTTTGTTCCTATGACATTTATTCCTTCAGGTCTTGGAACCAGTTCCCATACTTCATTCCTCTTGAATTGACCTAACTCCTCCTGCATGGCATTGATCCAGAACTCATTAGTCAAGGCTTCCTTTACATTCCTAGGCTCAATCTTGGACACAAAGCAGCCATGTGAGATCACTTCCCTTGATCTAGTTGTGACCCCTTTATTTGGATCTCCTATAATGAGATCTTTGGGATAATCCTTCTAAATTCTGATGGAGGGTCCCTTGTTGATTTTGTCATCTTCAGGTTCAGCTTGAGGAGGTTCACTCACCTTATTTTTGAAGGTGAGAAAAACAAGAAAGGGGGGTTTGAATTGTTTGGAAAATAAGCGCTTTTTCAAAATGAAAACCACACAATGATTTTATACTGGTTCGCTTATAACAAAAAGCTACTCCAGTCCACCCGGCCAAGGTGATTTCGCCTTCAACAAGGACTTAATCCACTAATCTTGAAAGATTGATTACAAACAACATCTAAGAGAAAGATCTCTTAGTCCTCTCAAGTATACAGACTACACAGAGTCACTTGAGGAAATAAACAAACAATAGATAAAAGATTTATGTAATCTAAAGTGCTTCTAAGAAAGAAAATATTACAATAGTAAGAACAAAGTGATTCACGTTATAAGCAACAGCTTCGTGAAGATTTAGAGAGCAAGAGTGTTTTCTTGAGCGTTGATGTTTCAGTATATTTTTCCTTGTATGTGTTGTTTGCTGAATGTTGATTTGCAGTCCTTTATATAGATCAGTGAGGTAGTAGTTGAAACTGATGAGTAATAAGATGAATTTACGCCATAACATAAATAGCTTCTGCCAGGATAACTTTCTCTCCTTGAAATGACTACTTACCACATATAGTACCTTCTTTATTGAAATTGGAGATTAACGTCTCTTTCTGTATTAGGAAATCCATTTGCAAAACTTTACTTGACTTTAACGTTACTCTTTCATAATTAGCAATTCCATGATCAGAGTCTTCGTGTATCTGAGAATCTTGGAGTCTTGCTTCTGATGTTGATCTCTTTTGGATTCTGATGGATTCTTCAGATAGCGCTGATAAGTTCTGGAGTTTAGAGATAGCGTTGATCAGAGTCAGAACTTCTAGAGCTTACTTCTTGTTCAGATGCTTCTGATACTTTGCTGTTTTGCTCAGAGTTAGACTTTCTTGAACGTGTTTCTACTTCAGATGCTTCTTATCTTCAGATAATTTGTATCTGATATAATTATGTATCTGATGATTTCTTCCTTCTTTCCTTAGAACCCTGCACACTTAGAAACTTTTCGTTAGGGCGCCATTTTTTGGTTTCATCCTTTGTTATCATCAAAATCAAGGAATCTGTTGTAGAACAATTTTTGTTCTTACAATCTCCCCCTTTTTGATGATGACAAAACAATCTTAATTAGCAGATGAAACATGAATAATATCAGATCAGATAGATAAGAGCTCCCCCTGAGATAGTGCTAGGGAGTTCAGAAGTTCTTACCAGAGCTTCTAAGTAAAGAGGTTTCTTGATACCTTCTGCAATTTCTTAAGTCCAGGTTAGATAAATTTATTTTTAAGAAAAATATGTTGCAGAATGCTTAAGGTATTTAGACAATATTTTCATCAGAGCTATTAATGACTTCTCCCCCTTTTTGTCAGAATCAAAAAGACATAGCAAAAAAATAATAATAATAAGAGAAAAACATTGTATTCATAGAAAGAAGCAAAGCAACAGAGGCAAAAAGAAACAAAACATCAGAAACAAAGAAATCAGAGCAACAAGCAATAAGTCCTAAGTGCCTAGGGGTTCGGAGGTGGAGGCATTCTCTGAAGTAACATAGCCAGCATGTTCTGAATGTTGTCGTTGACAGAGTCTTGTTTGTCCATTCTGGCACGGAGTTCGTTCTGATCTTGCTTAAGTTCTTTCAGCGTCTGGAGAACCATAGGGATAACAGAAGAAGAAGACTCCCCCTGAGTCAGAGCCTGCTGTGCTTCAGCAGCAGCCAGCGCTTCAGCTTCAGCAGCAGCTTGTGCTTCAGCTTCCTTTATCCTTAGAACTTCAGCTTCTCTTACTCTTTCTTCCTCCAGCCTTCTAGCCTCTTCTTCAGCTTCTCTTGCTAATCTTTCCTGAAGTCTTGCCTCAGCATCTCTGATGTAGCCATTTCTAACTTGTTCAGAGATGTTCTTCAGTCTAAAAGCCTCAGAGGTCATCCAGCCAATGACTCTGTTCCAGTGTGTCCTTACAGAGTCAGGATCATCACTGACTTCAGAGTTAGTGGTCAGAGACTTGACCTTTTGTACTGAAGCCCCTGCGACCAGCATGATGGCTTCCTCAAGGGTAGGTACAGAAAGGTTTGGTTCAGAGGTTTCAGGTGAAGAAATTGGAGGGCTGAGATTTAATGTGAGAGGTTCAGATTCTGCTTCAGGTTGAGGTTCAGATCTTTGGGGTGAAGCGTAAAGAGGGTTTAAGTCTAATGGTTCAGTTTCAGCTTCAGGTTCAGGAGGGATGATATCAGAGGTGTGGAGGTCAGAGGGTTGAGTTTCAGAGGATTGGTCTTTAGAAGTAATGTTGGTTGTTTGTTTTGGTGGAGGTGAAGTTGCTTCAGATTGTGTTTGTGTTTGTTGTTGTGAAGCAAGGTTTTGAGCCTGAATTTGGGCTAAGGTTGGAGAGTCAGGGTCAGAGTATTCTTGGTCAGAGGAGATTTGAAGGTACGGGGGTGATTCTGGTTCTGAAGATGATGAAGAAGAAGTGCTTTGGTTCATTTGTTCAGGTTCAGAAGGAGGTATGAATGTATGGGCGATATTTAAAATTGGTGAAGGTTGTGAGGTTCTGGTTGTAGAAGGTGGGATTTCAGAGGTTGTATAAATGGGTGGTGTTGGGAGAGGATTAGAGGAAGGAGTAGAGGAAACCATCAGAGGTGCAGAGGAAATAGGAGGAACAGACATACCAGTAGAAATTTGCAGAGGAGCTGGAGATCTGCTTCCAGAAGATTCTCCAAGTCTTGCCTTCTTTGCCTGTGATGTTATCTTCTTCTCAAAGAGACCTCTCTTGTACCTGACGAAGTCTTCTTCTGAATCTAGACAATCGTCGAGGCTGAAGTCAGAGATATCAACACCTTCATCCAGCAGACGATTAAGATAGATAGCAACCGCATCTCTGGGTTCATTCAAGTAGAACCTAGCAAGACCATTAGGCAGCTTCCTCTGATCTTTCAAGGAATCCCAGGATGTGTCCAGCGTGGGTCTGACTTGAATCTTCTTTATTATTCCCATACTCTTGAGATTTATGGCGTTCAGAGGCTTCCCAGTATCTATTGCCAGATCTTGCATCAGCTTGGCCTTCTCCAGATGATCTACCAGCCCATTCTTGATGAAAACATCAGATAACAATCTTCCCAGAGGGATGTAGGATCTGGGCTTCATGTTGTTTCTGGTCTCCCTGACAGAGTCTCTTAGGTATCTGAAGAGTAGTGCAGGAAGGCAGTTCTTCACACCCTTGTGAATGCAATACAGAATGCACTTCTGATCTGCATTGATGTAATCAGAGGAGTTTGAGGCTGGGTGTAACACCCCGATAAAAATAAGATAATTATTTAATTTAAGTTAATATTATATTTATTAATTTAATTAAATAATTGGAATTATTGGATTATTATTATTATTATTATTGGAATAATAATTATTGGAAAATATATATAAGTTGGAAATAAGAAAAAGAGTCCCATTTGGTAAAGAAAGGGTTTCACGTGAAAAACAGAGAAGCGGCTGAAAAGAGGAAAAGGGCAAAGAGACAGAGCAAGAGGAAGAAGGTTGGAGAAGAGAAAAGCTTGAAGCTTAAAGAGTCGCCGGATTAACTCAGGTAAGGGGGGTTTATCGTCGTTTAACGGGTATTATGGGTTAACATGTAATGGGTAGTGATAAACCGTTGAATTGACCCTAATTGGGATGTTGAATGCTGAAAAATTGTGTAGGATAAGTTGTGTTAAACCTGTAATTGAATCTGTATTTGTGTGAGTTGTGATTTCCCGAACGTATAGCTTTTTACGGAATTGGAATCGGAGGTCCGGAAGTCCTCCAACGGCGGAAAATGCGGAGAATTCTGCATTCTGCTTCGTGTTAGCGCAGGAACAGCTTTCTGTCTTGCGTTAACCGGTTAACCCAGGGTGTTAACCGGTTAACACTGTTGTGGTTTCTGAGAAATTGTTGTTCTGTCTGCGTTAACCGGTTAACCCAGGGCGTTAACCGGTTAACACTGTTAAATTTGACCAGGAAGCGTGTTCTGTCCTGCGTTAACCGGTTAACCCAGGGCGTTAACCGGTTAACACTGTTGGAAATTGGAAAAATTGATATTTTAATGTTGTGAACGTAATTGATGGTTGGCCTATATCGGTGTGTGATATAGTAGGGATTATTCCCCGTTGTTTTGAGTAGTATAGGTATTAGTAGAGTGTGCTAATACTGTGATTGATTAATTGGCATGACATGATATGATTATGTGATAAATATGCTGATGATGTGTGAAAGTATGCATAATGTTGTGAATGTATATATTATGCATGTGTTGGTGAATGGACTGTTTTATGGCTTAGAGTGTGAGCATATGTCCATTGTAGATTATTGTTGTTGATGTTGCATGCTAGGTGATTTGGCATAGCATAATGTGGCATTTATGGTGGTAGCTAATTCCCATGGTGAGGAATTAGTGATGTTAGTCATTTTGGACTGTTGTTGATGTTTGCATGCTAGGTGATTAGCATGCATAGCATGGCCCTTGGGGTGGTAGCTAATTCCCATGGTGAGGAATTAGTGATGTGAGTCACTAGGTCTCAAATGAGTGGGACTAGTGAGCTTGGTAGTCGTACCTGGATTTGGTCGGTGAAGTTGAACTATATGTTCACGAATAGTCGGTACCGCATGCATGGAGTCTCATTGCATAATGTATGTATGGCGTATAATATGAATGGATGTATTCCAATATTATACGTGTGTTTTGTGTTGGTGTTGAGTATGAATTGAGATTTTACGTGTGCTTTATGTTGGTGTTGAGTATGATGTTGGAGTTGATGTGCCGTTACTGAATGTGTGTTATGATTAGGGTGATGAAATGTGTTAAATTACTTAACATTGCATGATATTTTATAATGCTTATTATATCGATTGAGGAACTCACCCTTACGACTATTTTTCAGGTAACGAGCAGTGATTGAGTAGGAGCTAGTGCTTGAAGTCTAGTGTAGTTCCTTAGTGGGTCATGCTCTGGTAGATGTAACATCGGGATGGGATGTTTTAAATGTTTTATTGTTGGTTGTGAACCAGTTTACATGTAATATGCTACATGTTTTGCATGATTGATTTGATTTCTATCCGCTGCGTATTGTGCATATGCTTTATGTTTTGAATTAATAAAAGAGCATGACAGTTATTATGGTGAATGGTGTGAAATGATTGTGTGACACCCTTAATTGCATAATTACTCTGATTGATATATTGCTATTTTAATTAAATATTTGGGGTATTTTAGAAGGGTGTTACATTAGTGGTATCAGAGCATAGTCGGTCGAGTCGAGTCGTAATTATTCTGTTTCCCCTGTACGTGATAGGTGTTGTGTAACCCTATCAGTACTTATTGTTTTAGCTTGTTGGGTTTTCAGAATAGAGATGGCTGGAAGAGGTTGAGATGATGCTGCGATTGCTGAGGCTCTGGGTATGCTGGCTGGAGTACTTGGGGGAAATCCGAATGTTGTGGGAATGGGAGCTGCTCGTCAACTGAGTGAGTTCCAGAAGAACAATCCTCCAATGTTCAAGGGAGCATACGATCCAGATGGTGCTCAGAAGTGGTTGAAGGAGATCGAGAGGATCTTCTGAGTGACTGAGTGTGCCGATAACCAGAAGGTCAGGTTCGATACGCATATGCTGTCAGAAGAAGCAGATGATTGGTGGGTTGCTACCCGCACTGAGTTGGAATCTGCTGGGAATGCTGAGATCACTTGGGCGGTGTTCAGAGAGAGATTCCTGAGGAAGTATTTTCCAGAGGATGTCAGAGGAAAGAAAGAGATAGAGTTCTTAGAATTGAAGCAGGGCAATCGGTCTGTTACGGAGTATGCTGCTAAGTTCACAGAGCTGTCGAAGTATTACACTCCCTATGATGAGGCTGCTGGAGAATTTTCAAAATGTGTGAAGTTTGAGAACGGGTTGCGTCCCGAGATCAAGCAGGCTATTGGATATCAGCGGATTAGAGTGTTTTCTGATTTGGTTGACTGTTGCAGGATTTTTGAACAGGATACCAAGGCCAGAGCGGAAAGCTATCAGCAGAGGGTTGATAGGAAAGGCAAGAATCAGAATGATCGTGGGAAACCGTATGCAGCTGGCAAAGGTTTCCAGAGACAGAGTGGAATGAAGAGACCTAGTGGGGGAGACTCTAGTGCCCCTGCTAAGTGTTATAGATGTGGTCAGGCTGGACATCGTTTCCATGAGTGTACCAGTGCTGAGAAGAAGTGTTTCAAGTGTGGAAAAGGTGGTCACTTGGCTGCAGAGTGCCGGTTGAAGACTATGACTTGTTTCAACTGTGGAGAGGTGGGTCATATTAGCCCACAGTGTCCTAAGCCGAAGAAAGAGAACCAGTCGGGAGGCAAGGTCTTTGCTTTATCGGGTTCTGAGACTTCTGCAGATGATCGTTTGATCCGAGGTACGTGTTATATTAATGGCTTTCCTCTTGTAGCTATTATTGACACAGGTGCGACTCATTCCTTTATATCTTTGGATTGTGCTGTGAAACTTAAGTTAGAGATATCTAAGATGCATGGAAGTATGGTGATTGATACTCCTGCGAAGGGTTCAGTGACTACTACTTCAGTTTGTTTAAATTGTCCTTTGAGTATTTTTGGTAGAGACTTTGGGATGGACCTAGTGTGTCTTCCACTTGTGCAGATTGATGTTATTCTGGGTATGAACTGGTTGGTGTTTAACCGAGTCTATATCAATTGTTTTGATAAAACTGTGATCTTTCCTGAGATTGAGGAAGGAAAGAGTTTGGTTCTGTCAGCAAGGCGGGTGAATGAGGCAGTAGCAGATGGGGCAGAGTTGTTTATGCTGTTAGCGACTTTGGAGGCTAAAGATAAACTGGTGAATTGCGATCTAGCCGTGGTGTGTGATTTTCCTGATGTGTTTCCTGAAGAAGTGAACAAATTACCGCCAGAGCGTGAAGTTGAGTTCTCGATTGATTTGGTACCTGGTACTAGGCCGGTGTCGATGGCTCCGTACCGTATGTCTGCTGTTGAGTTAACTGAATTGAAGAGTCAGTTGGAAGATCTGTTGGATAAGAAATTTATTCGTCCGAGTGTGTCACCGTGGGGTGCACCAGTGTTATTGGTTAAGAAGAAAGAAGGTACTATGAGGTTGTGTGTGGACTACAGGCAACTGAATAAAGTGACGATCAAGAATCGGTATCCTTTGCCAAGGATTGACGATTTGATGGATCAGTTGGTTGGTGCGAGTGTGTTCAGCAAAATAGATTTGAGATCGGGATATCATCAGATACGTGTGAAAACTGAGGATATTCAGAAGACTGCTTTCAGAACGAGGTATGGACATTATGAGTATTCTGTAATGCCTTTCGGTGTGACTAATGCGCCTGGAGTGTTTATGGAGTATATGAATAGGATTTTCCATCTGTACCTAGATCAGTTTGTTGTGGTGTTTATTGACGATATTTTGGTGTATTCGAAATCGGAAGAAGAGCATGCTGAACATTTGAGAGTGGTTTTAGAAGTTCTACGAGAAAAGAAGTTATTTGCTAAACTGTCAAAGTGTGAATTTTGGTTAGAAGCGGTTAGTTTTCTTGGTCATGTGATTTCAAGAGATGGTGTTGCTGTTGATCCTTCTAAGATAGAAGCGGTATCTAAGTGGGAAGCTCCGAAGTTAGTTTCTGAGATAAGGAGTTTTCTTGGACTTGCAGGTTATTATAGGAAATTCATTGAGGGATTTTCTAAGTTGGCGTTACCGTTGACGATGTTGACTAGAAAGGGGCAAGCGTTTGTTTGGGACTCAAAATGTGAAGAAGGTTTCCAAGAGTTAAAGAGAAGGTTAACTACTGCTCCTATTCTGATATTACCGAGTCCATCGGAACCATTTGAGGTTTACTGTGATGCTTCATTGTTGGGTTTGGGTGGTGTGTTGATGCAGAACAAGCAGGTTATAGCTTATGCTTCGAGACAACTGAAGGTTCATGAGAGGAACTATCCGACACACGATTTAGAGTTGGCAGCTGTGGTATTTGTTCTGAAGTTATGGAGGCATTACTTGTACGGGTCAAGATTTGAGGTTTTCAGTGACCATAAAAGTTTAAAGTATTTGTTTGATCAGAAAGAGCTGAATATGAGACAGAGGAGATGGTTAGAGTTTCTGAAGGATTATGACTTTGGTTTGAATTACCATCCGGGTAAAGCAAACGTAGTGGCTGATGCATTGAGTCGGAAATCATTGCATATGTCTATGTTAATGGTTAAGGAATTGGATTTGATTGAGCAGTTTAGAGACTTGAGTTTGGTGTGTGAGAGTACTCACAATAGCGTTAAATTGGGAATGTTGAAGTTAACGAGTGGTATTCTGGATGAGATTAGAGAGGGTCAGAAATCCGATGTACTTTTGGTTGATAAGTTGACTCTAGTGAATCAAGGTCAAGGTGGTGAATTCAGAGTGGACGAGAATGGTGTTTTGAAATTTGGTAATCGGGTGTGTATTCCGGATGTTACCGAACTTAAGAAGAGTATTCTGGAGGAAGGACATCGTAGTGGCCTGAGTATTCATCCTGGGGCTACGAAGATGTATCATGATTTGAAAAAGTTATTTTGGTGGCCGGGAATGAAAAGAGAAATTGCGAGTTTTGTTTATTCTTGTTTGACTTGTCAGAAGTCAAAGATTGAGCATCAGAAGCCGTCTGGGCTAATGCAACCGTTGGCTATTCCAGAGTGGAAGTGGGACAGTATCAGTATGGATTTTGTTTCTGGTTTACCGAGGACAAGTAAGAATTTTGAAGCCATTTGGGTGATTGTTGACAGATTGACAAAATCGGCTCATTTCATTCCGATCAGAATGGATTATCCGTTAGAAAGATTAGCCGAATTGTATATTGAGAAAATTGTAAGTTTGCATGGTATTCCGTCGAGTATTGTTTCGGACAGAGATCCTAGATTTACATCGAAGTTCTGGGAAGGTTTGCAGAGGGCTTTGGGAACTAAGCTGAGATTGAGCTCTGCATATCATCCGCAGACTGATGGTCAGACTGAGAGGACGATTCAGTCATTGGAAGACCTTTTAAGGGCTTGTGTTTTGGAAAAGGGAGGTGCTTGGGATTGTTATTTACCTTTAATTGAGTTTACCTACAACAATAGTTTTCATTCGAACATTGGTATGGCACCGTTTGAAGCTTTGTATGGTAGGAGATGTCGGACGCCTTTATGTTGGTATGAGTCCGGTGAGAGTGCTGTGGTTGGACCGAAGATTGTTCAACAGACTACGGAAAAGATTAAGGTGATTCAGGAGAAGATGAGAATTGCTCAGAGTCATCAGAAGAGTTATCACGACAAGAGGAGGAAGTCACTTGAGTTTCAAGAGGGAGATCATGTGTTTCTTCGTGTCACTCCGATAACTGGGGTTGGTCGAGCTTTGAAGTCGAAGAAGCTGACACCTCGATTTATTGGTCCTTATCAGATTTTGGAGAGGATAGGGGAGGTAGCCTATCGTATCGCTTTACCGCCGTCACTTGCGAATTTGCATGAGGTTTTTCATGTGTCTCAGTTGAGGAGACATTCATGATCCGTCGCATGTGGTCCAAGTAGATGATGTACAGGTGAGAGATAACCTGACTGTTGAAACATCACCTATGAGGATCGAGGATCGAGAATTGAAGCAGTTGCGGGGTAAAGAGATTGCTTTGGTAAAGGTAGCTTGGGGAGGACCAGCAGGTGGCAATGTGACTTGGGAACTTGAGAGTCAGATGAAGGAGTCTTATCCGGAGTTATTCGCTTGAGGTATGTTTTCGAGGACGAAAACTCTTTTAGTGGGGGAGAGTTGTAACACCCCGATAAAAATAAGATAATTATTTAATTTAAGTTAATATTATATTTATTAATTTAATTAAATAATTGGAATTATTGGATTATTATTATTATTATTATTGGAATAATAATTATTGGAAAATATATATAAGTTGGAAATAAGAAAAAGAGTCCCATTTGGTAAAGAAAGGGTTTCACGTGAAAAACAGAGAAGCGGCTGAAAAGAGGAAAAGGGCAAAGAGACAGAGCAAGAGGAAGAAGGTTGGAGAAGAGAAAAGCTTGAAGCTTAAAGAGTCGCCGGATTAACTCAGGTAAGGGGGGTTTATCGTCGTTTAACGGGTATTGTGGGTTAACATGTAATGGGTAGTGATAAACCGTTGAATTGACCCTAATTGGGATGTTGAATGCTGAAAAATTGTGTGGGATAAGTTGTGTTAAAGCTGTAATTGAATCTGTATTTGTGTGAGTTGTGATTTCCCGAACGTATAGCTTTTTACGGAATTGGAATCGGAGGTCCGGAAGTCCTCCAACGGCGGAAAATGCGGAGAATTCTACATTCTGCTTCGTGTTAGCGCAGGAACAGCTTTCTGTCTTGCGTTAACCGGTTAACCCAGGGTGTTAACCGGTTAACAATGTTGTGGTTTCTGAGAAATTGCTGTTCTGTCTGCGTTAACCGGTTAACCCAGGGAGTTAACCGGTTAACACTGTTAAATTTGACCAGGAAGCGTGTTCTGTCCTGCGTTAACCGGTTAACCCAGGGCGTTAACCGGTTAACACTGTTGGAAATTGGAAAAATTGATATTTTAATGTTGTGAACGTAATTGATGGTTGGCCTATATCGGTGTGTGATATAGTAGGGATTATTCCCCGTTGTTTTGAGTAGTATAGGTATTAGTAGAGTGTGCTAATACTGTGATTGATTAATTGGCATGACATGATATGATTATGTGATAAATATGCTGATGATGTGTGAAAGTATGCATAATATTGTGAATGTATATATTATGCATGTGTTGGTGAATGGACTGTTTTATGGCTTAGAGTGTGAGCATATGTCCATTGTAGATTATTGTTGTTGATGTTGTATGCTAGGTGATTTGGCATAGCATAATGTGGCCTTTATGGTGGTAGCTAATTCCCATGGTGAGGAATTAGTGATGTTAGTCATTTTGGACTGTTGTTGATGTTTGCATGCTAGGTGATTAGCGTGCATAGCATGGCCCTTGGGGTGGTAGCTAATTCCCATGGTGAGGAATTAGTGATGTGAGTCACTAGGTCTCAAATGAGTGGGACTAGTGAGCTTGGTAGCCGTACCTGGATTTGGTCGGTGAAGTTGAACTATATGTTCACGAATAGTCGGTACCGCATGCATGGAGTCTCATTGCATAATGTATGTATGGCGTATAATATGAATGGATGTATTCCAATATTATACGTGTGTTTTGTGTTGGTGTTGAGTATGAATTGAGATTTTACGTGTGCTTTATGTTGGTGTTGAGTATGATGTTGGAGTTGATGTGCCGTTACTGAATGTGTGTTATGATTAGGGTGATGAAATGTGTTAAATTACTTAACATTGCATGATATTTTATAATGCTTATTATATCGATTGAGGAACTCACCCTTACGACTATTTTTCAGGTAACGAGCAGTGATTGAGTAGGAGCTAGTGCTTGAAGTCTAGTGTAGTTCCTTAGTGGGTCATGCTCTGGTAGATGTAACATCGGGATGGGATGTTTTAAATGTTTTATTGTTGGTTGTGAACCAGTTTACATGTAATATGCTACATGTTTTGCATGATTGATTTGATTTCTATCCGCTGCGTATTGTGCATATGCTTTATGTTTTGAATTAATAAAAGAGCATGACAGTTATTATGGTGAATGGTGTGAAATGATTGTGTGACACCCTTAATTGCATAATTACTCTGATTGATATATTGCTATTTTAATTAAATATTTGGGGTATTTTAGAAGGGTGTTACACTGGGCGGTGGTGAATAGTTCCCAGAATGATCTTGAGCCACACTCTGAGGTTCTGATGCAGCTCTTTGTTCTTTGAAGGATTTCCTTCAGTGTTGGGTTTGAAGATGGTTGGATTGATTACTTCAGCAACGCGCCTTGATCTAAGGTTGATGTTGTAAATCCTTTTTCCTCCATCTTTCTCCATGTTCAACAAAGAAGCAATTGACTCTTCAGTAATTACTATCTTTACCCCCAAAACATAGGAGACGATGAAATGGTCATCAGCATCTGCAAATCTCCAGAATTCCTTGATGAGAAGTGGGTAAACAGGGCCATAGAGCCTTTGGAAGTAGTTTCCCCAACCTTGTTGACGAAGTTCTTCAGTAAGATCAACTCCATTTCTTCTCAAGTTGTCAAAGTCCACCAGTGTTTCACATAACACATCCAATCCCTCAAAGGGAGTTGCTTGGTTGATGTGAGGTAAACGATCAAGGATATGGGGTTCTTTGTAAACTGGGGTGATGGAGACTCCTGTAACAGTTGGAGTTGGAATGCTTGAAGTTTGAGCAGTTGAGCTTGATTCCATTTGTTGAGAAAAGTTGAAAACTTCTTGTTGTTGAGCGTCCATGGTTGAAGAAGAAGATGAAGAGTTTGCAGAAATGCTTCAGAGAGGTTTAGGGTTTTAGAGAGGGTTTGAGAGTGAGTGAGAGTGATAAGTGTGTGAAAAGTGTTTAAATACCCTAAGTTAAAACACATGCAAAACGACACACAATATTGCGTTAGCACAAAGCTCAAGTAAGCACGCTTTGGGGAGAAATGATTAAGGCTAATTAATGAATGTCTAATCCCAACAGTATGCACACTGCTCGAGGAGATCTCAAACGTTTCCCTTTGATTTTCTTCTGGACAGCTGTCTAGAAGTTCTAGGGTTGGACGCTAAGTGCTCCACGTGTTGATGTATCTGATCTTCAGGAATACCAAAGGATTGGTTCCTGGAGATTTCTAACTCAGATATCTTCTTAACTTGGTAGAAGTATCAGAGTCAGAGGCAGAAACACATTTGTTTATGTCAGAGTCTCATTTTACATTTTCAGAGCCACACTTCATTCTGGACAATTTTGAATGTTCAGATTTTCTAAGATAAAAAGAAATCTATCTTCAGCTAGAGGCTTAGTAAAGATATCTGCCCATTGATGATCTGTAGCAATGAACTTCAATGTTACTATCCCTTTCTGAACATAGTCTCTGATAAAATGATGTTTTATTTCAATGTGTTTAGCTCTGGAATGTAGAATGGGATTCTTACTTAGACAAATGGCAGCAGTATTATCACAGAAGATAGGAATGTTACTCTCAAAAATTTGCAGATCTTCTAACTGATGCTTCATCCAGAGCATCTGAGTTGTGCACAGTGATGCTGAGATATATTCTGCTTCTGCAGTTGATAGAGCGATAGTTGACTGTCTTTTGCTAGCCCAGAAGATTAGATTGTTTCCCAGAAGCTGGCAATTTCCAGATGTGCTTTTTCGTTCTAGTCTATCTCCTGCATAATCTGCATCACAGTAACCAGAAAGTCTATACTCTGATGTTTTCTTATACATCAGGCCCAGGTTAGGAGTTCCTTTCAGATACTTAAGAATTCTCTTAACTGCTGTTAAATGAGATTCTCTAGGATCTGATTGGAGTCTGGCACAGAGACAGACACTAAAGAGAATATCAGGATGAGTAGCAGTCAGATAGAGAAGAGAGCCTATCATACCTCGATAGAGCTTCTGACAAACCTTTGAGCTTACTTCTTCTTTTTCAAGAATGCATGTTGGATGCATTGGAGTTTTTGCAGAGTTGCAGTTAGCCATGTCAAATTTCTTCAGAACATCTTTAATATATTTGCTTTGATGAACATATGTAACTTCTGAAGTTTGGTTAATTTGAATTCCCAGAAAGAACTTTAGTTCTTGCATTAGACTCATTTCAAATTCTGCCTGCATTAACTTAGAGAATTCTTGACAAACAGAGGCGTTAACTGAACCAAAAATAATGTCATCAACATATATCTGGCATATCATGAGATCATTGTTAATGTTCTTATAGAAGAGTGTGGAATCAACTTTCCCTCTGATAAAATTTTGTTCCAGAAGAAAATTGCTTAAACGTTCATACCAAGCTCTGGGAGCTTGTTTAAGTCCATATAGAGATTTTTTAAGTTTAAAAACATGTTCTGGAAAATTTGAATTTTCAAAACCTGGAGGTTGGTTGACATACACTTCTTCTGAAATATAACCATTAAGGAATGCACTCTTGACATCCATTTGATATAATTTGATAGAGTGATTAATAGCAAAAGATACAAGAAGATGAATAGATTCTAACCTTGCGACTGGAGCAAAAGTTTCATTATAATCAATACCTTCTTGTTGACTATAACCTTGAGCTACCAGTCGAGCTTTGTTTCTGACGACTTCTCCTTTCTCATTCAGCTTGTTTCTGAATACCCATCTGGTTCCAATAACGTGAGTGCCTCTGGGCTTTGGAACAAGATCCCAGACATCATTCTTTGTGAATTGATCTAATTCTTCTTGCATGGCTAAAACCCAGTCGTTATCTTGAAGTGCTTCATCACAGGACGTAGGCTCAATCAGAGACACTAGTCCTAGAGGAGTATCTTCAGAGGTTTTGAAGGTAGATCTGGTTCTAACAGGTTCGTCCTTGTTTCCCAGAATCAAATCTTCAGATACGTTGATACGACTTTTAACTTTCTTTGGGATTTCTGGGGATTTAATTTCTTCAGAGTTCTGAGTGACAGTTGCTTCTGGAGCTTTATCAGAACCTGCAAGGGTGATTTCTAAATCTGCAAAATCTTCAACTAGCTTTGACTTTTCAGGGTCAAGCTTATCATCAAATCTGACATGAATTGATTCTTCCACAATTTTGGTTTCTGTGTTGTATACTCTGTAGCCTTTAGAGCGTTCTGAGTATCCTAACATAATACCTTTCTGTGCTTTGGAATCAAACTTGTTCAGATGTTCTTTAGTGTTTAAAATAAAGCAAGAACATCCAAAAGGATGAAAATATGAAATGTTTGGTTTTCTTCCTTTACACAGTTCATAGGGAGTCTTTTCCAGAATGGGTCTTATAGAGATTCTATTCTGAATGTAACACGCTGTATTTACAGCTTCTGCCCAAAAATGCTTTGCCACATTAGTTTCATTGATCATGGTTCTGGCCATCTCTTGGAGTGTCCTATTCTTCCTCTCTACAACTCCATTTTGTTGTGGAGTTCTAGGGCAGGAGAAATCATGGGATATTCCATTAGAGTCAAATAATTCTTCAAAATCTTTGTTTTCAAATTCTCCACCATGATCACTTCTGACTCTAACAATTTTAGCATCAAATTCTTTTTGCACTTTGGAGCAGAAACTAGTGAATACAGAGTGAGACTCACTCTTGTGCTTTAGGAATTTTACCCATGTCCAGCGACTGTAATCATCAACAATGACTAGTCCATACTTCTTTCCATTAACTGATGCTGTTTTCACAGGACCAAATAAGTCAATGTGAAGAAGTTCCAGAGGCTTAGAGGTAGAAACAACATTTTTCTTTTTAAAGGATGTTTTTGAAAATCTTCCTTTCTGACATGCTTCACACAGAGCATCTGAAGAAAACTTCAGTTTAGGTAGGCCTCTGACTAACTCGAGTTTATTTAGCTGAGAAAGTTTCCTCATGCTAATGTGGCCCAAGCGTCTATGCCACACCCATTGCTCTTTATGAACAGACATCAGACATTTAACATTTTGTTCTTTTAGATCAGAAAGATTAATTTTATAGATGTTGTTTTTCCTCTTGCCTGTGAAAAGGACAGAGCCATCGTTCTGATTAATGGCTTTACATGTTTTTTGATTAAAGATTACATCATAACCGTTATCACTTAATTGACTTATGGATAACAAGTTATGCATTAATCCTTCTACGTAAAGAACATCAGATATAGAGGGAAGAGTACCATTACCAATAGTTCCGGAGCCTCTGATCCTTCCTTTTTGATCTCCTCCGAAACCTACGAATCCAGCATCTTTAAGTTCCAGGCTTTGGAACATAGACTTTCTTCCCGTCATGTGTCGCGAGCATCCAGAGTCCAGGTACCATGACTGGTGTCTGAACTTTGCTGCATAGGATATCTGCAACATACACAATCTTATCTTTTGGTACCCAGAATCTCTTGGGTCCTCTTTGATTAGTCTTCCCAGAGTTTCTCATAACTTTGGGTTTTCTAGCATTTTCAAATTTTTGTTCTTGTGTGTGTGTATAGTGATATGAAAATGGAGATTTAAGTTGGTCACTAGAAGAAGTTTTAACTTCCTTAGGATCATACCCAATTCCCTTTTTATTGTTCTGACTGACTCCATAAATCATGGATGCCATAATACTCCTACCTATTCCATTTTTCAGAAATTTTTGAAAGGCTTCTTCGTATTCAAAAATAATTTTATTTGAAGTTTGTGGTGCTTGAGACAACGCTTCTTCTAATTCTAAGCTTTTTCTTTTTGCTCCATCTCTTTCTAGTGTTAAAGATCTGATCGTATCTTCTCGTGCTAGAATTGTCATCTCAAGTTCACTACATTCTTCAAATTTTGCTTTAAGGCAGCCTTTAATGTTTTTAAACTTTTGTTTTAATTTCTGATATGAGCTAAGAGTTTCTGACAAACAAGATTCTAGATCAGATCGAGAAAGTTCAGAAAATACCTCTTCAGATTCTTCATCTGAGCTACTCCTGGATGTGGTAGCCATAAGTGCCACATTGGCCTGTTCATCAGAGTCAGATTCTGATGATCCAGATTCACTATCATCCCAGGTAGCCATCAGTCCTTTCTTTGTCCTGAAGGTATTTTTCTTGAAGCTTTCTTTTCTAGAGTTGTCTTTCTTTAGCTTGGGGCATTCATTCCTGTAATGACCTGTTTCTTTACATTCATAACAGGTAATATCTTTGTTAGATTTACCTTTTGAAGTTGATTCTGATCGATCCCCTCTGGGTCTTGGTCTTCTGAAGTTGTTGTTCCTCTTTTTCCAGAGTTGCTTAACTCTTCTGGTTAGTAGGGACAATTCTTCTTCATCATCAGAGTCTTCTGGTTCAGAGTTGTCAGCATCTTCAGTTTCTGCCTGGAGAGCTTTGGTTCTGTCAAGTTTGCGTCTTTCAGGTCTGGACTTTAATGCTACAGACTTGTTCCTTTTCTGAGGCTCATCTTCCTCTAGTTCTATCTCATGGCTTCTGAGAGAACTGACAAGTTCTTCAAGGCTAATATTGTTCAGATCCTTTGACAGCTTCAGAGCAGTAACCATAGGTCTCCATTTCTTTGGCAGACTTCTGACTATCTTTTTGACATGGTCTGCAGTTGTGTATCCTTTGTCTAGAACCTTGAGACCTGCAATCAGAGTTTGGAATCTAGAGAACATTGCCTCTATGGCTTCATCATCCTCCATTTTGAAGGCTTCATATTTCTGGATAAGCGCCAGAGCCTTTGTCTCTTTGACTTGAGAGTTTCCTTCATGAGTCATCCTTAGAGAGTCAAGTATGTCTTTGGCTGTTTCTCTGTTGGTGATCTTTTCATACTCGTTGTAAGATATAGCATTTAGGAGTATGGTTCTGGCCTTGTGATGATTCTTGAAAACTCGTTTCTGATCATCTGACATCTTACTTCTGGGAACTTCAGCTCCATCCTCTGTGACAGGAGGTTTGTATCCATCTGTGACAATGTCCCAGAGTTCAGCATCATAGCCTAGAAAGAAACTTTCAATTCTATCTTTCCAGTAATCGAATTCACCTCCATCAAAGACAGGAGGCTTAGCATTATAACTATCCTTTTCATTTGTGTGAACCATAGTTTTTCTCTTTCTGGATCTCTCTACACTGTTAAGTGTTTGATTAGAAAATCAATAACAGAGCCGGAGCTCTGATACCAATTGAAGGTGAGAAAAACAAGAAAGGGGGGGGGGGGGGGGGGGTTTGAATTGTTTGGAAAATAAGCGCTTTTTCAAAATGAAAACCACACAATGATTTTATACTGGTTCGCTTATAACACAAAGCTACTCCAGTCCACCCGGCCAAGGTGATTTCGCCTTCAACAAGGACTTAATCCACTAATCTTGAAAGATTGATTACAAACAACGTCTAAGAGAAAGATCTCTTAGTCCTCTCAAGTATACAGACTACACAGAGTCACTTGAGGAAATAAACAAACAATAGATAAAAGATTTATGTAATCTAAAGTGCTTATAAGAAAGAAAATATTACAATAGTAAGAACAAAGTGATTCACGTTATAAGCAACAGCTTCGTGAAGATTTAGAGAGCAAGAGTGTTTTCTTGAGCGTTGATGTTTCAGTATATTTTTCCTTGTATGTGTTGTTTGCTGAATGTTGATTTGCAGTCCTTTATATAGATCAGTGAGGTAGTAGTTGAAACTGATGAGTAATAAGATGAATTTACGCCATAACATAAATAGCTTCTGCCAGGATAACTTTCTCTCCTTGAAATGACTACTTACCACATATAGTACCTTCTTTATTGAAATTGGAGATTAACGTCTCTTTCTGTGTTAGGAAATCCATTTGCAAAACTTTACTTGACTTTAACGTTACTCTTTCATAATTAGCAATTCCATGATAAGAGTCTTCGTGTATCTGAGAATCTTGGAGTCTTGCTTCTGATGTTGATCTCTTTTGGATTCTGATGGATTCTTCAGATAGCGCTGATAAGTTCTGGAGTTTAGAGATAGCGTTGATCAGAGTCAGAACTTCTAGAGCTTACTTCTTGTTCAGATGCTTCTGATACTTTGCTGTTTTGCTCAGAGTTAGACTTTCTTGAACGTGTTTCTACTTCAGATGCTTCTTATCTTCTGATAATTTGTATCTGATATAATTATGTATCTGATGATTTCTTCCTTCTTTCCTTAGAACCCTGCACACTTAGAAACTTTTCGTTAGGGCGCCATTTTTTGGTTTCATCCTTTGTTATCATCAAAATCAAGGAATCTGTTGTAGAACAATTTTTGTTCTTACAATTTTTGTCTGAGAAATCAGCTGAGGGATCATTCAGATATGTCTCAACATCGTCTGTGACATCTGTCTGTTGATCATCAACCACAACATTGATAGATTCCATCTTTACCTTTGTTCTGGAATTAAAGACTCTATATGCTCTGATGTTTGTTGAGTAGCCCAGAAATATTCCTTCTTCACTTTTGGGATCCATCTTCCTTCTTTGTTCACTATCAGTCAAGATATAGCATTTACTACCAAACACATGGAAGTATTTGACTGTAGGTCTTCTCCCTTTCCAAACTTCATATAAGGTAGTAGGAGTGCCTTTCTTCAAGGTTACTCTGTTGTGAACATAGCAGGTTGTGCTCATAGCTTCAGCCCATAAGTGGTAGGGCAATTTCTTAGCATGAATCATAGCTCTGGCTGATTCTTGAAGGGTTCTATTTTTCCTTTCCACCACACCATTTTGCTGGGGAGTAATGGGAGATGAGAACTCATGATGAATTCCTTCTGATGAACAGAATTCAGCAAATTTGTTGTTCTCAAATTCCTTCCCATGATCACTTCTGATTTTGATAACTTGACTTTCCTTTTCTCTTTGAAGTTTTAGACAAAGATCTTTGAAGACTTCAAATACATCAGATTTTTCTCTTATAAAATTGATCCAGGTGTATCTGGAGAAGTCATCCACCACTACATAAGCATACTTCTTCCCACCAAGGCTTTCCACCTGCATGGGTCCCATCAAATCCATATGGAGGGGTTCTAGAATTCTGGAAGTGGTGTCATGTCTGAGCTTCTGATGTGACATCTTTGTCTGCTTTCTAATCTGACATTCCCCACAGACTCTTCCTTCATCAATCTTAAAGTTGGGAATTCCTCTAACAGCTTCAACATATATAATCCTCTTCATTCCTTTAAGATGTAGATGGCCTAATCTTTGATGCCATATCTTCACTTCTTCTTCTTTAGCTAGAGTACACATTGAAGCATAACCAGTTTCTTGAGAACTCCACATGTAGCAGTTGTCCTTAGACCTGACTCCTTTCATGATCACTTCATTTTATTTATTAGTAATCAGAAATTCAGTTTTAGTGAAGTTTACAGTTAGACCTTGGTCACATAGTTGACTGATGCTTATTAGGTTTGCAGTCAGTCCCTTAACAAGTAAAACATTGTCAAGATTAGGAACTCCAGGGCAGTTAAGCTTACCAATTCCCTTGATTTCACCCTTTGCTCCATCACCAAAGGTTACATAACTGGTGGCATGAGGATGAAGGCCAGTTAGTAGGTTTTTGTTTCCAGTCATGTGTCTGGAGCACTCATTGTCAAAGTACCAATCTTCTTTGGCTGAAACTCTGAAGGAGGTGTGAGCTATCAGACTTGTAACATCAGTCCTAGGAACCCATTATTTTTTGTTGACAGGTCTGTGATGTTTGGGTTTAGGTTGATGATGAGAAGGACTAGGATAGCCATACAACTTATGACATAATGGTTTTATGTGGCCAAATTTTCCACAGTAATGACATCTCCATCTTTGATGTTTCCCTTTCTGCTGTCTTCCTTTATGATGTTGTGACATATGATGTGACATCTCTGGTTTGCTACCAATGTGACTGCACTTAGGTTTGGACTTTGGTTTGCTACCAGTGTGGTTGCACTCAGGTTTAGATTCATTGAACCCAATGCCAGACTTGTCTCCTGTCATTTGTCCAGTCTGGAGAATTTTGTCTAAGGTGTCGGATCCATTGTTTAGCATTCTTACATACTTGGTCATCTTATCCAGTTTAGAGTTCAAGAATACTGCTTCAGTCTTCAACTTAGAGATGGTTTCCAAATGTTCTGCCTTCTCATTCTCCAGTTGTGCTATCACTTTCTTCTGACTTTCAACTTGTTGACACACTTCTTCACTCCTGTGACACAGCTTTCTGTAAGTAGTGGCTAACTCTTCAAAGGTCACTTCATCATCACTTGAGTCTTCATCAGAACCCCATCTTCCAGTCAAGGCAGTCACAAGATTTGCAGACTCTTCTGTTTCACTTTCATCAGACCAGGTAGCAGCAAGACTCCTTTTCTGTTTCTTGAGGTAGGTCCCACATTCAGTTCTAATGTGTCCATACCCATCACATTCATGGCACTGAACTCCTTTTCCTTCTTTGGGATTTTCATCTGATCTTGTTCTTCTTCCAGCATTATTGGATTTACTGATGTCAGATGAGATGTTCTTGACATTTGCCTTAGACCTTACATCCATCTTTTTCAGAAGTCTGTTGAATTGTTTTCCCAGTAGTGCTACATCATTTGCCAGATCTTCATCAATATCTTGACCACTTTCTTCCTCTTTCTCCTCAGTGTTTGACATGAAGGCTATGCTTTTGACTTTCTTTTCAGATCCATCACACATTCCCATCTCAAATGTTTGGAGGTATCCAATTAGCTCATCAACTCTCATATTAGAAATATCTTGAGACTCTTCTATGGCTGTCACTTTCATGGCAAATCTCTTAGGGAGTGACCTGAGTATTTTCCTCACTAGTTTTTCCTCTGACATCTTCTCACCCAGGGATCCTGAGGCATTAGAAATTTCAAGGATATTCATATGAAATTCATGAATATTTTCATCTTCTTTCATCCTTAAATTTTCAAACTTGGTAGTGAGTAGTTGTAGTCTAGACATCTTTACTCTAGAGGTGCCTTCATGAGTGGTTTTGAGAATGTCCCAAGCATATTTAGCCACTTCACAATTGTTTACCAATTTGAAGATATTCTTATCTACTCCATTGAATATGGCATTCAATGCTTTAGAGTTCCCAAGGGCTAGATCATCCTCCTCCTTGGTCCATTGTTCCTCAGCCTTCTTGTCAGTTGTAGCTTCTCCATCCTTAGTAATAATTGGATGTTCCCAGCCTGTTAAAACAACCTTCCAAGCCTTATTATCCAAAGATTTTAGGAAGGCTACCATTCGAGGTTTCCAGTAGTCATAGTGGGATCCATCCAGAATAGGTGGTCTGTGAACATATCCTTCATCTCTCTCCATAGTACCAGAAAGTAACGTCCCTAGATCTCACCCAGAACTAGAGCAGGATGCCTGCTCTGATACCAATTGAAATTCTGGTATCAGATATGAGATGTCGAAGGTAATGTCACGATACTAATATCTGAACAATACAAACAGGATAAAAGATAAAGAACAGTAATGCAAGAGACACAAGCAATTGTTAACCCAGCTCAGTGCAAACTCGCCTACGTCTGGGGGCTACCAAGCCAGGAAGGAAATCCACTAAACAGAATCAGTTCAAAGACTCTCAGTAAACAACTTCAAGTTACAGTCTTTTCACCTAATCTCTACCCGTGTGACTTCTACCTAAGAACTCTTAGATATGAGATCCTACTCACTCCCCCTCAACCACAACAGTGATATAAGACAAGAATTACAATGAAAAGAAGACACTCTTCAAATACACACACTTGATCTTACTTAAAAGCTTCAATCAAGTAGACACACACTCATGCTTCAAAGCTTAGAGTGACAAATTACAACTCAAAAATCAGACCAATTCAATCATCTCTGGATGAATTGAATGGCTTACAATTCACACGACCACACAAGACTAAACCCTTATTCTCTCTCAATATTTCGTTCGTTATTTCTTGTGTGTCAAATCAGGTTTTCCATGTCCTTTTCATAGAAGCAACTGGTTGGGCTTGGACATCATAAAACCCTAAAACTATTTTCCATTCATATCTTCTCATGACAGTTGATTATATCTCTTTGGAAAATAAGTCAATCTCGTTGTAATTCCTGATTGATAGCGTGTTCAATCATCTCATCAATCATACACAGATTAGCATTAAAAACACAATCACATAATACATAACATTCAGACTTAATGTTTTGTATACAGATGTCATGACATCGGGTCTGACATCTCAGTAAAATTCTGCATAATCACATTTTAAACATTCTGCAGGTACAGGTTATCTTATGTCAAGACAACACATGTGACAACTTGTGAACACTCTAGGTTTTACCAAAATTGCTGCCAACACTAAGAACCAACAAAACTCATTCGGGAGAGAGGTTGATGTGCACCACCAAGTTCCCTTCTTGAAAATATATGTACTCTTTGTCAATCAATGGTTGAACCTTAGCTTTGAAAGCATTGCAGTCTTCAATTGAGTTCCCTATTGATCCGACATGATATCTACATTGCACATCAGGATCTTACCCAGGTGGTTATTATTGTGGCAAAGGCTTGAGAGATTTGGGCTCCACCAATGAGCTTTGAATCAAATATGACAAAAGTTGACTGTTCATCAAAGGAATTTGATCAAGATGAGCATTCCTTCTTTCCAGATTGTTTCGAGGCCTAGGCTGGTTTTGACATTGATTTTGATATCTTCAACCTTGGGCTCGTTGATTTGAATGAGGATCGATACATGGTTTCAGGTATGGTGTTCTAGGCATTGCTGGTTGCCCATAAGGATAATGTGGCGCTGGAAATGATGACTACTAAGAAGATGAGGGATCATTAGGTTTGGATGGTGTACCATGAGAATACCTAACATCTTCCATAACTGCATTGGTTTCATCTTCCTCTTCCTTTTGGGAATTGCAGAGGGATTTTGTCTTGATAGTATGCCTACTCGAGGAGCCTTGGATTCTTCCTCTTTTGAGGCCACTCTAGATGCGTTCTCCTATTGACACTAAGTGGGCGAAGTCTAATAATGCACTGTCTACCATCCTTTCGAAGTACGGGCTGTGCAAAGTATCCATAAACAAGTCAATTAGTTCCTTCTCTAAAAGTGGTGGTTGCACTTGGGCTGCTGATTCTCTCCATCGTTGTGCATATCCTTTGAGGGATTTGTTGATATTTTGAGATAAGCTCTGCAGCTTCCTTCGGTCTAGAGACATGTCTAAATTTTACTTATACTACTTCAAAAAGGCGTTGACTAAGTCTTCGCATGACTGAATCTGGCTTCTTTCTAACTTCATATACCAGTTCAACGACGCTCCAATCAAATTGTCTTGAAAACAATGAATCCTCAACTTATCCTCGTGAGTATGAGAGGCCATTTTTCAGAAGAACATCACCAAATGGTGCCTTAGACAACTATCCCCTTTGTACTTCTCAAAGTTGGGTACTCTAAATTTTGGCGGGATCAATAGGCCCGACACTAAGCACATATCAAACATAGGAGTGTCATGCGCCTTCATTGTTCAGATTTCCCCTTCAAGGGCACAAAGCCTTTCAACATCAGGATTGGTTAATGGAATCAACTGAGGTTGAGTAGGAATGTTCACTTATAGAGGATCAAAGTCAGGCAGAAGATCGTATATTGGGTTGGTAATCAGAGTAAAGCCTGATGTATGGTCGACATTCTCTGCAACAATATGCTGAAGATTATTCTTCGACTGAGCTAGCATAACTTCCAACACTTGGTCTACCATTCCTTTCATGTCATTCATGTCTTTTCTCAGCTCAACTTGGTCCTGTTCCAAGTGTTTCTTGGTTCTCCAGTACGTATCAAGGATTTAGTACTAGTGTCAGGAAGTCAGCCTGCTGGTAGCGGGAAAAATGTGGGATGAGTTTATTTTGTTTTGGAAAATGATATGCAATGCATGCTGATGTAATGTAAATGCATGAAATTTTATCTTGTTTTTTATGCAATGAAATGCAATGAAATGCTGAAGATCACAAGTATATCATGTAAGCCAGGGTAATAACAGGAGGAAAATATTAGTGTCTCAGATTACTGAAATTCCCAAGGGTAGGCTCTAAGGTGGTAGGTTCCCATAGTCATAGTTTAACCTCAATAATATTGCCCCCTTTAGCAAAATTACTTGCTAGTTGATAATACCTTAAAGGTCCTCATCTGAGTGTGGTTCTCGTGCTACCCCAACAAGGCATGTGAGTTCGGCAGTGTAATACCCCAAAATATGCCCCCCCCCCCCCCCCCCTTTTCATATTTCATCTAACTTATGACTTAAAATTCATTTGTACTCATTCATGCCTCATTCATATGCATCATTCATTCATGTTAAGACTTTCTAATAACCATCATAGATTTAAAGCTTGTGGCTAACAAAAGATAGTGTTTTCTCCTGGATCAAACCCTAGAGATGCGGTATGGTTTTTTAGATGGAATCATTGGGATAAAACCCTAATTCCTTGATCTTTGGGACTTTGATTCAAGGAGACCACGTCATAACATTAATTTGTGCATCAAAACCCTAATTCTTGATTGTGATACTACGGGATCTTGTGATTGACTTTTGAGCATTGGTTTGACCACTAAACCCTAATTATGGGCCCATGTGTTGGGAGGTTAATTGTGGAGCTTCATGCTTGGTTTGAAGACCTTGATCATAGGGTGTGCAACATGAAACCCTAATCAGGGATGGTTGGTACTTGGGTGCCATTTTGAGTTGACCTTTGACCATAGGATTGACTGAAACCCTAGCTCATTCGGAAGAGGTTCTTGACCATCTTGTCATGCATCATCGACCATTAAGACTTGCTATTGTGCATGAGATTCATTCATCTAACCTACATGTCCACTTGTTTGGGATTTCGTCTGGTTCAAGGTTTTGTTATTACATCCATCCATATGGTGTTTTCAAAATATTTGGTTCTTGATTCATGGTCATTGCTTACATGCATATGGGGTTGTCAAGATCACCAGTCCTTGGTCATTGATTCTTGTATTCATGCTTGCATTAGTGCATTGGTCTTTTGGTCCTTTATTTGTCTTTGGTCTATTGATATTCTTAAGGCGTTATATGTCATCATTGTTGGTCCATTTATGCATTTTATTCAAGATTCATTCATGTTGCGTAGCAAGTCACATAAACCATTTGTTTCATTTAAACCAAGTCATTATTCATTCAAAACCACTTTTACATACATTTCATTAACTCATTACATTTATATCTAACAATGCAAAACTCTAGTTTCTAATCTACAATTGACTTTGGTCAACTATTGACTTTTTGGTCAACTAGTTGACCAAAGTCAACCATTTTCCCCAGAGTCCTCAAGTCTTCAAGTCTTGATCCTCAAGTGTCCATGCCAAATGCAAAACCTACAAAATTCACATTCCACAATTAGGTATTTAAGCATGTTTGTCCAAAACATTTCAACCAAGGAAGCCATCCATAATCCAATTCAACACAATACACAATTCAACACATTCCCATTATAAATCAATACAATTCAAATGATCAAGCCATATACAATTCCAATACAATTCAATAACACACATTCAATACATTCCATATACACATTCCCAATTAACATTCCATAAACCATTCAATTCAATTCCATTAGCCATTCAAAATAGCATTCTAAATACATAACATTTCACAACACAAGTGCAACCTCTTGACCACAACAAACCAAAACAGTTGCCTTGTAACCTACTGACCAACAGTCCACAACATATCAATTACTCTACAAACTGACTTCAACAAAGCAATACATTAAACCTACAAACATGTTTCCTACTGATTCTAACAAGGCCAAAACATTGCCCCTAATGATTCTAACAGACTATAAGATAATGAACAATTGCATACATGACAGAAAATGAACAGAAGCACCCTACAAAATACAAAACACATAGCCCTGAAAACACAAGTGAAAGAAACAAAGCATCCACCCTGCATAATTCATAGCAACATATTATCCCTATATACTTCGATTAACAAAACAAATTTGAAGCTCACAATAACTAACCAACATATGCAACACACAAAAACTAATTCACTAACTCATTTCAAAGATAACAGATTTTCTACATTTTCAACTAACTTGTGAATTTAAATTGAATTTCATGTGCATTTCTAACTGAAACTGCAAACCAAAACTCTATATATGCAATCACTCTTCACTCATTCACTACTCTGGAACACACTTCACAACACACAGAAAGCAAACTCTTCACAATTCACAGAAGGAGCACTCAAAATCACAAGTCACGAATCAAGCTCATAAACTCTTCACTCTCGTTCTTCAACTCTCACTCTCGATTCAATGCAGTAGAAGTGGGAAACAGAAGGGGGAGAAGGAAGATTGGATTGAAGCAAAGCAGAGCAAAGAAGATTCAATACTTGTTAACACCGGAGAGTCAACGCATCGGTAAGTACTCTTATGTATCCTTCTTCAATTATCTATGTAGCGCAATCCATAAGATCCCTGTGCTCTTCTCAATTCACCGTGACAATGCAAATCGAATGCATTTCAATGTTGCACCTTCCGATTCGTTGAAGGTGATGTTGAAATCAAGATGAACAAGGTTGCAGTGACGTTGATGGAGCTTCAATTTTGAATTGGATTGTGATTCTTGTTTCATTATGAACATGTGAATTTTTTAATTAAGAAGATGCAACAAACGTGAATGGTGAAGTGAGAAGTTTGTGTTCATTGCTGAGTCTTTGGCTTCACGTTTTATGTGTTAAGATGAACATGGACCTCCGCTGCTTGGATTGGGCTTAAGGCCCAAACATTTTCTATTTGCACCTCCATCACAGATCCACACCCTTGCCTCATTTCTCTTCATATTATTTCTTGTTTTTGTTCATATATTTATTTTGTATGGTTTTATACTCTTTTTGATTTCTAAATTTTTTTCTACAATTTTGTGCATAATTCAATATTAGATTTAGATTAGATTAAGTTTTGATCACATAATATGATTAGATTTGATTAGAATTAATTAGGTTTAATTGATTTTAATTAGATTTTAATTGTTAGGATTTAATTCAATATTAACCAAATTATGGATAATGACCATTTTACCCCTAGGGTTTAGAAAGTTCATGTTATGCATGCTCCCTTAGCTTATGGTTTGTGTAGATTTAATTGGTACAAATTGGATGATTCATCCATTAGGTTGTATATAGTTCAACTGATATGTTTCAATCCCACTAATCGTGTTGATCAAAGTTTACTTTGATCAACCAAATTCTTTGCATTGTGCTTAATTCTCCAAGTTTATTCAAGTGATCAAAAGATCCTTGATCACTTGATAGGGCAAGTCCCTTGTATTCAAGTTGTACTGGACCTCAGGAGCTCAAGACCTGAAGATTCAAAATTCAAGTTCAATACTTCATTCAATATAAGCCAGTACATTGTAAATAGATTGTACTACAGTTCAAGTACACAAAGGTGTATAAACACTTGTCAATCATGATTCAAGTTTTGTGTCATGAGCCTTAAGCAATAGAGAAGGGGTGAGAGGGAGAATTCATATCCTCTTTCTGAATATCTTTGGATATGGGACGAATGACCCAGTTTCTTAGAGTATTCACCTCTATTTATAGACTTTAGTACAATTTGGATAAAATGATTGTCAAATCTCCTCTTTACAACAAGCAACATTACATCATCAAAATCCACATGCAGGAATCTTCTTCAACAACTTCTCAGTTATGATTAGGATTACACGACACGAGCCTTAAGCAATAAAGAAGGGGTGAGAGGGAGAATTCACATCCTTATTCTGAATATCTTTGGGTACGGGATGAATGACCCGAATGCTAAGAGTATTCACCTCTATTCATAGACTTTAGTGCGATTTGAATCCAGTAATTGACAAGTCTTCTCCATGCAAGCACCTCAACTATTTAATACCACAACAAGCAACTTTGCTTCTCCAATCTAGTTTTGTATCCCATTCGGTTTAAACACTATTTTCAAGCATCTTTTGGTTTTGTTACCATGTCTTTCAGTTTAAACATTACTCCGATCAACTTTGTTGGTTCAAACACCATTTTCAATTGCATTGCTTCAGTTCAAACACTATCTTCAATTGCCTTTGATGGTTTAAACATCATTGCATTTCTTCAAGTTTACACCCTATCTCCAGTTACCTTCCTCAAATTTAAACACCATCACATCCCTTCAGTTTAAAAACCATATTCAACTACCTTTGTTAGTTTAAACACCATTGCATTGCTTCAATTTGAACAACCTTCATGGCTTAAAAACCATTACCCTTCCTTTGGTTGAGCATTATTACCATTGCATTAGTATAAACCCCTTTCCGGTTTAGACACCGACCTTTCGATTTAAACATCACTCTTTAGGTTTAAATACCATTACCTTGGTTTAAAAGTCATTCCTTAGTTCAAACACCACCATCTGATTTAGAAACCACATTATCCATTTACCTTTTGGTTCAAACACCATGATCCGGTTCAAACACCAACCCTTTGGTTTAGACACAAATTTTAGCCCATCCTTTGGTTTAAACACTATTTCCTTGGTTCAAACACCACATTATCATAACCCTTGGTTTAAGCACTACAGTCATATACCTTTTGGTTTAAACACCATAATCCAGTCACTATCCAGTTTTAACACCACATCAAATAAATTACCATTATACTTCAAGTATTTCTTTTGGTTCAAACACCATTATCCAGTTCAAACACCACTTTTCCCTTCAATCAGTTATATACTACCTTACCCCATTTCTTCACATTAATCAATTTCAGTATACCTTATCCTTTGGTTCTAACACCACAAATAACAATTTTATCCAATCTTTTTTTCTTTCTTTGTCCGTCTTAATTCCCCAAACTATAGAGCTATGACTTTCTCATTGCATAGAGAGAATACGTAGGCAAGAGGATTCAAATCCTCTGTGAGCACATTTATTTATTCATTCACTATTCATTACTTTCATCAACCCTTTATTGGTTTAAACACCATTATCCGGTTTAAACATCATTACCCGATTCAAACACCATTTACCCACTTATATCACTTTTACCTTTTTCTTTATGAAGAAAACATCAGTTATACCTCTTGTTAGGTTTAAACACCACTTCTATCTCAGTTTTTCTTTCATTTCCCACCATTAGTTACATGAACTACGGAGCTCTGAATTCCTTATTGCACTATAGGATACGTAGGCATAAGAGCCATAATCCTCACCGAGAATTCTATCTATTCCATTTTTTTCTCTTTATTCTTTTACGAGTAATCATTAGATAGTAACACCCAGTCAAGCAAAGAACGATCAAAATGGTTCCCGTTGAGTACAACGTATGCGAGGGATGCTAATACCTTCCCCTTGTATAACCGACTTCCTTACCCTTTTTCTCTTCCCCGGGTTTTATCGATATTTTTCCTTTCCTTTGGGAATAAATAAAGTTCTATGGCGACTCTGTTGTATCTTTGAGCGTGCGATGTGCTCGGGTATATTTTGCTAGCTTCAGGCAGGCTAACACTATGCAACCACGGTGTATCGGGGTTCTAAAAGGTCCTTAGAGTCACAAATCCAACAAGAAAATATTGCCCCCTTAGAAAAATTGCTTTCTAGTTGACAATACCCTCAAGAGAATCTACTCTAAGTGTGGTTCTCGTGTTACCCTAACAAGACAAGTGAGTCTGGTAGGCCAACACTACACAACCACATCCTTTCTTAATGTTTTTCTCAAGACTCGGGTAGAGAGTCCATCTCACAGAGTATATCAAGCAAATAGAATATCCTTTATAGTACATAAGAACCAAGTGGAAAATAGTAACAATAACATAAATGATAAAGAAACATAAGAAATCAACTTTTTTAACATTTAATCGCAAATGAAACTAAGTTAGGCTTGACTCTATCTAGCTTGGAGCATGTTCCCTACCAGAGTCGCCAGTTGTCGCATCTCGTGGAAAAAATGATTAGAACAGGGTCTCCACCAAACTTTATTTATTCCAATGAAGGAAAGGGAAAATATTGATAAAACCCTTAAAATAAAAAGAAAATGATCGTCGCAACCAAATTCGGGTTCGGGAGTCGATTACGCAAGGGGAAAGTATTATCTCCCTTCACGTCCATTGTACTAAACGGGAACCTTTTAATTAAATTTGTGCTTGAATGTTAGCTTATGTTTATTTGTTTTCTTAGAGTGATAAAAATGTAAAAGAAAAGGGGTCGCAAAAGGTTTTTATTAGGGTGCTTGACAAGATTGTGGGTCTTGTTCCTATGTATCCTTGGGTACAATGAGGAACTCAAAGCTTCAAAGTTCGGGGCAAGATAAAAGATATTTTTGTTGTTTTTTGTTATTGTGATTGACGAGACGTGAATTTCTCTCCTACTTATCTCGAGGTGCGATGGAAAACTCAAAGCTACATAGTTCTTGATAGGAAATGAGTGTTGGTTGATTGATTTTTGAAGACGAGTGTTTAGGTCATATTCTAACGGTTAAACATTTTCTTATCTGCTCGCGGGTGAGAGACTTAGATTTTGTTTATTTTACGGTATAAGGGATTCTTCTTGATCGCATTCTAGCAGTTTAAACATTTAGATGTACGTGTAAGAACAAAAATTGTTCTACAACAGATTCCTTGATTTTGATGATAACAAAGGATGAAACCAAAAATGGCACCCTAACGAAAAGTTTCTAAGTGTGCAGGGTTCTAAAGAAAGAAGGAAGAAATCTGATGATGTCATCAGATACAGAACCAGATCAGATACAAATTATCAGAAGATAAGAAGCATCTGAAGTAGAAACATGTTCAAGAAAGTCTAACTCTGAGCAAAACAGCAAAGTATCAGAAGCATCTGAACAAGAAGTAAGCTCTAGAAGTTCTGACTCTGATCAACGCTATCTCTAAACTCCAGAACTTATCAGCGCTATCTGAAGAATCCATCAGAATCCAAAAGAGATCAACATCAGAAACAAGACTCCAAGATTCTCAGATACACGAAGACTCTGATCATGGAATTGCTAATTATGAAAGAGTAACGTTAAAGTCAAGTAAAGGTTTGCAAATGGTTTTCCTAATACAGAAAGAGACGTTAATCTCCAATTTCAATAAAGAAGATACTATATGTGGTAAGTAGTCATTTCAAGGAGAGAAAGTTATCCTGCAGAAGCTATTTATGTTATGGCGTAAATTCATTTTATTACTCATCAGTTTCAACTACTACCTCACTCATCTATATAAAGGACTACAAATCAACATTCAGCATACAACACATACAAGGAAAAATTATACTGAAACATCAACGCTCAAGAAAATACTCTTGCTCTCTAAATCTTCACGAAGCTTTTGCTTATAACGTGAATCAC
The DNA here is from genome assembly GCF_024323335.1 of Lathyrus oleraceus. NCBI lineage: Eukaryota > Viridiplantae > Streptophyta > Magnoliopsida > Fabales > Fabaceae > Lathyrus > Lathyrus oleraceus. The sequence continues at coordinate 69,437,411 of NC_066581.1, read as the reverse complement.
TTTGTTCTTACTATTGTAATATTTGCTTTCTTAGAAGCACTTTAGATTACATAAATCTTTTATCTATTGTTTGTTTATTTCCTCAAGTGACTCTGTGTAGTCTGTATACTTGAGAGGACTAAGAGATCTTTCTCTTAGACGTTGTTTGTAATCAATCTTTCAAGATTAGTGGATTAAGTCCTTGTTGAAGGCGAAATCACCTTGGCCGGGTGGACTGGAGTAGCTTTGTGTTATAAGCGAACCAGTATAAAATCCTTGTGTGATTTTCATTTTGAAAAAGCGCTTATTTTCCAAACAATTCACCCCCCCCCCCCCCTTTCTTGTTTTTCTCACCTTCAATTGGTATCAGAGCTCCGACTCTGTTATTGATTTTCTAATCAAACACTTAACAGTGTAGAGAGATTCAGAAAGAGAAAAACTATGGCCCACACAAATGAAAAGGATAGTTATAATGCTAAGCCTCCTGTCTTTGATGGAGAGAAATTCGATTACTGGAAAGATAGAATTGAAAGTTTCTTTCTAGGCTATGATGCTGAACTCTGGGACATTGTCACAGATGGATCCAAACCTCCTGTCACAGAGGATGGAGCTGAAGTTCCCAGAAGTAAGATGTCAGATGATCAGAAACGAGTTTTCAAGAATCATCACAAGGCCAGAACCATACTCCTAAATGCTATATCTTACAACGAGTATGAAAAGATCACCAACAGAGAAACAGCCAAAGACATACTTGACTCTCTAAGGATGACTCATGAAGGAAACTCTCAAGTCAAAGAGACAAAGGCTCTGGCGCTTATCCAGAAATATGAAGCCTTCAAAATGGAGGATGATGAAGCCATAGAGGCAATGTTCTCTAGATTCCAAACTATGATTGCAGGTCTCAAGGTTCTAGACAAAGGATACACAACTGCAGACCATGTCAAAAAGATAGTCAGAAGTCTGCCAAAGAAATGGAGACCTATGGTTACTGCTCTGAAGCTGTCAAAGGATCTGAACAATATTAGCCTTGAAGAACTTGTCAGTTCTCTCAGAAGCCATGAGATAGAACTAGAGGAAGATGAGCCTCAGAAAAGGAACAAGTCTGTAGCATTAAAGTCCAGACCTGAAAGACGCAAACTTGACAGAACCAAAGCTCTCCAGGCAGAAACTGAAGATGCTGACAACTCTGAACCAGAAGACTCTGATGATGAAGAAGAATTGTCCCTACTAACCAGAAGAGTTAAGCAACTCTGGAAAAAGAGGAACAACAACTTCAGAAGACCAAGACCCAGAGGGGATCGATCAGAATCAACTTCAAAAGGTAAATCTAACAAAGATATTACCTGTTATGAATGTAAAGAAACAGGTCATTACAGGAATGAATGCCCCAAGCTAAAGAAAGACAACTCTAGAAAAGAAAGCTTCAAGAAAAATACCTTCAGGACAAAGAAAGGACTGATGGCTACCTGGGATGATAGTGAATCTGGATCATCAGAATCTGACTCTGATGAACAGGCCAATGTGGCACTTATGGCTACCACATCCAGGAGTAGCTCAGATGAAGAATCTGAAGAGGTATTTTCTGAACTTTCTCGATCTGATCTAGAATCTTGTTTGTCAGAAACTCTTAGCTCATATCAGAAATTAAAACAAAAGTTTAAAAACATTAAAGGCTGTCTTAAAGCAAAATTTGAAGAATGTGGCAAGCTTGAGATGACAATTCTAGCACAAGAAGATACAATCAGATTGTTAACATTAGAAAGAGATGGAGCAAAAAGAAAAAGCTTAGAATTAGAAGAAGCGTTATCTCAAACTCCACAAACTTCAAATGCAATAATTTATAAATACGAAGAAGCCTTTCAAGAATTTCTGAAAAATGGAATAGGTAGGAGTATTATGGCATCCATGATTTATGGAGTCAGTCAGAACAATAAAAAGGGAATTGGGTATGATCCTAAGGAAGTTAAAACTTCTTCTAGTGACCAACTTAAATCTCCATTTTCATATCACTATACACACACACAAGAACAAAAATTTGAAAATGCTAGAAAACCCAAAGTTATGAGAAACTCTGGGAAGACTAATCAAAGAGGACCCAAGAGATTCTGGGTACCAAAAGATAAGATTGTGTATGTTGCAGATATCCTATGCAGCAAAGTTCAGACACCAGTCATGGTACCTGGACTCTGGATGCTCGCGACACATGACGGGAAGAAAGTCTATGTTCCAAAGCCTGGAACTTAAAGATGCTGGATTCGTAGGTTTCGGAGGAGATCAGAAAGGAAGGATCAGAGGCTCCGGAACTATTGGTAATGGTACTCTTCCCTCTATATCTGATGTTCTTTACGTAGAAAGATTAATGCATAACTTGTTATCCATAAGTCAATTAAGTGATAACGGTTATGATGTAATCTTTAATCAAAAAACATGTAAAGCCATTAATCAGAACGATGGCTCTGTCCTTTTCACAGGCAAGAGGAAAAACAACATCTATAAAATTAATCTTTCTGATTTAAAAGAACAAAATGTTAAATGTCTGATGTCTGTTCATAAAGAGCAATGGGTGTGGCATAGACGCTTGGGCCACATTAGCATGAGGAAACTTTCTCAGCTAAATAAACTCGAGTTAGTCAGAGGCCTACCTAAACTGAAGTTTTCTTCAGATGCTCTGTGTGAAGCATGTCAGAAAGGAAAATTTTCAAAAACATCCTTTAAAAAGAAAAATGTTGTTTCTACCTCTAAGCCTCTGGAACTTCTCCACATTGACTTATTTGGTCCTGTGAAAACATCATCAGTCAATGGAAAGAAGTACGGACTAGTCATTGTTGATGATTACAGTCGCTGGACATGGGTGAAATTCCTAAAGCACAAGAGTGAGTCTCACTCTGTATTCACTAGTTTCTGCTCCAAAGTGCAAAAAGAATTTGATGCTAAAATTGTTAGAGTCAGAAGTGATCATGGTGGAGAATTTGAAAACAAAGATTTTGAAGAATTATTTGACTCTAATGGAATATCCCATGATTTCTCCTGCCCTAGAACTCCACAACAAAATGGAGTTGTAGAGAGGAAGAATAGGACACTCCAAGAGATGGCCAGAACCATGATCAATGAATCTAATGTGGCAAAACATTTTTGGGCAGAAGCTGTAAATACAGCATGTTACATTCAGAATAGAATCTCTATTAGACCTATTCTGGAAAAGACTCCATATGAACTGTGTAAAGGAAGAAAACCAAACATTTCATATTTTCATCCTTTTGGATGTTCTTGCTTTATCTTAAACACTAAAGAACATCTGAACAAGTTTGATTCCAAAGCACAGAAAGGTATTATGTTAGGATACTCAGAACGCTCTAAAGGCTACAGAGTATACAACACAGAAACCAAAATTGTGGAAGAATCAATTCATGTCAGATTTGATGATAAGCTTGACCCTGAGAAGTCAAAGCTAGTTGAAGATTTTGCAGATTTAGAAATCACCCTTGCAGGTTCTGATAAAGCTCCAGAAGCAACTGTCACTCAGAACTCTGAAGAAATTAAAACCCCAGAAATCCCAAAGAAAGTTAAAAGTCGTATCAACGTATCTGAAGATTTGATTCTGGGAAACAAGGACGAACCTGTCAGAACCAGATCTACCTTCAGAACCTCTGAAGATACTCCTCTGGGACTAGTGTCTTTGATTGAGCCTACGTCCTGTGATGAAGCACTTCAAGATAACGACTGGGTTTCAGCCATGCAAGAAGAATTAGATCAATTCACAAAGAATGATGTCTGGGATCTTGTTCCAAAGCCCAGAGGCACTCACGTTATTGGAACCAGATGGGTATTCAGAAACAAGCTGAATGAGAAAGGAGAAGTCGTCAGAAACAAAGCTCGACTGGTAGCTCAAGGTTATAGTCAACAAGAAGGTATTGATTATAATGAAACTTTTGCTCCAGTCGCAAGGTTAGAATCTATTCGTCTTCTTGTATCTTTTGCTATTAACCATTCTATTAAATTATATCAAATGGATGTCAAGAGTGCATTCCTTAATGGTTATATATCAGAAGAAGTGTATGTCAACCAACCTCCAGGTTTTGAAAATCCAAACTTTCCAGAACATGTTTTTAAACTTAAAAAATCTTTATATGGACTTAAACAAGCTCCCAGAGCTTGGTACGAACGTTTAAGCAATTTTCTTCTGGAACACAATTTTATCAGAGGGAAGGTTGACTCCACACTTTTCTGTAAGAACCTTAACAATGATCTCATGATATGCCAGATATACGTTGATGACATTATTTTTGGTTCAGTTAACGCCTCTGTTTGTCAAGAATTCTCTAAGTTAATGCAGGCAGAATTTGAAATGAGTCTAATGCAAGAACTAAAGTTCTTTCTGGGAATTCAAATTAACCAAACTTCAGAAGTTACATATGTTCATCAAAGCAAATATATTAAAGATGTTCTGAAGAAATTTGACATGGCTAACTGCAACTCTGCAAAAACTCCAATGCATCCAACATGCATTCTTGAAAAAGAAGAAGTAAGCTCAAAGGTTTGTCAGAAGCTCTATCGAGGTATGATAGGCTCTCTTCTCTATCTGACTGCTACTCGTCCTGATATTCTTTTTAGTGTCTGTCTCTGTGCCAGATTCCAATCAGATCCTAGAGAATCTCATTTAACAGCAGTTAAGAGAATTCTTAAGTATCTGAAAGGAACTCCTAACCTGGGCCTGATGTATAAGAAAACATCAGAGTATAGACTTTCTGGTTACTGTGATGCAGATTATGCAGGAGATAGACTAGAACGAAAAAGCACATCTGGAAATTGCCAGCTTTTGGGAAACAATCTAATCTCCTGGGCTAGCAAAAGACAGTCAACTATCGCTCTATCAACTGCAGAAGCAGAATATATCTCAGCATCACTGTGCACAACTCAGATGCTCTGGATGAAGCATCAGTTAGAAGATCTGCAAATTTTTGAGAGTAACATTCCTATCTTTTGTGATAATACTGCTGCCATTTGTCTAAGTAAGAATCCCATTCTACATTCCAGAGCTAAACACATTGAAATAAAACATCATTTTATCAGAGACTATGTTCAGAAAGGGATAGTAACATTGAAGTTCATTGATACAGATCATCAATGGGCAGATATCTTTACTAAGCCTCTAGCTGAAGATAGATTTCTTTTTATCTTAAAAAATCTGAACATTCAAAATTGTCCTGAATGAATTGTGGCTCTGAAAATGTAAAATGAGACTCTGATGTAAACAAATGTGTTTCTGCCTCTGACTCTGATACTTCTACCAGTTAAGAAGATATCTGAGTTAGAAATCTCCAGGAACCAATCCTTTGGTATTCCTGAAGATCAGATACATCAACACGTGGAGCACTTAGCGTCTAACCCTAGAACTTCTAGACAACTGTCCAGAAGAAGATCAAAGGTGAAACGTTTGAGATCTCCTCGAGCAGTGTGCGTACTGTTGGGATTAGACATTCATTAATTAGCCTTAATCATTTCTCCCCCAAGCGTGCTAACTTGATTCTTGTGCTAACGCTGAATAATGTGTCGTTTTGCATGTGTTTTAACTTAGGGTATTTAAACACTTTTCTCACATTTCACACACTTATCACTCTCACTCACTCTAAAACCCTAAACCCTCTCTGAAGCGTCTCTCAACTACTCATCTTCATCTCCTTCTTCTTCAACTATGGATGCTCAACAACAAGAAGTTTTCAACTTTTCTCAACAAATGGAATCAAGCTCAACTGCTCAAACCTCAAGCATTCCAACTCCAACCGTTACAGGAGTCTCCATCACCCCAGTTTACAAAGAACCCCATATCCTTGATCGTTTACCTCACATCAACCTATCAACTCCCTTTGAGGGATTGGATGTGTTATGTGAAACACTGGTGGACTTTGACAACTTGAGAAGAAATGGAGTTGATCTTACTGAAGAACTTCGTCAACAAGGTTGGGGAAACTACTTCCAAAGGCACTATGGCCCTGTTTACCCACTTCTCATCAAGGAGTTCTGGAGATTTGCAGATGCTGATGACCATTTCATCGTCTCCTATGTTTTGGGGGTAAAGATAGTAATTACTGAAGAGTCAATTGCTTCTTTGTTGAACATGGAGAAAGATGGAGGAAAAAGGATTTACAACATCAACCCAAGATCAAGGCGCGTTGCTGAAGTAATCAATCCAACCATCTTCAAACCCAACACTGAAGGAAATCCTTCAAAGAACAAAGAGCTGCATCAGAACCTCAGAGTGTGGCTCAAGATCATTCTGGGAACTATTCACCACCGCCCAGCATCTAACTCCTCTGATTACATCAATGCAGATCAGAAGTGCATTCTGTATTGCATTCACAAAGGTGTGAAGATCTGCCTTCCTGCACTACTCTTCAGATACCTAAGAGACTCTGTCAGGGAGACCAGAAACAACATGAAGCCCAGATCCTACATCCCTCTGGGAAGATTGTTATCTGATGTTTTCATCGAGAATGGGCTGGTAGATCATCTGGAGAAGGCCAAGCTGATGCAAGATCTGGCAATAGATACTGGGAAGCCTTTGAACGCCAGAAATCTCAAGAGTATGGGAATAATAAAGAAGATTCAAGTCAGACCCACGCTGGACACATCCTGGGATTCCTTGAAAGATCAGAGGAAGCTGCCTCATGGTCTTGCTAGGTTCTACAAGAACGAACCCAGAGATGCGATTGCTATCTATCTTAATCGTCTGCTGGATGAAGGTGTTGACATCTCTGACTTCAGCCTCGACGATTGTCTAGATTCAGAAGAAGACTTCGTCAGGTACAAGAGAGGTCTCTCTGAGAAGAAGATAACATCACAGGCAAAGAAGGCAAGACTTGGAGAATCTTCTGGAAGCAGATCTCCAGCTCCTCTGCAAATTTCTACTGGTACGTCTGTTCCTCCTATTTCCTCTGAACCTCTGATGGTTTCCTCTACTCCTTCCTCTAATCCTCTCCCAACACCACCCATTTATACAACCTCTGAAATCCCACCTTCTACAACCAGAACCTCACAACCTTCACCAATTTTAAATATCGCCCGTACATTCATACCTCCTTCTGAACCTGAACAAATGAACCAAAGCACTTCCTCTTCATCATCTTCAGAACCAGAATCACCACCATACCTTCAAATCTTCTCTGACCAAGAATTCTCTGACCCTGACTCCCCTACCTTAGCCCAAATTCAGGCTCAAAACCTTGTTTCACAACAACCAACACAAACACAATCTGAAGCAACTTCACCTCCACCTGAACAAACAACCAACATTACTTCTGAAGACCAACCCTCTGAAACTCAACCCTCTAACCTCCACACCTCTGATATCACCCCTCCTGAACCTGAAGCTGAAACTGAACCATTAGACTTAAACCCTCTTTACGCTTCACCCCAAAGATCTAAACCTCAACCTGAATCAGAAACTGAACCAGAACCTCTAACTCTAAATCTCAGCCCTCCAACATCTCCACCTCATACCTCTGAACCTGACCTTTCTATACCTACCCTTGAGGAAGCCATCATGCTGGTCGCAGGGGCTTCAGTACAAAAGGTCAAGTCTCTGACCATTAACTCTGAAGTCAGTGATGATCCTGACTCTGTAAGGACACACTGGAACAGAGTCATTGGCTGGATGACCTCTGAGGCTTTTAGACTGAAGAACATCTCTGAACAAGTCAGAAATGGCTACATCAGAGATGCTGAGGCAAGACTTCAGGAAAGACTTGCACGAGAAGCTGAAGCCAGAAGGCTAGAGGAAGAGAGATTAGCAAGAGAAGCTGAAGAAGAGGCTAGAAGACTGGAAGAAGAAAGAGCAAGAGAAGCTGAAATCCTAAGGATAAAGGAAGCTGAAGCTAAGGCTCTGGCGGATGCAGAAGCACAAGCTGCTGCTGAAGCTGAAGCGCAGGCTGCTGTTGAAGCACAGCAGGCTCTGACTCTGGGGGAGTCCTCTTCTGTTATCCCTATGGTTCTCCAGACGCTGAAAGAACTTAAGCAAGATCAGAATGAACTCCGTGCCAGAATGGATAAGAAAGACACTGTCAACGACAACATTCAGAACATGCTGGCTATGTTGCTTCAGAGAATGCCTCCGCCTCCGAACCCCTAGGCACTTAGGATATTTTTTTTTTGCTTGCCTGTTGTTTTTGTTTGCTTTCTCTGATTCTGATGTTTTCCTGTTCTTGTTGCCTTTGTGTTTTTATCTGAATACAATGTTTTTCTCTTGAAATTCCTTATTTTTTGCTATGTCTTTTTGATTCTGACAAAAAGGGGGAGAAGTCATTAATAGCTCTGATGAAAATATTGTCTAAATACCTTAAGCATTCTGCAACATAATTTTCTTAAAAATAATTTTATCTAACCTGGACTTAAGAAATTGCAGAAGGTATCAAGAAACCTCTTTACTTAGAAGCTCTGGTAAGAACTTCTGAACTCCCTAGCACTATCTCAGGGGGAGCTCTTATCTATCTGATCTGATATTATTCATGTTTCATCTGCTAATTAAGATTGTTTTGTCATCATCAAAAAGGGGGAGATTGTAAGAACAAAAATTGTTCTACAACAGATTCCTTGATTTTGATGATAACAAAGGATGAAACCAAAAATGGCACCCTAACGAAAAGTTTCTAAGTGTGCAGGGTTCTAAAGAAAGAAGGAAGAAATCTGATGATGTCATCAGATACAGAACCAGATCAGATACAAATTATCAGAAGATAAGAAGCATCTGAAGTAGAAACATGTTCAAGAAAGTCTAACTCTGAGCAAAACAGCAAAGTATCAGAAGCATCTGAACAAGAAGTAAGCTCTAGAAGTTCTGACTCTGATCAACGCTATCTCTAAACTCCAGAACTTATCAGCGCTATCTGAAGAATCCATCAGAATCCAAAAGAGATCAACATCAGAAGCAAGACTCCAAGATTCTCAGATACACGAAGACTCTGATTGTAACACCCTTCTAAAATACCCCAAATATTTAATTAAAATAGCAATATATCAATCAGAGTAATTATGCAATTAAGGGTGTCACACAATCATTTCACACCATTCACCAAATAACTGTCATGCTCTTTTATTAATTCAAAACATAAAGCATTTGCACAATACGCAACGGATAGAAATCAAATCAATCATGCAAAACATGTAACACATTACATGTAAAATTATTCAACAAGGTAAAACATCCCGTCCCGATGTTACATCTATCAGAGCATGACCCACTAAGGAGACTACACTAGACTCCAAGCACTAGCTTCTACTCAATCACTGCTCGTTACCTGAAAACATAGTTGTAAGGGTGAGTTCCTCAATCGATATAATAAGCATTATAAAATATCATGTAATGCTAAGTAAATAACACATTAATCACCCTAATCATATCACACATTCGGTAACGGCACATCAACTCAAATGGCATACTCAATACCAACACAATTCATACTCATACTCAATGCCAACACAAACACACGTATAATATTGGAATACATCCATTCATATTATACGTCATACATACATTATGCAATGAGACTCCATGCATGCGGTACCGACTATTCGTGAACATATAGTTCACCTCACCGATCAAATCCAGATACGGCTACCAAGCCCACTAGTCCCACTCATTTGAGACCTAGTGACTCACTCACTAATTCCTCACCACGGGAATTAGCTACCACCAACTCACTAATTCCTCACCACGGGAATTAGCTACCACCAACTCACTAATTACTCACCACGGGAATTAGCTACCACCATAAAGACTACAATATGCATGCTAAATCACCTAGCAATGCCAACTCATCAATAATAATCCACAATGGACATATGCTCACACTCTAAGCCATAAACAGTCCATTCACAATTGCATACATAACATATACATTCACAGCATTATGCATACCATCATACATTCATCAACACACGTATCAAAACATCATATCATGTCAAATAATTAATCACAGTATTAGCACACTCCACTAATACCTATACTGCTCAAAACAGCGGGAATTAATCCCTATTACATCATACGCCAATATAGGCCAACCACCAATTATGCACACATTATGCAAATATTAATTTTTCCAATTGCCAACAGTGTTAACCGGTTAACGCCCTGGGTTAACCGGTTAACGCAACACAGAACACGCTTTCTGGCAAAACTCAACAGTGTTAACCGGTTAACGCCCTGGGTTAACCGGTTAACGCAAACAGAACAACAATTTTCACAAATCACAACAGGGTTAACCGGTTAACGCCCTGGGTTAACCGGTTAACGCAAGCAAAACAGCAATACTTCACAATTCCTAACAGTGTTAACCGGTTAACACCCTGGGTTAACCGGTTAACGCAAGACAGAAAGCTGTTCCTGCGCTAACACAAAGCAGAATGCAGAATTCTCCGCATTTTCCGCCGTTGGAGGACTTCCGGACCTCCGATTCTGATTCCATAAAAAGCTATACGTTCGGGAAATCACAACTCACACAAATACAGATTCAATTACAGCTTTAACACAACTTACCCAACACAATTTCTCAGCATTCAACATCCCAATTAGGGTCAATTCAACGGTTTATCACTACCCATTACATGTTAACCCATAATACCCATTAAACGACGATAAACCCCCTTACCTGAGTTAATCCGGCAATCCTTAAGCTCCAATCTTTTCCGTTCTTCAACCCTTGCTCTCTTGCTCTTCCTCTTTGCCCTTTTCCTCTTTTTGAGCCGCTTCTCTGTTTTCACGTGAAAACTCTTTTTACCAAAATGGAACTCTTTTTCCTTATTTCCAACTTATATATTTTCCAATAATTATTATTCCAATAATAATAATAATAATAATCCAAAAATTCCAATTATTTAATTAAATTAATAAATATAATATTAACTTAAATTAAATAATTATCTTATTTTTATCGGGGTGTTACACTGATCATGGAATTGCTAATTATGAAAGAGTAACGTTAAAGTCAAGTAAAGGTTTGCAAATGGTTTTCCTAATACAGAAAGAGACGTTAATCTCCAATTTCAATAAAGAAGATACTATATGTGGTAAGTAGTCATTTCAAGGAGAGAAAGTTATCTTGCAGAAGCTATTTATGTTATGGCGTAAATTCATTTTATTACTCATCAGTTTCAACTACTACCTCACTCATCTATATAAAGGACTACAAATCAACATTCAGCATACAACACATACAAGGAAAAATTATACTGAAACATCAACGCTCAAGAAAATACTCTTGCTCTCTAAATCTTCACGAAGCTTTTGCTTATAACGTGAATCACTTTGTTCTTACTATTGTAATATTTGCTTTCTTAGAAGCACTTTAGATTACATAAATCTTTTATCTATTGTTTGTTTATTTCCTCAAGTGACTCTGTGTAGTCTGTATACTTGAGAGGACTAAGAGATCTTTCTCTTAGACGTTGTTTGTAATCAATCTTTCAAGATTAGTGGATTAAGTCCTTGTTGAAGGCGAAATCACCTTGGCCGGGTGGACTGGAGTAGCTTTGTGTTATAAGCGAACCAGTATAAAATCCTTGTGTGATTTTCATTTTGAAAAAGCGCTTATTTTCCAAACAATTCAAACCCCCCCTTTCTTGTTTTTCTCACCTTCAGTACGCTCGTGCATGAGAGGCTTAAGCGCTTTCTTTGTACATGCGTTAGAAGGGACTAAATAGTGTTTATTTGAGAAAAAGGTTTTGATCGCATGGGGGCGAGAAACAAGATAGGTATGATGTGTTTAAATATTTTAAGTGATTGATAAATATTCAAATGGTAGGCTAAGTGCAGCCATCATATGAATATTCGGGAAAGAAGAAGAAAATTACTTCCACCCTAATCTTTTTCAATCAATTAATTATGAAATTTGCGTGGCGACTCAGATCATGTTTCTTTAACGGATGACACGTATTCGAACGCTAGGCTAAGTATGGTCATCACACGAATACCTGGGAAAGGAGAAGAAAATTACTTCCACCCCAATCTTTTTCGATCAATTAATCATGAAATTTGTCTGGCGAATGAAGTCACATTTCTTTAATGGATGACAAGTATTTGAATAATAGGCTAAGTGCTGCCATCATACAAATACTTGGGAAACGAGAAGAAAATTACTTCCACCCTAATCTTTTTCATCCATGAAAGAAATAAACTTTATTCATTTATTTAAGAGCATTTTGAAACGACCGACGAATTTCCAAAGGGTAGGCTAAGTGCGGTCATCACATGAACATTCAAGAAAGGATAAGAAAATTACTTCCAACCCAATCTTTTTTAATCGGTTTTTATTGAGATTGAATGGGCTTGGTTTGAAAATGATTACTAAAATGGTATTGAAAAGGTTTTGAGATGATGATGGCATAAGTCGATCAATTTTCAATTATCAAAATCAATTGATTAAAATTTAATTAAACCATCTAATTAAGCTAATCAAAATTAATTATCAAAATTGTTTGATTATTAATTAATGTAATGAAATAGTCAAGTTAATTAAAATTGATTAAAAAAATTATCTAATTAAACAAAACTTTAATTAATTAATTAATTTAATTAAAAAGAAATAAGCGATAATATTGAGTACACAATAATCAAATCGAGTGAACCATAATATGCTCAAAGTCGGTTTGTGTATAATGACAACATGAGTAATGTCATATGCAAGATCATAACATGACAAAAATATCCTATCAATGCATCAAAAGTTTGGCGGCATAACGACATATAAATTTTGAATCCGTAGATTGGAAATCCAACTGACACAACACCGTAATGAAATAGAATAACAACAAACAACAAACAATATCATATTTACATTACACTCTTTACAATAATTAATGGGCCTAACATAAGTGACAAGAGCCCAATACTTAAATCAAAATCACTTTTTACAATAGTCATAAAAATCATTAAAATATGTATAAAAAAAAAGAAATAAGTTGAACTTCTTTCAAACATCAAAGCTGACTTATCATCTAAATGACATATGAGGATAAATTGTAAAAAATGCAAAATAACAGTAGTGTCATACCCTCAAATTTTTATTACCCTATACCATCTTCTTAAGCCCTAAACCTTAAGCATACATTCCATACTCATCACCTCATATGCATTTATGTTCAATAACCACAATAATCCATAAACCCAAGGCATGGGATTCATCTGTAAAGAACCAAAATCCTCTTATTATGTTGAGGTGTTCCCAAGTCATCTTAACCCTAATATCATCCTTAAGCATCCGAAAAAGCTTGGAGGATAACTCAAGAACATCTCACTCACTCCCCAAGTCCAATTTGGATGGTGAGTCCTCTTTGAGGAAACTTCAAGATTCATATGTTCATCCAAGGACCAAACCTTAGCTCTTGACCTTATTTGGTTTGTACAAGTCATGATTCACCTTGGATCTTGACCATTCCATTGAGGATCCCAACAATCCAAAGATTTTCCACGCCCCATACCCTTTAAACACCTCAATTTGATCCTTACACCTCAAACCCTAATTCATCTGGCCATGATACTTGATGAAACTTGTGCCTCAAGAAACCCTAGTATGGGGATCCTTCTACCGTTGACCTTGCTCATTTTTGGTCATACAATCACCCTACCACTTATTAAAAATCATTTCATGTCAATTACAATCAAAATCAACCATTTAAACATCCATTCAATCCATGTTACAAGTAGTTGGTTCATACATGATTTTTCAACTTTCCATGACTTAATCCACCCACCAATTTGACCTAAAATCATTCCACAAAGGTCCAAACTTCATTTCTTATCACGGTATGATCATTTTAACTCAAAACATCCATCATTGTTCTTTAGAAATCAAGAAATCACAAAATCACAAAATTAGGTCATGTTGGTTGGTCACATTTTGGCAAGAATGGCCTACGGGAAGTTACAAAGACCATAACTTCTTCATTTTTAAAGATTTTTAAATTCAACTTTGATCCAAATGTCCTAAATAACTTTATCTCCAACTTTGTTTCAAGGTCCAAGACCTAATTCATTGAGGAAGGGGTTCAATTTTGATATTGGCCAAGTTGGTCCAACATGCCCACCATGCCCTAAAATCATGTCATGACCACTACTTTGACACATTTCCATTTCCAAACCAAAAAACCTTTTGACCTGGTTCTTTTTGAATTCAATCAAGTTCATATGAAGGAACAAATGTACCAAAATTAAAGTAAAATTCACGAGCCAATTTTATTTGGCCTTGGTTCAAAGTTGCTGACTTGCCATGGTGCACTAGCCATATGCACAACAGTCAGAATTTGTAATTCAACACTCCAAGTCCTCAAACTCATTCTTTATGGTCCTAATGCTCCAAAAACACTTTGAAATGGTATTTTGGTAAGTTTGGAGGTCAACTTGCACATGGAAACATCTCCAAGCAAAGAACCCGATGCCATGTGCAAAATTCAGCGTTTGTCCAAAACGGCAAAAAGGAAGATTTTGCAGCAGGGATTCTCATTGCCCCTGGTTGTTCCAAAACCATGCTAGGGACTAAGATAAAGCTTCCTGCAGTGCAAACAACCACCGAAGGTAGCTGTTTCTGTGTTCCTCGAGTCAACATCAACCATGTTCCAACTCCCATGCCAATTCTGCTCAAACCCTTTCAAACTCCCCCAAAACCATCCAGACACCTTCCCTATAAATAGGTGAAGGTGTTCCACTAAAGAACCACGCTGAAAAAGGCCCCAAACACCATATGAACATTTGAACCAAACAACCATTAACGGAGCATCGGGTTTTCAATTCTAGAGCCTTTTAACCCCCAAACCACCACCCAAAAACACTCACTACACATCATTCAAGCTTCCCAAACACTCAACCCTCCTTCCCCAAGCCTCATCTGACCTGAGCCAAGTGGTCGGAAAAATCCCTTGAGCAACTTCTGATCAGGTAGTTTCACTTACCCCCATCATCCAAACAAGTTACCATTTCACTCGAAATCACTCATTGATCATTTCCCCTAAGGTTACAACCTTGATTACATAATATTTAGAATTTAATTTTTGTTTTAGGTTAAGTTCATTATTTTTATTTTTGAGGAAGACCTCCACACTCAGATCCAATAAATGGCTCATGAGTGTGGAGGATGATTTGTTTTGGTTCATATAATGAGATTCCATGAAAAAATCCCATTGATTTTGCTTATTTCAAACCTTTGATTTTCAAAAATCTCGAGGTTGAAGTTGTTGCCGAGTCGTTGCCTCGCGCCAAATTTGAATTCAAACCAAGTCAGTGTCTTGTTGTGATTGGTTAGCTAGCGCGCGGATCCCATTTTTTCATTTTTTTATTATTATTTATTTCTCTGAGTGTATTTTATTATCACCAAAGGGCGCTTGGCCAAGTGGGAGAGGGGGTTAATCCCCTCATGACCCCAAGGTCAGGGGTTCAACCCCTAGCATGTGCAACTTCCATTTATTTTTCACTTATGTCATTTTATTTACTTATTTTTTCTCATTTATTTTCATTTTGATTTTATTTTTAACCCTATTAATTTTTATTATTTTGCAAATATGTTGAACATAAACCCCCCTTGTTTTTGCCTCTAGAATTTAATGGTGACTTGTTTTATTTCATTTGATTTATTTTTGATAGACTTTTGAAGTCTTGAAGTTAAGGACTAATGAAAACCATTTAAGTCATGATATGTTTGGATTAGGGTTGATTAAAACCTTCCATACTTCAAACCTACCATTGGATGATCATGTGTTCATCCATGGAACTTGAAGCATGGATAGGTTACCCCTATTTCAAATAGCTTGGTCATTGGGATCATGGTTGAAGTCTTATTTTGTTGGCTTGATTTCATATGATACATTGCTATTTCATTTAGTTTACATTAACCCACTAACCCTTTACTTGCTTATTTATATCACACACTAACTTGTTAACATTGCACCTTGTTTATCTAACTTGTTAATGTCTCATTTGGTTCAATATGACTTGTTAACCTAAACAACTTAATCCATCTTTAAACTTTGGGTTGTATAGTCTTCTTTTTGTCAATCTATTGATAGATGGACTTGAGGTTGAATAACTTTCTTTGTTACGAATCTATGGTAAGTTGATCCACTGATCATCTTTCATACTTTGTATCAATGATAAGTTATCCCTTGATGCGCCATATTTTGAATATATTGACCTAATTATAGATAATCCCCATATGTTGGCCCACTTGTTCATAACCCTAACTTTGTTAATTTTGATTACTACTAACCTTTTGTTATTTATTATTAACATTGTTATTACCATTGTTATTTACTTTTATGTCATTTACATTTAAATACTCATTATCATTACCATTGTATAAATCACATCATGCATGCTTTATCATTTGTATTTACTTTATTGTTATCATTATATTTAAAAACAACAAAAACATGATAAAATTATAAGACCACAAACAATCCACTTCACTTAATCAACTTGGACTTAGAGGATCCCATCTTATGACCTTTGCTTGGAGGCATTTTCAGTTACCTTTGTGATGCTTTGTGAACTTTGGGTTTCATCTGTACTTGCATTTCAGTTGTAAGAATGGCATCATGGCATCACCTTAGGGAGACATGTTTGTAAAACCATTATCCTTTGTTTAGCATAGGTCACTTTTACGCATACAAGGTTTTCTCTTGGGCTACCTTACAATGAGACTCTTTACTTTTCTTGTTGGTTCCTTTGAATTCATGTTGTATAAGCCAAATTTCATAATCAAATAAATAAACCCTTGATCCAACATCAAGCGACTTTTTCTTAATCAAATTCAAAACACTTAATAACTGCGATTAATATTGTGCGCCATGAGCCTTAAGTGGTGGAAAATGAGTGAGAATGGAGCATTCATACCCTCATTCTGATTATTTTGGATGCAAGACGCTTGACTTGTTGTCTAGAATATTCACCTCTGCCCCTAGACTTTAATGCAATCTAATCATAAACTTTTTTCATAAACCCTTGTTCAAGGTAAAAATCAACATAACTCATCAAAACTATTTTTTGTGCCTTAGGGCACCACACCCAAAACCCTTTTCTCAAAGGTAAAATCAATCAAACACACAAAAATTTTCTACTTCGAACTACGGAGCTCTGAGTCCTCATCCCCGATGAGTGATACGTAGGCACAAGGGCCACAATCTTTGGCGAGCACCCTAATAAAAAACCCAAAACCCCTTTCTTTTACACATCTCTTTTAAAATATATATATATAAATAATTATGATAAATCCCCGCATATGCAAACAACCTAAATGGTTCCCATGGAGTATCATGGACGTGAGGGGTGTTAATACCTTCCCCTTGCATAATCGACTTCTGAACCCAAATCTCGATTGC
The DNA here is from genome assembly GCF_024323335.1 of Lathyrus oleraceus. Lineage (NCBI taxonomy): Eukaryota > Viridiplantae > Streptophyta > Magnoliopsida > Fabales > Fabaceae > Lathyrus > Lathyrus oleraceus. The sequence goes on along the minus strand of NC_066581.1, from coordinate 69,420,077 downwards.
GAGACCGATCCCTTATCCCTTTCCAGCGCTTCCCATGCGCGTATCTTTTCGAGGGTTTTATCGACTATTTCCCCTTGCCTCTCCAACAGAGGCACACAATAAAATTCGGTGGCGACTCTCCTGGTCACTGCCTTTTCTATGAGAAGGCGGTTCATTTCGGTCCCCGGTTTCGTTATCGCGTGTTAAAATCCCGGTAGCGACAAACAGGACTTAGAAAAACGCAGTAACCCAAAAAATGATGAACAAATTTCATATTTAACTTTCTTCAAAATTCTATTATTCATCTCGCACATTCAAACAATGAATCTAAAATCAAATTTACTCTAAATCAAAACCAATCCAATGATTTTACACTTCAAAAGAACAATAAAACAAGAACAATTATGTACAATATTTACATAACTCAAATACAGAATAAAGTCAGCTGAATGCAATGAAATCAAAGTCGAACTCAAACCGACTACATAAAGTGAATAAAATTTAAAACATCAAACACTTTATACAACTTGCAAAGTATTTAAATGGAAGCTTCACAACATTGGAATCAACATAAACTCCACGCACACAACATAAACCAAACCGATCGGTGTAAAATGTTCATCCCGACAAATCCAATTTTGACATCAAAATGAAAACAACAACATCATAATTTATTAAAGTATACTACAACATTTCAAATACTACAACATCAAATCCAGCATGGGCATCATTGCAATCGAATTGAAAATCCAACACCGATCAACGACAAAATTGCGAAAAAAAGAAAGTTCTAAATTCAAGAGTTACCGAAACACAGAAACACTGTTGATGTTGAAGTGATCAAGAGTGCATTTGAGAGTGTAAGCACCACGTACAACTATCATCGATTATAACCAACATTCAGGTTATTGTGGTTTCTCTGATTGATCTGAGCTATCCAATCTGAACAACCTGAAAGAATCTTGCCACCAAATCCTTAACAACTCCTGCACACACAATGCCGACAACACAGATAGAAGAAGTAGCAGAAGAACAAACTTGAAAATGGAGTTGTTATTTGGTGTTCAAATCTGGTTTGAACTGCTTTCAATGATGGTGTCGGAGGTTTCAAAATGGTGGTGGTCCGACTAAATTTTATGGAGCGGCGAAGAAGATTCGTGTATGAAGGAGAGGTTTGAAGTGAGATCGGAGGTTGATGTTATGGCATGGAGGAAGGGATTGAGGGGTTAAATCGTTTCAATGATTGAAGATGAAAGGGAAGTGGAATGAGCTTTACACCATTGTCGACGAATAGAGGAAGAAGATGATGGAACGATAAGGGTTTGAATTGTGGAGGACGTGATGGTGGATGAAATGAACACCGAAGAAAGAGGAGATATGAGATGGAAAGAGAAGAATGATTTCTCTCCTTTGTTATCAGAGTCTTTTCCAAGTCATGTGTCTGTGGATTTTTCATAAAATGGGGTGAGAGAGTATCCACGATCTAGAAAAGTGAGAGAGGAAGCTTTCATTTAGTGTGTGAGTGAGAATTCATAGGTGGCACGTTTGTCCCCCTGAATTGGTGGTCTTTTTCCCTTTTTTAATCATGTGAGAGAGTGATGGATATAAGGTAGTATAACTATGCTATTCATACACCACATCTTACACCAAATACTTACACCGTATACATTGTTCACCATATTTATACAGTGAAGAGTGTTTTTTTTAAACTAAAAAAATATATATATGAACAATACGTAAACAGTGTATGATTAGTACATGAACAGTACTCGTGAACAGTAATCATGAACAGTGCCTTTAGAGTAATGAAATAAAGTTGGTTAATAAAATGTAAAAAGTTGGTTAATAAAGTGATGAAGTTGGTTAATACACCTTAGATATTATAAATAATTTTTACTAGTATACCAAAGTTAGTTAATAAAAAGTAAAAAGTTGGTTAATAAAATTATGAAGTTGGCTAATAAACGTTCAGTTGTCCAAATAAATTTTAAGCAATCATCAAAGTTTGTTAATACAATGTAAAAGGTTGGTTAATAAAATTATGAAATTGGTTAATAACACAATTTTATATCAATATTATTTTATTTAAAAATTAAAAAATTAAAAAAAAATTATATTTTTTATAAAAAATATATTATTATAATATTTCACTGTTCACCATATTGGTGAACAATGAAATGCATATAGGTGTAGATTTTGATGTAGGAATATCATTTCTCAAGGTAGTATTTGGATTTTTCTTTTGAGGAAAAATGGCTTTTTACCCATAAAATAGAGAGAGGGCATACATGTCTTCATTTTAATGGAGAGTTCTCTCTTGAATTCTCTTTTCTCTTTTTTTATTTGTTTTATTTTCTGATTGGATGAGAGAAATAGACAAGGATAGTCATTCTGAGTCTTTGATCGATTTTGATTTAACGGTCAGGATAAGAATAAAGAAACACACGTAATTTAGAATGACTATAAAGCCCTTTCTAGAAGCTTTAAAAGATTTAAATGATATTAAATCAATTAAAACAACTAAAATTCATACATTCTTAAATAAACACGATAAAAATAAAAATAAAAGGGTAGAAATTTTTATTTAAATATTTGGAACACTTTGACAAAAGGAGAAAAACAAAATGACTGAATATGAATAAAAATCGAGTGCAAAAGTGTTTGGAAAACTAAATCGAATGCACTAAAATGATTAGCGTAGAATAAACTTATAGAAAATAGATAGGTTTTGATCAAATTTTGAAGTGGAATATGTCCGGTTGAACAGACTCAAGCTGGTCAAAATGTGACAGAAAAAGTAGTCAAAAAAATAAAGCGAGCACGCCAGATTAAACTACGCGAAACATTGATTAATGAAACTGATGTCTGTATGCCCAACCTTTAAGTTTTTCACCCGCTAATTTTACGTATATTCGAGAAATGATTCAACCGATTTGTCTTTAGATCTGAAACTTTATTATGGTCAATATTTTTAGGTATTATGCATGGTAAAAGACATGTTTTACTATGCAGATGATGTAAAGTAAAATAAAGTCAGATGTATGAAATGGTCACAAGCTTTTATCAATATTGAAGGGCAATTTGTTACCTCAAATTTTGGACACAAGCTTTTATCAAGATTTAATAATTTTGAAGATTGTTTAAAGAGTTTTTTTTACAAAAATTTGGGTCAAAATGGTCATTTGACCATGAAGTCAGAATAAGTTTCTTTCGATGAGGCGTCCCCTACAAATAATATTGATGACCTTGGTCGAGATTTCAGTCAGTTATTAAAGATCAAGTATTATGTTAGTTTTGGGGCTTAGTGAAATTTAGAGTATCCAAAATGTTTATTCTATATGCGGTCGAATGAGGTGTAAGTGGAAAAGATCAGACAGTTATTTGAGAACATGTGGAAGCCTATCGAAGATAAAGGTCGCATGGAGACGAAGACGTGACATAATTTATTTAATAGACCGTTGCATATGGTTAATTTAAGACTAGCATATAAGTAGCCTTTACTTGTGTTTTAAGGAGTCCACAATTGTATACAAATTCTAAAAACTCAAAGTATCCAAGTGTTAATGATAAAAGAGTGCTCTAAGAATGTATGTACATATGTTCCATTTTATGAATTAATGTATTTTCTTTCGAGTTATTTATTGTTTTTTTTTTAAGTTTACTCTCAAATCCTTTATTTTCGACTTTAAATATTCATGTTTCAAACCCAATTTTTGCACAATACGTCCGGGTGTCTTTTCAAATTTAACCCTTTAAGTTAAATCAAATTTGTTCTTATTTACTAAAATCCATAGTAAACAAATGCCCATTAGCATTTTTTGTTCTGTTTTCACACTTTTGTATGTTTATTTGTAAATGTGTTGAATCCTTGTGCTAGCCTTAAGCAATATTATTTTCCTCCCCTAACTAAATCCTACAATGAATCTTATTACGTATCTTATAACAATTCAAATTTCTTAACAGACTAACTACTTTTTTGACTATTTCTAGCGTGACAAGATTTATCAAAAAGTCATAAGTACGTGCATTGATTTTTAATCAAGACCTTGTTTCCAATATTGTCGGCAGTTCACTTTAGAAGTCTCCTCAGTTCTTAGAAATTCTACTATTTTGAGATGAAGTTGGTTATTTTTCTTTTTGATTATTTATTTTATTATTATTTTTATTAGTATAAAAGATTAAAAATGACTAACATGGTACATTTTGAGGTGTTAAGGGACTGATATGAACATTTTTTAAGTTAAAGGATCAAAATGAACCCTGAGGTTAAGATACAAGACTAAAAAGGTATTAATTATATATATATATATATATATATATATATATATATATATATATATATATATATATATATATATATATATATATATAGGGTTAGAATCAAGTGACATCAAGGTGTCATACTTAGTAATATGACACCCCTGATAACTCTTTACCTCATATCTGCATAACAAAATTCACCGTTGGATTGAAAGATATTATCTTATAAATCGTCTCTATAAAATTTAACATTAATCGAAAATCATTTGATATGTTAAAGAGAAGAATCAAAATTAACGGTTTTGTTAAAGTTTTGTAGCATGTTAATTTTTATGCATCTCGTTAAATGTCACGTGATTTCCGATTGATATTAAATTTTATAAATATGATCTATATGATAATAACTTTCAATCCAATGGTGAATTTTATTATACGAATATACGATAAAGAATTATCGGATGTGTTATATTATTAAGTTTGACACTTCTTTATCCTGATATATATATATATATATATATATATATATATATATATATATATATATATATATATATATATATATATGACCCAACAAATCTTGAAGTCAGAAGCGAAATTTTAATATATGAAAGATATAATTTTTAAATTAATATATTTTAAATTTAGGTTTTTAAGATATAAATTCATTAAATTATTGTAATTAATTTTATTTAATATTTTATTTTCACTTAAAAAAATTATAATTAAAAAAACTTGACCAAAATTCTTTAAAAAAATACTTAAATTTGAAGTATTCTTTGTAAGAGAATTTAAAAGTTATTATTTTTGTTATTATTGTGAATTTTTAATAGATTCTATTAATTAATTGACATAGAGAATAATTTAAAAAGTTTTTTTTTAAAAAAAGGATAATTAATTTAAAAAGTTTTTTTTTCAATATACACTATTTTTTTACATATAATATTATCATTTATCTCCTTTCACTATATCTCGCATGAATTTTTAAAGTTCTCAAAATATTAAATAATTTTTACTAATGTTTTATATTTTATTTTTTCAAAACATTAACTAAATTATTGGGGTATTCATTTTTAACTGAAAAGGTATAAGGGACACTTGAGTAGTTTGTTGAAGCTAATTATAGTGGAGGATCAGATGTGCATTTTACTAACAATTAACAATAGTGCATATTGACACACGTCCTATTTAAGTGTTCAAAATGCTAGTCGGCACATGCACTAAATCAAGTTAATAATTTTAGTGCAACTAAAGGTTGCAAACGTGGCCATAAGTTACTCCTAAGCATGTAGAAATTGGATAAACTTTATGTCAAGTCTCCAAATCATTAACATCGTGTTCAATATTTATCCTATAAATAGAATTGTTTTTCAAGATAAGCAATTCATCTACGTTCCTTTTTCCAAACCATTTATCTCTTTTTGAAACGTATAATCTCTAATACTTTCATTTCGACGCAAACATGTCTAAACGTTCACGTAATGTTGTAATGCATGTTGTTCTATTACTGATAATAGTAATTGGGATAGGAGAAGGAAGTAAAGTTCAAAACTGTGGCGGTAGAGAAAAAGGTCAAGGTGCGGGAGGAAGTGGTGTTAGTGTAGGAGGAGGTTCTAGTATTGGAGTTGGTGGAGATGCTAAGGGAGGTGGAATTGGTGTTGGCGGAGGTGCACGTGGAGGAGGGGGAGTTGGTGCTGGAGAAAATATAGGAGGAGGTGTTGGCGTTGGAGGAGGTGGCGGAGGAAGTTCACGAGGAGGTGTTGGTGCTGGAGGAAGTTTAGGAGGAGGAGTTGGTGTTGGAGGAGGTGTTGGTGGGGGAGTCGGTGCTGGAAGTGGTGTTGGTGCTGGGGGAGGTGCAACAGGAGGTGTTAGTGGAAATGTTGGAGGAGGTGCTGGTGTGGGAGAAAATGTTGGAGGAGGTATTGGTGCGGGAGGAGGTGCAACAGGAGGTGTAGGCGGGGGAGGAGGTGTAATAGGAAATGTTGGTGGAGGTGTAACAGGAAGTGTTGGTGTAGGAGGAGGTGTTGATGGAAGTGCAGGAGGAGTCGGTACTGGAGGAGGTATTGGAGGAGGTGCAACAGGAGGTATTGGTGGAAATGTTGGAGGAGGTACTGGTGCGGGAGGAGGTGCAACAGGAGGTGTAAGTGGGGGAGGAGGTGCAACAAGAGGTGTTGGTGGAGGTGCAACAGGAGGTGTTGGTGGAAGTGCAGGAGGAGTCGGTACTGGAGGAGGTATTGGAGGAGGTGCAACAGGAGGTATTGGTGGAAATGTTGGAGGAAGTGCTGGTGCGGGAGGAAATGTTGGAGGAGATACTGGTGCGAGAGGAGGTGCAACAGGAGGTGTAGGTGCGGGAGGAGGTGCAATAGGAAGTGTTGGTGGAGGTGTCAGTGCCGGAGGAGGTGCACCAGGAGGTGTTGGTGTGGGAGGAGGTGCAATAGGAGGTGCTAGTGCAGGAGGAGGTGTTGGTGGAAGTGCAGGAGGAGTCGGTACTGGAGGAGATGCAACAGGAGGTATTGGTGGAAATGTTGGAGGAGGTACTGGTGCAGGAGGAGGTGCAACAGGAGGTGTAAGTGGGGGAGGAGGTGCGACAAGAGGTGTTGGTGGAGGTGCAACAGGAGGTGTTGGTGCAGGAGGAGGTGTTGGTGGAAGTGCAGGAGGAGTCGGTACTAGAGGAGGTATTGGAGGAGGTGCAACAAGAGGTATTGGTGGAAATGTTGGAGGAAGTGCTGGTGCGGGAGGAAATGTTGGAGGAGATACTGGTGCGGGAGGAGGTGCAATAGGAAGTGTAGGTGCGGGAGGAGGTGCAATAGGAAGTGTTGGTGGGGGTGTCAGTGCCGGAGGAGGTGCAACAAGAGGTGCTGGTGCGGGAGGAGGTGCAACAGGAGGTGCTGGTGCAGAAGGAGGTGTTGGTGGAAGTGCAGGAGGAGTCGGTACTGGAGGAGGTGTAACAGGAGGTGTTGGTGGAAGTGCGGGAGGAGTCGGTGCTGGAGGAGGTGCAACAAAAGGTGGTAGAAGTACAGGAGGAGCCGGTGTTGGAGGAGGTGCAACAGGAGGTGTTGGTGGAAATGCAGGAGGAGGTGTTGGTGGAAGTGCAGGAGGAAGAATCGGTATTGGAGGAGGGGTTGGTGCGGTAGAAGGTGTTGGTGGAAGTGCAGGAAGAGGAGTCGGTGTTGGAGGAGGAGTCGGTGCTGGAGCTGGAGGAGGTGTTGGTGGAAGTGTTGGAGGAGGTGCTTGGACGAGAGGAGGAGTTGCAGTAGGAGGTGTTGGTGAAAGTATAAGAGGAAGAGTAGTCGGTGTTGTAGGAGGTGCTAGTGCAACAAGTATTGGTGGAAGTGTAGAAGGAGAAGTCGGTGTTGGAGGAGGTGCTAGTACGGGAGGAAGGACAACAGGAGGTGTTGGCATAAGTGGAAGAGAAAGAGTCCGTGTTGGAGGAGGTGTTAGTGCGGGAGGAGCTGTAACGGAAGATGTTAGGGGAAGTGCAGGAGAAAAAGTCATCGCTAGAGAAGGGGTTGAAGGAGGTATTAATGCGGAAGGAGTTACAATAGGAGTTGTCGGTGAAAAAGCAAGAGGAAAGAAAAGAGATGGCCGTCAAACCTAAAGTTAGTATAGGTGGAGGCATTGGGCTTTAATCGGCACCAAAGAAAATAGTAATACATAAGAATAAATGAATAATAAAATCGTTGTAGATGAAGCCCAATATATTATAATTAATAAAATAAAAGTGATTATAGTGATGTTGTAGTACAAATATTAAAGCTAGGATGATGTTATATGTTTAACATTTATGGTTGAAGTTTATATATTGTTATAAAATGATTTTATTGCAACCATGTGCCATATGATATTGTGATGGAAACATTGTGATAAAATCAATTTCACTTCATGTAAAAAATATCAATAATTACAAGATGTCAAATTAATCCTTTATCATAAAAAGATGGCTATGCTCTTGTACACGTTTTTTTGTTGTTGTTTATATTTATTACGGGTGAACACTACGCCAAATAAGGGAAAAGAGGGCGCTTATTTTGGCCTATAACAGCGCTTTTAAGCGCCCTCTAATCTGGCGCTGGCATAGGTAAAGACAGCGCTTTGTTTTCTTGGAGAAAGCGCTGTCTAAAGGCCCACATTATAGTGCGCTTTATGAAAAAAGCGCCCTCTGGAGTGGTCCATAAAGGGACATCTTAGAGGGCGCTTTCTGGAAAAAGCGCCCTCTAAAGTTGTCAATGTAAAGTGTTTAGAGGGCGCTTTCTGGAAAAAGCGCCCTCTAAAGTTGTCAATGTAAAGTGTTTAGAGGGCGCTTATTTTTTTAAAATAACTAACACTTTAGAGGGCGCTTTCTGCAGAAAGCGCCCTCTAAAGTTGTCAATGTAAAGTGTTTAGAGGGCGCTTTCTGGACAAAGCGCCCTCTAAAGTTCTCAATGTAAAGTGTTTAGAGGGCGCTTCCTACAGAAAGCGCCCTCTAAAGTGTTAGTTATTTTAAAAAAATTTGTTTGAAAAACAGTGGATATTTAATTGGTAACCTGTTCGCATGCTGCAAAAGTGTAAAATTCATATTGATTTCATCCTTTAATCCAATGTTATACACCATTAATCCATTGATATATACAACATGAATCCATTTATATACAACATTAATCCTCCATATATACAACATTAATATATGATTCTTTGATCAACAATATACAACAACATATTCATGATTTAGTAAAAGTACAACACCAATATACAACATATATACAACAACAGCATACAACAACAACATTCCATACATATATGTACAACAATATACAACCTAGCTATATGATTCTTTGATCAACAATGAATTGACACAATTCATCCTTCATTTCATCCAAATGAGCTCTTGAGTAAGATTTGTATTCCTCAAAGTACTACAATTAAGAGAATAAAACATATTCATGATTTAGTAACAAATTAGATTAGTTATCCGATAATATTAAAATAAACCCTAAGTTATTATTCCATACCATTTTTGGGATGTCTATACGATTCAATGCAATGATATCTCTCATAAATCTCAATACAAAAAATCCGCAATCGACCGAATTATTTTGCTGAGGACACTACACAGAAAAACAAACAATATATATATAGTTAATTTCTTACAAACACTATTATAAGCAAAAAAACAAACACTATTATAAGCAAAAATAAGATACTTAATATATACCTGAACTCTGACCCAGGTAATGTCCTTCCTAATGCGGTAATTCTTTTTCGATCTAAATTTTAGTATTGCCCTAACAAAATAAAAACGTATATTGAGATCAATCTGACAGACATAATTAAATATAGAAATACACACGAATATTTAGGGGAATTTCACTTACGTGTCAACCGTCTTCTTCAAACCCGGATATTTACTCCAATCACCCGATAACGAATCGAGATAATACACTATTAGTCTCGAAAGATCCATAGCAACCAACACCCAGTGGCCACTGTAAAATAAAACAAAAATTTAGATGAATGAAAATTTTCTACGTAAAAGATATACATAGATTAGAATGAAATTATTAGAAAGAAAATCTAACCCGTTGCCAGAATTAAACGGTAAAAAATACAAACTGCGTGTAGTATTATCGCCGGCCGCCATGAATCTATCGACTAGATCATTCTTTACGGATGTTGGATTTTTCGATATTAACGTTGCGTTGACACGGGAAGCAGCAATAAAATTGAAACGGTTACACAATTCAGTTCCCCGCATCAATTTGTCATACATATACCTTAAATAGAAACATAATAAATATTAGACTACTCATTGAAATGTGTAAATAAATTGTTCAACTAAGTAAATTATAGATTGATCGGAGTACCATATGTATGTATGAATGATAGCGATGCCCAATTCGTCGTGCTCAAAAAGTTGTTGCATGTCCTCCTTTCCAATTATTTCGAAATGAGCTTTTCCGAAAACACCTTCATCAAAATCTATACTACGAATGGACCCGTCCATAATATCGGACTCTTCCACCATTTTCTCAAGACGCATCATAATTTGAGATTTTGTCCCGGCCGTCGTTGGAATATCCTTCGTTGGAATATCCTTCGTTGGAATATCCTTACCATCGCTTTTCAACTTTCGACCGGGAACCTAAAAATTCATATAAAATAAATCATTACTTTTTGTGATGCAAAAGAATCGTTGTGTATATAATTCAATGGGTATATATATTTGTACCTCTTTTTGAGATGCAACCGACTCGATGCGTCTTGAAATCCCTTTACCAGCTTTAGGGGTGGGTCTTGTAGGAGTCTAACATTACCATGTAATAAGGATTGATTAAATATCATAATTGTAGCTGAATTGAAATGTGAATTCTAAATATTCATAATCATTTAGAACATATATACCTCGGCATCAGGGAAAATTAGATCTGACGGCCAACCAACAAAGGATCCGACTGCATCTCGCATCAACGTTGTCTCTGAAACAACGTCGGGTAATGGTAGACGGGCGTCCGTATCTAATACGAGGTCAACCGAAACTTTCATAAATCCCACCAGGAGGGGATTATGGTGAAGTAATTCACCCGAAGTATTGTGCACTTTTCCCTTGCCAACCATGCGATAAGTTGGTGACGATAGATACAGCTGACAAGGTGAAATGCCCTAAACCAATAATAAATGTTATTGTTAACTTGTATATGTGTCAAGTAAAAAAGTGCTATTTTAATTTCATAATAACATATATAATTACCTCGGGAAATTTCGGTTGATGATTGATACTAGCTCGGTCACTAGTATCTTTTGCCTCGGAAGCGCACCTTTCCTCTCTATACCTTGCATTCTCGTTTTGCAGTTGGAGTACTTGTGCCCTTAACTCCGCCAAGGTCTCCATCACCTCTTTGTTGGTAGGATTTTTTGTTTTTGTTTTTTTATAAAATGACGACGGAGTCACACCAAAACCCTTACCCCTCACACGACCGGAATACTCAGGAACATTTAGTACTCGACTAAGTACGCTCCTGCAATCCTGGACCTCGGTTGAAGGTACGGTTTGGGATAAAGTCTCCTGAAATATTATTAGAGGAGATTAAAAATGAATTATATGTCTAACAAAATTTTCGATATAATTAAAGAAATAATGTTACATATACTTACACATTCGTCATAAACATTTTGGACCGCTTCAACGACAACCCCATCCTTCCCAACCCGAGCAGCCTTTCATAATACGTGGTCCGGAAGAGATGTTGCGTCACTTTTCTCCTCGGTTAGCTACACATTGAATTAGATTATAAGATCATCAATTATAACATATTGTGACAATGTATAAGCTCATAGCATTTGAATATACTCACAATTCTTTGTTGTAACCGTGCATAACCCGTACGCCCTTTTTTGTACGGATACGCGGGTTTTGATGCCCTTTTCCTATTTATGTCGCTTACTTCCTGGATAAAAAAGTTTAAGGCATATTAGAACCAAGTAACTTAACAATTGTATAATACCATAATTAATAGACATTACATGGAATTTTTCGTTTCTTCGTTTGGCGACAAAGTTATCCCATTCATCGGCTGAAATAATCTCGGCATACTTCATTGGCCGTTCTCCTTCAACAAATTTTCCTTCCTCATCCTTGAGAAATTTGTTGCACAAAAAGGATCGAAATCCTCGGAGTCTTTTTCCGGCCAATTGAATACAATATTTTTGCCGGCTTTCATCGATGTGAAAGGATCTCTAAAAAACATACAAATGGAGTGTGTTATTATAAAGTAATATTATAACAATATATGGTTAACAAATAGTCAACAAAAAAAAACATATAACAATATATGGTAAGTACCTGTATCTCCGACCATATTTTTTCCTTGCCAACCTTCAAGTCCGGACTTCTCCAATTATCACATGTAATCGGAATATGTTGGCGAACAAGGAAACCAATGTAACTTGCCAACATTGAACCGTTAGGCTCAATTAGTTGGTCTTCAGCACTCCAATGTACTTCAAATTTTACACCCTTGTCTCTTGCACGAATGATTGACTTCATAACAGTCAATCCTCGTTTGATTTCTTTTTCAACATTATTACGTGATTCATTCGCGGCATGGGTATCGTCTTGGTTAGCCATTTTATCTGTAATATAGAAATGATTCAATAAGACCCAAGTAAGACAATGATTCAATACGTGAACACATTTGCATGCACAAACTTACTGCATACACATTTACTCACACACACCTACTGCATGCAAAAGACCAATGCAAACTTATGGTGTTTGGAACATGAACAAACTTGCATCCATAATCATCAAACTTCCAAGCACAAGCTCAAACACACTTCAAATATATCAGTTTTCAATCAGAAATAAAAAACTCAGTTTGCCCTAAACAACATTAATCAACATAATGCACAAAATGAAAAACTAAGTTTAGAAAATGCCCTAATCAAACACATGAAGAAAGTGAACGGTAACGATGGAGAAGAGAAATACCTTAAAGGTGACGGTAACGATGGAGAAGAAAGTGAACAGTGACGGTGGAAGAGGTTAACGCAGTGAACGTGAACGGTGAGGGAGGGAGAACGAACGGCGACGATGACGGTGAGGGAGGGAGAACGAACGGAGGACGAGAGTAATCGCAGTAGAGAGTAATCGCAGTTGAGAGAAAACCCAGTTACGTAAACGAAATAGCTTATAGAGAGGGAAAATAAAGAGACATGCAGTATATGTTATAATTTTAATGTTTACTAAAGGGGACCTTAGAGGGCGCTTTTTTAAAAAAAGCGCCCTCTAAAGGGGGCCTAAGAGGGCGCTTCTGAAAGCGCTCTCTAAGGCTTTCCAAAAGCGCCTTCTAAACTGGAAATGTACATGGACTTAGAGAGCGCTTTTTCAAAAGCGCCCTCTAAGGGTAACCTTAGAGGGCGCTTTCACAAAAGCGCCCTCTATTGTTGTCCCTCCATTTTTTTTTTGGCTTCACTTTAGAGGGCGCTTAGTTACAAAAGCGCCCTCTAAAGGGGGCCTAAGAGGGCGCTTCTAAAAGCGCTCTCTAAGGCTTTCCAAAAGCGCCTTATAAACTGGAAATGTACATGGACATAGAGAGCGCTTTTTTAGAAGCGCCCTCTAAGGTTACCCTTAGAGGGCGCTTTCAATAAAGCGTCCTCTATTGGTGTCCCTCCATTTCCTCATTATTTTTTCGCTTCACTTTAGAGTGCGCTTTGTTACAAAAGCGCCCTCTAAAGTGCGCTGTCTATTCCAATAGTATGCTCCTTATTTTTTCTTTTTACTTTAGAGTGCGCTTTTGTAATAAAGCGCCCTCTAAGGGGCGCTGTCTATTCCAGTTTTTGGCGTAGTGGAAGTAGTTTATAAAAAAAGATGATTTATTATGCATATAATTTCATTATTGAGTCATAAAGACTATATTAACATTTTATATTCTAAATAATCATAAGTATTAATTTGTTATCAAATAATTTTTTCTTACATATATGTGTGTTTAAAATATTGTTTCTCAATTGAAATAATTGGTTTCTATCTATTTTATGTGTGCTGATAGTGAATATTAACTATTATTATTATAACAACTAGTAGTTTCAATAAATATTTATATATTAAAAAATGTTGACATTGATTCTGTTGTTTTGAGTTAGTATTGTAAAAAATATTTAATAACAACAATAATAAAAAAATGATTTTAAAGAGATAGTAAAAATACAACAAGAGACATGAATGTATCCTAAAATCTTTTCACACAAATATATTTTTGTCAATTCATTTAAGTTTCATATTTGTATTAATTGATAAAACTCAAAAAGTATATTTTTGATATTTCTATTTTGATTGATGAAACTCAAGAATTATAGGTAGAGTTTTTCCAAATAAATTTTTTAGTAATATATTTTTTTAAAAAAATTTTGTATCTCGTAACTATCATTTTGATCACATAATTTTAAAAAGATTAATTAGATCTTTCAACTTTTTAAAATATATTAAATTTGTCATTTCCATCTATTGTGATAGCCAAAGTCAATGACTGAGGCTAGGTGGCAACAATATGAAATATTTGATGCATACATGTAGTTATTTATTCTATCGAGTAGGCTACATGATTAATTAGAGAAGTAAGAAATGAATTTATAAATCCGTCACTAAAGGTGAAGAAAGATGAAGAAACACATTATGCGTAAAAACTTAAAACCCCCCTCTCATCAAGTTTATGGCCACAATCGAAAAACTTAAATCTCAGTCCAGATTCACAATTGGTGCCCTCCTCCAAAACGCCATTAAAATATTTATTGATTTCAGCAATTCATAAAGTATCAAATTCAAGATGAAATAAGATTCATTGTAGTTCTTCGCATTCATGCATTCTGTTCATCTGTGGTTGTTAGTCAAGATCAAACAATTCAAATTAATGAAGTATTTAATTTTGTTAAAAAAATTAAAAATACAGAAGTTAAAAATTTGAATCGTCGGATCAAAATCTTACGATATCAAATACACCAAATTCGTGGATGTGTCAAAAGTTGACTGTAGTGAATAAATTCAAGAAAGCACCCTAATATGACCGTATATGTAAATCATTAATTTGTAAAAGTTTAAAACTAGACAATGTTTCACATATCAATATCTTAATAAAGAATGAATATTTTAATGTTATATTTATAAAAAGTCTGGTCTAGGATGATGCTTTAGGACCTCCCTAGGAGAAGGTGACAATGTAAGATCGTCTAAAGGGAGGTATCACCTCGCTTTTAAGTCTTCCTCGCCCGTACGAGAAAAAAATATGGGATACAACGTGTCTCGGATAAAGAGAAAGTCAAGGTCGTTACTGACTCACGTCTCCCTTGGAAATAAGGATTCAATTGTCCAACACTTTACTAAGTGGACGGTGGCCTTTTCCGAGGGAACCCTAAGCCTTAGAAATCTCTATAAATACGTTGCCCCTTAAAGGAAAATGACATACTCTAACTCATGCATACTCCCCATTACTCAAAGAGCATTACACTCATTACCATGGTAACATACACGACTAACCTAACCGACCGCCTGCAACCTAGTAGCACCGACCACCAATAGGGCCTCTCATCTCATGCGAGTTGATCCAGTACACATCCCCAAAAACAACCGTACAAGGCTTCTAGCCTCCGTGAGCAAGCCGTCACTACCCAACCGTGTTATATACCTACTAGGGCCTCCGAGTTCCCTTGTCCTTGTAGGAGAAACACACACACCTGTACTTTTTAACCAATACAGTGACACCCACTATGTGCCCCCAGTAAAACTAAAATGGGCCACATCTTTTATTCTAACCCTATCATCCCTTTTTTCCATAGAGATGACTAACAGGGTCCTATGTCACGAAGCCAACACCATTGCTGGAAGGTATCTCTAAGAGGGGCCTCTCCAGAGCCGCCCGAAGAAGATACGCGAAGCAGGTGTTCACGGTGAACGTCATATCCCCCAACTTTCCTAGAAATACCATAGGAACGACATGTGCCAACAAATTTTTCTCTAAAGAGGATGCCCTGGGCATCAACCCTCACGACAATAATCCATACGTCATCATCGTTCTACATGACAACTGGGATATCAGACGATGTAGTTTCTATTGATTGAACCCTTTGGATTGGCTGCATTTAGCAAAACAATAACATGGAGAAGTATCCAAGTGTTCAAGATTGGTCTAGCTGGCTTAAGTTGCATAAGGGACACTTGCTAGGCGCGATGCTCCAGCATGTTGGTACAACATTTGGGTCTTCCTCAACAGGCGCTAGATTGTTGCGTTTTGAATTAATCTTTTGAGAAGATTCAATTAGATTTTATTGCTAATTGGATTAGAAATATGATTAGGTGATTTGTTTGACAACTGGACGAAGATTGATTCATATTTAAATGAATATTTAAATTTGAATTTAAATTGAAACAAACCATATATTGTGGAGATATTTATGGAACATATAATATCCAACAAATTCTGCATGAATTTTGGCCGAAATCAAATCTCAAATCCATGAACAAAAGCGCATAGTTGTTATGCTATATAGGGAGGTCAAAAACTATATTGGAAGCCAAGCATTCACATTGAAGATTTTAGAGTGCTAGGGTTTACAAGAGTTCTTGTTATTTTATGCACACCTCTATGTTTCAGTAACTTGGCATAAAAGGTTTATCTAGTAGAGTTGTAAAGTCAACATCTTTATGTACACCTCTATATTTTAGTAACTTGACATATAAGGTTTCTCTAGAGTTGAATGGTAGTATTCAACATTGATTATTGAGTTGTAATCTCCAATCACAATTTGTGTGATTGAGAAGAAAGTGAGTATGTTCTCATGTTTAAGGGGGTCCCTAAATAGAAAGTCATTGGGTAGTGTTAGGAAGAGGCGTTGAACAACATAGGGTAAGTTGTTGCTTGTAAGACTAATTGTATTAAACTACTAACAATGAATTTCCTTTCTTAGGTTGTGGACTCAATCCCCCAGACGTAGGTGTGGTTTCACCAAACTAGGTAAACAACTATCATGTTATTTACTGATTTTTGGTTCCATCATCTAGTACTTTCTATTGTGGTGTTTCTGGTTTAACTTGTCAAACCAATTGTTAAGGACACCATGTTCAACATCTGTCCCCCGAGGAACATAATTTCAATTGGTATTAGAGCAGGAACCCTAGCATGTTGCGTGAGCTCCAGGGAAGATGAATTATGCTCAAATAGAGACAATTAAAGATGGAGGATCAGTAAACAAACCACCTACTTTGGATGGAACCAATTATGATTATTGGAAGACTATGATGGCGGTCTTTCTCAAATCCATGGGCAACAAAACATGGAAAGTTGAGGTTAAAGGTTGGAAAAATCATGTGATCACTTATCAAGATGGTTCAATAAGCTTAAATCCTGAATCTGATTGGTCCAAAGCTAAAGATGACGAAGCTATTGGTAATTATAGAGCCTTGAATGCTATATTCAATGGTGTTGACAAGAATATGTTCAGACTAATCAACACTTATACTGAAGCAAAAGAAGCATGAGAGTTTCTTAAGACTGCTCATAAAGGCACATCCAAGGTTAGGATGTCAGGGCTTCAACTCCTCACAACCAAGTTTGAAAATCTGAGAATGATGGAAGATGAATCCATATATGATTTTAAATTCATCTGCGTGACATAGCCAATAATTCTTTATCATATCAGAAGAAAAAGATGGTTAGAAAGATTCTCAGGTCTTTACTTCAGAAGTCTGATATGAAGGTAACAACTATTGAAGAAGCCCAAAACTTAAGCACCTTGAAGGTTTATGAACTCGTTGGTTCCCTTTAGATCTTTGAAGTTTCTATAAATGGAAGATCAGAAAAGAAGAGCAACCATTTGTATTTTGTATAATACTCAAGTGAAGGAATTTCAAGGTGATAAGAATACTAGAGAAAGTGTTTCAGATGCTATAACCCTTGTTGGGAGAAAGTTTAATAGTGATTTGAAAAAGTTGGACAAAACTAGAGGATAAATGTCCTAGAATAGAGGCCAGACATTAATCCCTTGAACAAGAGAAAAGATGATTTCAAATATAATAAAGGAAAATGAGCTCAATGCTCTGAATGTGAAGGTTTTGGTCACATTAAAAATGAATGTCCTAATTTTCTTAAGAAACAGAAAAAAGGATTATCTATCACTTGGTCTGAATCTGACGATGAAAGTAAAGAAGAAATTGCTAATAAAGTGATGACTTTTACTGGGAAATACGACTCTTGTAGTGAGGCTAGTGATGAAGAGATGTCAGTGGAAGAACTTGCTGAAAGTTATAAAGAGCTACTCACTGAATGGAAGGAATTTTGCTTGAGAGAATACAAACAAAAGAAGACCATACGTGTTATACTCCTTGAAAAGAGAAGCTTGCCTCAACTATTACATATTTGGAAGAAGAAGTCACATTGTTAAAGTCCAAACTTGAAAATATGTCAAAATCTGTACATATGAAGAGTAACAGTTCATATATGTTGAATGGTGTCTTGGAATAAGAAGGTTGTAGGGTCTTACTATAGTTCCATGAACAAAAAGATCAAAGTCCCACCTAAGAAAAATATTAAGTTTCAGATGGTGGACCACGTGTCTTAGCATAAGGCTTGACATGTGTACCCTTATCACAAGAGTTATAAGAACTCTACAAAGAGATGTCACCATTGTGGTAGATGTGGTCATATAAGACCCTTTTGCTATAAACTCTATGTATATCCTCCTTATTATAGTCATCCAAAGTCCAAAGGAAAGAGGGGAAATAAAAATCAAGCTAAGAAAGTGTGGAAACCCAAGGAAACTATCAAATGTCTCTTAGCTCACGTTCCTCTTGGAGTTTCTTCTAGAAAGGATTAGTATTTTTATAGTGGATGTTTACAACATATGACTGGTGATATGAGCTATATTGAAGAGTTAAAGTTGTATTCTAATAGTTATGTCACATTTGGTGATGGAACTAGAGGAAGATTAAAGGGGATATTCAAGTTGGCGAGTCCATATTTACCAAGTCATGATGGTGTGCTGCTAGTAGTAGGGTTAACTGCTAACTTGATCAACATAAGTCAATTATGTGATCAAGGTATGAGTGTTAGCTACAACATGTCAAAATATATTATCTCTAGAAAGGATAAAGTGGTGTTAATGAAGGGTTCAAGCTCCAAAGACAATTATTATATGTGGATTTCTCAGTCCTCATCCAAGGTTACGAGCATGAAGGAGATCATATATGAATATGGTGTCAAGGGGTTGTCAAAACTCAAGATTGAAGAAGAATTACCACTTATGGAATTTATGAGACTCATGCAAGGAGTTGTCATTGAAAGGAAGGCTAATAATCATACCAGAGGTCCACCCAACAATGAACAACCTATAGTGGGTTAAAAGAAGAAGAAGATAAAGAAGATTAGTGATTATGGAATAATTCTTCCTATTGGGGTTCCCTCTCATAATTCTGAAATTTTGATTATTCAAAAACATGATCGTGTGTTCAATAAAATGTTACACAAGATGTTGGAACATTATGTTCAACAAATGTAGCATAGAATTGAAATGAGTATTGTAGGAATTCTTACCCACTCACTTGGTCTACAAGTTAAGCTACTAAGAGATATTTTTACCAAATACTTAAATAATGCTCAAATTAAAAAGCTAATTGGTGCTCTTGGTATTTTGATGTGTGAAATATTATAGCAATTAATGTAGGGGAGCCTTGCAAGAAAAAAGGTTTGTGGAAAGAGAATTCTTGTGATTTTTCTTGCTACCCCCATGGATAATGTGTCATTCCATTCTAAATCGATTGTTCAAAATTGGAAGTATGTCTTCCAAATAAGAATTTCTTGTGAAAGAGAGTTAAGTAAAGAATCTTTTGGTTGTAAATATATCATGGACCAACAACTTTCACCTCCAATTATTGATGACACAAAGTTACCTCTATTGATAAGATTATGACCAAGGAAGAAGAAGAGACTGCAAGTGAGGATGAAGAAGAACATTATGTTGAAGTACCAGAGCTTCACAGTGATGCTTGGTTATTGAAGATAATGTTGATTGCTAAAGCATGTTATCCTAGGTTGATGAAGGAGATTGTGGTTCACTCCTGATCTTTTGATATGGGCCATGTGAACGGTCCATAACAAGTTCCATAATTCTCAAAGATTTTTTTTAATATCGATCTTTTTCAAAAAGATATTTCAAGACACTTTTTTATTTGGAAAGATCTTATGTTATGTATACATATGCACGCTAAACTTTTTCTCCTTTTCCACTTCATCCTTTTTATTTTCAAATCCTATAAAACACTAAAAAATACCCTTTTTAATTTTATTATTCATACAAATGACTGTAAATTATTGTTAGTCACTTTACTATTTATTAGATACATTTACCTTTAAAATGCATTTGTCAGTTTAGAATTTTTTATTTCTTTTTAATGGATTTCGCTCATATCTACAACAATTTCGAAAAGATCCTTTCAAACATAGTTTTTCAATACCGTCAAAAGGACCTTTCCAGAACCATAACTCGATGCAATCCAAAAATACCTTTTCAAAATTCCAGTGAACAACTTAATTTTACATCACTTTGTACCTAGTTACAATTTTTTATTTTTTAAAATCCTAAGTCGCCATTTTGGTTCGTAAGCTTAAC
The DNA here is from genome assembly GCF_024323335.1 of Lathyrus oleraceus. Taxonomy (NCBI): domain Eukaryota; kingdom Viridiplantae; phylum Streptophyta; class Magnoliopsida; order Fabales; family Fabaceae; genus Lathyrus; species Lathyrus oleraceus. Next base: position 69,399,713 of record NC_066581.1, on the reverse strand, counting down.
CTGTTCACAAGATTCTTCGGTTAGAGATCATACCGGTTTAAAATCTCAATTATGTTCGAGGTTATCCTGGTAAAACCCCTGGTTAGGTTCCTAAGTGTATCTCGGTTAAAAGCTTTCTTTGGTTCGACATAATCCCAATATAAAATCTCAGTGGTTGTGATTTCAGCCAGGTTTAAAAGCTCACATTGATTCGAGATAAGCCTGTGTAAAATGTCGATTTATATTGGGGACTAACCACTTCAAGTTGCTATTTGTAAACAAGACTAACCACTTCAATCCGCTGTTTGGAAGGAAGTCTAACCGCTTTGTTGGAATTTAATCTGAAACTTCATTTTTCCTTGTATAAGGGGGGTTCGAGCGTTTAACCTACTAAAAGCTCTTAAGATTTACTATATACTCTCAAGAAAAAATCTTAGGGGAGGATTAAGTAATTTCTTTTTTACTGAACCTCTATAAATCATGGTGTTATTTATCTACCCCTTAACTCTTTACTTTCCCCATATTTACTTTCCGCTGCAAACAACTCAAACATTTTTTAAAAATGTTTTTAAATACTAAAAGTTTCTCAAACTATCATTTTTCTAAAACCCACAATTCACCCCTCTCCCCCTATTGTGTGTGGAGTCACATGTCAAATAAGAGGTTCCTTGGACCTCTTCCAGGTACTCATTTTGTACTATTTTGAGGGTAATAACGCGCTCTTGGAGTGCTTCCTTTTCCTTTAAAGGACAGTTAGACAAAAGATTTATCTCATTCTGACAGCACTGAATGCCATAACGGATGACGTTTGGCGAGTATAATATGCCAGATGTTCTAATTCCTTTTGGCGAGTGGTTTATTGCTAGATAAATATGTGTAATCCTCCTCAGGAATGGAGGATCAAAATTCCTCAACTGTTCTTGGACCAGGGAGAGCAAGGAGCGAAGCGGCTAGGCCACCGAGGTTGACATATCCCCTATCGTAAGACTAGGCTCTTAGGAGTTTTGATCAAATGTTTAACACCGGCGAACGAGATGCCTTTCCTCATGAAGCCCCTAAAGCTCCTGACTAATGACTGTAGCGGGAATGAGGGGATGAGAAAAGAATTCATTAATTATATTTTTTTGTGTTTGACAAGACCTTCGGTCTTGTGCCTACGTACCAACATAAAAATGAGGGATCAAAACCTCGTAGTTCGTGATACAAACTTCAAAATGGGTGTGTTAATTTTAAAAAAATTTGAGTTTGAAAGGCATGATCGCGACTTTATGAGTCTATTGGGGTATTAACTGCAAGTGCACAGTCTAATCGCGTAGTTTTAAAAGATATCGATCCCACAGGGACTTAATGAATCAATATACCGTTTTTCTAAGGTTACTTCGTAAAGCTAAGGCGGATGATACTTTGATGATTAGGGGGAAAAGTAAAACTAAAAATTGGATCTAGATTAAATATCAAATAATGCGGATATCGGTATGTAGTTCGTCGAAATTAGGGAATCAAATCTTCGTTGGTTTCTTAGTTTTAAAATAAGTCTTTTCAGTAGACGCTATTGATTAAAAGTCTTTTCTCAAACTCTCGCTCTGTTGAATCAGACTATGACTTTATATTAACGTACGCTCTCACTATTTAGTTAAATCTAAAATCACTTTTTGAAAACAATAGAATCTATAGAAACTCTTTTTAAGAAAATACTAACCGTTTAAACGCCCTCGTCTCAAACTCTCGCTCTGTTGACTTAGACTATATGATTAAACTTAAATACTTAACTCTCGTCCTCACATTTAACCTTTAAAAATAATTTTTGAAAATGATTAGGATTTAATTAACTTTAAAAATTGATTTCGCCCTGATTTAAAGTTAATGTTCAATTTACAATGTCCAGTTAAAAGCTCAAACTGTCGTTATATTGATTTTAACTTCTTTATGTCTTTTACTCTCGTACAAAAACTTTGGTATTAACTCTGTAAATTGAGGCCATAAAAAGAGTGACTATATTTTGAAATAAATTTAAACCAACTCAGTTTTGATTCCTTTATTCCGCTTACTTTACATACCGATATCTAAATAAATTAGCCGGACATGGCAAACACGCATAAACAATAATCATGCATAAATACAGCCATATCAAACAGACAATATATATAATCAGCAGCACAGAGCATATGAAAATTAAAACAATAACTCAATTAATTAATGAACCTGGTAAATTACTAGAAATCTTGGTTTTGTTCCTAGCTTCGATGTTCGAACACTCCACCACAAGTCGGTTGGAGTTGTTCTTCACAATTCTTGAGCAGACAGGTAAAAACAAAGAAATAAAAATACTGTGATCCGACGTAAGGTTAGATCCAGTGAAAAGTACACAATAGTTTTCGGTGTAGAAACTATTGTGAGAAAATAAATTGAATGCTTAGTAAATTAAGCTAGCAAAGAAAAGAAAAGCAAAAGCAAAGAAAATAAAATGCTGAAGAAAATAAAATGCTGAAGAAAATATATTGCTGTAAAAATATTGCACGGCGTGGAGAGATACGGCAGAGAGAGCAGTGCTTCAATTGGATCCCTTGAGGTCTATTTATATTCCTCCATAAAGTAACCGTTTCCCAAAAGTTCCTTCAGTATGGTTTCTAACGCGTCAACGAGTCAAGCGGAGAAATAGGGGAGAAGTGCTTCTGTTACGCGCGTCAAAGGCAGAAAAATAGGAGTGGGGGGTGTGACGTCCGTCACACCATGTGTTACGCTCGTAACACTAAGTAGAGGGCGTGACGCTCGTCACATGAGTGTGGCGGTCGTCACAGGCCATTTTCCTTGTAGTTGGCGTGGGCTGGGCTTTAGTGAAATGCTTTTCCTAGAGAATCCTCTTTTTGCACCCCTTTTCTTTCCTTTTCACACATGCTTCAGTTTATGTTACCTGAAATAAATAATAATAGAATACCAAGTAATATCGAATAATATAAAATAAATCGAATCAAATAACACTATAATTTAATTAAATCAAGTCCAAAAATGTGATATTATTTCATGTTATCAAACTCCCCCATACTTAGACTTTTGCTTGTCCTCAAGCAAGATACAATATAGAGATTGATTTAAAATATTAGCCAGATGAAATTTCCAAACACACATCAATTCGTACTAGGTTGCAAGTAAATCTCGTTTAGGAATAACCTGAGTTTAGTCTTAACATCAACAACTACCGTCACAACATCGGATAACCCCACCTTATGCAAACTAGTTCGAGTCGTGCTATTATAACTAGCCTAGTTCTTTTACTCTTATTTCACCCGTTTTCATTCTAGCGAAATCACATTAAGCCCTTTATCTTTTCTCGCACATAGTGGAGTAACCGGTTAGCGATTCTGATCCCCTTTTAGCTAGAAGTTCTGGTACATAAGTTGGATAACTTCGTTATTTAGTCCATTGCAAATTGCGGGGGATCGGACCGTAGTCCGCCCTACCAAGTTCAGCACCAGAAACCGCTGAACCAACTCACAATGAATCGTTCATACTATGTTTTTTTTGTAGGGTTCGCAACCTTTGGATTAAATGATCGGGTAAGGATCACCTAACTTAATTAGTGCATTTCCTGATTTTTAATATGTTGTTTTGGGAATCATTCACTTATATTAATCGGCTCTCCACGTAGTTTGCTATTAAGATGGTGCCGACTTCTCGTATAAACTACTCGGGGTTACTATAAAACTAAAAATGCAAGGAATTGGTATAATAGGTACTTATCCTGGTCTAACATGTTGAGGTTTTTAGAGCGTTGGGGCGGTAATAATTTTTGTCTTGATTTCACTCAAGTTTTATAAAATAAGCAACCTTTATACTTATCGAGTGTGTTAAATTTTTGTTATGGCTCAAGAAAATTGAGGGGAATAGATAATAAAAACTTTTCACGCTAGGGACTTGACTTAAAATAAATTATATATGTATATATATATATATATATATATATATATATATATATATATATATATATATATATATATATATATATATATATATATATATATATATATATATATATATATATATATATATTTTTGTATATGAATTATGAAAGGGAAATAACATACTTGAAAGGGAAATATTGAAAGGAAAATAAATATAACTGAAACAAAGTTTACCCCCTACACTTAAATGAAACATTGTCCCCAATGTTTAAAAAAAAACGAAAGAACAGGAAAAGAAAAAGGAACCCAAACTCAATTATGCCTGCGTCCTCTTGTTCTTGGCCCCGGTGATCGTTGGCGTACTTCCAAGTCATCAAACCTGTTAAGCAAGTCAGTGAACCGCTGGTCGGTTATTGCATTCCTCTCCTCTTGTTGTTGTTGCATCTGGCGCATCAGTTGCATTACTTCGTTATTCTGCGCATGCATGGCATCAAGCCGTTGGGCCTGATGTTCAATAGCATCCATGATGTCATCATTTGTTGCAGGCCTTCTTCTTCGACGACGTCGGGAGGATGGACCAGTCACATTATCGGAAGGATTATGTGGGGCTGACTGTTGTTCAGGACCTTGATCACCCTGCTCCATTTCATCAAACTCGTCTTGGGGCGGGTTTGCTTGTGTAGGCTCGGTGGGTTCGGGAGCATTCAGATCGTAGATGAATTGGTTGGGGTTGGTGACATCTGTGAGGGCAATGTTGGGCAAAACGACGCTTGGGACTTCTTGGTTATTCACCATAAGATAATATCTTCCGCCTACCCTATTTTTGATTAAGCGGCTGGAGCGACAATAGCTTATATCCATAAATAGGGGTGGCAGAGATTGTAAATTCTGAACTCGGTCCCCTAGATGTAAGCCGAGTGCGATGGTGGTTATTAATCCTCCTATCACAAAAGGTTGACGGCCTCAAGCACAAAGTGTACGAATATGGTGAAGTAAGAAAGAGGCGGCGTTTACCTTTGTGTCGATAGAAAAGATGCAGTGGAGGAAGAATAATTCCTTCGCGTTGACTTTACTGTTGTTGGGTCTTCCAAAAATGGTGTTTTGCAGGATACGGATAAAATACCGGATAGTGGGGTTGTGTATGTGCGAAGCAAGTAGTGCATCCCAATTAGTGGTTTCCACACCGGATATTTTTCCGAAGAGGTCGAATGCGTTTATGTGCCACTATGAGTTTGGAGGGATTCTTGGGTGGACTTGGTCTCCTACAGGGAAGTATAGCATGGCACTCAACTGGTCCTGGGATAGTGAGTACTCGGTGTTGAACATGCGGAAATTTGCGGTACCGGTTAAGTATTCGTCCTCACCGGGTGGAGTGGTGTAAGAATAAGAACTTAAAAACTCTAAGGTGAGTGATGGGTAAGTAGGGTGATTTTGTGTGCAAAGAAAGGTTAAATCAGAAAGCCGAAGCATCCATTGCACACCCTGAAGTAATCCTAATTCTTGTAAGCAATTTAAATCCGGGTACCTGGTAGATACGACGCCGCGTTGTTGGAACCGAACGAACTGCTCCTGTTGATAGTTATCATCTTCAGATCGAAAAATAATATTTCCGAATTGCGCTTGATGTTGGTTCTCCGCCATATTGATAGGTAGGTAAAAAGAAGGAAAAGATAATGAAATATATTTGTGTAGAATGGTTTATTGGAATGATGTGGTGTAGGAAGGAATGGATGGTAGGTATTTATAGGAAAAGTTTTGGAAGTGGGAAGGGGAGTGGGTGAGAGGAAAATAAATGTGGATGAATGTGAGTGGAATGGAGTAAAGAGGTGAATGAATGGGGAAAATAAAAAGGTGGTGGTGGGGGGGGGGGGGGGGGGGGAGTAACGGTCATGACCCTAACGGTCGTCAACGTTCACGAGGAAACATGCTGTCACGCTCGTGACAGAATGTGTTACGGGCGTCATGGGTTGCGTGGCGACCGTGACAACTTGTGTGACGCTCGTCACGCTGGTGAGGTTGCAACGGTCACTACGCTCGTGACATGGCATGCGTGGAAGCTCAATAACTTTTGTTATTATTATTTTTTTATTGTTTTGTTTATTATAATTGCTACTGTTATATATTTTTGAATTGCCATGTATGCTATTCTACTACACCATAGTGTATATATATTTTTCTCTAATAAGCTATGTAAGTAGTAGCATATAATAAATATCATTATTGGTAATTGTAGATATTGCATAAATCAAAATAAAATAAAATTTAACCAATAATGCCAATAGCTTCAATAAAATAAACATAATGTAATATTTGAAAACAAAATAAAACATGCGAAAAATAAATCCTAAGGTTAAAAGCAATGTTAAACGAAACTATAAATTTCCTATGACTAAAACTAATTAACTCCAATTCTTCTAGCCACTTGTAGAATCTCTGGCCGGAGGAGCGAAGGAGTTGACACGGTGTAGCAACTCGTGGAATTGATTTGTCATTCCACTCATGTATTCCAGAAATTCATGTCCCATCTTAGCTACCTCTTCTCTGATGGCGTCTTGTTCTGACATCAATGCTTGAATAACGGTATTATAATCAGTTCCGGGCATATGATGTCTAAGATTAGGTATCGCCGATTCTGCAGACGGGATAGGATGAGGTGGAGAGGCAGCATCATGGTAACCAGTTGGTGTCTGTGGATCAGACTCAGCATAAGGAATCTGGTTGCCAAGAATCTCATAATCTTGGATGGTTTCAACAAATCTAACAGGAGAAGGTATTCCATCCAGGTTGTAAAGCCAATTATTTCGGTTATGGATACTAGTCATCTGGCTAGGCATGGTAAATAGGTAAAAAGCTTGGTTATTAATTAATAGTTCAAACTCTTCAGGTCCAAGGTTTCCTATAAACATAGTGTTGAAGAGGAAAAGTATATTCATAGGCTCAATGCCGCAAAAAGGGTTCAAATCAAGCATGGGTTGGCGCAATCCAATAGCATTAGCAATCATAGTTATCAATCCTCCTATTTGGATCGGTGCACGGTCATCTTGAATAAGAAGGTCAAAATTCGCCAACATATAAGTGGCACCATTCACTGGACGGTTCTGGGAAGCACAAAATATTATGAAGAGTTCATCACGTGATACTGTGGTAATGTTTGATTTCTTCCCAAAAAGAGTGTGTGCTAGGATCTTGTGGAAATAACGAAAAGTCGGGTTATGTATGTTTCCAGAAAGAAACTCATGTTCCTCGGGGTCGTCATTTCCCGTTAAACTTCCCCAAAAATGCTCAAGCTCTCTATATTCAAAAAGGTCTTCTTGGCTCATGATGAATGTATCAAAAGAAGTAGGGAACCCTAAAAGGTTAGTAAATTCTTGAATGTTAAACTGATACTCCATATTGAACATCCTGAATTGAATGAAACCTCGGTTTATTCCTTTTCCATGGTTTGGTAAATAGATCAGGGAGCTAAGGAATTCTAGAGTTAGCCTCCGGTAAGTAACAAATTATCTTCGAATAGGAGTGGTTTCCCACCCTATTTGACTCAGCAGATATAGGACACTATCTCTTAGCCCAAGAACAGTCATTGCACCATCATCAGCATAAAAACTTGGGTGCATCTCTCTCTCAGCTAGTTCTTCAAATTTTTGTCTCTGAACCCTCCCTCTGAATTTGATACCCATGCGATCAATATGTCCCATCAGGTTAGTGTTAGCTAAAGAAAAAGAAAAACAAGAATTTAGTCAGGATTTGGCCAGATGCCGAAAGAGGAAAAGAAGAAAAATTTAATTAAAATAAAGAATATGAAGAATGAAAACTGAATAAAATCAAAAAGAATAATCAAGGAAAAAAATTGTGGGTTGTCTCCCACGAAGCGCTTTGTTTAATGTCGCAAGCTCGACATAAAACTATTAAATGTTAATCTATTAATTTTGGAGACAATACGTCTAAGTGCAGGACTTGCGAGTCTTCATTGTTTTCATCATAGTGATAATGTTTTAGACGCTGCCCGTTTACGATAAATGATTCAATAGATTTTCCTTTAATTTCTACAGCTCCACTGGGAAAGACATTAGTGACTTGGAAAGGGCCTGACCATCTAGAGCGTAGCTTTCCTGGGAATAACTTAAGTCTAGAGTTGAACAAAAGGACTACATCGCCTTGTTTGAAAGTTTTTCTTGATATGCGTTTATCATGCCATTTTTTCGTTCTTTCCTTGTAGATTCTGGCATTTTCGTATGCGTCTTGTCTAAGTTCCTCTAATTCGTTTATATCATGAATTCGCTTTTCACCGGCGGCCTTATAGTTTAAATTTAAATTTTTAATAGCCCAATAGGCCTTATGTTCTAACTCTACCGGGAGGTGGCAAGATTTACCGTAAATAAGCTTAAATGGGGTTGTTCCTATGGGAGTTTTGTAAGCGGTTCGGTATGCCCATAAAGCTTCGGGTAATTTTGATGACCAGTCTTTCCTCGATGTAGCGACTATTTTTTCCAATATTTGTTTGATTTCTCTATTAGACACTTCCACTTGTCCACTAGTTTGAGGATGGTAAGGTGTTGCTACTCGATGTTTTACACCATACTTAAACAATAATTTTTCGAGTATCTTAGATATGAAATGCGATCCACCGTCACTGACTACTATTCTTGGCACACCAAATCTTGGAAAGATTATATTCTTAAAGAGTTTAATTACTAATCGTGTGTCGTTTGTTGGAGAAGCTATAGCCTCAATCCATTTTGATACGTAGTCAACTACTACGAGTATGTACTTGTTACCAAAAGAAGGTGGAAAAGGTCCCATGAAATCTATTCCCCACACATCGAAAATTTCTACTTCCAAAATGCCTTTTTGTGGCATCTCGTCACGTCTAGATATGTTTCCTGTGCGTTGACACCTATCGCATTTCTTGACAGCAGCATGCACATCCTTCCATATGTTTGGCCAATAAAGACCGACTTGTAGGATTTTGGAGCAGGTTTTGGATGTACTTGCGTGTCCACCATAAGGAGCGGAATGACAATGTTGGATTATACTTTCTACCTCTTCTTCAGGTATACAGCGACGGAAAATACCATCGGGGCCTCTTTTAAAAAGTAAAGGGTCATCCCAGTAGTAATGTTTTATGTCATGGAAGAATCGTTTCTTTTGTTGGTAGGATAAATCAAGTGGAACCACTCCGGCGGCTAAATAATTGACAAAATCGGCGTACCATGGTGTAACGCATACAGCCAAGGTGGTCTCTACCTGTTCATCAGCTCTATTTTCTTCCAAATTAGCTATAAGTTTATCGTACGAGAAATCATCGTTGATCGATGTTCTTTCCGGTTCCAGGTTTTCAAGTCTAGAGAGGTGATCTGCTACTACATTTTCAGTTCCTTTTTTTATCTTTGATTTCCAAATCAAATTCTTATAGCAACAAGATCCACCTTAGGAGTCTAGGTTTAACATCCTTTTTTGTTAAGAGGTACTTAATGGCAGCGTGATCAGTGTAAACGATTATTTTAGCTCCGACCAAGTAGGAACGAAATTTATCTAGTGCAAATACTATTGCTAAAAGTTCTTTCTCGGTCGTGGCGTAATTCATTTGTGCTTCATCTAGAGTTCTACTCGCATAATATATGACGTGAAGTTTTTTATCCTTCCGTTGTCCTAGAACAGCGCCTACGACGTAGTCACTTGCGTCACACATTATTTCAAATGGTTCATTCCAATCCGGGGTCTGCATTATGGGTGTGGAGATCAATGCTTGTTTAAGTATTTAAAATGCTTCTAAACATTTATTGTCGAAAATGAATTCAACATCTTTCATTAATAATCCGGTTAAAGGTTTAGTTATTTTAGAGAAATCTTTAATGAATCGTCGGTAAAAACCGGCATGTCCTAAGAAGCTTCGTATTTCTCTCACAGTTTTCGGAGGTTGAAGGTTTTCGATTACTTCTATTTTGGCTTTGTCTACTTCAATTCCTCTATTTGATATGATGTGTCCTAAAACAATTCCTTCTTGCACCATAAAGTGACATTTTTCCCAATTAAGTACTAGGTTCACTTTTACACATCGTTCTAGGACTCTTTCTAGGTTTTCAAGACATTCTTCGAAACTTTGTCCGCATACGGAAAAGTCATCCATAAAGACTTCCATGATGTTTTCGAGAAAATCTGCGAATATGGCCATCATGCACCTTTGGAAGGTTGCAGGGGCATTGCACAAGCCAAACGGCATTCGTCGATAAGCGAAGGTACCAAAGGGACATGTGAACGTTGTCTTTTCTTGGTCATCAGGATGAATTGGTATTTGAAAGAAGCCTGAGTAACCGTCTAGATAGCAGAAATGAGAATGCTTGGCTAATCGTTCTAACATCTGGTCTATGAATGGTAAAGGAAAATGATCTTTTCGGGTTGCTTTGTTTAGCTTCCTATAGTCAATTCACATTCTCCATCCCGATTCAATTCGTTTGGTTATAGTTTCTCCTTTTTCATTTTCGATCACTGTTATACCTCCTTTCTTTGGTACTACGTGTACAGGACTAACCCATTTGCTATCGGATATAGGATATATGATACCTGCCTCTAATAACTTCGTTACTTCCTTCTTCACTACCTCACTCAGGATCTGGTTTAGTCTCCTCTGATGTTCCCTAGAAGTTTTACAGTCTTCTTCTAGCATGATGCGGTGCATACAAATAGAAGGACTTATCCCTTTAAGATCGGTGATGTTGTATCCTAGTGCGGTTGGATATTTTCTTAAGATATGTAGGAGTTTTTCGGTTTCAAGTTTTCCTAGGTCTGCATTGACTATCACTGGTCGTTCAAGTTCTGAGTCTAGGAATTCATATCTCAGATTTTTGGGAAGTGTTTTCAGGTCGAGGGTTGGTTTCTTGAGGCATTGTGTAGGATCTGATGTTATTGCTAAACATTGGTTCAGTCTGTCTTCTACACGATAGTCGGATAAATCGTCATTTTCTAATTCTGTTTCTTTTAAGAATTCTTTATTGGTTTGCTGTTGAGAAGCTATGAAGTTCTCCATCATGATTTCCAAATTGGATTTCCTAGGAACGTTATTGTTAGGTGTAGATGGGGTCGGCTTTTGATATCCAGGAGGTATAGCTGGGGCTTGACTGGGAGCTTGACCTGGTGCGTATAAAGCATTATTAATTTTATATCAAAAATTAGGATGGTTCTTCCAGTTTGAGTTATAGGTATGCGAGTAGGGATTTCCTTGAGCATAGTTCACTTGCTCTGCTTGGATTCCTGTTAGAAGTTGACAATCTGTAGGAGTGTGACCTTGAATTCCATAGACTTCGCAATTTTGAGTTACGGCAACCACGGTGGCTGGAGGTGATACATTTAAACTTTCTATTTTCTGGGCCAGAGCATCCACTTTTGCATTAACATGATCAAGACTACTTATCTCGTACATGCCCCTTTTTGTTTGAGGTTTTTCTACCATTGTTCGGTCGCTTCCCCACTGATAATGGTTTTGGGCCATGCTTTCGATAAGTTGATAAGCGTCAGCGTAAGGTTTATCCATAAGCGCACCACTTGCGGCGGCGTCTATTGTTAACCTTGTGTTGTACAAGAGACCATTATAGAAGGTATGAATTACTAACCAGTCCTCTAAACCATGGTGTGGACAAAGTCTCATCATGTCTTTGTATCTTTCCCATGCTTCGAAAAGAGACTCGTTATCTTTCTGCTTAAATCCATTTATCTGGGCTCTTAACATAGCTGTTTTTCTTGGAGGAAAATATCGGGCAAGAAAGACTTTCTTCAACTCATTCCATGTGGTGACTGAGTTGGAAGGAAGAGACTGAAGCCATCTTCTAGCTTTATCTCTTAACGAGAAAGGAAAGAGACGAAGTCAAATTGCCTCTGAAGTGACAGCATTAGCTTTAACAGTATCAGCGTATTGTACAAATACGGATAAATGAAGGTTTGGATCCTCGGTAGGATTTCCAGAAAATTGGTTCTGTTGCACTGCCTGCAACAGCGAAGGTTTAAGTTCGAAGTTGTTTGCTTCGATTGCGGGTGGAGCAATACTCGAATGCGGCTCATCTTGTGATGGAGCAGCGTAATCTCGAAGAGCACGAGCTGGTTCTGCCATCTCGGGTATCGGCGAAGGAAGGAGATTTTTGAGATCAGGAATTTCAATTGGAGGAAGATTGTTTGCAGCACAATACTCCCGAATTCATCGTAAGACTCGGAGATATCGTTCAACGTCGTTGATTCGTAAGTAGTACGTTTCGCCTTGTGAGCGAGTGTGTGACATACAAATCAACGAAAGACAAGGGAAAAATAAAAAATTGCCTTAGTCTCTACAGCGTAACAGAAGAGTTACGATATCGACTAAATAAAAGTCCCCGGCAACGGCGCCAAAAACTTGATCGCGACTTTATGAGTCTATTGGGGTATTAACTGCAAGTGCACAGTCTAATCGCGTAGTTTTAAAAGATATCGATCCCACAGGGACTTAATGAATCGATATACCGTTTTTCTAAGGTTACTTCGTAAAGCTAAGGCGGATGATACTTTGATGATTAGGGGGAAAAGTAAAACTAAAAATTGGATCTAGATTAAATATCAAATAATGCGGATATCGGTATGTAGTTCGTCGAAATTAGGGAATCAAATCTTCGTTGGTTTCTTAGTTTTAAAATAAGTCTTTTCAGTAGACGCTATTGATTAAAAGTCTTTTCTCAAACTCTCGCTCTGTTGAATCAGACTATGACTTTATATTAACGTACGCTCTCACTATTTAGTTAAATCTAAAATCACTTTTTGAAAACAATAGAATCTATAGAAACTCTTTTTAAGAAAATACTAACCGTTTAAACGCCCTCGTCTCAAACTCTCGCTCTGTTGACTTAGACTATATGATTAAACTTAAATGCTTAACTCTCGTCCTCACATTTAACCTTTAAAAATAATTTTTGAAAATGATTAGGATTTAATTAACTTTAAAAATTGATTTCGCCCTGATTTAAAGTTAATGTTCAATTTACAATGTCCAATTAAAAGCTCAAACTGTCGTTCTATTGATTTTAACTTCTTTATGTCTTTTACTCTCGTACAAAAACCTTGGTATTAACTCTGTAAATTGAGGCCATAAAAAGAGTGACTATATTTTGAAATAAATTTAAACCAACTCAGTTTTGATTCCTTTATTCCGCTTACTTTACATACCGATATCTAAATAAATTAGCCGGACATGGCAAACACGCATAAACAATAATCATGCATAAATACAGCCATATCAAACAGACAATATATATAATCAGCAGCACAGAGCATATGAAAATTAAAACAATAACTCAATTAATTAATGAACCTGGTAAATTACTAGAAATCTTGGTTTTGTTCCAAGCTTCGATGTTCGAACACTCCACCACAAGTCGGTTGGATTTGTTCTTCACAATTCTTGAGCAGACAGGTAAAAACAAAGAAATAAAAATACTGTGATCCGACGTAAGGTTAGATCCAGTGAAAAGTACACAATAGTTTTCGGTGTAGAAACTATTGTGAGAAAATAAATTGAATGCTTAGTAAATTAAGCTAGCAAAGAAAAGAAAAGCAAAAGTAAAGAAAATAAAATGCTGAAGAAAATAAAATGCTGAAGAAAATATATTGCTGTAAAAATATTGCACGGCGTGGAGAGATACGGCAGAGAGAGCAGTGCTTCAATTGGATCCCTTGAGGTCTATTTATATTCCTCCATAAAGTAACCGTTTCCCAAAAGTTCCTTCAGTATGGTTTCTAACGCGTCAACGAGTCAAGCGGAGAAATAGGGGAGAAGTGCTTCTGTTACGCGCGTCAAAGGCAGAAAAATAGGAGTGGGGGGTGTGACGTCCGTCACACCATGTGTTACGCTCGTAACACTAAGTAGAGGGGCGTGACGCTCGTCACATGAGTGTGGCGGTCGTCACAGGCCATTTTCCTTGTAGTTGGCGTGGGCTGGGCTTTAGTGAAATGCTTTTCCTAGAGAATCCTCTTTTTGCACCCCTTTTCTTTCCTTTTCACACATGCTTCAGTTTATGTTACCTGAAATAAATAATAATAGAATACCAAGTAATATCGAATAATATAAAATAAATCAAATCAAATAACACTATAATTTAATTAAATCAAGTCCAAAAATGTGATATTATTTCATGTTATCAAGGCACAAAGGCCTAAAAGTGGTTTGAATGAGCTAGTTCTTTTTGGGCTTTTTGAAAGTTTAAGTCAAGTATAGTTAAGTTTATTTACAAGTTTGATTTAAGAAAATAAGTTTGAAAAGGCAATGGGATAAGGCCAAAGTTTCTATCTTTTTGCAAAAGTGGTCAAAGTTTAGAATAAAAGTAGTTCACTCAAAGAAGGTTTTGAAAAAATGGAGGGAGAGATTTTGAAATTAAAGAAATGGGGAGAAGATGAAGAGACTATCCTATGTACAAAAATTAAAAGTTTAGAGTTGAAAAGATCTGACCAAATGGGTAGCAATTCAATAGACAAGTATGTTAATAGAAACCCAGAATTCCCTTGGACTTTTAGAATCAAACCACACACAAATGCACAATTATATTATCTTGAAGAGCAAGGCATCAAATAATGATGGCCTCATACAAGCTTATCCATTCCATGATCTTCCTCAAAATAGCCCATGTAATAGATGAATTCCACAAGTCACAGGTTCAAAATAACAGCTACACCATGATCAATGTTGCCAATGAACTTAAAGAGATCTTCAAAGATGTATCAGATGAATTTCAAATTGCAAGCACTTGGTTCTTCAACAAGTTGGCATTGGCCAAGTCCATTAGCATAGGGAGGTTGCCTAGATTCTAAGTCCATTTGTCCAAGATCAAGCCAACAGTCCACACAAAAGTTTTTTAGGGTTTTTGTTATTATTATGTGCATTAATGGTCAAAGACCACATAAACAAGCAAAGTATACACAAACAAAATATATCACACAATATGGTTCAAATGGACAAAGTGAAAATTGCATTAACATAAATAATTAGAATGATATGAACAATGGCAAATGAAATAGAGTGCTAAAAGTAAATTGCATTAAAGTAAAAGCTTAAAATTAAAAGTTAATAGTTAGTAAGTTAGAAGTTAGTATTGTTTTGTTTTTCATTTTTCATTTCAAGACATTCTTTGGAGAACACTCAAACCACTTATCACAAGCATGGATCCTTGAACCAAAACATCTTCCAAAGGAAGGAAAGAAGGCTAAATTTCCACACAATACCATGAAAGAGGGGAGACTTACAATCTCACTAACTAGAATGCTTATGCCTTTTATGTCACAAATTTAGCGCTATGTTAAGCAATCGTAATTGAACTTATGTAGAAGTCACAACTATTTGAGGTCGGCCAATGGACTTTTGGTGTTAATGCATGTTGGAGACATAGTATTATGAACTATGCTCATGAAACATACCACACACAAAAATATGCAAAAGGTGTGGCATAATCTCATCCATACTCATGCCAATTTTTCAATCAACTAGCATTAGGACTTTGAGATGTCATAGGTCAAATGGAAATGAATGAATGAAGAAGAGGAATGAGATAAGGTGAGAAGGGGATGAATGAAATCACAAATTGGTCAAAGGAGGACTTTTACCAAATTAATATCGTTCATTCATTTTGGGAGATGGAATGTACATTCCATCAATCCCCTAAATCCAATGATATTAACTTGACAAAGTCAAATCAACCTTGACCAAGGCCCAACAACAAACAAGCAAACTCAAACAAGTCAATACAAATGGTCAACAAAATTAAATTGGCATTTATTCAATTAAAAATAATAAAATAGTGCATTTAAATCAAATATGTTTTGTTCAATTCCTAAAATCTCATCAAAACACCAAAGAAATGGCCATGAGATTTATCATAGGTCAAACAAGGTCAAAGGACCTTGGAGAAAAAATTTCAGAATTTTTGGACATTTAAAAATATTTAAAAAAAATTAAAAACAAATGCAAAATCAATTAATTCATGACAAATATTAATTATGATCCAAAAAATAATTTTAATTCACAATATGAAAGAGAGTTTTTTTTGAAATTTTTTGGTGAAAGTCCCATATTTTTTGGATCAATATTGAATTTAATATGAATTATTGAAAATAATGCAATAAAAATAAAAATTCAGAAAGTCTAAATTACGTGGACAATCAGATCTCCCTCATTAATTGAGGTGGCAGATCTGATGGTCCCTAGTGCGAGTTCCACATGGACTTGAGTCAACAGCGCTGCAACTTGGGTAATCAACACCAACGATCAAGATTAAAACGTGAGGGACGGATCACCATGAACCATCACCATAATGAAAAACAAGGACATGATCTTAAAGAAAAAATGGCACCGAGCTCGAATCTGACCTCCATTCACTCCAATTTCTATTATATTGAGAGAGATATGGAATTGAAATTTGAGGTACATGAACTGAGTTGCTTCGATTTGACCTTCAATCAACTCAAACTTCTTGCCTACATTGGTAGGACTTCAGACAACCAAAGAATCAATAGAATTGAGCAAGAACTTAGGAGAATCGAAGAGTTCAAAATTTCTGGAAAATACCTTCAATGTAGGTCTAGATTCAATGGATCTTGATCTTGCTTGTGCCTGGACTCACTCCACTTGCTTGCAGTTGAAGGATTGAATGGTTAAAAAGCTATGGATTCCTAGAGAATTGAATTCCAAAACAGTGAAGATTCAAGCTCAAATTCAAAAGAATTTTTCAGGCTTATCCTTTGAGAAGTGAGGGTTTGAAATGGGGGATCAAAGCTGGCGCCAATGTGTCTGAAATTATGAGCAATTGAAGCTCTATTTATAACTGGAATGGTTGATAATTGCACACTCACATTCACTTTCCAAATTTGGCATTTGGCAAATGGTGATGCAATGGGGCATGGACGCGCATAGGCCCATGAAATGATTGCTTGAGATCCAAAATTTAATATCAGATGCTTTGAAGTAAGCTTGGATTGCAAGGCAAATGCACATTTTTGTTTGAAGCTTGATCCTTGCCAAGTGATGTCACCCTGTTTAAGCCATGTGCAGCCTATGCATTTCATATCCAAAATGAATGAATGTGAGCTCTTTGGAAAGGTGAGATCAAGAGGAACAACTTTCATGTTCAACACTTTTTCATTTGGAGCTTGGAAATTGGAGAAATTTGAGGTGGAAGTTTGGAAATTTTTGACATATCAAAATTTTTCTAAGTGTCAAGCCATATGTCTCAATATTCCACCTTGCTTAACTTTTTCTATGGGATTCAAATGAGAAACATGTCTTCATCAAAGTTGTATATCTCCCAAACACCTTCATAATGGTCACCAATTTCATGTCATTTGGATTTGAAATGATAGAGTTATGCATTTTTGAAGTTTGGAAAAATCACTTGATCAATGGTATAGGTCAAAAGTGACCTATAATGTAACCTCATATCACATGCTCAAAAAAGTTGAATTATCTCCAACTCCAAACATAAAAGTTAAAGTAGACACATTGAATTGGATTGTGAAACTTGTAAATCTTCCATCTCATAAAAATTGAGCAAGTTATGGCATTGGGAAGTTGACTTTCAAATTAGGGTTTAGACAAAATGACCTATAATGTTTCAACATAGAAAATGATTTTCCAAGCAAAACTAGCTCTAGGTCTCAACATGAAAGTTGTTTGGAATGTCATTTAGAGTAGGTTTTATCTTGGAATCATTTTAATATGGTGACAATTGTAGGAGATATGGTCTAGGGAGACCCAGTTTTGATCAGATGAATTCATCTGGCCAACCACCATCAACCAACTTGCTAACTTCCAATTCTCTTGACTTTCTTGGTTCATGGCAGATCATATATGCATAAGATGATGAATTTTGAAGTGTCCCTTGAGAAATTTGATCAATTGGTGAGATAGCTTGTTGGAGAAGTTACTCAAGATATCCAGTCAAACTAGGGTTTCCAAGGCAAATCACCCTCAAACTCTTGAAGAAAACTTGATCAATATAACATGTAGAGAACATTGGGACTCATATATGATGTTCATAACCATTCTTGAATCAATTCTTGGTTGTACTCTTTGTTCATGAGGGTCTCAAACCCTAGACGTGATCTTGATGAATCAATGAGATCATGTCCTTCCTACAAAAGAGTTAGGCAAATGCAAAGACATATTTTTGGTATTTTGATTAGTGAAATGATAAAATACAAGTATGATACAATCACAAAGTGCTTGGTGATCTCTCCCAAAACAAACCCAATGAAAGAGGGGTAAGGAGGATGCCAAGGTATGATCCCAATGCTAATGCTTATGATGGAATTACATTAGGGATCTTAGGGTCAAAATTGGGGTCTTACAGCTTCCCTGTTTAAAGACATTCTAACTGAGGAGGTGAAGGTTAAAATCTTTGGCTCGACTCAATAGAATGGGCTTAAATAACAATATAGAGAAACAAATTTTGGTCCCTAGGAGACCTCATGATGCATATGATATGAATGCAAAAGTAAATTCTTTGTGGGGAAATATTTCCACAAAGGAAAAGAAATCAAAGAGACCATAAGTCCGTAGGAGTATAAACGCATTCCATAAGGAAAACTCGCTGGGGAGACAGAGACTCTGAGGGGATAAAAAGGCTTATGCGTAGGCCAGGCTACGACTCAAAACTACTGGGGGACTCGAGGAAATCCATATGAAAATGGAAAGACTCAGTTGGGGAAACAAACATCTGCAGGGGATACGAATAAGTCAGAATAAAACTGAGGTACTCGAATCATGCAGGGGAACAACGATTTCACTAAGGAAATGCGCACTCAACTCAACTGGGGAAGATAAACTTCAACACAGGAGGAGAAAAAGTTTATTATCTACTACCTGTTACTGGGTAAGGAGACAATAAAGATCTGACAGAGAGAACATCCGTCATCGGTTAAGATGAACATATCAAGGATGACTCGCTGAGGAAAAGCCAGGAGGGAATATTCATTACCGGTTACTAGGTAAGAATAACCTTGCTGGGGAAAACTGCAGAAAATAGGATTTACATCTACGAGTCACTGGGCAGAAGACCAAGGGGAAGAGTATCCGTCATCGGTTAGGATGAACATATCAAGGATAAACTCAACAGAGAAGAAAATCTGTCATCGGTTAAGATGAACATATCAAGGATATACCAACTGAACAAAAGGGGAGGAATTACATCTATCGAAAACTGGATAGAAAACCGTCGGAGAGAAAATCTGTCACCGGTTAGGATGAACATATCAAGGATAAACTCAACGAGGGGATAAAGTAGGGTTTACAACTACCAGTTACTGGGTAGAAAACCAATCAAAGAGAAAATCCGTCACCGGATAAGATGAACATATCAAGGATAGACTCTGAAAAGGGGAGTAAAAATAGGGATTACATCTATCAGTTACTGGATAGAATACCAAAGAAGAGAATATTTGTCACTGGTTACAGTGAACATATCAAGGATAGACTCCTGTGGGGGAAAAGAAGATATTCGTCATCAGTTAAGATGAACATATCAGGGATATACTTCCCCGGGACTCCACTGAGGAGAAACAAGATACTTTTGCTGGGTATTGGGCAAGAATTAACAAACTCCAAACCAAGAAGAATATTACCAGTTACCGGGTAATAGACTCTTAGGGGACCAAAAATATCTATCTAGGTAAGATCTAGAAAGAAAATGGTCAATCAAGACTCAACCCAATGAGAACATAACTCAAGGGGAGTAATTCCATCCAGAAAATTTGCTGGAGAGGAAACTGAAATAACAACCATCCACGAGGAAACAAACTCAGTGGGGAAACAGAGAAAGGTTAAAGTCTTTCTATTTAAAGGGCTGACACTCTACAATTGAAAGAGGATAGACACCAGATTTGGTATGGGGATAAAGTACCGCCATAACAGAGAATGAGAATCTCAAACAAATCAAATATGAAGATGCAGGATATGCAAATTATGAAATTACATGAATGTATATGTATATGTATATATGATGATTATGCTGACAAAACGATCACAAAGAATACAGAGGTGTCGCAAAGAAATTGAACCATCAGTACAATCCTCGGTCAATCCACAAAATATGGAGACAACAGCCGGAGAACAGAGAGATCAACATCCTAAGGGCTCAACCCTAACTGAGGACGGAGGAGATCTGCCGAGGATTAGAACATCCAATTTATGGGGAATTTTAGGTCAACACCATAAAAATGGGAGACAACCCTACAGAGAAACAAATCAACAAAAGCTGCTCAGGAACCAGGACGAAACTCTGACTGGGAGCAAAGATACATGGCGATTGGTGGGGACACCAAAGCGATATGCTGGGGAAAGATCAAACATATTTGATGAAGATCCATCTGCTGAGGAAAAACGAGCTTCGTTGGGGAAGGCCGAAACTCTGTTGGGAACAAGGGCGCGCCGCAGGGTATCTGAATCAACCAACTCAGTTGGGGACAAAGAAAGAAGCTCTGTCGGGGATCAACCACTCCGTCGAGGAACTGAATCAACACTGATGTCTAGGGATACCCGAAGAGTTAACTGCTTGGGGGACCACAAATGCTTCACACTTAAGGACTTTCTTTTTACTGAAATGTTGTTGATATTCCTTTTACTTGCTTTGAATAAAAAATTTTGCTTTTATATATTAAGGAAAACTTAATTTTGATTTAAAAATTTAATTTCAAAATGATCATAATAAAATTTAAAACTATTGGCTGAAGTAAATAAGAGAAGAAACAATTGGATAAAAGCTCAACTTTATTTAATAGAATGGTATTCTGTAAATGACAGGACCCCATAGATTTTACAAAGTTGAAAATGGTAATTTTCATGGAAAAGGGTTACATTGAATACAAATGATCCTTAATCCCTCTACCAAATCTTGATATCCAATGTGCTCTTGACCGCTGTTGGGATGATGAACTGATGTCAACCCTTGTGCTTAAAACACTGAAAACCAGCAGAATGCCGTTACTTGCCATAATCCCTAATTTTTGCATAAGTTGCCCCAAGGTGGGGTACCCAACTTATCGGGAAATTTCTTTTTGTTTTATGTCTCTAATTTTTTCCTGGATCGCCCTTTCGGGTTTTCAATCCACTGAGACGCTCATTTTTGCCTAAGCCGCCCTTTCGGGTTTTCAACTTAGCGAGTTGTTCTTTTAATTTTTTAGGGGAAGTATTTCTTGACTGCATCTGCGTTCACAGGACGAGTGAACTCTTCACCATCCATAATTGTAAGAATTAATGCACCACCTAAAAAGGCTCTCTTAACAACATATGGGCCTTCATAATTGGGAGTCCATTTTCCTCTGGAATCTGGCTTGAACGATAAGATCTTCTTGAGCACAAGGTCACCTTCTCTGACACTCGAGGTTTGACCTTCTTATCAAAAGCTTTCTTCATTCTCTGCTGATATAACTGACCATGACACATGGTAGTTAATCTCTTCTCTTCAATCAAATTTAACGGATCAAACCTGGTCTGACACCATTCAGCTTCAGTCAACTTGGCTTCCATGAGCACACACAATGAAGGAATCTCAACCTCTACGGGGAGTACTGCTTCCATACCATACACGAGAGAGAAAGGGGTTGCCCTTGTTGAAATGCGGACGGATGTACGATACCCATGTAAGGCAAATGGGAGCATCTCATGCCAATCCTTATATGTGACAACCATCTTCTGGATAATCTTCTTGATGTTCTTATTCGCAGCTTCAACAGCCCCATCCATCTTGGATCTGTAGGGAGAAGAATTATGATGTGCAATCTTGAAGTCTTTGCAAAGAGCTTCCACCATATTGTTATTCAAGTTCGATCCATTATCAGTAATGATCTTACTTGGCACACCACAACGGCATATGATTTGATTCTTGATCAACCTTACAACTGTTGGTGTAAGCCTTAGAGGCCAATACTTTTGGTACTTGTATCGAATTATTTATTAATAATAAAAGCCTTTTTCTTTATTATGTTTGTTTAATAAAGTCCCTAGAATAGCTAGTCCGTTTAATGTATCAAGTATGACTTAATCATGAGATCACATTAGACATAAGGACACTATTCTTAAAGTATCCGTAGTCAAGCTTTATTGTGAAGTGGGATAACATTAAAGCATGAAGACTATTATGTTTAAAGACTGATGATCACATCTCATGGATCATGGATAAAGAGTTATCAAGTCTTAAACATAGGTATGAATATTAAGAGTAATATTTATACTGGATTGACCCGCTATGAGAATACTCTATAGAATGTTATGCAAAGTGTCATAAGTTATTCTCATGGTGATAATGGTGTATACCACCCTTCGACCTGAAACCACTATGGACCCTAGGTGTAGAGTCGAGTGCCTTACTGCTGATCAAACGTTGTCCGTAATTGGATGACCATAAAGATAGTTGATGGGTACTCCACGAAGCATGCTAACGAACATGAGTGACCTAGATGGAATTTGCCCATCCTATATAACAGGATAAATGTCTATGGGCCCAATATTGAACTACACAAGGATGACACGGTCTATGCCTTGTGTTCAATATAGACATAAGGGCAAAAGGGTAATTATACACATAATTATTATCATAAAAGGATTTCTCAGATCACATGACATTTTCGTGTCTTGGGTAGCAGTGATGTGTTGCTAGATACCGCTCACTGTTTATTATGTTAAATACGTGATTTAATATAATTGCCAATGCCGCGAAAACCTATAGGGTCGCACACAAAGGACGGATTGATGAGAGATAGAGTAATTAAGGAATACCGTAATGTACGGTGCCCTTAAGTGAATTATAGAACATCGTAAGGTACGGTGTACTTAAGTAGAATACGAAATATGGTAAGGTACCACACGCTTAAGTGATTTTGGCATATTATAAGATATGGGCCATATACACTTGAGTGGGCTTTTTAGCTTGTAGCCCACACAAGTGGTTCTATAAATAGAACCCTTGTGTAGAAGCATTGTCACACTTGCAATTTCGTTTATCTCTCTCTCTCTCTCTCACTCAAAGCCTTCATTCATAGCAGCTAGCACTGAGATTGAAGGAATCCGTTCGTGTGGACTGAGTAGAGGCGTTGTCATCGTTCGACGTTTGTGATCGCCACAAGAGGTAACGATTCTATCACTGATCATGCCCATTCGTAAGGATCATTAAAGGAGAAATTTTAAATTCCGCTGCGTTTTGGATCGCCCTTTCTCCTTCAATAACAACTTGCTTGGTTACATTTGCATACGATGCCGCTTCAACCTATTTTGTGAAGTAGTCAATCGCCACTAAAATGAAACGATGTCCATTCGAAGCTTTGGGCTCAATCATCCCAATCATATCAATTCCCCACATGGAGAAGGGCCATGGGGAAGATATAACATTTAATAGTGTCGGAGGAACCTGAATCTTATCAGCATAAATTTGATACTTGTGGCATTTCTTCACAAATTTGTAACAATCAGATTCCATTATCAGCCAATAGTAACCTACTCGCAACATCTTCTTCACCATTGCATGTCCATTGGAATGAGCACCAAAAGAACCTTCGTGCACTTCAGTCATCAACAAGTCTGCTTCGTGCCTATCCACGCATCTGAGCAAAACCATGTCGAAGTTTCTCTTGTACAGTTTATCACCATTCAAGTAGAAATTATTGGCTAATCTTCTCAAAGTCTTCTTATCTTTCAAAGATGCCCCATGCGGGTAAATCTGACTTTGGAGGAAACATTTGATGTCTTAATACCACGGCTTCTCGTCTTCAATTTCTTCAACAATAAACACATGAGCTGGCCTATCAAGACGCATCACAGATAAATTGGGAACTTCATTCCAATACTTCACTATAATCATTGATGCCAATGTTGCAAGAGTATCTGCCATCCGATTCTCATCTCGAGGAATATGATGAAATTCAACCTTTGTAAAGAAAGTTAAAATCCTCCTCGCATAATCTCTATATGGTACTAAACCGGGTTGATTTGTCTCCCATTCTCCTTTGATCTGATTCATAACCAAAGCGGAATCACCGAAGACATCCAAATACTTGATTATGAGATTCATGGCCTCTTCAATCCCCATAATGCAAGCTTCATATTCTGCCATGTTGTTTGTACACTTGAAAGTCAATCTAGCTGTAAACGGTAGATGCGTGCCTTGAGGAGTAATAATCACTGCCCCAATGCCATTTCCATATTGATTAAAAGCTCCATCAAATACCATGCCCCAACGGGAACCAGGTTCTGGCCCTTCTTCAAGCAATGGTTCATCACAATCTTTCATTTTCAAGTACAAAATCTCTTCACCTGGAAAATCATATTGTACTGACTGATAATCTTCAATTGGTTGGTGAGCCAAATGGTTAGCCAAGATACTACCTTTGATCGCTTTCTGAGATCGGTACTCGATATCATACTCTAATAACAACATCTGCCAACGAGCAATTCTCTCGGTTAAAGCAGGCTTCTCAAATATATACTTGATTGGATCCATTTTAGATATCAACCAAGTGGTATGATTTAGCATATACTGACGCAGACGCTTAGCAGCCCAAGCCAATGCGCAACAAGTCTTCTCAAGCATAGAATACCGCGTCTCATAGTCGGTGAACTTCTTACTAAGGTAGTAGATTGCAAATTCTTTCTTCCCAGTCTCATCTTGCTGACCAAGAACACAACCCATACTATCTTCGAGCACAGTCAAATACATGATCAACGGTCTTCCTTCAATAGGGGGAGACAAAATCGGAGGTTCCAGCAAATATTCCTTGATACTATCAAAAGCTTTCTGGCGGTCTTCGGTCCAATCACAAGACTGATCTTTCCGAAGAAGCTTGAATATAGGTGCACACGTGGCAGTCATGTGGGAAATGAATCTAGAAATATAATTCAAGCGGCCGAGAACACCCGTTCCCGCTGACCGGGCAGCGGACCCACGGCTAACTCTGCGTAGTGTGATGGGTCACCGAAATTTAATTTGGTTTTAATTAATTAAAAGAATTAAAATTAATAATAATAATATTTTTGTTATTATTGTCTTGTGGTTATCAGTTAAGGCCTTAGTTTTCCTTTATTTTGTTTTGGGTTTTTAAAATACGACCTGCGTGTCGTGCCTCTCTTTTAATCTCATAATGTAACTTCTTTTCTCATCTCACTCCCTCGTATGTAAAACGAGTTTCTTTTATGTAATGTAATGTTATGAAGAAAGAGAAGATGTCAATATCAAAGGAGGACAACCTTAAAGATCTTTCTTGGAGAAGCTTAGATCGTTATTAGGTTAGCTTAGGTTCTCTCATTGGCTTGGGAGAATAATTGCGCTAAGGGGCCATAACTGTTTCATTATGTATGTATGTTGATGCATGTGAATGTATGTTGATGCATGTGAGAGACGATTTATATGATAAATAAGCTGGTGAGATTAGAATAATTGCAAATTCCCTCAAATTAAATATTAAGTTTATGCTTTCCAAGTTTTAGCACTCATCAAGACTAGTATCAGATAATGTAGGTTTCGCCTACGCGAGGTGCATGTTCTATATTAGTAAGGTGCGATGGGATAATTGTAATATCCAATTGATAAAACAATGGGTCAAACTTAACTAAATAAATTATAATAAGATTATATATGTTTAGAAGCAAGAGTTGGAAATGATCCATGTGATGGATTAGAATAAGGAGTTATTCACCCAACTAAAATATTCGAGAATTGTATTAGATACAATTGGAAGGAGTTCCTACCTAAATAACCTAGTTTTGTGTAATCCGCCTACGCGGACTTAAAATGAAGTGAAATATGGATCTCGGCCCACTAGAAAATCTTCCAACGGTATTTTTCGAATCAAATGGTAAGGGTCATTTGTTTTGAGTAAAATAGTGGGAGCATATTTAATTAAAGGCCTAATTAAATATGTTATTGATACTTATATTTTCATTAATTCTTATGTAGATTACCATGACAACAAACACCTCTAACAACATCTTGCGATCAATCCTTGACAAGGAAAAATTGTCTGGGACAAATTTTCTGGATTGGCACCGAAACCTGAGGATTATCCTCAAACATGATAAAAAGTTGTATGTCTTGGAGAAACCTGTTCCTGAAGAGGAACCTCGTAGTTCTGCACCTAAGGCAGAAAGAGATGCTTATAAGAAGCATGTCGATGATGCCAATGAAACTGCTTGTCTCATGCTAGCTACCATGAACTCAGAATTGCAAAAGCAACATGAGAACATGGCAGCGTTCAATATGATCGAACACCTGAAGATGCTCTATCAAGAGCAGGCAAGGCATGAAAGGTTTGAAGTTTCAAAAGCCCCTTTTCAAGGCAAGTTAGCTGAGGGAGCCCCTGTAGGTCCCCATGTGCTCAAGATGATTGGGTATGTGGAAAACCTTGAGAGATTGGGTTTTCCCCTCGGAAAGGAACTTGCGACTGATTTGATCTTGCAATCGTTGCCAGATAGGTTCAGTCAATTTGTCCTAAATTTCAATATGAATGATATGGACAAATCTCTTCCTGAACTGCTAGCCATGTTAAGAACTGCTGAGCAAAATCTGAAGTCAAAAGGGAAGTCCATTCTGATGATCGGAAATGGAAAGAGACAGAACAAGAGGCCCACCAAGCAGGGTGATAAAGGGAAAGGCAAGGAAGTTGCCAAACCCAAACCCACTGTTGCTGCTTTGAAGCCTAGTGGAGGCATAGCAAAAGAAGGCACCTGCTTCCATTGCGGTAAGACCGGACACTGGAAGAGAAACTGCCCAAAGTACCTAGAAGATAAGAAGAATGGAGTAGAGACTTCAACTTCAGGTATTTTTGTTATTGAAATTAATTTATCTACTTCTGCATCATGGGTATTAGATACTGGATGCGGTTCTCACATTTGTACCAATGTGCAGGGACTAAAAAGGAGTAGAGATTTGGCAAAAGGTGAAGTCGACCTACGAGTTGGCAATGGAGCAAAGGTTGCTGCTTTAGCCGTAGGAACTTATGTATTGACTTTACCTAGTGGTTTAATAATTCAGTTAGAGAACTGTTATTATGTACCTGCAATTAGCAGGAATATTATTTCCGTTTCTTGTTTGGACAAGTTTGGTTTTTCATTTATAATAAAGAACAATTGTTGCTCAATTTATTTGAATGATATATTCTATGCTACTGCACAAATGAACAATGGACTATATGTCCTTGATCTTGAAATGCCTATTTATAACATTAATACTAAAATGATGAAACCTAATGAGTTAAATCCAACTTACCTTTGGCATTGTCGATTAGGCCACATAAATGAGAAACGCATTTCTAAACTCCATAAAGATGGACTCTTGGACTCCTTTGATTATGAACCATATGAGACATGCAGATCTTGTTTAATTGGAAAGATGACAAAGTATCCATTCACAGGAAAAGGTGAAAGAGCTAATGATCTTTTGGCCCTCATACATACTAATGTATGTGGACCACTAAACATACCAGCCAGAGGAGGTTTTCAGTACTTCATCACATTTACTGATGATTTCAGTAGATATGGTTATGTGTATTTAATGAAACACAAATCTGAGTCCTTTGAAAAGTTCAAGGAATTCAAGAATGAAGTACAAAACCAACTAGGTAAGAATATTAAAACTCTTCGATCAGATCGAGGTGGTGAGTATTTAAGCCTAGAGTTTGATGACCATCTGAAAGAGTGTGGGATCCTATCCCAACTTACTCCTCCTGGAACACCTCAATGGAATGGTGTATCTGAGAGAAGAAATCGAACCTTGTTAGACATGGTCCGATCCATGATGAGTCACGCCGATCTTCCAAACTCCTTTTGGGGACATGCACTATTTACAGTAGCTTACACACTTAACCGTGTTCCATCCAAAAAGGTTGAGAAGACACCATATGAGATATGGAGTGGTAAGAAACCACATATGTCTTACGTGAAGATTTGGGGTTGCGAAGTTTATGTGAAACGAAAAATTTCAACTAAGCTTGAGCCCAAATCTGACAAATGCTTATTTGTGCGGTATCCTAAAGAAACAAGAGGGTATTACTTCTACAATCCTTCTGAGGGCAAAGTGTTTGTCGCTCGAACTGGAGTTTTCCTAGAAAAGGATTTTATTTCCAAAGGAATCAGTGGGAGGAAAGTAGAGCTTGAAGAAATTTAAGAATCACAAAGCATCGATACACCTATGGAGGAATTAGAGCAGGAAACACAAGTAGTTGTGGAAGAGCAACCTGCTCAAGTAGAACAAGACCAGCGTAGGTCAAGTAGGGTACGTCACATACCTGAGAGATATGGATATCTCATAACTGATCAAGGTGATGTATTACTCATGGATCAAGATGAGCCTGTGACCTACCAAGAGGCCATAACTAGTCCCGAGTCTGAGAAGTGGCTAGAAGCCATGAAATCTGAAATGGATTCCATGTACACAAACCAAGTTTGTACCTTGGTAGAGCCTCTTGTAGGAGTTAACCCTATAGGATGCAAGTGGGTCTTCAAAAAGAAGACTGACATGGATGGTAAGGTACATACCTATAAGGCAAGACTGGTTGCAAAAGGATATAAACAAATTCATGGGGTTGACTATGATGAAACCTTTTCACCAGTTGCAATGCTTAAATCTGTTCGGATTTTACTTGCTATCGATGCATATCATGATTATGAAATATGGCAGATGGATGTCAAAACTGCTTTCCTTAATGGAAATCTTCTTGAGGATGTGTACATGACACAGCCTGAAGGATTTGACATACCAGAAGAAGCCCAAAAGATATGTAAGTTACAAAGATCAATCTATGGATTGAAGCAAGCTTCCAGAAGCTGGAATCTTCGTTTTGATGAAACCGTAAAACAATATGGATTCATCAAGAACGAAGATGAGCCTTGTGTCTACAAGAAGGTTAGTGGGAGCATGATCATTTTCCTAGTATTATATGTAGATGACATATTACTCATTGGAAACGATGTCCCTACCCTGCAACAAGTAAAGTCTTGGTTGGGGAAATGCTTTTCTATGAAGGACCTAGGTGAAGCAGCCTATATATTAGGAATCAGAATCTATAGAGATAGATCACAAAAACTGCTTGGCCTAAGTCAGAGTACATACATAGACAAAGTGCTGAGACGCTTTAATATGCATGATTCCAAGAAAGGATTCATACCTATGCAACATGGTCTGTGTCTATCAAAAACACAATCCCCTTTAACTAAGGAAGAAAGGGATCGCATGAATGAGATTCCATATGCATCTGCAATAGGATCTATCATGTATGCCATGTTATGTACTCGACCAGATGTCTCGTATGCTTTAAGTGCAACGAGTAGGTACCAATCTGATCTTGGTGATGCTCACTGGGTAGCTGTCAAGAATATCCTTAAGTATTTAAGAAGGACTAAGGACTCATTCATGATATATGGAGGTCAGGAAGAACTGGCTATAATTGGATACACCGATGCTAGCTTCCAGACAGATAAGGATGACTTTAGATCCCAATCTGGTTATGTGTTTTGCTTAAACGGTGGCGCTGTGAGCTGGAAAAGTTCAAAGCAAGATACAGTTGCTGATTCTACAACCGAGGCTGAGTATATTGCTGCCTCAAGTGCAACAAAGGAAGCTGTTTGGATCAAAAAGTTCATTAGTGAACTTGACATAGTTCCTAGCATTGTGGATCCCATTGGTCTCTATTGTGATAACAATGGTGCTATCGCACAAGCTAAGGAGCCTAGATCTCACCAACGATCCAAACACATACTTAGGCGTTATCACCTCATTCGAGAGATAATAGATAAAGGAGATGTGAAAATATGTAGAGTACATACACTTGACAATATTGCTGACCCACTGACAAAGCCTCTTGCGCAGCAGAAGCATGATGGCCATACTAGATCTATGGGCATTAGGGGTATGCCTGATTGGCTCTAGTGCTAGTGGGAGATTGTTGGTGTAAGCCCTAGAGGCCAATACTTTTGGTACTTGTATCGAATTATTTATTAATAATAAAAGCCTTTTTCTTTATTATGTTTGTTTAATAAAGTCCCTAGAATAGCTAGTCCGTTTAATGTATCAAGTATGACTTAATCATGAGATCACATTAGACATAAGGACACTATTCTTAAAGTATCCGTAGTCAAGCTTTATTGTGAAGTGGGATAACATTAAAGCATGAAGACTATTATGTTTAAAGACTGATGATCACATCTCATGGATCATGGATAAAGAGTTATCAAGTCTTAAACATAGGTATGAATATTAAGAGTAATATTTATACTGGATTGACCCGCTATGAGAATACTCTATAGAATGTTATGCAAAGTGTCATAAGTTATTCTCATGGTGATAATGGTGTATACCACCCTTCGATCTGAAACCACTATGGACCCTAGGTGTAGAGTCGAGTGCCTTATTGTTGATCAAACGTTAACCGTAATTAGATGACCATAAAGACAGTTGATGGGTACTCCACGAAGCATGCTAACGGACATGAGTGACCTCGATGGAATTTTCCCATCCTGCGTAACAGGATAAATGTCTATGGGCCCAATATTGAACTGGACAAGGATGACACAGTCTATGCCTTGTGTTCAATATAGACATAAGGGCAAAAGGGTAATTATACACATAATTATTATCACAGAAGGATTTGTCAGATCACATGATATTTTCGTGTCTTGGGTAGCAGTGATGTGTTGCTAGATACCACTCACTGTTTATTATGTTAAATACGTGATTTAATATAATTACCAATGTCGCGAAAACCTATAGGGTCGCACACAAAGGACGGATTGATGAGAGATAGAGTAATTAAGGAATACCGTAATATACGGTGCCCTTAAGTGAATTATAGAACATCGTAAGGTACGGTGTACTTAAGTAGAATACGAAATATGGTAAGGTACCACACACTTAAGTGATTTTGGCATATTATAAGATATGGGCCATATACACTTGAGTGGGCTTTTTAGCTTGTAGCCCACACAAGTGGTTCTATAAATAGAACCCTTGTGTAGAAGCATTGTCACACTTGCAATTTCGTTTCTCTCTCTCTCTCTCTCACTCAAAGCCTTCATTCGTAGCAGCTAGCACTGAGATTGAAGGAATCCGTTCATGTGGACTGAGTAGAGGCGTTGTCATCGTTCAACATTTGTGATCGCCACAAGAGGTAACAATTCTATCACTGATCATGCCCATTCGTAAGGATCATTAAAGGAGAAATTTTAAATTCCGCTGCGTTTTGGATCGCCCTTTCTCCTTTAACAACAACTTGCTTGGTTACATTTGCATACGATGCCGCTTCAACCTATTTTGTGAAGTAGTCATTCGCCACTAAAATGAAACGATGTCCATTCGAAGCTTTGAGCTCAATCATCCCAATCATATCAATTCCCCACATGGAGAAGGGCCATGGGGAAGATATAACATTCAATAGTGTCAGAGGAACATGAATCTTATCAGCATAAATTTGACACTTGTGGCATTTCTTCACAAATTTGCAACAATCAGATTCCATTATCAGCCAATAGTAACCTACTCGCAACATCTTCTTCACCATTGCATGTCCATTGGAATGAGCACCAAAGGAACCTTCGTGCACTTCAGTCATCGACAAGTCTGCTTCGTGCCTATCCACGCATCTGAGCAAAACCATGTCAAAGTTTCTCTTGTACAGTATATCACCATTTAAGTAGAAATTATCGACTAATCTTCTCAAAGTCTTCTTATCTTTCAAAGATGCCCCATGCGGGTAAATCTGACTTTGGAGGAAACATTTGATGTCGTAATACCACGGCTTCTCGTCTTCAATTTCTTCAACAACAAACACATGAGCTGGCCTATCAAGACGCATCACAGATAAATTGGGAACTTCATTCCAATACTTCACTATAATCATTGATGCCAATGTTGCAAGAGCATCTGCCATCCGATTCTCATCTCGAGGAATATGATGAAATTCAACCTTTGTAAAGAAAGTTAAAATCCTCCTCGCATAATCTCTATATGGTACTAAACCGGGTTGATTTGTCTCCCATTCGCCTTTGATCTGATTCATAACCAAAGCGGAATCACCGAAGACATCCAAATACTTGATTCTGAGATTCATGGCCTCTTTAATCCCCATAATGCAAGCTTCATATTCTGCCATGTTGTTTGTACACTTGAAAGTCAATCTAGCTGTAAACGGTAGATGCATGCCTTGAGGAGTAATAATCACTGCCCCAATGCCATTTCCATATTGATTAAAAGCTCCATCAAATACCATGCCCCAACGGGAACCAGGTTCTGGCCCTTCTTCAAGCAATGGTTCATCACAATCTTTCATTTTCAAGTACAAAATCTCTTCATCTGGAAAATCATATTGTACTGACCGATAATCTTCAATTGGTTGGTGAGCCAAATGGTTAGCCAAGATACTACCTTTGATCGCTTTCTGAGATCGGTACTCGATATCATACTTTGATAACAACATCTGTCAACGAGCAATTCTCTCGGTTAAAGCAGGCTTCTCAAATATATACTTGATTGGATCCATTTTGGATATCAACCAAGTGGTATGATTTAGCATATACTGACGCAGACACTTAGCAGCCCAAGCCAATGCGCAACAAGTCTTCTCAAGCATAGAATACCGCATCTCACAGTCGGTGAACTTCTTACTAAGGTAGTAGATTGCAGATTCTTTCTTCCCAGTCTCATCTTGCTGACCAAGAACACAACCCATACTATCTTCGAGCACAGTCAAATACATGATCAACGGTCTTCCTTCAACAGGGGGAGACAAAATCGGAGGTTCCAACAAATATTCCTTGATACTATCAAAAGCTTTCTGGCGGTCTTTGGTCCAATCACAAGACTGATCTTTCTGAAGAAGCTTGAATATAGGTGCATACGTGGCAGTCATGTGGGAAATGAATCTGGAAATATAATTCAAGCGGCGGAGAAAACGTATGACTTGCTTCTCAGTTTTGGGCGCAGACATCTCTTATATTGCTTTAACCTTGGCAGGATCAACTTCAATACCCTTCTCGCTGACAATAAAGCCCAACAATTTACCAGAACGAACACCAAAAGTACACTTATTGGGATTCAAGCGGAGTTTATACTTCCTCAAACGCTGGAATAGCTTCAAGAAATGCTCAACATGTTCCTCTTCATCAATAGATTTAGCAATCATATCATCGACATATATCTCTATCTCTTTATGCATCATATCATGAAAAAGAGTAGTCATTGCTCTCTGGTAAGTTGCACCAGCATTATTTAGACCGAAAGGCATCACTCTATAACAGAATGTTCCTCAGGTTCTAATGAATGTGGTCTTCTCCATATCTTCGGGTGCCATCTTGATCTGATTATATTCGGAAAATCCATCCATAAATGAAAAGACTTTGAATTTAGCAGTATTGTCTACCAACATATCAATGTGTGGCAGAGGGAAATCATCTTTCGGAATGGCTTTATTCAAATCCATATAGTCAACACACATGCGGACTTTTCCATCTTTCTTCGGCACAGGGACGATGTTGGCCACCCATTACGGATACTCAACGGTCACAAGGAAACTGGCGTCAATCTGCTTTTGCACTTCCTCTTTGATCTTCACAGCCATATCAGGATGCGTTCTTCTCAATTCCTGCTTGACTGGCAGGCATTCTGGCTTCAACGGCAATCTATGCTCCACAATCTCAGAATCTAAACCAGGCATGTCTTGATCGGACCAAGCAAACACATCTGAATATTCTCAAAGAAGATCAATCAACCCATTCTTAGCATCTGGACACAGTCGAGATCCAATCTTGACTTCCTTCACATCATCTTCGGAACCCAAGTTGACTAGCTCAATTTGCTCTTTGAACGGCTGAATAACCTTTTCATCTTGCTCAAGAAGACGAGACAATTCCTCATTCACTTCTACATCACTTTCCTCCTCGGCCTCAAACACAGGGAATTTGGAGAAGGAGAAGGATCATTGTATTCAATGGGGTTAGGAACCAACCTGCATAACAATTTGATATTTTGATTTTAGAGAAGTGAATTTGTGGCCAAATATTATGCAGATGGACAATTATACTGCTTATTTATGTTTTTTGTGATTACCATTTTCAGAATAGAGAAAAAAGTAAAAAAATAAACATCAAAGATGTGGATGAATAGAATTAATTTTATTGATGATCAATTTAAAATGCCCAAACAATGTTCACTTCTCCCTCAGGCATAGGAGAAGGATTTTAAAATATAAAAGCAATTACTTAGAACGATGCAAAATAACAGGAATATCAACAGCATTCCAATTGTTGCATGTTTTTCCATGCATTACAAAATTGGTGCAGTCTTCCTCCTCGCTATCCTCTAGCACAACAACTAAGCGTTGTTCATTGCCATGAATGAACCCTCCGCTACGGAAGTTGAGTTGCATATCTTCAAATCTAACAATTGATGAGCCTTTCTGGAACCCCAAACCAGTTCTACCTTTGTTGTCGGAGACCTCTACCATGCGCCTCCACTGATCAACATCACCCTCTTCAATAATCTTCTTAGCATCTTTCAACGAGGACATAGGTGCCCTAACTCTCTTCTCAGCAGCAATAGATAAGGCTTGGGACGGAGTTCCAACCTCATCCTTAGCTTCTACGTACGAGAAAGATGATAGATGGCTAATCAATAGCGCTTTCTCTCCTCCAACAATCACAAGTTTGCCATTCTTGACAAATTTGAGCTTCTGGTGCAGAGTGGAGGTAACAGCCCCTGCCTCATGAATCCATGGCCTTCCCAGTAAACAGCTGTAGGCCGGGTGGATGTCCATTACTTGAAAAGTAATTTGAAAATCACTCAGACCTATCTTAACTGGAAGGTCCACTTCACCAATTACTGTTTTGCGTGAGCCATCAAAGGCTTTGACAATTACCCCACTATAGCTCATGGGCTCTCCTTGGTAAGATAGCTTTGACAAAGTTAACTTCGAAAGCACATTGAGTGACGAACCAGTGTCAACGAGCACATTTGACAAAGCATCTTCCTTGTAGTTCATTGAAATATGCAAAGCCAGATTATGATTTCTTCCCTCCTTAGGGAGTTCTTCATCGCAGAAGCTCAGATTATTGCATGAAGTGATGTTAGCCACGATGTGATCAAATTGATCCACAGTAACATCCTGCTCCACATATGCCTGTTTAAGAACTCTCTGTAGTGCTTCTCTGTGCGCTTCAGAATTCAAAAGTAGAGACAACACTGAGATTTTCGAGGGAGTCTGGAGCAGCTGCTCAACCATATTAAATTCACTCCTTTTTATCAATCGGAGTACCTCATCATCATCATCATTGGCTTTCAAGTTGCTGGATTCACCAGACTTATCTTTTGAACAACCAACCGGATCTACATTAGGTACCTCCGCCTTCTTACCAACACCGGTCCAAACACTCGACCACTGCGGGTCACCTTCGTAACATCGGCAATGCTCACTATTGAACTAGTTGTAGGTAACGGGACCTCTTGACCATTCTTCATCATTGTAGTATTGTACTGGTATGGTACAACCTTATCAGATGAATACGAGACTAGGCCCGCTAACCGTACTACCAACGACGATACTGATCTTTGACTGACATTATTGTTACTGCTGCTATCATACTGGATTATCAACCGCTCTTCTTGCTTGAAAACGGGCACTATGACATTGACGTCGTCATCTACATGACGGGATTGAACAATCTAAATCAAGCCTTCATCCATCAGACGTTGGATGTCCCTTTTCACTACATCACACCCTCTTGGGTTCACGCTACAAACAACACAACCATCATGGTCATGTTCACAGTTACTCACCAAACAGATATCTTTATGCATCTGCACCAAAGATCTTCAGATAAACCGGACATCAAAAACCTTGAATTCCCCAGGACAACCATCCACCATATTCACTGAAGAATTCCCATGAGCGGGTAAAAGTTTAGCTTTCACATTCGGTGCGCGGTCCTCAAAGGACACTATACCACTCTTCATAAGCTTTTGAACCTCGTACTTCAATGGATAGCAATTTTCAATATCATCCCCGGGTGCACCCTGATGAAAAGCACATCGGAGTTTAGGTTTATACCACCAGGGAAGTGGTTTTGGGATCTGCGATGGGTTGCTCGGTTGAATCAAGTTCTTGAGAACTAACGAGGGATACAACTCTGCATATGACATAGGTGTCGCATCCGCGAAAAAAACAACCGGCGGGACTCAAATAAAAACACACACAGAGCCGCCACTGCGCGTTATTTATCCCAAAATAGGGAAAGGAAACGCTCAGAGAAACCTGGAAAGGAAATGGTCTCGCGACCAAAGAGAAAGGGTAAGGGAGTCGGTTACGCAAGGGGAAGGTATTAGCACCCCTCACGTCTGTCGTACTCGACGGGATCCACGTCCTAGAATAAAGAAAAGGTTGCTAAAACATCACACACACACACACGGGAAACGCAGGTGGGGTTAGGAGAAGGGAGCTCGATAAGGTATCGCGCCTTATGCCTACATATCTTGTCTGGAACAAGAATCAGAGCCTCTGTAGTTCGGCTTACGCACGCCAAACAACACAAAACAACACAAACAAACAAGGGTGGGAAACATGGAGCCCGACAACCACCGGATGGAATTACGTCGGCATCCGAACCAAAACACACTCAAAAGGGCAAACGTGGAGCCCGACAGCCAATCACTGGACTTACGTCGGCATCCGAACCCAAAACACCAAACAGCACAGTCAGATAACAAGTAAACACACGCAAAAAAGAAAAAGGTTGCCCGGAGAGGTCTCGTACGACCCCCTGCCTACATACCTCGTCTGGAACGAGGATCAGGGCGATGTAGTTCCCCTGAAAGGGACTGAATTACTAGCCAGAAACCAGGGAAAGACACACTACTAGGGAGCTGGACTCGAGCCTAGTGTTGTCATGCATCGTTTACCCTAAGTTCGGTTTTCTATCCTACTTGCATAAGCAAACTACTCCTATCCAGGAAAGAAGCAAGCACACAAGCATACAGAATAATTCAAGCATACATCCAATGAGAACAAGCATCTCAAACAGATATCCACATAACACGCACTATAACCAAACAAGTGACTCACACAATAGGTTTGACTGCCTCAGCAAGTCGTCTGTACGGGCTGTGTTTGCTCTTAACCTTGCCATTACGAGGCTAAGGTGAAGCAGATGAAAGGATGAAGTGAGGATCAGACCTCACAGCTCTTATCCCTAACCAGGGAGAGCTTCTGACAAATGAGCATGGGTCCAGAATGGGGGAACCCTTCTATACTCAGAGACTCTGACACAACGTGCACTGCACGGATCTTGGGCTTGTAATCTCAATGCTACAACCATGTAATGGGAGCAAGGAGAAGACTCACAGAATAGTGGGGGGTAGACTGCATACCCCTACCTTCCACCAATTGCCTTATTTAAAGGACTTTCACCTGCTTGGCACGAAAAATAAACAACCACAATCATTGCCTCTTAAGGAGGACTTCAGACATTTGCCCGGCCCGGTAACAGCCGGGTCTCCCAGACTACATGAAGTCAAGAGGACCTACCTCAAGCGGTTTACACAACCGAACAGCGGCTACCAAGCAAGTTCTTAAAAGAACTAGAGCGAC
This sequence comes from Lathyrus oleraceus, assembly GCF_024323335.1. NCBI lineage: Eukaryota > Viridiplantae > Streptophyta > Magnoliopsida > Fabales > Fabaceae > Lathyrus > Lathyrus oleraceus. The sequence continues at coordinate 69,362,229 of NC_066581.1, read as the reverse complement.
TAAAGGCATCTGTACAAAAGCTAACCAGTTAATAACTCAGACAACCAATCAGAAAACAACAAGTTAATCAGTCAAACTATGCAAGCCAAGGCACACAAAGGCAAGCTATGAGCTCAAGCCCAAGCTTCACAACCTACAAAACAATGTTATGTTAGTGTACAAACATCAAACAACATCATTTCAATCAACTTGAATCATTCTCCATGAGCCTTATGCTATTCATCCTGAAAAATCAAGCAAATATTAGCAACTAGACCACTAGGCCAAGCCTAGGGTCCAAAAGCAAGAAAAATTCCTAAACAGCAAGGTATCTCTAACCAAAGTCAAATTAATGCAAATAGAAAACCAACACAATTAGTCCCATGTCCATATCATTCATTATATTCATTCCATGCACAAAACAATCCAACTTATGCCAAATGGAACACAAAACATCCAAACAGAACTATTGCATCCAATTCCATATCAAAACAATTCTAAAAATTCTCAAATAATTTACACCTAAACAGGACCTAATCCAGGTCTAGCATGTCAAATTTTAGCCTAATTGGGCAAAGGTAACCATGTCAATAAAAATCAACAAAAACAGACACAATTACATGCCCCAAATCACAACATCAACACATGCTTCCACTTCAAAAATTCATAACTCAATGAAAACAGTAAAGAAATGGATGAGACCAAAACAGGGATGTCATACAATGTGTCTATAACATTCCTACCAAATTTCATGATCATTCAATACCATATGAGCATTTCACATTGATTCTACCAACCTATTTCACATGAACTTGTAAATTCAACCACCAAAGATGAAAAATACCAATCAATTTGAGAATGCCACATAAAATTCCAAAAAAATTCACATAGCATCTTAAAATGTTAATCAACCATCATGCAGAATTTCACATTAATCCAACAAGCCTAAGTCACTAAAAAAAATCCAGCAAGTTGACATAATGAGGTGTGACACAAGTTGTCACACCTAAGTTCCAAAATTCATAACTCAATGATCAGGTATCAAAAATTCATGAAATTTACATGTAAATCTCCATTGATGTGTCTAGAATTACCACAAAAATTTCCAGACATTTATTTGTAAGCATGAAAATTTCACATTGGATTTGGCACAAGGTATCAAAATGTAGCACATGTGAAACAAACCTAAGTCAAACATAATTCCTACCATGCACAACTTCCACCAATAGGTCAACAAAATCCTACAGTCAACAAGGAAGTCAACACAAAAATTCTCACATTTTTCTGATTTTTCTATGATTTTTGGTGAATTTTTTAACATGTTAATGATTTTTTTAAGAATTTTAATGAATTAAATTAATTAATTAAAATTGCCAATGGCATTCCTGTAATTATAATGCGCGGGGGAGGGAAACAGGTTATTCAAATTTTTAAATGGAAAAACGGATCAAACTCATCAATTTTCCAGAAAACTTCTTCTTCTTCATCCAGCACACGAAGAACACATGATCCATCAATCTTAACCAAAATGAACAAATTAATACTCGTTGGAACCGTCTTCTAACCTAGAGTCCAAATATCCACCTAATTTCACCTAAATGTTCCTCTATTTTCCAAATCGATGAGGTTAGGGTTTTGGTTCGTATCTTCAAATCCAGATTTCGCACGCTACAGTTCATCATTCACAAATCTAAAAGCATCACGATAACCTATGTGAAACACACTACACAATACATATAACAATTAAGCCAAACATGAGATTCGAAAAAAATCAAAAACCTGGAATGGCAGTGATGTTGCGAGCGTTCTTGAGCTTTAGTTTCCACAAACAGATGTAGAAGGATGATGAGGAAGGTGAATAGAGTGATTGCTTTAGGTCCAGGTTGCTTCTAGTGCATCAAATCGCGATTTGCCATGAATGAATGCATTTTGGACAGTCGAGTTTTGGTGCGATTTGGATGATGAAATGCTCAAACAGTCCAAGGAGATGTTGATTGAGGATCAATGCAAAAGGAATTTCCAAGGTTGATCAAGAATTGATTAAGATTTTTGGATTTGAAGGTTTTGTGTTCTTGAAGAAATTTTGAGAGAATCAAGAGTTTTCAGATCTGGTTTTGGAATGTGTGTAATTCTGTTATGATTATCATGTGATTAGGAATATATATGTGTGCTTAAACCATGATTAACCATGCTAATTAACCAAATTGCATTTGTTAGTGAAAATGTTAATTTTCAAGTGAGGGCAAAAATGGAATTTCATAAGCCAGCTCATTGCCACCTCTTTGACAGCTCACACAACTTCCAAATGCCATGTGTGAGCTGTTGCCACTTGCCTCACTCTCATTGGATGTGTATTTTTGAAATTCACCATGTAATGCCACTTTGTCCAATTTTGCAATTTCATTTTTCAAGTCAAATTCCAAACCACAAACCTTAGCCATGAAATGATGATTCCAACAGGTTTCAAATGCCATTTATGAGGTGTAGCAAAAATCCCCACTCAAAAATTCCAATTATTTCACAAGTTGGACAATTTTGCCCTTGGTCCATTTTAACTGTCCAGTTGAAATTTGACTTTTTGCATTGACCACTTTTGGAAAAATCCAATTATGCACCATGAAAGTACATGTCAAATGGAGTTTGTGCATATAAAGAACTTGCAATTTGGACAAACCATGTGGAAATTATGGCCTCCTGATTATGGGTCATTTTTGAATTTCACTGAGCCCCTAATTTTCCAACCATACATGGGATTTTCAAGTTCTTGGACTTTTTGGAAAGGTAAGAACTAGATCTACAACTTTCATGTTGAACAAATTTTCATTTGAAGCTTCCTTGGACACGTGGTCTTGAGGTCAAAAACTTTCCATTTTTGGAAACTTCAATTACAAGTCACTTTCTATTTTTGGCAGTTTTTGTCCTGACTTGATTTTCTTCATTCTTAAGCTTTGCAATGTCAAATATCACTTGTTCCAACATGAATGAAGTGTATCCAATTCATTTCCACCTCCAAATCCATCAGATCATGTACAGTTGACCACAGTTGACTTTTTCATCTGATAGATGAATCTGGCAATGCATAGATCAATCTGAGCTCCAATCTTCTGATGAAATGGCTCAAGGGTGACACCCTAGCCTCAATAAGCACAAAATAATCACATAATGAACCCCATATCCATCATAAACCCCATCTCCTGACCATGCCCTGACTGGCCCAATGCAACTGATTAGGGTTGACCAGTGGTCAAAACCCTAATTCACAAGAAATCCTGCTTCAACACTTGATGATAACCAACCATGATGATGATGATGTATCATTGCAATCAAGATGAAGACCACTATCCATTGAGAATCACAAAACCCTAATTCACAGCCCAATCCTCAGATGGCCAATGATCAGTCAGTAAACCCTAGGCTTGCACTTTTGACTTCTTCATCCTCTGATCAAAACTTGGGATGATAGCTTGCACAATGTAACCACATGATATGCAATATGCAATGCCTAATGACCTAAAAATGTAATGCAATATGTTATGCTAGTCCCAAGAGAGGAGAGCAAATTTTGAGGTGTTACAGCTGCCCCTATTCAATCCACTGTGAACCTGTCGATATGAATAGCCTCGGCTTTCAGATGATCAGGATGAAGAGTGATTGAATACCAAGAACAGACGAACAATTTGCACTCTGATGGGATATAATTAACAGCGCCTGTCAGCATCGGCGAAGAAACAAACTCGGAAAACGTCGACCCGGATACCAAAATAAATGGTAATGCAGGGATAACCATGGCCTGAACACCACACATCCACTCGGGATTATCATCTCTTCTTTTTATGCTTTTCTTGAACCCCAAAATTTTCTTATTCTTTTTCATTTTCTCGAACCCCGAAATTTTCTCTGCGCAAACGATCCTCGGATCTCTGCATTTGAACCCCAGAAAATGCCTCAGCACTCCTTTTTGCCAAAATAATGAACCCCATTCTCCGATTTGAACCCCAGTCGCCTGACGATAACTCGCGATCGCCAATATGAACCTCGTTCTCCAGAAAATGCCTCAACATCTCCTTTTCTCCGTTTGAACCCCGTCTCCAGAAAATGCCTCAACATCTTCTTTTCTCCATTTGAACCCCGTCTCCAGAAAATGCCTCAACACTTCCTTTTCTCCATTTGAACCCCAAAAAATGCCTCAGCATATCCTTTTCCAATCTCTCGTGATAAATCCGCTGGCAACGTCGGAAATAACACCAACCACTCTGAGGGCGACATGTCAGAGGGTATACCTTCACAAAAGAAGGTAGCATGTGTATCTCTTCCTCAGAAGACACCTATAACGACCTCCATTGGCCTCAGCCTGAGTCTAAGGTGACACATGAACAGAAGATAATCCTAAGGACCTCATCCCGGATAAAATCTTCAACTCCAATCTCCATTTGAACCCCAGAAAATACCTCAGTATCTCCTTTTCTCCATTTGAACCCCGGAAAAAATGCGCTGATCGCATAACGTCCTTTGATTTTATTTCCATCTCCGTTCGACGGAAACATTTCCTCCAATATCGCACTACTGGGGAACATTGTTGATCTGACGTCATGATGCTAGACTCCTCAGAGCAACATCTTCACCATCTGGCGAAACCAAATCCCAAGCGGTAACCACGGCTTGAGTCGCGCTGATCGCGACATATTTCCATCTCCGTTCGACGGAAACATTTCCTCCAATATCGCACTATTGGGGAACATTGCTGATCTGACGTCATGAGGCTAAACTCCTCGGAGTAACACCTTCACTGTCTGGCCAAAACCACTTCTCAAACGGTAACCACGGCTTGAGACTAGCTTATGCTTGCAATGATGCATGATTGATTTTTCCTGCGTAATGCTCCATAAACATGGAAATGCTACGCGATTATTTATTTTTCTATGTAATATGCCATGTTATTTTTTCATGATGAATGCATAAAAAAGTATCCCCCTCAAGGGACTCTTCTGGGGAATACGAGACACTCTGCTGAGAAACTCGTCACCGCTCCGATTTCCACCCGGCTGGGGAATAGCACTGCTGCTGGGAATAAGGCAACCCTTGCTGGGGAAGAACCTCCTTTGCACCCAATCCACTCGGGAAACTGCTGGGGATAAGCACCACCAACACTCTGTGGGGATACAACAGTCTTTCTTGCTGGGGATATCAATCCTAACCCTGCTTCGGGAAACCCTTACAGATACCTGACGACTTCACTGGGGAAACGTTCGCAGATACTCCGCTGAGAAACAGCAATCTCCAGACTCATCTGGGGAAGCATCAACCTATCACCTGCCGGGAATAACCATCCCGACCCTGCTAGGGAAACGAATGCTACTCCGCTGGGGATAACCCATGCAATCCATAGGTAGAATCAACTCAGCTGAGGATGCAAAAATCCGTCCGCTACGGGAACTTGGCCAATCCACTGGTAGGACGAACACTGCTGGAGATATATTTCATTGAAACCCGCTCCACTCGGGGAGTAGCTACCCTCGGGCCTGGCTGTCGAGGAAACATCGTTTTAAACCTGCCGGGGATAACCATCTTGACTCGGCTGGGAACCACAGACCTTGAATCTGCTAGGGAGTTGGTCTTCTAATTCTGCTAGGGGACCTCGCTGGGAAATGAGAAAAGTTGGTACAGAACACCCGTCGACTCATCGAACCAGTATCCACCTCCCAATCTCGTATCAGCTTTCCACTTTTGAGAATTTCCAGACTCGTCTGGACCTTTTCTGCTCCATCATCTTGTATTCCCAATCGCTCCACGCTCGACGAGACGTACTCCTGGGAATTATATAGAAATCTCAATTTTCCGACTTTGAAGAGTCTTCTTGATTATTATCAAAGGTCGTCGGACGTCTCGACGTCTCTTCATCGTCCCTCATTCCTGACTGGACCCTGCGGGGAATTACTACAAACTTTCAAGTCTCTTGACTTTGAAGAGTCTTCTTGATTAATATCAAGGATCGTCGTACGTCTCAACGTCTCCATCATCCTTCATTCATTCGTTCCTGATCGAACTCTCTGGGGATTTATTACAAAGCTTCCGCCTCACAACCTGCAAGTGAGTGAAAATATCTAACAGTACCTGCAAAACAGATCGTTAGATAAAACCGTGCCCCAGGCGTGTCAAGATTTCAACACTTGGGTCACTCAAACTTCCGAATAAGATTTCAAGCTTTCAATCTTATAAACATGCATTGGAAGGAACCTGTATGTCTTAAAATGCAAGATTCTTTACCAAAAATAATCGGATGTTTTTGCATTCAAAGCGGTAATGAAAAATAAAAACAAAATTATCTGACTGAATATGCATTTTATTGATTGGAAAAGTGTGGCTCAAAGGAGCAATACAAAAGGAAGCAATTCCTGAAAAGAGGTAACTGCGCACAAAAGGAGAAAATCTATCCTAATGGCAATGTGAAACCCGTGATCTCATCGAGTTCCAACTCGGTTACACCCCATATGTCCTCAGACTCTCCATGCTTTCCGCCTTCTGAACAAGACGATTCCGACTGATCCCTACCGGGTATTATCCATGATGCCTTAACCAAAGCGCAAACGATCATGCTGGACGCAGTTGCTCGTTTCAATCCCTCTTTTGCCTGGACCGCCCTTTCGGGTTTTCAGTCCACCGGGATACCCTTTTTTGCCCAAGTCGCCTTTCCAGGTTTTCGACTTGCCGGGTGTACATTTTTCATTTTATCCCTAATTTTTGCCCGAACCTTTCTTTCTGTTTTTGGTTCGCCGGGATGCCCATTTTTGCCTGGACTATTTTATTCTTTTCGTCCAGCGGGTCTATTTATACGAAGTATTTTTTAACTGCGTCCGCATTCACAGGGGATGGAAAATCCTCGCCATCCATGGTCGTTAGCAACAAGGCTCCACCAGAGAAAACCTTCTTGACCACGAACGGACCTTCATAATTCGGTGTCCACTTGCCCCTTCGATCGTTTTGAGGAGGAAGGATCCTTTTCAGCACCATATCACCTACGTGATACACCCGAGGTCACACCTTTCTTGTCAAAAGCACACTTCATCCTTTGCTGGTATGACTGCCCATGACAGATGGCTGCTAGCCTCTTTTCTTCAATCAGGCTCAACTCTTCGTACCGGGTCCTTACCCATTCCGCCTCTTGCAACTTGACGTCCCTCAGGACTCTCAAAGAGGGAATCTGAACCTCTGCTGGTAACACCGCCTCCATTCCATATACCAATGAGAAAGGAGTTGCCCCAGTAGATGTACGCACCGACGTTCTATACCCATGCAATGCGAACGGCAACATCTCATGCCAGTCTTTGTAGGTTACCACCATTTTCTGCACAATCACACCGTCGGTGCATTCAGACGTTATCCAGGCAACAACAGCTCATTCACCTTAACCTCCCCATCAGACATCAGAATCCGTTCGGATTCAGGGTCAGGCCCCTCCTCCGGGATCGGTTACTCTCAATCTTTCGATTAGAGTACCTCAAGATGTCCTCATCAGGGAACTCAAACTTCCTTGGTTGATAATCTTCTACGGGTTGTGGAGCGATGTAATCAGGCAATACACCCCTCGATTGCTTCCTGAGAGTATCACAAATTAGTCAACATTATTTTGCACTCTCACAACCCGTCCGGTCGATGCTGGCTTCTCAAACACATACTCGATCGGATCCATCTCGGAAATCCACAAAGTGGTATGAACCAGCATAAACTGTCTCAGTCGGCGAGCAGCCTATGCCAAAGTACATCAAGTTTTCTCGAACAGTGAATGTATTGTTTCACAGTCGGTAAACTTTTTGCTAAGGTAAATTGCATGCTCTTTTCGACAAGACTCGTCATGCTGACCCAATACACCTCGTAGACCCCTCGAAGGCTGTCAAGTACAGATTAACAGTATCTCCTCCACAGGAGGCATCAGAATCGGAGGCTCCTGCAAATATTCTTTTATGCCCCTTGGCAATCATTATTTCACCTGACCGTTTGATCTTTTTTTTTTTTCAACATCTTGAATATGGGTTCACACGTGGCTGTTAGATAAGATGTGAACCATGACAGGTAGTTCAATCTTTCTAAGAAACCACGAACCTCTTTTTTTACTTTCTCGGTTCAGGCGTTTCTCTTATTGTTCTTTTTTTTTTTTTTTTTTTTTTTTTTTGTTTTTTGCAGGATGGACCTCGATTCCTCCCTTACAATGAACCCCAACAGTTTATCGGCCCGCACTCTGATAGTGCACTTACTTGAATTCAACCTCAGTTTGAATTGTCTCAACTGGTCAAACGACCTGCCCCGGTCTGCCAGATGCCCCTCTTCTGTTTGGGACTTTGCTATCATGTCATAGCATAGCATTCAACTTCATGATGAATCATATCATGAAACAAAGTCACCCTGACTCTCTGATAAGTAGCACTGGCGTTTCGCTTCTCTAGAGGACAGTCTCCTTTCCATGGTAGCTTGTGCACAACGACATTGGTATCCGACCCTGGCATATCCTGACATGACCAGGCGAAGGTATCCACCTGCTCTCTCAACAGGGCTACCATTTTGCTCTCGACTTGCCTCTGAAGCGGCCATAATTTTCACTTCCTTCCTGACCTCGGCGGTGCTTGGAATAACAACCTCAACCCGCTCCTCGTGCGGCTGAATCACCTTCTCCTCTGGTTTTAACACCCTGGTTAATTCCAGCAGATCACAGTCTTCTTCGTCTTCTTCTTCAGCCTGATCGCTCGGATTGTCGAAGTCATATGAGGGGTAACCAAATCGTTATCAATGAGATCCGGAGAATTATTTTTGAATTTGGAACGAGACAAATCAAAAAAAGAAAAATGAAAATAGACATTGCCATTTTTATTTGTTTTTAAACTGCAAAAATAAATGAAAAACAGGGAGCACCGCTTTTTGACTGAAAAACATCCATTTATTAATGATGCAGAAAATGCAAATTTATGAACATGAGGTGGCCCTTACAATGAACCATTACGTGTCGGGCAACACATAAGGCTTTCATGCAGATAAAATCAAAACAAGAAATATTACTCTTCCGGACGAGTGTCAGTGATGATCTTTTTAAGCCTTCAAGCTTCCTGGTACGCACGGCGTTATCCAACCATCAAATTTGCAGTCACTATTGATCTCTCCCCCCACCGCACAGGTGTGACCTGAATTTCCAGCGCTTACACCCCCATCACCTGACCATGTGCCGGCATGGGATTAGCATTAACATTGGGAGACGGTGCAAAATTAATGGCTTTGGAATCCACCAGGTCCTGGACAACATTCTTGAATGCTCTACAACCCTCAATGTTATGCCCCGGTGTTCCAGAATGAAATTCACACTGGACGTTCTCATCATAGTTAGGAGGCTTCTGATCTGATCTCATCGGAACCATCGCCCTCGGCTGAACCAACCCAAAATCCATCAACTCTTTAAACAGAACAGCATATGTCACGGGCGGCTTGTCAAAATGGCGATCGACCCCCTTTCCTTTCACTTGGCTCCCAGCTCCTTGTTGAGGTGGCTGACGTTGCTGTCGTACTGACTGGTTACCAGCAGGGATGGTTACAGCAGCAGTGTGCTGGTAGTAACGACCCCTATTGTGTCCTCTCTGGGCATGCACAGCACTCGATTCACCCTCATCCTTGCGCTGGTCATTACCAAAGGATTTCTTCGGTCCAGACGACGAAACGTTTCCCTGCATCTCCCCCTTCTTCAGCCAGTCCTCAATCCTCCCCACTTTCTCGGCGATTACTTTCTGCCCCAAGGCGAACTCTTGCATGACATTGATCAGCTCTCCCATCTTCTCTTTCAGTTCGAGAATGTCGGCGTTGGGCGGATTCATCCTTCCTGCGTCAATCAAAACAGGTTAGAAACTGACACCTGCAAAACAAAAAAACAAGTTATTATGCATGGATGCAATGTCCATCCACATGAGGGACACTTCGTCTCTTGATCCTGGCATCATCGAGACAAATAATAATCCAGCAGCAAGATTCTTATATTCAGCATTCAATTTCATCGTGCAGATCGAAGATATGATTTAGCATGATACCTCCAACCATGTGTGTGCTTGTGCGAGTGCATATGGTAAAGCAAATAAAGCTTGAAGATCAATCACTGACTGAAAAATAACCATCACATAGCCAAAAGTGCACAAACAGTGCCATAGTCATACATCAAATCAGATAAAATCAGATACCATCCTCCAGAATCAGGGAAAGAAATACAAGCAAGTGAATTCCGTCAACAGGCCTGACGGTAATCCACACAAATGAAAGATCTAACTGGATGAGGGTCCCACAGATGGCCCTATCTCATCTTCCATCCTTGCGAACTCTACGGCGAACCTGAGCTCTGTGTTCTCCTGCTGCAATCCCCCGACTTCTTTCTGATGAATCTTCATTTGCCTGAAGTAGTGATCTCTCTCAGCCATGTAGTGATCCCTCTCAGCCCTGATCTTTGCTTTCTCCGCTTCCCACTCTGCAGCCAGAACTCGAGCTCTAGCATCCCTCTGATCTCGGACAAGGATTTGCCTCCTCTTCTCATCCTCAATGACCTGTGACGCTCTGAACAGCTTCTCCTTGGTGATGTCGTGCTCCCTGTTGGATGATGCTAAAGCTTGGCTGATCTTCCCATAGTAGGCCGTATCCATCTCAAAGCGTTTGGCTTCCAAGGCATGTTGTAACACCCCAAATAAAGAAAAAAAGAATTATTTAATTAAGTTGATAATATAATTATTAATTTAATTAAATAAATTGGATTATTGGATTATTATTATTATTATTATTATTATTATTATTTTGGAATAATAATAATTGGAATATATATATAAGTGGGAATAAAGAAAAGGGTTTCATTCTTAACAAAGAAATTTCACGTGAAACTCAGAGAAGCTGCAGAGAAGAGGAAAAAGGGCAAAGAGCCGAAAAGCACGGTTGAAGAACGGAAAAGCTAAAGCTTAGAGAATTGCCGGATTATCTCAGGTAAGGGGGGTTTATCGTCGTTTAATGGGTATTATAGAATAACATGTCATGGGTAGTGAGAAGCCGTTGATTTTAACCCTAATTGGAACTGTATATGCTGAAATTGACGTTGAATAAACCGTGTTAAAAACTGTAAATTGAATTGATAGTTGTGTGAGTCGAAAATGTTAGACCAGGGTACGAATCCCAATTAAAAACTTGAATCGGCGCTACCAATTTACCGGACGAATGGTTCTGTTTAGAGATGGTTGTAGTTGAGGAAACGGCCGGAAAACCTGTGAAACGTAAGCTAACGGAACCCTGGAAAACTCAGAAAAATATGAGTCTGCGCGCGAGCGGTCGACCATAGGGTCGGCGTGCGCTGACCCGTGAGGCATGCGCTGACTGCATGCGTCGACGCATGGTAGTTTTGCGCCGACCAGTGAGCTAAGCGTCGACTGTATGCGTCGACGCATAGGGCTTTTGCGCCGACTCCCTCCAGTTGAGCAGAGTCTTTGCAGAATGGAAAATAGTTGATTTTATGTTGTGAGTGCAAGTGGTAGCTGGCCTATCATAGTTAATTGTGAGGAATGAATTTATTAGGTTTATGGTTGTGAAATGTTGATGCAATAATGTTGAAAAGTTGATTTTTTTAGTTGCCTTGTTGAAATTATTAAGTTGTAGGCCGATGAGCCAACGTTGATTCTAAGTTGATTTGTTGAGCATTACTAAGTTGTAGGCTGAAGAGCCAAAGTTGATTATGAGTTGTTCTGTTGAAAAGCTGTTATGTGGCTGTTGTTATTATGTTGTTGAGCTTTCAAGTCGTACATGACATATACATTCATATGCATTAAGTCGGGGCTTTTGCTCACACCACGTTGGCCTGGATTGGCAAAAATATGGGGCTTTGTCTCACACCACGTTGGCCTGGATTGGCAAAAATATGGGGCTCTTGCTCACACCACGTTGGCCTGGATTGGCAAAATTTTAAGTTGAAAGTTGAAGGCTTATGCCTTGATGCCCACTAAACTGGCAATGATTTTAAGTTGGGAGTTTTACTCCAAATGGTACCACATGCATGAAGAGTCGAGTCTCATTGAGTTGCATTTTATGTTGTTATTGAGTTGCATTGTATGTTGTTATGGAGTTGTATTGACGTTGTGATTGAGCACGATATTTTAGTTGATATGCCGTAAATGACTGCAGGATATAATTAGGGTGATTAACGTGTAGAATTACTTAACATAACATGATAAATTATAATATTTGTTATATCGATTGAGGAACTCACCCTTACAGCTATATTTTTCAGGTAACGAGCAGTGAGTCGAATAGAAGTTAGTGCTTGAAGTCTAGTGTGGTTAGAGGGTCATGCTCTGATAGATGTAACATCGGGACGGGATGTTTGAATTGTTGAATAAATGTTAATTTTGATGAATTACAGATGTTGAAATATTTATCCGCTGCGTATTGTTAAAGAAGATTTATGTTGAATAAAATTGAGCATGACTGATTTTACGTTGACTTTTGTGAAGAAGTTGTTATGTGACACCCTTGAGATGTATGATTACTCTGATATGTATGATTTAATTGTTGTTATTTTATTATTAAACATTGGGGTATTTTAGAAGGGTGTTACATTAGTGGTATCAGAGCAGGTCGGTCCGTCCGGCCAGTTGTCGTGTCGTTTTGTCTAACAATTGTGTATTGTTACCAACCTAACTTTAAGTTGTGTTGTATTGATAAGTTGAAATGGCTGGAAGGAATGACGCTGCAATGGCTGCCGCAATGCAAGCAATGGCACAAGCCGTGCAGAACTTGCCAAATGCTGGTGGAGATGCTGGATCACGTAGCTTGGCGACTTTTCAGAGAGAGAATCCGCCGGTGTTTAAAGGGAAGCATGATCCAGATGCAGCTTTGGGATGGTTGAAAGAGATTGAGAGAATCTTCCGTGTTATGGATTGCACTCCAGCTCAGAAGGTTCGGTATGGTACTCACATGCTAGCAGTCGAAGCTGATGACTGGTGGCTAGAGACTCACGAGAAGTTGACCGCGGCAGGTGAAGACATTACTTGGGATGTATTCCGTAGGGAATTTCTGAGAAAGTATTATCCGGAAGATGTCCGTGGTAAGAAGGAAATTGAATTCCTTGAGCTGAAGCAAGGAAACATGTCTGTCACCGATTATGCTGCGAAATTTGTGGAGCTGTCCAAATTTTATCCTCATTACACTGGTGCGGGTGCTGAATTTTCAAAGTGCATCAAGTTTGAAAACGGATTGCGCTCTGAAATTAAGAAGGCTGTTGGGTATCAGAAGATACGCATTTTTACTGAGTTGGTTGATAGCTGCAGGATATTTGAAGAGGACAATAATGCTCATTACAAGATTGTCAGTGATCGCAGAGGCAAGCAACATCAAAACCGTGGCAAGCCGTATGATGTTCCAGTTGGAAAAGGGAAGCAAGTAGCTGCTCCGGCTCAGAGGACTAGTAGGGGAGGTGCTCCTACTGGTATAGTTTGCTTCAAATGTGGTCAGGCTGGTCATAAGAGTAATGTATGTACTGCTGAAGTGAAGAGGTGTTTTCGCTGTGGTAAGACTGGGCATGCAATAGCTGATTGCAAGCACAAGGAAGTGATTTGTTTTAATTGCGGAGAAGAAGGGCATATTGGAAGTCAGTGTCAGAAGCCGAAGAAAGGGAATCAGTCAGGAGGCAAGGTCTTTGCTTTATCGGGTTCTGAGACTTCTGCAGATGATCGTTTGATCCGAGGTACGTGTTATATTAATGGCTTTCCTCTTGTAGCTATTATTGACACAGGTGCGACTCATTCCTTTATCTCTTTGGATTGTGCTGTGAAACTTAAGTTAGAGATATCTGAGATGTTTGGAAGTATGGTAATTGATACTCCTGCGAAGGGTTCAGTGACTACTACGTCGGTTTGCTTAAATTGTCCTTTGAGTATTTTTGGTAGAGACTTTGGGATGGACCTAGTGTGCCTTCCACTAGTGCAGATTGATGTTATTCTGGGTATGAACTGGTTGGTGTTTAACCGAGTTTCTATCAATTGTTTTGATAAGACTGTGATATTTCCTGAGAGTGAGGAAGGAAAGAGTTTGTTTCTATCAGCGAGACAAGTGGATGAGGAAGTAGCTGATGGGGCAGAGTTGTTTATGCTGTTAGCGACTTTGGAGGCTAAAGATAAACTGATGATTTGCGATCTAGCTGTGGTGTGTGATTTTCCTGATGTGTTTCCGGAAGAAGTGAATGAATTGCCGCCAGAGCGTGAAGTGGAGTTCTCTATTGACTTGGTACCTGGTACTAGGCCGATATCGATGGCTCCGTACCGTATGTCTGCTGTTGAGTTAACTGAATTGAAGAGTCAGTTGGAAGATCTATTGGATAAGAAATTTATTCGTCCGAGTGTGTCACCGTGGGGTGCACCAGTGCTATTGGTTAAGAAGAAAGAAGGTACTATGAGGTTGTGTGTGGACTACAGGCAACTGAATAAAGTGACGATCAAGAATCGGTATCCTTTGCCGAGGATTGATGATTTGATGGATCAGTTGGTTGGTGCAAGTGTGTTCAGCAAGATAGATTTGAGGTCTGGGTATCATCAGATACGTGTGAAGACTGAGGATATTCAGAAGACTGCTTTCAGGACAAGGTATGGACATTATGAGTATTCTGTAATGCCTTTTGGTGTAACTAATGCACCTGGAGTATTTATGGAGTATATGAATAGGATTTTCCATCCATACCTAGACAAGTTTGTCGTGGTATTTATTGATGATATTTTGGTGTATTCGAAATCGGAAGAAAGGCATGCTGAGCATTTGAGAGTGGTTTTGGAAGTTCTACGAGAAAAGAAATTATTTGCTAAATTGTCCAAGTGTGAGTTTTGGTTAGAAGAGGTAAGTTTTCTTGGTCATGTGATTTCAAGAGGTGGTGTTGCTGTTGATCCTTCTAAGATAGAAGCGGTATCTAAGTGGGAAGCCCCGAAGTCGGTTGCTGAGATTCGAAGTTTTCTTGGTTTGGCTGGTTATTATAGGAAGTTCATTGAGGGATTTTCTAAGTTGGCGTTACCGTTGACGATGTTGACTAGAAAGGGGCAAGCGTTTGTTTGGGACTCAAAATGTGAAGAAGGTTTCCAAGAGCTAAAGAGAAGGTTGACTACTGCTCCTATTCTGATATTACCGAGTTCGTCGGAATCATTTGAAGTTTATTGCGATGCTTCATTGTTGGGTTTGGGTGGCGTGTTGATGCAGAATAAGCAGGTTATAGCTTATGCTTCAAGACAGCTGAGGATTCATGAGAGGAATTATCCGACGCACGATTTAGAGTTGGCGGCTGTGGTGTTTGTTCTGAAGTTATGGAGACATTACTTGTATGGGTCAAGATTTGAAGTTTTCAGTGACCATAAAAGTTTAAAGTATTTGTTTGATCAGAAAGAGCTGAATATGAGACAGAGGAGATGGTTAGAGTTTCTGAAGGATTATGACTTTGGTTTGAATTACCATCCGGGTAAAGCAAATGTAGTGGCTGATGCGTTGAGTCGGAAATCATTACATATGTCTATGCTAATGGTTAAGGAGTTGGATTTAATTGAACAGTTTAGAGATTTGAGTTTGGTGTATGAGAATACTCACAATAGTGTTAAATTGGGAATGTTGAAGTTAACAAGTGGTATTCTGGACGAGATCAGAGAAGGTCAGAAATCTGATGTGCTTTTGGTTGATAAGTTGACTCTAGTGAGTCAAGGTCAAGGTGGAGAATTCAGAATTGATGAGACTGGTATTTTGAAATTTGGTAGTCGGGTGTGTGTTCCGGATGTTACCGAACTTAAGAAGAGTATTCTTGAGGAAGGACATCGTAGTGGGTTGAGTATTCACCCTGGAGCTACAAAGATGTATCATGATTTAAAGAAGTTATTTTGGTGGCCGGGAATGAAGAGAGATATCGCGAGTTTCGTTTATTCTTGTTTGACTTGTCAGAAGTCAAAGATTGAGCATCAGAAGCCGTCTGGGCTAATGCAACCGTTGGCGATTCCAGAGTGGAAATGGGATAGTATCAGTATGGATTTTGTTTCTGGGTTACCGAGGACAAGTAAGAATTTTGAAGCCATTTGGGTGATTGTTGATAGATTGACGAAGTCGGCTCATTTCATTCCGATCAGAATGGATTATCCGTTAGAAAAATTGGCTGAGTTGTATATTGAGAAGATTGTAAGCTTGCATGGTATTCCGTCGAGTATTGTTTCGGACAGAGATCCTAGATTTACATCGAAGTTCTGGGAAGGTTTGCAGAAGGCTTTGGGAACTAAGCTGAGATTGAGTTCTGCATATCATCCGCAGACTGATGGTCAGACTGAGAGGACGATTCAGTCATTAGAGGACCTTTTGAGAGCTTGTGTTTTGGAAAAGGGAGGTGCTTGGGATTGTTATTTGCCTTTGATTGAGTTTACCTACAACAAATGTTTTCATTCGAGTATTGGTATGGCACCGTTTGAAGCTTTGTATGGTAGGAGATGTCGGACACCGTTATGTTGGTATGAGTCCGGTGAGAGTGCTGTGATTGGACCGGAGATTATTCAACAAACTACGGAAAAGATTAAGATGATTCAGGAGAAGATGAGAATTGCTCAGAGTCGTCAGAAGAGTTATCATGATAAGAGGAGGAAGTCACTTGAGTTCCAAGAGGGGGATCATGTGTTTCTTCGTGTCACTCCGATAACTGGTGTTGGTCGAGCTTTGAAGTCGAAGAAGTTGACACCGCGATTTATTGGTCCTTATCAGATTTTGGAGAGGATAGGAGAAGTAGCCTATCGTATCGCTTTACCGCCGTCACTTGCGAATTTGCATGAGGTTTTTCATGTGTCTCAGTTGAGGAGGTATATTCATGATCCGTCGCATGTGATCCAAGTAGATGATGTACAGGTGAGAGATAACCTGACTGTTGAAATATCACCTATGAGGATTGAGGATCGAGAGTTGAAGCAGTTGCGGGGTAAAGAGATTGCCTTAGTGAAGGTAGCTTGGGGAGGACCAGCAGGTGGCAATGTGACTTGGGAGCTGGAGAGTCAGATGAGAGAGTCCTATCCAGAGTTATTTGCTTGAGGTATGTTTTCGAGGACGAAAACTCTTTTAGTGGGGGAGAGTTGTAACACCCCAAATAAAGAAAAAAGAATTATTTAATTAAGTTGATAATATAATTATTAATTTAATTAAATAAATTGGATTATTGGATTATTATTATTATTATTATTATTATTATTATTTTGGAATAATAATAATTGGAATATATATATAAGTGGGAATAAAGAAAAGGGTTTCATTCTTAACAAAGAAATTTCACGTGAAACTCAGAGAAGCTGCAGAGAAGAGGAAAAAGGGCAAAGAGCCGAAAAGCACGGTTGAAGAACGGAAAAGCTAAAGCTTAGAGAATTGCCGGATTATCTCAGGTAAGGGGGGTTTATCGTCGTTTAATGGGTATTATAGAATAACATGTCATGGGTAGTGAGAAGCCGTTGATTTTAACCCTAATTGGAACTGTATATGCTGAAATTGACGTTGAATAAACCGTGTTAAAAACTGTAAATTGAATTGATAGTTGTGTGAGTCGAAAATGTTAGACCAGGGTACGAATCCCAATTAAAAACTTGAATCGGCGCTACCAATTTACCGGACGAATGGTTCTGTTTAGAGATGGTTGTAGTTGAGGAAACGGCCGGAAAACCTGTGAAACGTAAGCTAACGGAACCCTGGAAAACTCAGAAAAATCTGAGTCTGCGCGCGAGCGGTCGACCATAGGGTCGGCGTGCGCTGACCCGTGAGGCATGCGCTGACTGCATGCGTCGACGCATGGTAGTTTTGCGCCGACCAGTGAGCTAAGCGTCGACTGTATGCGTCGACGCATAGGGCTTTTGCGCCGACTCCCTCCAGTTGAGCAGAGTCTTTGCAGAATGGAAAATAGTTGATTTTATGTTGTGAGTGCAAGTGGTAGCTGGCCTATCATAGTTAATTGTGAGGAATGAATTTATTAGGTTTATGGTTGTGAAATGTTGATGCAATAATGTTGAAAAGTTGATTTTTTTAGTTGCCTTGTTGAAATTATTAAGTTGTAGGCCGATGAGCCAACGTTGATTCTAAGTTGATTTGTTGAGCATTACTAAGTTGTAGGCTGAAGAGCCAAAGTTGATTATGAGTTGTTCTGTTGAAAAGCTGTTATGTGGCTGTTGTTATTATGTTGTTGAGCTTTCAAGTCGTACATGACATATACATTCATATGCATTAAGTCGGGGCTTTTGCTCACACCACGTTGGCCTGGATTGGCAAAAATATGGGGCTTTGTCTCACACCACGTTGGCCTGGATTGGCAAAAATATGGGGCTCTTGCTCACACCACGTTGGCCTGGATTGGCAAAATTTTAAGTTGAAAGTTGAAGGCTTATGCCTTGATGCCCACTAAACTGGCAATGATTTTAAGTTGGGAGTTTTACTCCAAATGGTACCACATGCATGAAGAGTCGAGTCTCATTGAGTTGCATTTTATGTTGTTATTGAGTTGCATTGTATGTTGTTATGGAGTTGTATTGACGTTGTGATTGAGCACGATATTTTAGTTGATATGCCGTAAATGACTGCAGGATATAATTAGAGTGATTAACGTGTAGAATTACTTAACATAACATGATAAATTATAATATTTGTTATATCGATTGAGGAACTCACCCTTACAGCTATATTTTTCAGGTAACGAGCAGTGAGTCGAATAGAAGTTAGTGCTTGAAGTCTAGTGTGGTTAGAGGGTCATGCTCTGATAGATGTAACATCGGGACGGGATGTTTGAATTGTTGAATAAATGTTAATTTTGATGAATTACAGATGTTGAAATATTTATCCGCTGCGTATTGTTAAAGAAGATTTATGTTGAATAAAATTGAGCATGACTGATTTTACGTTGACTTTTGTGAAGAAGTTGTTATGTGACACCCTTGAGATGTATGATTACTCTGATATGTATGATTTAATTGTTGTTATTTTATTATTAAACATTGGGGTATTTTAGAAGGGTGTTACACATGTCGCTTGTCTTGATCTTCCATCTTCACTTTGATCTCTTGATTAGCTGCCTGAAACCGAGCAACACTTCTCTCCAACTCAACTTTCTCTGCAAGTAGCTGATCTCTGGCCCTCTTCATCTCAAGGAATTCTTCCATATTGACAGAAGAACTTGGTCCCTCGATCCTAGGACACACAGGATCACCTCCAGGAAATGGTAAATGTGTAACCTCGATTCTTTTCCGCAACCAATCTTCGAATAGTGGAAAATACCGACTGTTGACTTTACCATAAGGGACCTTACCCTTCCTCTGGATATTTCGCCACTCATCCAATACCTGCCTCAGCTTGGTCTGTTTACCATCGATCGGGAAATAGAGGGACTCCTGAATCTCTCGCTCAAGAGGAGGACCTTCTATAGCAAACCCCATCTGTCTCCTTAGAAGCGTCGGGTTGTAATTAATGCAACCCTGAACTCCCACCAAAGGCACATTAGGTAAACTCCCGCAACTGCATATAAAGTCTCGACCAGCCAAACCATTATGAGTCCAAGCAATATCATCAGCCCGCAGACCCATCAACCTGAAGGACCACTTGACCGAAGGATCAATTTGAGCAAAGGCACCTCGAGAAGGCAAATACCCCATGAACCACTTAAAGAGCAACTGAGAACAGCATCTGATCAAACCACCACGTCTCTTCTCATTCCTGTTATGCACTGAGTAGTAAACATCTCCGATCAGAGTGGGAATAGGGTTTCTCTGTATAAACAATCTGATAGCATTATGGTCCACAAAATTCTTCTGATTAGGAAACAGAACAATCCCATAAATGCTCACAGCAATCAGAGCACAAACCGTCTTCCAGTTACCCATAGCAGCATGTTCCTTGGCATTAGCCTCCAAGAAACTCAAATGAAACCCGGGTAGCTTCCCCTTTTCCTTCAATCCTTCCTTGACCATTTCCGGACTCAAATAAAGAGCACGTGAAATTCCAAGGACATCTGGCTCTGCTCTGGTGACATGAAAAGGAATCTGATCTCGGATCTGAATACCCAGGATGCTAACATAATCCTCCATCAGAGGTCCCAACAGATAGTCTGGAAACACAAAGCACCTCAGCCCCGGGTCATAGAACTGGAGAAGAGTATGAATGGCACTCCTATCACTGTCAGTGAGTCTGAACACTATCTTCAGAATACTACCGTATGACTCTCTGAACATCCCCACATGGTCGGGTGTAATCAATGCTATCATCTCCTTCAGCACACCAATCTCTGGATCGAAGAAACTGTAGGCAATGTTGTCTTTCAGACCGGTCCTCATCTCTGAGCAAAGAAAGTCTCTCAACCAGGATATCAATAAAAAATGTCCCTGCATATGGATAAACATGTGTTAGATGCAATTAATGCAAGATGTAATGATGCTGATGAATGAATGCAATGCGTTGCCATCCTCCAAGCCATCTGATAATCTGCACTGAATCTGATCTCTGGACTGATCATGACCATCTGAAGGAGTAAGTAACCACCAATCTGACCCACGGGTTCCGAAATAAACGGAAGACAGATACATCATCATCATCATCATCATCCTCTGAGCAGACATTCACAATCCTCTGAATCGGCCCGGGGAATCCTGAAATAAACGGATCCCCACTGATAAATATCTCGGCCCGGGGAATCCCGAAATAAACGGATCCCCACTGATAAATCACGGACAGCAATCCGGCGTCACGGCAATAAATGACCATAAATCCGACTTATAAATATGTCTCTGAATCGCTGATCAAAAAGTCACCATTTGAGTCACCATCTGAACATGCATCTGAAAGAATCACCCTCCCCTCACAGGTAAATTCTAAACAGGTCATCCTAAGGCGGATAATAGTCTCGACAATCGGGCGGAGATACTCAATGGGTTTGCCCTTTCGGGTGTGCCATTGTAGCTCCCTTAAGATCGTCTAAACCAAAGATCCGGGAAAGATCGGTCACCAGAGTCAACAACTCAAATGAAGTGACTCAAACAAAGCGGAATATCCACAGAGAAGAGCACTATCAAATGAGCCTCGTCCGGCTTGTGGTACATCACGTCGCTAGGCACATGTTGACTTAACATGAAAGAGGCGACATGAGACCACACTAATCCTAGGTGTATACTCGGGCCTGGGTTTTAGCCCCACTCAGAACACCCACCCCACACAGAGGAACCACCTGCAAAGAGGACGGCAACAACATGATAGTATGATGCATGCAAACATTAATGCAAATATATACAATGGTTAGAATAATAAATGCAATAAATAACACAACAAGCAACCTAAACTAATCCTAGAACGCTAGGAAGGACTCGCTTAGGGACGATGGACCAGCATAGGTCTACACCGGCAGTTCCCCAGCAGAGTCGCCAGCTGTCGCATCCGCGAAAAAACAACCGGCGGGACTCAAATCAAAACACACACAGAGCCGCCACTGCGCGTTATTTATCCCAAAATAGGGAAAGGAAACGCTAGAGAAACCTGGAAAGGAAATGGTCTCGCGACCAAAGAGAAAGGGTAAGGGAGTCGGTTACGCAAGGGGAAGGTATTAGCACCCCTCACGTCCGTCGTACTCGACGGGATCCACGTCCTAGAATAAAGAAAAGGTTGCTACAACATCACACACACACACGGGAAACGCAGGTGGGGTTAGGAGAAGGGAGCTCGATAAGGTATCGCGCCTTATGCCTACATATCTTGTCTGGAACAAGAATCAGAGCCTCTGTAGTTCGGCTTACGCACGCCAAACAACACAAAACAACACAAACAAACAAGGGTGGCAAACATGGAGCCCGACAACCACCGGATGGAATTACGTCGGCATCCGAACCAAAACACACTCAAAAGGGCAAAGGTGGAGCCCGACAGCCAATCACTGGACTTACGTCGGCATCCGAACCCAAAACACCAAACAGCACAGTCAGATAACAAGTAAACACACGCAAAAAAGAAAAAGGTTGCCCGGAGAGGTCTCGTACGACCCCCTGCCTACATACCTCGTCTGGAACGAGGATCAGGGCGATGTAGTTCCCCTGAAAGGGACTGAATTACTAGCCAGAAACCAGGGAAAGACACACTACTAGGGAGCTGGACTCGAGCCTAGTGTTGTCATGCATCGTTTACCCTAAGTTCGGTTTTCTATCCTACTTGCATAAGCAAACTACTCCTATCCAGGAAAGAAGCAAGCACACAAGCATACAGAATAATTCAAGCATACATCCAATGAGAACAAGCATCTCAAACAGATATCCACATAACACGCACTATAACCAAACAAGTGACTCACACAATAGGTTTGACTGCCTCAGCAAGTCGTCTGTACGGGCTGTGTTTGCTCTTAACCTTGCCATTACGAGGCTAAGGTGAAGCAGATGAAAGGATGAAGTGAGGATCAGACCTCACAGCTCTTATCCCTAACCAGGGAGAGCTTCTGACAAATGAGCATGGGTCCAGAATGGGGGAACCCTTCTATACTCAGAGACTCTGACACAACGTGCACTGCACGGATCTTGGGCTTGTAATCTCAATGCTACAACCATGTAATGGGAGCAAGGAGAAGACTCACAGAATAGTGGGGGGTAGACTGCATACCCCTACCTTCCACCAATTGCCTTATTTAAAGGACTTTCACCTGCTTGGCACGAAAAATAAACAACCACAATCATTGCCTCTTAAGGAGGACTTCAGACATTTGCCCGGCCCGGTAACAGCCGGGTCTCCCAGACTACATGAAGTCAAGAGGACCTACCTCAAGCGGTTTACACAACCGAACAGCGGCTACCAAGCAAGTTCTTAAAAGAACTAGAGCGACTAAAGGTACCTGTACAAAAGCTAACCAGTTAATAACTCAGACAACCAATCAGAAAACAACAAGTTAATCAGTCAAACTATGCAAGCCAAGGCACACAAAGGCAAGCTATGAGCTCAAGCCCAAGCTTCACAACCTACAAAACAATGTTATGTTAGTGTACAAACATCAAACAACATCATTTCAATCAACTTGAATCATTCTCCATGAGCCTTATGCTATTCATCCTGAAAAATCAAGCAAATATTAGCAACTAGACCACTAGGCCAAGCCTAGGGTCCAAAAGCAAGAAAAATTCCTAAACAGCAAGGTATCTCTAACCAAAGTCAAATTAATGCAAATAGAAAACCAACACAATTAGTCCCATGTCCATATCATTCATTATATTCATTCCATGCACAAAACAATCCAACTTATGCCAAATGGAACACAAAACATCCAAACAGAACTATTGCATCCAATTCCATATCAAAACAATTCTAAAAATTCTCAAATAATTTACACCTAAACAGGACCTAATCCAGGTCTAGCATGTCAAATTTTAGCCTAATTGGGCAAAGGGAACCATGTCAATAAAAATCAACAAAAACAGACACAATTACATGCCCCAAATCACAACATCAACACATGCTTCCACTTCAAAAATTCATAACTCAATGAAAACAGTAAAGAAATGGATGAGACCAAAACAGGGATGTCATACAATGTGTCTATAACATTCCTACCAAATTTCATGATCATTCAATACCATATGAGCATTTCACATTGATTCTACCAACCTATGTCACATGAACTTGTAAATTCAACCACCAAAGATGAAAAATACCAATCAATTTGAGAATGCCACATAAAATTCCACAAAAATTCACATAGCATCTTAACATGTTAATCAACCATCATGCAGAATTTCACATTAATCCAACAAGCCTAAGTCACTAAAAAAAATCCAGCAAGTTGACATAATGAGGTGTGACACAAGTTGTCACACCTAAGTTCCAAAATTCATAACTCAATGATCAGGTATCAAAAATTCATGAAATTTACATGTAAATCTCCATTGATGTGTCTAGAATTACCACAAAAATTTCCAGACATTTATTTGTAAGCATGAAAATTTCACATTGGATTTGGCACAAGGTATCAAAATGTAGCACATGTGAAACAAACCTAAGTCAAACATAATTCCTACCATGCACAACTTCCACCAATAGGTCAACAAAATCCTACAGTCAACAAGGAAGTCAACACAAAAATTCTCACATTTTTCTGATTTTTCTATGATTTTTGGTGAATTTTTTAACATGTTAATGATTTTTTAAGAATTTTAATGAATTAAATTAATTAATTAAAATTGCCAATGGCATTCCTGTAATTATAATGCGCGGGGGAGGGAAACAGGTTATTCAAATTTTTAAATGGAAAAACGGATCAAACTCATCAATTTTCCAGAAAACTTCTTCTTCTTCATCCAGCACACGAAGAACACATGATCCATCAATCTTAACCAAAATGAACAAATTAATACTCGTTGGAACCGTCTTCTAACCTAGAGTCCAAATATCCACCTAATTTCACCTAAATGTTCCTCTATTTTCCAAATCGATAAGGTTAGGGTTTTGGTTCGTATCTTCAAATCCAGATTTCGCACGCTACAGTTCATCATTCACAAATCTAAAAGCATCACGATAACCTATGTGAAACACACTACACAATACATATAACAATTAAGCCAAACATGAGATTCGAAAAAATCAAAAACCTGGAATGGCAGTGATGTTGCGAGCGTTCTTGAGCTTTAGTTTCCACAAACAGATGTAGAAGGATGATGAGGAAGGTGAATAGAGTGATTGCTTTAGGTCCAGGTTGCTTCTAGTGCATCAAATCGCGATTTGCCATGAATGAATGCATTTTGGACAGTCGAGTTTTGGTGCGATTTGGATGATGAAATGCTCAAACAGTCCAAGGAGATGTTGATTGAGGATCAATGCAAAAGGAATTTCCAAGGTTGATCAAGAATTGATTAAGATTTTTGGATTTGAAGGTTTTGTGTTCTTGAAGAAATTTTGAGAGAATCAAGAGTTTTCAGATCTGGTT
This sequence comes from Lathyrus oleraceus, assembly GCF_024323335.1. Classification (NCBI taxonomy): domain Eukaryota; kingdom Viridiplantae; phylum Streptophyta; class Magnoliopsida; order Fabales; family Fabaceae; genus Lathyrus; species Lathyrus oleraceus. Next base: position 69,337,289 of record NC_066581.1, on the reverse strand, counting down.
TTGGAATGTGTGTAATTCTGTTATGATTATCATGTGATTAGGAATATATATGTGTGCTTAAACCATGATTAACCATGCTAATTAACCAAATTGCATTTGTTAGTGAAAATGTTAATTTTCAAGTGAGGGCAAAAATGGAATTTCATAAGCCAGCTCATTGCCACCTCTTTGACAGCTCACACAACTTCCAAATGCCATGTGTGAGCTGTTGCCACTTGCCTCACTCTCATTGGATGCGTATTTTTGAAATTCACCATGTAATGCCACTTTGTCCAATTTTGCAATTTCATTTTTCAAGTCAAATTCCAAACCACAAACCTTAGCCATGAAATGATGATTCCAACAGGTTTCAAATGCCATTTATGAGGTGTAGCAAAAATCCCCACTCAAAAATTCCAATTATTTCACAAGTTGGACAATTTTGCCCTTGGTCCATTTTAACTGTCCAGTTGAAATTTGACTTTTTGCATTGACCACTTTTGGAAAAATCCAATTATGCACCATGAAAGTACATGTCAAATGGAGTTTGTGCATATAAAGAACTTGCAATTTGGACAAACCATGTGGAAATTATGGCCTCCTGATTATGGGTCATTTTTGAATTTCACTGAGCCCCTAATTTTCCAACCATACATGGGATTTTCAAGTTCTTGGACTTTTTGGAAAGGTAAGAACAAGATCTACAACTTTCATGTTGAACAAATTTTCATTTGAAGCTTCCTTGGACACGTGGTCTTGAGGTCAAAAACTTTCCATTTTTGGAAACTTCAATTACAAGTCACTTTCTATTTTTGGCAGTTTTTGTCCTGACTTGATTTTCTTCATTCTTAAGCTTTGCAATGTCAAATATCACTTGTTCCAACATGAATGAAGTGTATCCAACTCATTTCCACCTCCAAATCCATCAGATCATGTACAGTTGACCACAGTTGACTTTTTCATCTGATAGATGAATCTGGCAATGCATAGATCAATCTGAGCTCCAATCTTCTGATGAAATGGCTCAAGGGTGACACCCTAGCCTCAATAAGCACAAAATAATCACATAATGAACCCCATATCCATCATAAACCCCATCTCCTGACCATGCCCTGACTGGCCCAATGCAACTGATTAGGGTTGACCAGTGGTCAAAACCCTAATTCACAAGAAATCCTGCTTCAACACTTGATGATAACCAACCATGATGATGATGATGTATCATTGCAATCAAGATGAAGACCACTATCCATTGAGAATCACAAAACCCTAATTCACAGCCCAATCCTCAGATGGCCAATGATCAGTCAGTAAACCCTAGGCTTGCACTTTTGACTTCTTCATCCTCTGATCAAAACTAGGGATGATAGCTTGCACAATGTAACCACATGATATGCAATATGCAATGCCTAATGACCTAAAAATGTAATGCAATATGTTATGCTAGTCCCAAGAGAGGAGAGCAAATTTTGAGGTGTTACAATAGGAATCGGGTTAAAAGAGACCTTCTTCCTCTCAAAGTTCTACTGATGCTGATTGTTGTTGGTATTGTTGTTGTTCTAGGTGTTTGTTCTTTGTTGCAGTTGTTGTTGTTGACGTTGATGTTGTTGTTGAATTGGTGTTGCTGGTTGATTAGAAAATACCGAAATTACTGATGACACTTGATGATGATGATGGTGACGGGGTGGTAGATTTCTTCTGATCTGAGGACTCCTCTGCCTCCCACTGATTATTGCATTTGTCTCATTGTCCTTCTTCTTGCTGAAACTACTGCCATACCTCTTACTCATTGACGCCTCATCTTTTAACAACCGTCCTTCACGGACCCCTCCTTCAAGTCTCATCCCCATGTTTACCATTTTGGTAAAATCACTGGGGGCACTAGCAATCATGCGTTCATAATAAAATGAACTCAGGGTTTTCAAGAAGATTTTTGTCATCTCTTTCTCCTCCAAAGGAGGAGTGATCTGGGCAGCCAACTCCCTTCATCTCTGCGCGTACTCTTTGAATGTCTCTTTGTCTTTCTGAGACATGGACCTCAACTGGTCTCTATCCGGCGCCGTGTCCACATTGTACTTATATTGCTTCACAAAAGCCTCTCCCAAGTTGTTGAAAGTGTGGATGCTTGCACTATCCAACCCCATTTACCAACGGAGTGCAGCACCAGTCAAGCTATCCTGGAAGTAGTGAATAAGCAATTGGTCATTGTCTGTCTGAATTGATATCTTGCGGACAAGAGTCCCCTTATATTGTTCAAAGTCAGACACTTTGAGTTTCACCGAGATTTTAACATTGCGTACCAGGCACAATTCAGCAGCACTCTTCCCAAACAGATCTTTACCTCTCAGCGTCTTCAATTCCTTGCGTAACTCAAGAAATTGATATTTCATTTCATCCATCTTCTCATAAACATCCGGACCCTCAGACGACTCAGAATGATAGATGGTATCCTCTACGCGAGGCAAAGTGTGCACAATTGGAGGTGGCACGGACATGACCAGGCTAGATGCCGGCATAGAAGCAAATATAGGTGCAAAGCCTTCTGGCACAAAGTTGGGCGGCATTCCCCATGGGAATCCAGCAGGCAGGTTCGGTGCGAAGTGGGCAGTAGTAGCAAGCACGGTAGAGGTAACCACTTCTGAGATAACAGTCCTTGCGGGAGGAGTGGCAGGCGTTGGAGAAGCTTGACTTTGAGCAGCAAGAACTGACTTCATCAAGGCAGTCAGTCGGGTGATCTCGTCCTTCAGCTCTTTGTTCTCTTTCTCTAGATGCTCCATAGTTTTCTAATGATTGGCTCTGGTGTTGTACTGGTGAGTCAGCTTGGCTAAAGCACAGAAGAAACACCAATCAGACACCTGGCAAAAACCTGCTTATGCAAATGATGCATAAAATGCAATGCTTGATTATTTTTTATTTCCGAGGAACTTACTATATCATTTTCAAACATATATTATTTAAATGACAATTGCAAAAATTTGATATGACCAAAAAATCTTATTTTATTTATATAAATTGGAAGGGTTACACTGAGTACAATTTCAGAAACCAAATAAAAAGATACAAGAGAAAAGGAGACTAGTCATCCTAAGGATCCCTAACAACAATGTCAGAAGATCTGACTGAAGGCGCGTACTTCCTTCAAATGCGACGGATCTCGGTCTCAAAAGAAGCCTTCATCTGAGTCTTCTCGAGGACAAGCTGGTCCACAATCTTCTTCCAAGCAACGGAAGACTGAGGCATGCTAGAAGATGAAACCTATGGCTCTCTCTGTCTCTTCATCACTCGGTCTTCAAGTAGCTCAATCAATGCATCTTTGTCTTTAGACTCCAACTGCAACTCTTCATGCTTCTTGCTCAAAGCATGGAAACGCTCTTCCCACATATCCTTCTCTTGCTTCATCTTGATGAGCGCGTCTTCCAACTCCTCTACATCTTGGTTAGGGAGAGTTAATGGCTCAACCACAACCATAGACATAGGTCTTTCACAAGGATAAGGCATTTTCAACTCCATAGCTCTCTTCTTCACCCAAAGAGTGTAAGCTTCCAAAGCTACACAATTGCACGGACCAAGCTCTGGCCTTCCTTTCCTATGCACATTATGCCTAGCATGCACAATCTTCTGCTTCAAATGCTGGGGATATTTACCCTCTTGATAGAAAATACCTTCTAACAACATGTTATTAGGTTTGTCTCTCAAGGGGAACCCAAGTTGACGACGAGCCAAAGCAGGGTTGTAGTTAATTCCTCCTTGTGTACCAATGAGAGGCACATTAGATCATTCACCACAACTATCAATAATCTCCAAACTTCTTAAAGACGGATCATACCAAACTATACCATCATTAGTGAGATACATAAGTCTCTAAGACCACCGTAGACATTGTTTGTTCTCCACAAAAGCAGGTGTCTGAGGCAAGTGTGAAATAAACCACTTGTACAAAAGAGGAATGCAACAGACAATAATTCCACCACCCTTAGAATTCCTTAGATGCAAAGAGAAATACATATCACCCAACAAAGTAGGCACGAGATTCCCAATCAAGAAAAGTCTAATGGCGTTAACATCAACAAAACCGTCAATGTTAGGGAACAAAGCTAATCCATAGATGAGCAACACAAAGATAGCTTCAAAAGCGTCCATACTACCAGCTTGAGCAAAAGTGGTAGCTTCCTTGATGAGGAAAACAGATGGCAACCCAAATAACCCTCCTTTCTTCACCCAATGAGCCTCTATCTCATACTTCTTCAAGTGAAGAGCTTCATCAATAATACTAGATCGGGGAATCTCCTCCAATCCACTAAAAGGCACTCTACTAGAAATAGGTATCTCCAAAAGATGAGAATACTCCTCCAAGGTAGGCACAAGCTGAAAATATGGGAAAGTGAAACAATGGTAGAGAGGATCATAGAACTGCACCAGTACACTCAAAAGACCTTCAACCACATCAGCAGACAAGATAGATAGAAGCTTCCCATGACGTTGTTTGAAGTTCAAGGGATCTAATACAAAAGATGCTAGCTTCCTTAACTATTTCAAGTCGGGACATCTGAAACTGTACTTCTTAGTGTTCCTTCGTCCACAATCCATGGTCTGAAAATATTTGCAAATGATACCTTAGTTCCTTGAAATTTTCGAGTGATGAATGTTATGATACGTATGAATGCATGAATGCAACAATCACAAATAAGGGATCACACACAAGGCAAACAAAGGTCAAGGGATGAATCAAGTCATTGTCAAGATCAATCATCCATTTTGGTGGATTATGGTTTACACCTTATCAACACCCAAGTTCCATTGATATTGACAAGACTTGATTGGATCAACCAAGAATCAAGGGTTTGTTGCAAGTCACGAGCATGGAGTCTGGGTAAGAACCATCCCAAAGGAGTGAACTAAGGATAAAAACCTATAGATCATGTTCTAAAAAGTTCCCAGAGTCTTAATTCCATCTATCGAATATTACAGGTTAAGATGACTGACTCATCGACCCATAATATTCTCAAGAGAAACTCGTCTGAGTGTAGTATCGCGTAACAAATATTATCAAGTCTACACTTGAGCAGTCTCCGCACTACGCCCTAAATAGGCCAATATGGGTTAAATGTTCTAAGGTCCTTAGCTTCTCAGACCCAATTAGAAATAGTAATTCCTAAACACAAATACTTGTGTGACATTCCCAAATCCAAAGGAGTCTCCACTGAGCAGATGGATCTCAAGCCAACTTGTTAAGGACTACTCCACACAAGTCGAAAATGACTATACCATCCTCCTATCTTAATTGCGCTCAAGTTCGGGTTAGAACTTATCTCACCACTCAGAGATCACCAAGCACAACAAGCAGATTATATCTCACATACATATATAAATACAAACATCACATATATACAAATATTTTCAAACAAAAAGTAGGCTAAACCCACTGGAGACTACTCCCCAGCAGAGTCACCACTTAATTTCTACAGCGGGAAATTCATGTTCATCAAGCTATTGACAAGCTAGAGATCAAATAAAAGGAGTCGCCACCGCGCTTTTATTATTTCCAAGAGAAAAGGGAAAAAGTACGAACAAAACCCAAAAAGTAAGAAGTTTTCAAATAAAAACTAATAAAAGTCAAAGATCACAGGTAAGGGGGTTGGTTACACAGAGGGAAGGTGTTAGCACCCAAAGTGTCCTAGGTACTCCTAGGGAGCCCTTTTTGTGTGCATATGTATTTTGTACAAAGTGATGTTTACAGACAAATAGAATGGGGGGATGAGAAAAGAATTCATTAATTATATTTTTTGTGTTTGACAAGACCTTCGGTCTTGTGCCTAAGTACCAACATAAAAATGAGGGATCAAAACCTCGTAGTTCGTGATACAAATTTCAAAATGGGTGTGTTGATTTTAACAAAAATTGAGTTTGAAAGGCACAAAGGCCTAAAAGTGGTTTGAATGAATTAGTTCTTTTTGGGCTTTTTGAAAGTTTAAGTCAAGTATAGTTAAGTTTATTTACAAGTTTGATTTAAGAAAATAAGTTTGAAAAGGCAATGGCATAAGGCCAAAGTTTCTATCTTTTTGCAAAAGTGGTCAAAGTTTAGAATAAAAGTAGTTCACACAAAGAAGGTTTTGAAAAAATGGAGGGAAAGATTTTGAAATTAAAGAAATGGGGAGAAGATGAAGAGACTATCCTATGTACAAAAATTAAAAGTTTAGAGTTGAAAAGATCTGACCAAATGGGTAGCAATTCAGCAGACAAGTATGTCAATAGAAACCCAGAATTCCCTTGGACTTTTAGAATCAAACCACACACAAATGCACAATTATATTATCTTGAAGAGAAAGGCATAAAATAAAGATGGCCTCATCCAAGCTTATCCATTCCATGATCTTCCTCAAAATATCCCATGTAACAGATGAATTCCACAAGTCACAAGTTCAAAATAACAGCTACACCATGATCAATGTTGCATATGAACTTAAAGAGATCTTCAAAGATGTATCAGATGAATTTTAAATTGCAAGTACTTGGTTCTTCAACAAGTTGGCATTGGCCAAGTCCATTAGCATAGGGAGGTTGCCTAGATTCTAAGTCCATTTGTCCAAGATCAAGCCAACAGTCCACACAAAAGTTTTTTAGGGTTTTTGTTATTATTATGTGCATTAATGGTCAAAGAACACACAAACAAGCAAAGTATACACAAACAAAATATATCACACAATATGGTCCAAATGGACAAAATGAAAATTGCATTAACATAAACAATTAGAATGATATGAACAATGACAAATGAAATAGAGTGCTAAAAGTAAATTGCATTAAAGTAAAAGCTTAAAATTAAAAGTTAATAGTTAGTAAGTTAGAAGTTAGTATTGTTTTGTTTTTCATTTTTCATTTCAAGACATTCTTTGGAGAACACTCAACCCACTTATCACAAGCATGGATCCTTGAACCAAAACATTTTCCAAAGGAAGGAAAGAAGGCCAAGTTTCCACACAATACCATGAAAGAGGGGAGACTTACAATCTCACTAACTAGAATGCTTATGCCTTTTATGTTACAAATTTAGCGCTATGTTAAGCAATCGTAATTGGACTTATGTAGAAGTCACAACTATTTGAGACCGGGCAATGAACTTTTGGTGTTAATGCATGTTGGAGACATAATATTATGAACTATGCTCATGAAACATACCACACACAAAAATATGCAAAAGGTGTGGCCTAATCTCATCCATACTCATGTCAATTTTTCAATCAACTAGCATTAGGACTTTGAGATGTCATAGGCCAAATGGAAATGAATGAATGAAGAAGAGGAATGAGATCAAGTGGGAAGGGGGTGAATGAAATCACAAATTGGTCAAAGGAGTACTTTTACCAAATTAATATCATTCATTCATTTTGGGAGATGGAATGTACATTCCATCAATCCCCTAAATCCAATGATATTAACTTGACAAAGTCAAATCAACCTTGACCAAGGCCCAACAACAAACAAGCAAACTCAAACAAGACAATACAAATGGTCAACAAAATTAAACTGGAATTTATTCAATTAAAAATAATAAAATAGTGCATTTAAATCAAATATGTTTTGTCCAATTCCTAAAATCTCAATAAAACACCAAAAAAATGGCCATGAGATTTATCATAGGTCAAACAAGGTCAAAGGACCTTGGAGAAAAAATTTCAGAATTTTTGGACATTTAAAAATATTTAAAAACAATTAAAAATAAATGCAAAATCAATTAATTCATGAAAAATATTAATAATGTTCCAAAAAATAATTTTAATTCAGAATATGAAAGAGAAAAATATTTGAATTTTTTTGGTGAAAGTCCCATATTTTTTGGATCGATATTGAATTTAATATGAATTATTGAAAATAATACAATTAAAATAAAAATTCAGAAAATCTAAATTACGTGGACCATCAGATCTCCCTCATTAATTGAGGTGGTAGATCTGATGGTCCCTAGCGCGCTTTCCACATGGACTTGAGTCAACAGCGCTGCAACTTGGGTAATCAACACCACCGATCAAGATTAAAACGTGAGGGACGGATCATGTGGTTCAAAGCCTTGCCAACTCATTGCCGGAGCCAGAGCTAGGGTCATCTTCTCTGGTGGACCTCACCGGACTGGTCCACCATGAACCATCACCATAATGAAAAACAAGGATATGATCTTAAAGAAAAAATGGCACTGACCTCGAATTTGACCCCCATTCATTCCAATTCCTAATATATTGAGAGATATATGGAATTGAAATTTGAGATACATGAACTGAGTTGCTTCGATTTGACCTCAAAGCAACTCAAACTTCTTGCCTACATTGGTAGGACTTCAGACAACCAAAGAATCAATAGAATTGAGCAAGAACTTAGGAGAATCGAAAAGTTCAAAATTTCTGGAAAATACCTTCAATGTAGGTCTAGATTCAATGGATCTTGATCTTGCTTGTGCCTGGACTCACTCCACTTGCTTGCAGGAGAAGGATTGAATGGTTAAAAAGCTATGGATTCCTGGAGAATTGACTTCCAAAACAGTGAAGATTCAAGCTCAAATTCAAAATATTTTTTCAGGCTTATCCTTTGAGAAGTGAGGGTTTTAAATGGGGGATCAAAGATGGCGCCAATGTGTCTGAAATTCTGAGCAATTGAAGCACTATTTATAACTGGAATGGTTGATAATTGCACACTCACATTCACTTTCCAAATTTGGCAAATGGTGATGCAATGGGGCATGGACGCGCATAGGCCCATGAAATGATTGCTTGAGATCCAAAATTTAATATCAGATGCTTTGAAGTAAGCTTGGATTGCAAGGCAAATGCACATTGTTGTTTGAAGCTTGATCCTTGCCAAGTGATGTCACCTTATTTAAGCCATGTGCAGCCTATGCATTTCATGTCCAAAACGAATGAATTTGAGCTCTTTCGAAAGGTGAGATCAAGAGGAACAACTTTCATGTTCAACACTTTTTTATTTGGAGCTTGGAAATTGGAGAAATTTGAGGTGGAAGTTTGGAAATTTTTGACATATCAAATTTTTTGTAAGTGTCAAGCCATATGTCTCAATATTCCACCTTGCTTAACTTTTTCTATGAGCTTCAAATGAGAAATGTATCTTCATTAAAGTTGTATATCTCTCAAAGAAATTCAAAATTGTCACCAATTTCATGTCATTTGGATTTGAAATGATAGAGTTATGCATTTTTGAAGTTTGGAAAAATCACTTGATCAATGGTATAGGTCAAAAGTGACCTATAATGTAACCTCATATCACATGCTCAAAAAATTTGAATTATCTCTCACTCCAAACATCAAAGTTGAATTAGACACATTGAATTTAATTGTTCAACTTGTAAATCTTCCATCTCATAAAAATTGAACAAGTTATGGCCTTGGGAAGTTGACCTTCAAATTAGGGTTTAGACAAAATGACCTATAATGTTTCAACATAGAAAATGATTTTCCAAGCAAAACTAGCTCTAGGTCTCAATATGAAAGTTGTTTGTAATGTCATTTAGAGTAGGTTTTATCTTGGAATAATTTTCATATGGTGAAAATTGTAGGAGATAGTGTCTAGGGAGACCCAGTTTTGATCAAATGAATTCATTTGGCCAACCACCATCAACCAACTTGCTAACTTCCAATTCTCTTGACTTTCTTGGTTCATGGCAGATCATATATGCATAAGATGATGAATTTTGAAGTTTCCCTTGAGGAATTTGATCAATTGGTGAGATAGCTTGTTGGAGAAGTTACTCAAGATACCCAGTCAAACTAGGGTTTCCATGGAAAATCACCCTCAAACTCTTGAAGAAAACTTGATCAATATAACATGTAGAGAACATTGGGACTCATATATGATGTTAATAACCATTATTGAATCAATTCTTGGTTGTACTCTTTGTTCATGAGGGTCTCAAACCCTAGATGTGATCTTGATGAATCAATGATATCATGCCCTTCCTACAAAAGAGTTAGGCAAATGCAAAGACATATTTTTGGTTTTTTGGTTAGTGAAATGATAAAATACAAGTATGATACAATCACAAAGTGCTTGGTGATCTCTCCCAAAACAAACCTAATGAAAGAGGGGTAAGGAGGATGCCAAGGTATGATCCCAATGCTAATGCTTCTGATGGAATTACATGAGGGATCTTAGGGTCAAAATTGGGGTCTTACAATGACCAAACTCCCCCCATCCATGAGAGGTAATGAAACGAAGAATTTTCCACCACGACACGATTGACAAAATCACATATCTTCGCATTCTTCGGGGTGGATAAACAAAGAGTAACCAATCCAACAGAGGGTTCCACGTCTTTAACTCCGGTAGTAGCTGAAGCTTTGGTAGCACCCACCAAGAGAGGTATGACCTTAGGAGTCTTTTTCATTTGTTTCATTATTTTGTAACATTTTACTTTATCTATAAGTCAATAAAAGATAGGTTAAAATTTATAACACTAAATGACTATTAAAGATAAGGGGTTTCCCCATGTTACTTACCAAATATGATCTACCTAACTTCTTTTGAGCCAATGTACACCAACAAGTGTGTCTTTATGTACCACTTCCTTTGTTTCTTTGCCACATAAGAAGGGACAACACAATTGATGTATCAAGGACTATCAAGGAAAGATACCAATTTCATTTTCAAGTAAATCTCCTCATGCGCTAAATCATCTATTTTATAAACGAAAGATCTGGAGTCCTCCAAAAAAATGGCTCTAATGCCAAAACTGGAAAAACCTGTGTGAACATTCATATGGAGGCCCGGGATCCATGGTACAAATGTTGGCATAGGCCGCCTTGTTTGAGGGGAGTAACCAAGAAGTACAAATGTTTGAAATATTTCACTATTTGTGAGTAGACCTCGAACATCTTGGTACACTGACAGAGAGAGATGTTAGACCTTGGCCCCGTGTTGAATCAAAATTGTTGCATTGGGGTTTAAAATGGTGTAAGAAGAGATCATGGTCAGCACACCCTTCTTATATTTACACTAATATTGGAAGACTTTGATGTATGCCCAACTCAGCGGATGCAATTGGAAGAGTAGATTAATAAATGATTACACATGACCAACTCAAAATTGTTGAAGGGAAGGAAGAAACCTATCAAGGAGAATAGAGATTTGCGAAAGGGAACGACACGCCATTCATATTTATTACATACCCTCTTGTCTTCTTTAGAGGGAATCACCCTCTAATCTTTAATGAGTTATCCCTTGTTGCCTTCTGAACTTTGGGTTGAAGGTCATCTATCGTAAGGGATTTTGTTAATGCATGAAAGTCGTAAATATAAATATCAACACGATACAAGTTTAAACCTAAGTATGGTGTTCTAGCTAAAATACATGCGAAATAAACCAATAATTCATAGCAATTTTCTCCGTCAAGTCTCACGTAAGAAATAAACCTAATAAAGAAAGAAAGATGGAAAGAAATAGATATCTAGATGTTACCTTAATAAAGACAAACTTGAAGATTCATGCACTGAAAGGAGGGGCACAAATGAGTCAGAGATGAAAACTCTGCGAAAAAACTGGTAGCAATGAAGGAAATCACAAACATGGAGAAAGAAGAATTTCTTAAACCAATAAGCGAAAAAAAGAAGAGAAAACTAATAGTTCAGGAATATCTTATATGCACTTCAACAACAGTGAACTGTGGGATCTACCACATTGAGTAGCGTGAACCACAACACCAATAATCGAGATCTCCCCGTGAATTGTTCAGAGTACTTGAGTGTCCTAAGATAAAGAGGGTACCATAACCGTCAGACATATGGACATGCGTCAGGACTTTCCTACAAAACATCGTTGATCAAAAGAAAAAATTTAATGTTTCTCTTCACAATGCTAGTGATGCCCTATAAAGACTCTTCACTTACTTCTGCGCACAATCACACAACTGACCTAAATATGTACATGACAAAGTCCTCATTCTACAAGATAGGAATAAGGGTTTGAGGGACAACTATTTTGAGTCGTTCGCAAGACCCATAACGAAAGGGCTAGGAGAAAACCTCGAGTCAAAGGCGCACATAATAGGTAGATATTTGCTAAATGAGAAGCAAACAATTTCTCCCTTCAACATGTCAATTAACATCTGATTCAATCAAACAAATGTCTGCATGGCTCGCCGCATCACACGTGAACGTTTTCAACCTTTCTTACTATATAAGAGTAAAATGCGTCATTTTAGATATTCAAATTCACTCACACTTACACATTATTTCTAATTTTTCTCATTGACTTATCATCCGAAATACTAATCCAGTGAAACAAGACACACCTTTATTATCTCATCTTTCATTTATAATTCCTAACCGAAAAGAGCTTAAAATAATAGACCATAATTAAAAAAAAACATTAATTGGCAATATCTTCGTTTCTCTTTTTAATTAAGTTCTTTGTGGCCTACGAATCTTAACACAACATCATATGTTTGATGTGCCAAACTTCTAATAAACTATTTCTTTTCAAAAAAAATCACCAATCACCAGCCTTATTTTGTATACTATTTTAATGATAGATTCAAATATTATCAGTTAAGTCTTACCTCAATTAGAATAAGTTAAATATTAAATATATAAAAGAGGTGTTATTCTTTTTGTGCTCTTAGAACATTGTCTTCTTGTTGTTTGCTCTCATAGCAAAAGAATCAGAGTTAGTTATAGTGTGTGAGGATTTCACTATATATACCCCAACATAGAGTAAGGTTCTTCACTTCATCACTTGTCTACCTCTCTTTTTTCTCTCTTCTTAACCATTCCTTATTTCCATGGCTCCTCCCTTGAACTCCACCACCTCTAATCTCATCAAAACTGAGTCCATATTTGATCTATCTGAAAGAAAGTTTAAGGTGAAAGGTTTTCCTTTGTTCCATGATGTTCCTGAAAATGTTTCTTTCAGATCATTCTCTTCTATATGCAAACCCTCTGAATCAAATGCACCACCTTCACTTCTTCAAAAAGTTCTTGCTTATTCACACAAAGGTGGTTTCTTTGGATTCTCTCATGAAACTCCATCAGATAGATTGATGAATTCCATAGGTAGTTTCAATGGAAAAGACTTTTTGAGTATTTTCAGGTTTAAAACATGGTGGTCTACTCAATGGATAGGAAAATCTGGTTCTGATTTACAAATGGAAACTCAATGGATTCTCATTGAAGTTCCTGAAACCAAATCCTATGTTGTTATCATTCCTATAATAGAAAAATGTTTCAGGTCTGCACTTTTTCCTGGTTTTAATGATCATGTCAAGATTATTGCTGAAAGTGGTTCAACAAAAGTGAAAGAATCAACATTCAATTCAATTGCTTATGTTCATTTTTCTGAAAATCCTTATGATTTGATGAAAGAAGCTTATAGTGCTATAAGGGTTCATCTCAATAGTTTTAGGCTTTTGGAAGAGAAAACAATCCCAAATTTGGTTGATAAGTTTGGTTGGTGCACATGGGATGCTTTCTATTTAACTGTTAATCCTATTGGTATTTTCCATGGTCTTGATGATTTCTCGAAAGGCGGTGTCGAACCGAGGTTTGTTATCATTGATGATGGATGGCAAAGCATTAGTTTTGATGGTTATGATCCTAATGAAGATGCAAAGAATCTTGTTCTTGGTGGTGAACAAATGAGTGGTAGACTTCATAGGTTTGATGAATGTTACAAGTTTAGAAAATATGAAAGTGGGTTGTTATTAGGTCCTAATTCACCTCCTTATGATCCAAACAACTTTACGGATTTGATTTTGAAGGGTATTGAACATGAGAAGCTGCGGAAGAAAAGAGAGGAAGCTATTTCATCTAAGAGTTCTGATTTAGCTGAAATCGAGTCAAAGATAAAAAAAGTAGTAAAAGAAATTGATGATCTCTTTGGTGGAGAACAATTTAGTAGTGGTGAAAAGAGTGAGATGAAGAGTGAGTATGGATTGAAGGCTTTCACAAAGGATTTGAGGACAAAGTTCAAAGGTTTGGATGATGTTTATGTTTGGCATGCACTATGTGGTGCTTGGGGTGGTGTGAGGCCTGAAACCACACACCTTGATACCAAAATTGTCCCTTGCAAACTCTCACCTGGTCTTGATGGAACAATGGAGGATCTTGCAGTGGTTGAGATTTCCAAAGCGTCACTTGGGCTAGTTCATCCTAGTCAAGCTAATGAGCTTTATGACTCCATGCATTCTTATCTTGCTGAATCCGGTATCACCGGAGTCAAAGTTGATGTCATTCATGTAAGTTTTATGATAGTTAGTTAGAATGTTTTATGTTTTGTTATGGCCTAGTAATAATCATTAAATTATGATTTTTTTTATGCAGTCTCTTGAATATGTCTGTGATGAATATGGAGGTAGAGTTGATCTTGCAAAAGTTTACTATGAAGGATTGACAAAATCCATTGTCAAGAATTTTAATGGAAATGGAATGATTGCTAGCATGCAACACTGTAATGACTTTTTCTTTCTTGGAACAAAGCAAATTTCTATGGGAAGAGTTGGTAAGCACTTGATTAATGTACAATACAAGCACACTATGAATGAACTTTTGTAGTTTTATTACCAAAATGTTATTTTTGTAGGGGATGATTTTTGGTTCCAAGATCCAAATGGTGATCCAATGGGAAGTTTTTGGTTGCAAGGTGTGCACATGATTCATTGTTCCTACAATAGTTTATGGATGGGACAAATGATTCAGCCTGATTGGGATATGTTCCAATCAGATCATGTTTGTGCTAAGTTTCATGCTGGTTCAAGAGCTATTTGTGGTGGGCCAATCTATGTGAGTGATAATGTTGGCTCTCATGATTTTGATTTGATTAAGAAGCTTGTATTCCCTGATGGTACAATACCAAAATGCATATATTTTCCACTTCCAACTAGAGATTGTCTTTTCAAAAACCCTTTATTCGACCATACAACTGTCCTCAAAATTTGGAACTTCAACAAGGTATCTATCTCTCACCATATGTGTAATGTACGAGTGATATACGTTCACGATACTGATATATGTAATTACATTCAATTCCTTTTATTTTTCTAAATTGTCATCGGTAACAATGTGTACGTATCCTTTTATTTTTCTAAATTGTCATCGGTAACAATGTGTACGTATCGTGTCTGGTATACAACAGTATGGAGGCGTGATTGGTGCTTTCAACTGTCAAGGGGCAGGGTGGGATCCAATAATGCAGAAGTTTAGGGGCTTCCCTGAATGCTACAAGCCAATACCCGGTACTGTTCATGTAACCGAAGTTGAATGGGATCAAAAGGAAGAAACATCTCATTTGGGTAAAGCAGAAGAATATGTAGTGTACTTGAATCAAGCTGAAGAGCTTTCTTTGATGACTCTAAAATCCGAACCAATTCAGTTTACTATTCAACCATCTACATTTGAGCTATACAGTTTTGTTCCCGTTACAAAGTTATGTGGCGGCATCAAATTTGCACCAATTGGGTTGACAAACATGTTCAACAGTGGTGGAACAGTTATAGATTTGGAATATGTTGGAAATGGTGCTAAGATTAAGGTTAAAGGTGGTGGGAGTTTTCTTGCTTATTCTAGTGAATCACCAAAGAAGTTTCAGTTGAATGGTTCTGAAGTGGATTTTGAGTGGCTAGGTGATGGAAAATTGTGTGTCAATGTTCCTTGGATTGAAGAGGCTTGTGGTGTTTCTGATTTTGCAATTTTCTTTTAGAGTACTAGAATATTGTTATTACTATAACAATGTGTTTGTGTTACTTGCATACCAAGAAATGAAATGGAAGTTAGTTTATGAGTTTGTGAATAATAATACAATGTGTGAGCATTGATCATACTTGTAAACAATCAAACATGCAACTTTGTCAATAACGCATAACCTCTAATATTTTAAACAAAAAAATTTCCATTAACGTAAAATTTAAAGGTGCAATTTAAACAAGAATGCAACAAGAGGCAATCAAGTAGAAAATAGATAGATTCAGTCTTTAATCATATAACATATGAGCGACACATATAGCAAAGTGAAGAAACATTTGTTTGTTGTAGGTAACGACATCGACACGGTATTAGCCACCTGTAGTAAGTAGTACTAAACTTTGAAGCCACGTAGGTGATGAATAATGTTGGCAGGAACAGACGATGATGTTTTCGAATCCTAATTGTCGGTGCTTGAGTCAGGAAAATAGCAACAAACAAAAAGAGTTTTGCACCACGCCTTGAGACAAGACAAAAGAAAGGGATGCAAGAGGTTAAGATAAAAGTAACCGATTACAAATGTTTGGTTGGTTTACCTATGTTTTTCTTTTTCATGTTTATTGCATGTTTTAAGATATATTAATCCTAACTCACCGATTGTTGACTAACAAATTGATTTGTTAATAATCCCAACACTAGGAGTATAATATTTTTCAGTTCTTTCATCCTCTTAACGATTTAATTCAATCTAATAAATATAAAATTTGTTCTGATATATTTGTAAAGGATGTATAAGAGACAGGAAAGAAATTCACTAAGAGGCGGCGACGTAATATAACGTCATTGTCTACCTCCTGGCCGTTTATTTGTTGGAACGAGCGCTCATCATTTGGTTATGAAACTCGTTTTTTATATCACTCATCGTTCTACGAAAATGTGGGGTGATGTGTCTCTATCCATAACGGTATGGAGGAAAGAGTCAAAAAGAGGTAGTCACGTTCTCCCAAGAAACATAGAAAGATCCAACCTCAACGGATTACTCTGTTGGATTCTAAGATCTAACCTCAACTGATTCCTATAAATACTTAAGCCCTAAGGTTGAGAGGGACAATCAATCTCACTAAAAACACCGGTATATAGAGTTTCTCACTTCCCTATGTGAGCTAGATCTAACATCACAAGCCTTAAAACATCTGGGAGCCCTACAACACAAAGGGTTGTCACATATTGTACTTTTAACAAGTACAATTGGCGCCCACTGTAGGACTCTGGTAAAAGTGGAATGAGCCACCATTACAACATTCGGCTAAATTGATATCCCCGTTGTCGCACCTCGAAAAATGGGGATACGACTTTAAAGCGAAGCGCGATCGCACGCTCGCAATGATGGACTGAACAGAGTCGCCACCGAACTTTATTTATTCCTAAAAAGGAAAGGGGAAATATCGATAAAACCCATAAAAGAAAGGATAAGATATGGTCGTCGCAACCAATATCAGGGTTCGGGAGTCGGTTACGCAAGGGGAAGGTATTAGCACCCCTCACGTCCGTTGTACTCAACGGGAACCGTTTAGTTAGTTTCGTTTTGAATGTTAGCTTATGTTAGTCTTCTTAAGTTATAATGAGAGAGAGAAAGAAAAGAAGAAAGGAGAATATTTTTGGATTTTTGGCGCAGGACTAAACCTAAATTTTTTATTAGTGGGCCTGACAAGATTTATAAATCCTGCTCCTACGTATCTCAAAAGAGAAATCAAGGCTTACGTAGTTCTGGGTAGAAAAATGTTTGTTTGTTGGTCGATTTTAACGAAAGCTATATTGTATTAATCGACAAAAACATCGTTTTACCCAAAACAGATGAGGAGTGGACGCATACCACACATCGAACGGATTTATAAATCTACATTCGGAAAAGCGTCATTTATCTCTACTCAACAATCGTGGCCGAAACATTGTTTTGTATCACTTAAGACAATATATCTTTTGTTTATGAAAAAGGTTCTTGATTAGTCGCACGGCGGCGAGAAAAGAGTTTGATCGGTTGGATGTATTTTGAGTGATGGCGAGAACTTGGATGAGCGAGATATACATCTTGAATCCTAGCCTCAGGAGTGCACGGTATACACCATGTTCCATTTCCATCTTCATTGGAAAAAGTATTTAATAGAGATTAAGTATTTTAAGGTTTGATTGAGAAAGGGTTTGAAGAAACCACATTGACAATTTTAGACGATGGCGAGAGTTAAGATTGGCGAGGCATCCGCCTCGAATCTTAATCTCAGGAGTGCACGGTATACACCATGTTCCATTTCCATTTTATTGAAAAGGTGTTGAATAAGGATTAAGTATATATTTTTTGGGTTTGTGTTAGATGCCCAAAAGTGCTTATTTGAGCTATCATATGTGGGCATCGTTCACTCTTTTGCCTTGCTAAAATTGCCAAAATCACATTTATTTTACATGGAATGCGTACATTGATAAACAAGCTTGGTGCCTTTGATGTGTTTGTTATTGTGCAGGAAAGGCATGAATTAATTGATAATAAAGACACAAGAGAATTGGCAAAGGAACCAAAGCAAAGGAGCATTTCATCTGCCAGCTCGCTAGGCGAGGATGTGGCGAAGCAAAACCTTCGCTAGGCGAGCTCCTGGCGAAAGGCTCCAGTAAATTGGTTAATTAATTCGCTAGGCGAACTGAAGGCGAAGTGGCAGCGAATTCAGTCTGTTTTGGTGAAATGAGCAGCCAGCACTAGCTCGCTAGGCGAGGCTCTAGCGAGTCCCCAGCGAGCATTCCAGTAGCAAAACCTCTCAACCTCGCTGGGGCGAAGGTTGAAGCGAGTTCTTCGCTAGGCGAAGGTCTGTTCGCTAGGCGAACATGACAGTTCCACAGGCCCAGTTTTCTCTGGGCGCAGGGGCATTTTGTGCCCATTTTTGGCCTTCGCTAGGCGAGCCATTCTGCTCGCCTAGCGAACGTGACAGTTCTGCACTTGTCTATAAGTAGCAGGTGCCACTTTTTGTGACAATACCACTTTTTACCAACTTTTCCATTTTTTGTACTTTCTCTTAGATATTTTACAGCATTGTTTGGAGGGATTTTTGATGCCCTAATTTCATTTCTCTTCATCTAGCAACCATCTTCCACAAAAAGAAGGTGGATTCCCATCCAACTTCGATCATTCGACTTGGATGTTGATCAACCCTCTTTTCTTACTTGCCGACCAAGCTACCATGAAAATGAGTAGCTAAGTCTTCCATTTGTCAAGGTTAGATGTAGGTGATTTCCAAGCTTTGTGTGTAAATGTAAGGATCCTCATTTGTAAACTCTTTAACGGTAAATATATGATGAAAACTTTGTTTCTATTTAAAACTCTTTGTGTTGGTATTTGATCGAGAGATGTTTACCGATTCTTGACCTAGGTTTTCATCCAAACTTGTTTGTTAGCTAGAGATAGTAACGAATGATTTTGTTCACCATAAGGTTGAACCAAAACGTTGTCTTTTTGATAGATTGTGTTCGAGAGAAACAATGGATCAAAATGACAAAACTCACAATGGGTGTTCGAGAGAAACGCATTGAGAGGACTTTGTGAAATTATTTATCATCTAAAGGAGTTTATAATATTGTTGACCGTGCAAAAACATGCAAAGCAAATGTAATCATTGAAACCTAACTCTGACAATATTTCTCATATTAATCAAAACGTAACTTTTACCGCAATTAATTACTTTGTATGCAAGATAACTTGATTAAAACCCAAAACCCTAGTGTTACTTTAAGTTAAGATTAATTCAACCATTGAACGGCAGTGATATCTTACAATCTCTGTGGATACGATAACAAAACCCGACACTTAAAAACTGTCTTCAACAGTTTGGAAAGACGGATATTTGATGAGGACGAGACATGAGCCTTGGGATCAATCACTCGGGGTTCCACTGGAATGCTAGATTCCAATGGCCCTTTTTATTCGAATTATTTAAGAAAAATATTTGGACAACGAACACTTGATGAGAATCAACTATTCAAAGGGTTACGCCAGAATGCTTGATCCCAACGGTCCTTCTCCTTGTCCAAGTTAATTAATGTGTTTTTAGAAAAAATGAACAATTACTCCAAAACGCGTGGTTCAAGACCGATCATTCAAGGGTTCTTACCGGAATGCTAGATTCCAATAGTCCACTTCTTTTGAGTTATTCAAAAAAATATTTTAATATTTTAACTTAAATAGTAAAGCGTTTTAATTGGGGTAAGAAACAAATTAATCAGATTAAAATATATAACTTGGAGTAGGATCAAAGTTTAAGAAAGTAGTCATAAGTATTTTATTCTATTAATTAGTCAACATCATTACTAGATATTTATTTAGTTATTTATTCATAACATTCTAACAATAATAAATAAAACTACAAAGAAAATGATATTTTTTGCAAACACAATGATTCTACACATATATATAAAAATGGTTCTTTTATTTCAACAAAGAGAAAGCTTTAATTTCAAATGATATTTTGCTACCGACTTAACATATGAATTGCTAGTCAGAAATTTGCACCATGACCTTGAATGGATAGTACATATGAAATTGTCATGAATGTATGCAAATGAACTTTAGGCCAAAGGCCGAATGAAAAATTTTCAGGACCAAAATCGGGGTATGACACCCGTGTTCGACTCCGCTGTCCATCATGTTGAACAATAAGGTAGCAACTCCGGTCAATAATGAGTCCAACAGTGAGGAGAATATTATGACAAAAATGTATGTTGCCATGGACTACTGTCATACCCCAAAATTTGCCCTCCATTTTTCATCTTTTCATTCAACCCTTCACTTGAGAACCATTTGCATATAATCATGTTTCATTCAGGTGCATCAATCATGCATTCATTCATAATCATAGTAGATGTAAAGCTCTTGGCTTATAAAGCTAGGGTTTGTGTGTGGATCAAAGCTTAAAGGCATGATTGGGACATTCATCTGATCATAAGGGGGTGTGAAGCCCTAATTGCTTGGTCTTGAAAGCATGGATTCGATAAGATCTCACCATGACACTCCTCAGGGCTATCAAATCCTAATTTCTTGATAACTTGGTCTTAGGACTTTGCAGATGTTCTCTAGGCTTTGTCTTGGTTATCTAAACCCTAATCTGGGACCCATACATTGAAGATTTGCTTATGAAGCATCTTGTGTCATCCAAAGGTATTGTTTGAAGGATAGGCCCATTGAAACCCTAATCAGGGAAGATTTGATCCTAATGGGCCTTGTGGCTTGATATTTCGCCTTGTGGATGTATGAATCCCTATTTCATTTGGAAGAGGTTCTTCCCCATCATGTCATGCATCATCAATCATAAAATTTGCTCTGTGCATGAGAATCATTCATGGGACCTACATGTCTGCCTGCTTAGGATTCCATCTGATCCAAAACCTTGCTCAGGCATCCATGTATATGCATTCTACTTGAACATTCCTAATCCATTGATTTATTATAAGCTTATGTTACTTTCAAGTTCATAAGTTCATAGTCTTTAATGTGTGATTCATGATTGCATTAGCTCGTTAATCTTTCGGTCCATTATTTTGTCATTGTCCTATTGTGATTCACCAGGCATTATAGGCCATTAATTCCTACTTCATCCATGTATCTTAGTCTACTTAATTCATGTGATTCAAATCTTTAAAGATGGTTAATTCATGCATAGATTAAACTTGGTTTTTAGTTGAGATTCATCCAAAAGTCAAACTTTGCTTCACATTCAATCTTGATCATTTCACTCAAACAATTGATGATTCATTCATGCATTAGAATACAATGTTCATTAAAAAGAGAGAAATATAAATAAAAAATTGAAAAGTTAACTTTTTGGTCAACCAGTTGACCAAAGTCAACCATTACCTTTTCCCTCTAAAACCTGACTCTCATTGCATCTTCATAATTCCATGAGTTTACATCATTTTTATGAGCAAGAAATCCCTCTTCAAGTTGGTCATGCCTTGATTTCACTTTGATTTTCCTTTATCACCTTGATGTTCTTGTTAAGCTAAGCCAATTCCAAACATGACCATTACTATCCTGCATCATGTAACATTCAGACCAACAATAAATCACACCGAAAATGAATTATAGATGAACTTCATTTGGATTTCATAACAGAAATTGATTTCTATAAAATCAGTCATCACAGATCAAAATGGAGAACTTTTTTTCACCATAGGTGATTCAAAACTCAGAGCAAATCAAAATACTCTCTACCTCTCCCCCCTCTCACTTAGAGCTATATTCAAAACTCCATTGAAGCTTCATCTTGAAGATTCAAGAAGGGCGAGCTAAACCATCTCACCACTCACAATCCGATTTGGAAGAAGGTGTGGAAGATAGAAGGAACATCGAACATTTAAGGAAGAAGTGAATCGTGAACGTTACATGGTTGATCAAGCGTGGTTCGTTCGCATCTCGTCTCCTCTGATCAATACTCGCCAGAATGTTTTTCCGTTTCACAGGTAAATTTTCTTTCCTCCGTTTTCTTCAGAATCGACCATCAACATGTAATAAGAATCCTTAGCAGCATTAACCCCATGGTTTTCATGAAGATCCATGCCTTGACACTAGTTAGTTGGACCTTGGCGCGTTAGGGTTCTTGACTGATTACCTCCGTTTGGACCGGTTCAAGTTGATTTTAGACTTTTTCATTGACGTATTTGGATTTAGGGGATGGAACAGAGTAGAAATGTGGGTTCAACGTAAGTTTTCAGGGTGTCTCCGCCATCGAGGGAGCCTCTGGCATGACGAAGACGATGGCGAAGGAGAGAGAGCTGAGTGGAAGGATATGAGTGGTCACAAAGTTTTGATTGGATTTTATTCATCACTATTCCATGTGTATCATTATGGAATCTGCTTTTGGGCCACGTGAAATCAGTTTTTGGAAACATGCAGGCATTGATTATAGAGTCCCTAGGCTAACTAATCCCTTTCCCAATTCATCTTAGATTCCGTCAATTCCCCTTGGCTGGTGAACCCTGAATTTCATTGAGCTATGTTTTGGGCCCAAAGCCAGTTTTTTTCTCCCATGGCCTGTCACACACCCCTTCAATGCATTTCTCACCCTCTGTTCCTCTAGCTGATAACGAGTCGGGCTTGGTTTCAATAGGCATGCGCCCACTGTTTCCTACACCCTATTGCAAGGCTTTCAACACTAAGGCCCATGATCATCTTTCTTTTGGGCTCAACTCTGTTTTTTTATTTAGTTGTTTTGTTAGTAATTGATTAGTGTATGTTAGTTAGGGTTAATAGAAGTAAATTAGAATTTTTAATCTTGATTAGTTAGATAGAGATTAGAATTAGAGTTTGAGAAATATTAGAATTTGATTAGTTTTGATCAATCTTAAAAATATTAAATTTTAGTTTAATTAAGTTTATTAGACTTTATAATTGACTTTAGAAAATAGTTTAATGTTTTTAGAATTAGAGCTAATTAGATTTGTTTAGGATTTAGAATTGATTAATTAGACTTTTCATGAATAGAAATTAATTCAATATCAATATCCTTGTAAAATGATCATTTTACCCCTTAGGGGTTTATTTTGTTATTTTGACCAATTGCATGCTCCCTTAGGAATAGCCTTTGAATTTAATTTTAACCATTAGATTAGTATTAAGCATAATTTGCAAACTATTCAAACCTTCAATTCAAGTTGATCAAAAACAATTTTGATCAACTAAATCCTTTGATCATGTATAACCCCACAATCCATTTAAGTGATCAAAAGTCACTTGATAGGATTATTTCTAACGTTGTGGATCTCCAAGCTTCAAGACCAGTCTTTCATACAAGATATCCCAATCACATCAAGCAATGCACTATACAAGATAAATCAAAGGTCAACACTTGGTAAATACGATTCAAATTGAACGATACGAGTCTTAAGTAATAAGGAATGATGAGATGGAGTTTCTTCTACCCTTGTCTAGAGAGACTTTGCGTACGGGGCATAGGCCCTAGTTATTCAAAACATTCACCCTTATTCATAGACTTTAGTGCAATACAAATCGAGTAAACTACCAAGTCTTCTTCATACAAAGCAACATCAACTTAAGGAGCAACAATGAGGATCCTTCTCCAACCATTTGTCAATTATGGGAAGTATCATGAGCCATGAGCCTTAAGTAATAAGGAATGATGAGACAAAGTTTCTCCTACCCTTGTCTAGAGTGACTTTGTGTATGGGGCGTAGGCCCTAGCTATTCCAAGCATTCTCCCTTATTCATAGACTTTAGTGTGATTCTTATCAATCAACTGTCAGGTATCTTCATATCCCATATTCAACCAATCATTTATTTTGCCTCAATCATCTTGCTTTCAGCCCTAGTGGGTTGAACTACGAAAGCTCTAACTTTCTCATTGCACAATGAGAATACGTAGGCAGGAGAACCCAGATTCTTCGCGAGCTACCTTATTTATTAATCCATCACTCTTCATTCATTCAATCCATACCATCTTTTTTAGATCAAATATAACTTTTCCTTGGTTTCCATGCACATCCTTACGCCTAATAAAAAGTCTGCCTTGTGAACCAAGAGTTGTTTGGCTTATTGCCAGACATTTAATTCCTTTGTTTTTGGTTATTCCAATACAATGATACCATGTCTCGGGCCCCTCACTTGTTGGTTCATACAAGTTTTAATCTTCAGTTCAAAGTTTATTCCTTCATGGATCCAAGATACCATTCTCCTTTGATCTCAAAATATTTGTTCCCTAGCAAGTGATATCTTTTTCCTTGTGTCGATCAATACTTCCTTTTGGGTTCCATTTTCACCCTTTTAGGCAACCTAATCAATGTCCATATTTGTATCAAGAGTTGTTTGGCTTATTGCTATACATTTAATTCTCTTTGTTTCCAGTCATCCTAATACAGTGATACCATGCCTCGGGCCCCTCACTTGTTGGTCTGTCTGTTTACTCTTTGATTCAAAGCCAGTTTGCCTTTATGGATTCCCATGTTACCATTTTGTTGGTACAAGTTATACTTTCAATCACTTCAATTATACTCTTGAAGTTGTTTGTCTCGCCAGTCCTTGTTGCTTAGACAAACATTTTTGTGTTCTCTTTCCATTCATTTTCGTAGTTCCACGAACTACGATTGCTCTGATTTTCTCATTGCACGATGAGAATATGTAAGCACGAGGATGTGAATCCTTGGCGAGCATACTTCTAATTATTCCTTCCGCCTTAGGGCATCATCCATATCTTTCACGATCCATTATCCACCTTCAATCATTAAACCGCTCACCCTAGTGACATACTGTTTCTTTGAAATTAGATACTTTTTTCTTTGGCATTCCATATATACCCTTTTAGAACGCCTAATGAAAAGTCCACATTTGTACCTAGAGTTATTTGGCTTGTACCTAGACATTTAATTTCTTCTTTTTCGGCCTAACCATACACTGATACCATGTCTTAGAACCCTCACTTGTGGTTTATTCCACATTCCCTCTATGGTACAAATTATATTTCTCCTATGGATTCTGATGTATATCTGACCCTTGGTTTCAAATTATACCTCTTCAGTCACTTATTACCAAATCATTCGATTCTACGACTTTGGTCATTCATTCTATCCATTTCCATGATGCATTCATATTCTATCTTCATTCACTCCATGTGATATACCCTATATTTGAGCCAAATACATTGTCTCTTTGACCTTCGTCTTGTATCCCTTTGTGAACCGAGAGTTGTTTGGCTTGTACCCAAACACTTAATTCCTTTCTTTTTCGGTTATTCCAATACAGTGATACCATGCCTCGGGCCCCTCACTTGTTGGTTCATACCAGTTTACTCTTGGATTCATATTTCATCCCTTTTGGAGTTCAAATCATATAATTCTTTGGTTTAGACCATACCGTTATCACACTTCTTTTCACCTCCCACCACTAGTTCTTTGAACTACGAAGCTCTGAATTCCTTATTGCACCATGAGGATATGTAGGCATTAGGGCCCTAATCCTTACCGAGCACTTTATCTATTTCTTTTACTTTTCCCCATTCTTTTGTGAGTAATCTTCAGATATAACACTCATTCGAGCAAGAATAATCAAAACGGCTCCCATGGAGTACCATGGATGTTAGGGGTGCTAACACCTTCCTCTTACATAACCGACTTCCTTACCCAGCATATCTCTTTCCCCATGGTTTTATCGATGTTTTCCCTTTACTTAGGGAATAAATAAAGTTCGATGGCGACTCTGTTGTATGTTTGAGCATGCAATACGTTCGGGTATATTTCCGCTAGCTTCAGCTGGCGACTCTGCTGGGGATACTTCGGTTCTTGGAGTACTTCCTAGTCGCTAAAAGGAGTCGAGCCTAGTTTTGGTTTTTTCTCGCTAGTTTTAGGTGTTTATCTTTATACCTTACTCGCTCTATATTATTCGACATTTATCTTTTTATTGTTATATTCCCCTATTATGGATATTTGTATATGCTGTTGTTGGGTTGGAGTGACGATACATGAGAGAGAAACTTTATACCCGAGCTTGAGTACAAACATATGATAGTAACATGACTAGAGTCATGTTTGACCTCTATGGAGTTATTCTGTGATTATGGTTGACACGAGACGTAACACCTAGAGTAGATTCTTTGGGGGGCATCATTGTCCGACGAGTCATTCGTCTAAGACAATGGTATCTCAAAATGGGTCATTGACTCTAGGGACCTTTTAGGATCACCCTTTGAGGATAATACATACCTTTGAGAGGGATATTGAGTTTTTGCAGGAAACCAAGACCCTTCATACCCGTTTTCTTGTGTATACGTCGGACCTTTGAACTTGCAACAAACAGAATATGTAGTTTATCCAGAATACGTCGGAATTCTGATTATGTGATATCTCACCATCATTGCATCATAATGTTTGATTTTTCTTGTTACATTTTCATTTTTCAGGGACCTACAGTTATCTGTTGCTATTATCGACTCAATTATGGAGAAGACCGATAGAAGAAACATGTATCAGTACAAGTTAAGAGACTCCAAGTTTGATGAACTAAGGAAGCTCAGTGACTTTTTGGTTGATGACTACAGGGTAGCCTTCAAGAAAGCTTATGGTAATCTGTTGGGAGTCCTAGCTACTAGAGAAGATGCAGGATTGATATTCACATTTGCATAGTTCTACGACCCCACATTACATTGTTTCACATTTCAGGACTTTCTTCTAGCTCCCATGCTGGAAGAATTTGCTCACTTGCTCCAGCTGCCAGTTAAGAACCAAGCGCCTTACATGAATGAAGATAACTTCCCAGATTCTGCCGTGATAGCACAAGCTTTACACATGAAGAAGGACTTGATTGATTCTAGTTTCCGAGTTAAGGGCAATACCAAGGGCCTTCCGTCTAAGTTCTTGTTCGAGAAAGCCATTGTATTTTCTAATAGTGGGAGTTGGGACACCATCTATGCTAGATTTGCATTACTCATCTATGGTCTGGTGCTATTCTCAAGTGTTGAAGGTTTCATTGACAAGGTCGCCATCACCATCTTCATCTCCCAGAACCCAGTTCCTACACTACTAGCTAATGTTTTCTTCTCTTTCCATTGGAGAAACATGAAGAAGGGTGGAACTATTAACTGCTGCATTCCTCTATTTCACAAGTGGATTATGACTCACTTTCCGAAGAGAGGACCATTTGCTGACAATGTGGGAGCTTTGAAGTGGTCACAAAGGTTGTTGCCATTGGATGCTTAAGACGTCATCTGGTACAACCATGATTTTGCAATTTTCATTTAGAGTACTAGAATATTGTTATTACTATAACAATGTGTTTGTGTTACTTGCATACCAAGAAATGAAATGGAAGTTAGTTTATGAGTTTATGAATAATAATACAACGTGTGAGCATTGATCATACTTGTAAACAATCAAACATGCAACTTTGTCAATAACGCATAACCTCTAATATTTTAAACAAAAAATTTTCCATTAACGTAAAATTTAAAGGTGCAATTTAAACAAGAATGCAACAAGAGGCAATCAAGTAGAAAAGAGATAGATTCAGTCTTTAATTATACAACATATGAGCGACACATATAGCAAAGTGAAGAAACATTGGTTTGTTGTAGGTAACAACATCGGTATGGTATTAGCCACCTGTAGTAAGTAGTACTAAACTTTGAAGCCACGTAGGTGATGAATCAGTGTTGGCAGGAACAGACGATGATGTTTTCGAATCCTAATTGTCGGTGCTTGAGTCGGGAAAATAGCAACAAACAACAAGAGTTTTGCACCACGCCTTGAGACAAGACAAAAGAAAGGGATGCAAGAGGTTAAGATAAAAGTAACCGATTACAAATGTTTGGTTGGTTTACCTATGTTTTTCTTTTTCATGTTTATTGCATGTTTTAAGATATATTGCTATATTAGTGTTATATATCAAATCCTAACTCACCAATTGTTACCTAACAAATTGATTTGTTAATAATCGCAACCATAGGAGTATAATATTTTTCGGTTCCTTCATCCTCTTAACAATTTAATTCAATCTAATAAATATAGAATTTGTTCTCATATATTTGTAAAGGATCTATAAGAGACAGGGAAAGAAATTCATTAAGAGACGGCGACGTAATATAACGTCATTGTCTACCTCCTGACCGTCTATTTGTTGGAACGAGCGTTCATCAGTTGGTTATGAAACTCGTTTTTTATATCACTCATCGTTCTACGAAAATGTGGGGTGATATGTCTCTATCCATAACGGTATGGAGGAAGGAGTCAAAAAGAGGTAGACACGTTCTCCCAAGAAACATAGAAAGATCCAGCCTCAACGGATTACTCTGTTGGATTCTAAGATTTAACCTCAACTGACTCTTATAAATACTTAAGCCCTAAGGTTGAGAGGGACAATCAATCTCACTAAAAACACAAGTATACAGAGTTTCTCACTTCCCTATATGAGCTAGATTTAACATCACAAACCTTCAAACATCTGGGAGCCCTACAACACAAAGGGTTGTCACATAGTGCACTTTTAACAAGTACAATTGGCGCCCACCGTGGGACTCTGGTAAAAGTGGCATGAGCCACCATTACAACATTCGGCTAAATTGATATCCCCGTGTTCGACTCCACTGTCCATCATGTTGAACAATAAGGTAGCAACTCCGGTCAATAATGAGTCCAACAGTGAGAGAATATTATGGCAAAGATGTATGTTTCCATGGACTACTCTCATACCCCAAAATTTACCCTCCATTTTTCATCTTTTCATTCAACCCTTAACTTGAGAACCATTTGCATATACTCATGTTTCATTCAGGTGCATCAATCATGCATTCATTCTTAATCATAGTAGATGTAAAGCTCTTGGCTTATAAAGCTAGGGTTTGTGTGTGGATCAAAGTTTAAAGGCATGACTGGGACATTCATCTGATCATAAGGGGGTTGAAGCCCTAATTTCTTGGTCATGGAAGCATGGATTCGATAAGATCTCACCATGACACTCCTCAGGGCTATCAAATCCTAATTTCTTGATAACTTGGTCTTAGGACTTTGCAGATGTTCTCTGGGCTTTGTCTTGGTTATCTAAACCCTAATCTGGGACCCATACATTGAAGATTTGCTTGTGAAGCATCTTGTGTCATCCAAAGGTATTGTTTGAAGGATAGGCCCATTGAAACCCTAATCCGGGAAGATTTGGTCCTAATGGGCCTTGTGGCTCGATATTTCGCCTTGTGGGTGTATGAATCCCTATTTCATTTGGAAGAGGTTCTTTCCCATCATGTCATGCATCCTCAATCATAAAATTTGCTTTGTGCATGAGAATCATTCATGGGACCTACATGTCTACCTGCTTAGGATTTCATTTGATCCAAAATCTTGCTCAGGCATCCATGTATATGAATTCTACTTGAACATTCTTAATCCATTGATTTATTATAAGCTTATGTTACTTTCAAGTTCATAAGTTCATAGTCTTTAATGTATGATTCATGATTGCATTGGCACGTTAATCTTTCGGTTCATTTGTAAGACCCCAATTTTGACCCTAAGATCCCTCATGCTATCTCATCATATGCATTAGCATTGGGATCACACCTTGACATCCTCCTTACCCCTCATTCATTGGGTTTGCATTGGGAGAGATCACCAAGCACACTTGATTGTATCATACTTCATTTTTCTTTATTTACTAACCAAAATACAAAAAATATGTCATTTGTATAGTATAACTACTTTTGTAGGTAATGTGTATGCTCACCTTTGATCTATCAAGCTCATATCTAGGGTTCAAGGCCCTCAATGCAAGGAGCTAAATCAAGAAATGGTTTAATGTGGCTCTACGTATCATATATGGATCCCAATGATCTTCACATGTTATTTTGATCAAGAAATCATCAAGAGTTTGAAGCTTGTTTGCCTTGGAAACCCTAATTCATATGGGTATCTTGTGTGACTTCTTCAACAAGTTTCTTTATCAATTGGTAAAATATTTCAAAGGATACTTAATATTTCATCATCTTATGCATATATTATCCTTCATGAGTCCCAAAATTCAAGAGAATATTAAGCTAGCAAGTTGGTTCATGTTGGTTGATCAGAGGAATTTAACTGGTCAAAACTGGGGTTCCCTAGACTATATCTCCTACAATTTTTATCATATGAAAATGATTCCAAGAGAAAAGTTACCCTAAATGACATTCCAAACAACTTTCATCTTGAGGTCAAGAGCTAGTTTTTCTTGGAAAGTCATTTTTTATGATGAAAGATTATAGATCATTTTGTCTAAACCCTAGTTTGGAGGTCAACTTCCCAAGACCATAACTTGCTCATTTTGTATGATATGAAATCCATTAAAATTCCATGACCAATTTCAAGGTGTCTAATTCAAATTTTGTGTTTGGAGGAAGTGCAAATTCAACTTTCAAATCCATGTGTCAAGAGGAAACATTATAGGTCATTTTGGGCCAATACCATTGAACAAGTGATTTTCCTCAACTTCTAAAATGCATAACTTCTTCATGCTAAATCCAAATGAGGTCACATTTATGACCAAATTTTATAGAGTTGAAAGAGATACAACTTTGATGAAGGAACTTTTCTCATTTGAGGTCCATAGAAAAAATTATTCAAGGTGGAAGAAGTGAACATATGGCTTGGTACTTAGAAAAGTTTTTGATATGTTTGATTTTCCAAACTTCCACCTCAAAATTCATCATGATCCAAGCTTCAAATTAAAAAGTGTTCAACATGAAAGTTGTTCTTATTGATCTAACCTTTCGAAATGTCCAAAATCATCTCTTTTGGACAAAGTATGAGGAACTTGCGCATGGCTTAAAGTTGGAGGACCATTTGGAAGATTTCAAGTTCCACTTTTCATACACGAATGCATGGCTTCACAACATGATTTCAGCATGGCTTACACTCATTTTTGGACCTTGGTGCATCACTTGATGGGCCTATCACACGCCCATGCAAGCATGCAAGAAAGATTTTCAAGTTTTGCCAAAAATGGAAGTGTGCAAATATCATTGACATTGGCCAATCAATAGAAGCTCTCTTGCTCAGAAATAAGGATCTCATGCGCCAACTTTGATTCAGCAACCCTAAACCCTCACCATTAAAGGATAAGCTTGAAGATTTTCTTTGAAAATCGAGTTTGAATCTCCCACTATTTTTGAGATTGAAACTCCAAGAGTCCATCCTTTTCCTTGATCCATTTCCATTCCATCAAACATCTGAAGCAAGGCCAAGCATAATTGAGAGCAAGATCGTACCAATCTGAGGCTCCATTGAAGGTGAATTTCTAGATTTTTCCACTCTTCGATTCTCTCTTATTTCTCCACTATTCTTGTTGATTTTTGGTTGTCTGAAGTCTCACCAATGTAGGCAACAAGATTGAGTTGCTTAGAGGTCAAATCGAAGCAACTCGGGTCATGATCCTCAAAATTCAACTCCCTGTATCTTCTTATATACTTGGAGTTAGACAAAATTGGGGCTAGATTCGAGCTCCTGAGCATTTTTTCTTTAAATCCATGTCTTGCTTTTTCATTTTGGTGATGGTTGAAAGTGGACCAGTCCGGTGAGGTCCACCAGAGAAGAAGACCGGAGCTCTGGCTCCGGCGATGCGTTGGCAAGTCTCTGAACCAAATGATCCATCCAATATGTTTTAACCTTGAGCGTTGGTTTTGATTACCATATGTGTTGCGCAGTTGACTAGAGATCAGATGGTCCACGTTTTTTTGATTTTTTTATTTTCATTTTAATTGTCTTATTTTCATTAATTCATATTAATTTTAATATTGATCCAAAAAATGGGACTTTCACCAAAAAATTTCAAATATTTTTCTCTTTAATTTCTGAACTAAAATTATTTTTTGGCTCAACATTAATATATTTCATGATTTAATTGTTTTTGTGCATATTTTTAATTGTTCAAAAATACTTTTGACTTTCCAAAAATAATGAATTTTTTTCTCCAAGGTCCTTTGACCTTGTTTGACCTATGATAAATCTCTTGGCCATTTATTTGGTGTTTTGAAGAGGTTTTAGGTTTTTGATCAAACATAATTTAATTTAATGCATTTTTAATTGATTTTTAATTGTTTAATTGTGAATAAATTGTGTTGAGCCATTTTTGTTGACTTGTGGAGTTTGACTATTGTGTTTGGGCCTTGGTCAAGGTTGATTTGACTTTGTTTGATTAAAATCATTGGATTTAGGGGATTGATGAAATGTACATTTCATCTCCCAAAATAAATGAATGATTTTAATTTGATAAAATCCTTCCTTTGGCCAATTTGTGTTTGTCTCATTTCCCCTCCCTCTTCATCTTCAATCCCCTTCTCATTCCATTGACCTATGATATCTCTATATCCTAAGACTAATTGGTTGATAAACCAATACAAGTATGGATGAGATTAGGTCCACCATTTTGCCATTTTCTTTTAAGTGTGGTATGTTTTAGGAGTATGGTTCATTATACCATATCTCTAACATGCATTAACACTAAAATTTCTATTGCCCGACCTCAGATAGTTGTGACTTCTACATAAGTCCAATTACGATTGCTTAACATAGCGCTAAATTTTGACCAAAAAGCATAGCATTCTAGTAAGTGAGATTGTAAGTCTCCCCCCTTTCATGGTATTGTGTGGAAACTTGGCCTTTTTTCCTTCCTTTGGAAGATGTCTTGGTTCAAGGATCCATGCTTGTGAATAGAGGGTTGAGTGTTCTCCAAAGAATGACTAAAACAATTGAAAAGCAAAAACAATACTAACATCTAATCAACTAACATTTGACTAACTTTTAATTTCAAGTCATTTACCTTATGCACTTTAAATTCAAGCCCTTTTATCATTTTCCATTATTCATATCATTTAACTTGTTTATTTTAATGTCATTTTTACTTTGCTCACTTGAGCCATACATTGTGAATATATTGTGATTGTATATACTTTTTTGTGTATTTTGTTTGTATTTGTGGTCTTAGGACCTTAATGTACAGAATAACAACAAAAATCCTTTAAAAATGTATGTGTTGACTGTTGGATTTGATATGAGACTTTGACTTAGAATTAGGCAACATTCCCTATGCAAAAGGACTTGGTCAATGCGAACCTTTCTGAAGTCAAGTCATTGTGAATTGAACATTCATCTGATGCAAGTGTTGAGATCCCCTTTGAGTTCATTTGCTACATGGTCTTAATGTAAGTGTTACTTTGAACCTGTGTCTAATGCCTATTTCTGAGCCATCCAAGGAGTATGCCATCTGATACATGGGGAAGATTATGAAGTTGCTAACTTGGATGTGGCTATCTTTATTTGATGCCTTGCTCTTCATCTTACTTGCTTATTGATATTACTTGATTTCTAAAGTCCAAAAGGAAAAGTGGGTTTCTATATGACATTCTTGTCTATTGGATTGCATCCCATTGGTCATATCTTTTCAACTCTTAACTTTTAAATTTTCGTTTAGGATTAGTCTCTTCATCTCCTCCCACTTCTTAAATTTCAAATATCTCCCCCCTTTCAAAATCTTCTTTGCTTGTGATTTTTAAACTTTGATTTTATTGCAAATTAGAAACTTTGGCCTTATGCCATTGCATTTTTAAACATCTTTTTCTTAATCAAACTTGTAAATGAACTTAACCATACTTGACTTAAAATTTCAAAAGACAAAAAGAACTAACACTCATTTAAACTCTTTTAGGCCTTTTTTGCCTCTTTTAAACTTAAATTTTTGTTAAAAGCAATCCACTCATTTTGAAATTGATACCACGAACTACGAGGTTTTGATCCCTCATTTTATGTTGGTACGTAGGCACAAGTCTGAATGCCTTGTCAAACACAAAACTATAATTAATGAATTCTTTTCTCATCCCCCCACTCTATTTATTGCAAGCATCTTTTATACCAAAACACATACACACATAAAAAAAAGGCTTCCTAGGAGTACCTAGGATACTTTGGATGCTAACACCTTCCATCTGTGTAACCAACCCCCTTACCTGTAATCTCTGACATTTTATTAGTTTTGATTTGAAAGCTTCTTGTCTTTGGGTTTTGTTCGTACTTTTCCCTTTTCCTTTGGAAACAATAAAAGCGCGGTGGCGACTCTGGTTTTATTGACGTTAAGTTTATCCATAGCTTAATGATCATGAATTTACCGCTACAAAAATTAAGTGGCGACTCTGCTGGGGAGTAGTCCTCATTGGGTTTAGCCTACTTTTTCATGTGTATATAATTGTGTATTTGATGTTTGTATATTTGTTTGTGTGATATAATCTGCTTGTTATGCTTGGTGATATCTGAGTGGTGAGATAAGTTCTAACTCGAACTTGAGTGCAATTAAGATAGGAGGATGGTATAGTCATGATTCGACTTGTGTGGAGTAGTCCTTAACAAGTTGGCTTGAGACCCATCTACTTAATGGAGACCCTTTTGGAGCTATTAATGTCACACAAGTTATTTGTGGTTAGGCATTACTTTCTCTGATTTGGGGTCCGAGAAGCCGAGGACCGTAGAACATTTAACCCCACTTGGCCTATTTAGGACGTAGTGCGGAGACTGTTCAGGTGTAGATTTGATAACAGTTGTTACGCGATACTACACTCATACGAGTTTCTCTTGAGAGTATTATGGGTTGATGGGTCAGTCCTAACCTATAATATCCGATAGATGGAATTAAGACTCTAGGAACTTTTTAGAACATGATCTACAGTTTTTTATCCTTAGTACACTCCTTTGGGATGGTTCTTAACCTGACTCCATGCTCGTGACTCACAACAAACCCTTGATTCTTTGTTGATCCAATCAAGTCTTGTCAATATCAATGGAACTTGGGTGTTGATAAGGTGAAAACCATAATCCACCAAAATGGATGATTGATCTTGACAATGACTTGATTCATCCCTTGACCTTTGTTTGTTTGCCTTGTGTGTGATCCCTTATTTGTGATTGTTGCATTCATGCATTCATGCGCATCATGACATTCATCACACGAAAAATAGCTTCAAGGAACTGAGGTTTTATTTGCAAATATTTTCAGGCCATGGATTATGGACGAAGGAACACTAAGAAGTACAGTTTCAGATGTCCCGATTTGAAAGAGCTAAGGAAGCTATCATCTTTTGTATTAGATCCCTTGGATTTCAAGCAACGTCATGGGAAGCTTTTATCTGTGTTATCTGCTGATGTAGTTGAAGGACTCTTGTGTGTGTTGGTTCAGTTCTATGACCCTCTCTATCGTTGCTTCACTTTTCCCGATTATCAGCTTGTGCCTACGTTAGGGGAGTATGCCCATCTCTTGGGGATACCTGTTTCTGATAAGGTGCCTTTTAGTGGATTGGAAGAGACTCCTAGATCTCATATCATAGTTGAAACTCTTCACTTAAAGAAGTCTGAGATTGAGGCTCATTGGGTGAAGAAAAGAGGAATCTTTGGGTTGACATTCGAGTTCCTTATTGGGAAAGCTACTTCCTTTGCTCAAGCCGGTAGTGTGGATGCTTTCGAAGCCATCTTTGTGTTGCTCTTCTATGGTTTGGATTTGTTCCCTAATATTTACGGTTTTGTTGATGTTAACGCCATTAGAATCTTCTTGATTGGGAATCTTGTGCCTACTTTGTTGGGTGATATGTACTTCTCTCTACATTTGAGAAATTCTAAAGGTAGTGGAACTATTGTGTGTTGTGTTTCTCTTCTGTACAAGTGGTTTAATTCGCACTTGCCTCAGACGCTTGCTTTTGTGGAGAACAAACAATGTCTACGGTGGTCTCAAAGACTTATGTCCCTCACTAATGATGATATAGTTTGGTATGATTCTTCATTGGATAGCTTGGACATTATTGATAGTTGTGGTGAATTCTCTAATGTGCCTCTCATTGGTACACAAGGAGGAATTAACTACAATCCCACTTTGACTCATCGTCAACTTGGCTTCCCCTTGAGAGACAAACCTAATAACACTCAGTTAAAAGGTCTTTTCTATCAAGAGGGTAAAGATCCCCAACTTTTGAAGCAGAAGATGATTCACGCTTGGCATAATGTGCATAGGAAAGGAAGATTCGATCTTGGTCTGCACAACTGTGTAGCTTTGGAAGCTTACACTATTTGGGTGAAGAAGAGAGCTTTGGAATTGAAGATGCCTTATGCTTGTGAGAGACCTATGTCTATGGTCGTGGTTGAGCCGTCAACTCTCCCTAACCAAGATGTAGAGGAGTTGGAAGACGCACTCGCCAAGATGAAGCAAGAGAAGGATATGTGGGAAGAGCGGTTCCATGCTTTGAGCCAAAAGCATGAGGAGTTACAGCTTGAGTCTAAGGACAAAGATGCACTTATTGAACTTCTTGAAGACCGAGTAGTGAAAAGATAGAGAGAGCCAGATGGTCCATCTTCTTCTAGTATGCCTTATCCTTCCGGTGCTTGGAAGAATATTGTTGATCAGCTTGTCCTCGAGAAGGCTCAGATGAAGATTTCTTTTGAGTCCGAGATCCGACGCATCCGAAGGAAGTACGCGTCTGCAGCCAGATCATCTGACATCGTTGTTATGGGGTCCTTAGGATGACTAGTTTCCTTTTCTCTTGTATTTGTATTTTGGTTTCTGAAATTGTACTCAGTGTAATCCTTCCAAATTATATGAATAAAAGAGATTTTGTATGGTCAATCAAATTGTTACAATTGTTATTATTATATATTTGAAAATAAAATAGTATGTTCCCTGAAAATAAAAACAGTCAAAGCATTGAATTTCATGCATCATTTGCATAAACAGGTTTTTCTTCCGCCAGATGTCTTATTGGTTATTCTTATGTGCTTCAGCCAAGCTGACTCATCGATATAATACTCGCGCCAATCATCCGAGAATCATGGAACACCTGGAACAAGAGAACCAAGAATTGAAGGACGATATTTCCTGCTTGACTGCCATGATGGAGTCTGTACTAGCTGCTCAAAGTCAATCTTCTCCAACGCCTGCAACTCCTCCTCCTCAAAGGACTGTCATTTTAGAAGTTATTACTTCAACCATGCTTGCCACTCAGTTTACGCCTACTATGCCTGCCGGATTCCCGTGGGGAATGCCGCCAAACTTTGTGCCCGAAGGGTTTGCGCCTACTTTTGCTTCCATGCCGGCATCTAGCCCGGTCATGTCTGTTCCGCCTCCAGTTGTTCACACTCTGTCTCGTGTCGATGACACCATCTACCATTCTGATCCGTCTGAGGGCCCTGCTGTTTATGAGAAGATGGACGAGATGAAAGACTAATTCCTTGAGCTGCGAAAGGAGTTGAAGACCTTGAGGGGAAAATATATGTTTGGTAAGAGTGCTGCAGAACTTTGCTTAGTGCCAAATGTCAAGATCCTGATGAAGTTCAAAGTCCCTGACTTTGAAAAGTATAAGGGAAATACTTTCCCGCTTAGCCATCTCATCATGTATGCCAGGAAAATGTCGACACAAACTGATAATGATCAGTTATTGATTCACTACTTTCAGGACAGTCTGACTGGTGCCGCTCTGAGGTGGTACATGGGATTGGATAGTGCAAGTGTTCTCACATTTAATGATTTGGGTGAAGCCTTTGTGAAATAGTACAAATACAACGTTGATAT
This sequence comes from Lathyrus oleraceus, assembly GCF_024323335.1. Lineage (NCBI taxonomy): Eukaryota > Viridiplantae > Streptophyta > Magnoliopsida > Fabales > Fabaceae > Lathyrus > Lathyrus oleraceus. The sequence continues at coordinate 69,299,546 of NC_066581.1, read as the reverse complement.
GGCTCCAGATAGGGACCAACTAAGGTCGATGTCTCAGAAGGATAAATAGACATTTAAAGAATACACCCAGAGGTGGAGAGAGCTTGCTGCTCAGATCAACCCTCCGTTGGAAGAAAAAGAGATGACCAAGATTTTCCTTAAGACCCTGAGTTCGTTTTATTACGAACGAATGATTGCTAGTGCCCCCAGTGATTTTACCGAAATGGTAAATATGGGGATGAGATTAGAAGAGGGTGTTCGTGAGGGACGTTTGTCTAAGGAAGAGGTATCTTCGAGCAAGAAGTATGGTAATAATTTCTCCAGGAAGAAGGAAGGTGAAACCAATGCAGTGTCAACAAGGAGGCAGAGGAGGCCTCATGTCAGAAGAAGTCTGGAACCGCGTCAACATCATCATCAAGTTTCATCAGTTATTCTAGTATTTTCCAATAATCAATCAATACCAGTTCAACAACAGCCGCAACAAAGAACAAACAACTACAACAACAACAACAACAATAATCAACAACAACAATAGAACTTTGAGAGGAAGAAGGTATCTTTTGACCCTATTCCTATGTCATATGCTGAGTTATATCCATCTTTGGTTCTCAAGAACCTACTCCAACCAAGAAATCCTCCACAAATTCCAGAACCACTTCATGGTGGTACAAGCCAGAACTCCGTTGTGGCTTTCATCAAGGGGTTCCTGGCCATGATATCGAGAATTGCTAGCTGTTGAAATACGAGGTTCAAAAGCAAGTGAAGAGTGGGATGGTGTCCTTTGAGGACCGTGCACCAAATGTAAAAGCAAACCCATTGCCTGCTCATGGTAATTCCTCTGTTAATATGGTAGATGGTTATCCAGGAAGTTTCTGAGTGTTTGATGTAAGATGTATCCGAAGATCTCTGGTGGAAATGCACAAGACCCTATGTACGATTAGTGATTGTGAACATGACCACGACAGTTGTACAATCTGCAGTGTGAATCCCCGTGGGTCTTCGGTTGTCAAGAGAGATATCCAGAAGTTGATGGATGAGAATGTAATCCAGATTCAACAGTCAAGGTATATAGATGATGTCAACGTGATAGTGCCAGTCTTTAAGACCCCTGAGCGGGTGGTAATTCAGTTTGATAGCAACAACAGTAACAACGTCAACAGATCGGTATCGTCGTTGGTAATACGATTAGCGGGCCCAGTCTCGTATGCATCCGATAGAGTTGTTCCCTATCAGTATAATGCAACAATGGTGGAGAATGGTCAATAGGTCTCGTTGCCTACGACTAATTCTGTTGTAAACATTGTCGATATAGTGAAGGTGACCAGTAACGGTCGTGTATTTGGTCTTGTTTTCCCGAAAGATGTAGAGGATGTTGGTAAGAAGGTTGAAGTGCCTGCAGCAAATCCGGTTAGTGCTCCAAAGTGTCAGTCTGGTGAATCCAGTAATTTGAAGCCTAATGATGATGATGAGGTGCTTCGTTTGATAAAAAAGAGTGAATTCAATATGGTGGAGCAGCTGCTCCAGACTCCTTCCAAGATTTTAGTATTGTCTCTGCTCATGAACTCTGAAGCGCACAGAGAAGCATTGCAAAAGGTATTTGAGAAAGCTTATGTGGAACATGATGTGACAGTAGATCAATTTGACCACATTGTGGCTAACATTACTTCTTGCAATAATCTGAGCTTCTGTGATGAAGAACTCCCTGAGGAGGGTAGGAATCACAATCTGGCACTGCATATATCGATGAATTGTAAGGAGGACGCGTTGTCTAATGTATTGGTTGATACCGGTTCTTCATTGAATGTACTCCCCAAGTCAACTCTATCAAGATTATCCTACCAAGGAGCTCCGATGAGATACAGTGACGTAATCATCAAAGCTTTTGATGGTTCTCGCAAGACTGTTATTGGTGAGGTGGACCTTCCAGTGAAGATAGGTCCGAGTGATTTCCAAATTACTTTCCAGGTAATGGACATCCACCCGACCTATAGCTTCTTGTTAGGAAGGCCATGGATACATGAGGAAGGAGCTGTGACATCCACTCTGCATCAGAAATTGAAATTTGTTAAGAATGGTAAGCTCGTCATTATGGGAGGAGAGAAAGCGTTATTGGTGAGTCATCTGTCGTCTTTCTCATATGTTGAACCTGAGGATGAGATTGGAACTCCGTTCCAAGCTCTATCTATTGCTGAGGAGAAGAAAGGTGGGGCACCTATGTCCTTTTTTAAAGACGCTCGGAAGATTGTTGAAGATGGTAGTTATGACCAGTGGGGCCGGATGGTAGAGGTCACCGAGAACAAGAATCGTGCTGGTTTGGGATTTTAGCAAGGGTCGTCTGTGATCAAAGTTGAAGATGTGCAACCTAGTTTCTGTAGTGGAGGGTTCATCCATGGTAATGAATAACACTCAGCTGCAGTGATCGAGGATGATGAAGATGAAGACTGCACCAATTTTGTGACGCATGGAAAAGCTTGCAATAATTGGACCACGGTCGATGATCCTGTTATTATTCATCGCTCTAAGTAATTATTTTATTATTTCCTTCTCCTATGCCTAAGGGAGAAGTGAACATTGTCAGGCATTTTTCTATTTGATCATTAATAAAATGCAATTCTATTCATCTACATCTATGATGTTTCATTTTTACTTTTTGCTTTTCTGAAAATGGTAATCACAAAAAAACATAAATAAATAAATAATAATTATCCATCTGCATAATATTTGGTCACAATTCACTTCTCTGAAATCAAAATATCAAATCATTATGCATGTTGGTTTCTAAACCCAGTGAATACAATGATCCTACTCCTTCTCCAAACTTTGAATTCCCTATGTTTGAGGCTGAGGAAGAAAGCGATGAAGAAATGTATGATGAATTGTCTCGTCTACTTAAGCACGAGGAAAAAGCCATTCAGCCATTCGAAGAGCAGATTGAGTTGGTCAACTTGGGTTCCGAGGATGATGTGAAGGAAGTCAAGATTGGGTCTCAGCTATGTCCAGAAGCTAAGAAGGGGTTGATTGATCTTCTCCGAGAGTATTCAGATGTATTTTCTTGGTCCTATCAAGACATGCCTGGTTTGGATTCTGAAATTTTGGAGCACAGATTGCCATTGAAGCCAGAATGCCCACCAGTCAAGCAGAAGTTGAGGAGGACTCATCCTGATATGGCAGTGAAGATTAAAGAAGAGGTGCAGAAGCAGATCGATGCCGGTTTCCTTGTTACTGCTGAGTATCCGCAGTGGGTGGCCAACATTGTGCTTGTTCTGAAGAAGGATAGAAAAGTCTGTATATGTGTTGATTATAGAGATTTGAACAAAGCTAGTCCGAAAGTTGATTTCCCTCTACCACACATTGACATGTTAGTAGACAATACAGCTAAATTCAAAGTCTTTTCATTTATGGACGGATTTTACGGATATAATCAGATTAAAATGGCACCCGAGGATATGGAGAAGACCACATTCATTACACCCTAGGGAAAATTCTCTTATAGAGTGATGCCTTTCGGTTTAAAGAATGTTGGTGCAACATACCATAGAGCTATGACCACTCTTTTTCATGATATGATGCATAAAGAGATTGATGTTTATGTCGATGACATGATTGCCAAATCCAGTGATGAAGAAGAACATGTTGAGCATTTGTTGAAGTTATTCCAGCGTTTGAGGAAGTACAAACTCCGCTTGAATCCCAATAAATGTACTTTTGGTGTTCGTTCTGGTAAGTTGTTGGGCTTTATTGTCAGTGAGAAAGGTATTGATGTTGATCCTTCCAAGGTCAAAGCAATACAAGAGATGCTTATGCCTAAAAATGAGAAGCAAGTCAGAGGTTTTTTCGGTCGCTTGAGTTATATCTCAAGATTCATTTCGCACATGACTGCCATGTGTGCGCCTATATTCAAGCTTCTTCGGAAAGATCAGTCTTGTGATTGGACCGAAGACTGCCAGAAAGCTTTTAACAGTATCAAAGAGTATCTTCTTGAGCCTCTGATTCTATCTCCACCTGTTGAAGGAAGACCATTGATCATGTATCTGACTGTGCTTGATGAGAGTATGGGTTGTGTTCTTGGTCAGCAAGATGAAACTGGAAAGAAAGAATATGTTATCTACTACCTCAGTAAGAAATTCACCGACTGTGAGGCTCGGTATTCTATGTTAGAAAAGACTTGTTGCGCATTGGCTTGGGCTGCTAAGCGTCTGTGTCAATATATGTTGAATCATACCACTTGGTTGATATCCAAAATGGCTCCAATCAAGTCTATTTTTGAGATGCCTGCTTTAACTGGGAGGATTGCCCGTTGGCATATGTTGTTATTAGAGTATGGTATCGAATACCGATCTCAAAAAGAAATTAAAGGTAGTGTCTTGGCTGACCATTTGGCTCACCAACTAATTGAATATTACCAGCCAGTGCAGTATGATTTTCCTGATGAAGAGATCTTGTACTTGAAAATGAAGGATTATGATGAACCATTGCTTGAAGAAGGGCCAGAGCCTGGTTCCCGTTGGGGCATGGTATTTGATGGAGTTGTTAATCAGTATGGTAATGGCATCGGGGAAGTGATTATTACTCCTCAAGGAACTCATTTTCCGATTACAACTAGATTGACTTTCAAGTGTACGAATAATATGGCTGAGTATGAAGCTTGCATTATGGGGCATGAAGAAGCCATTGATCTCCGAATCAAATATCTTGACGTCTATGGAGATCCAGCTTTGGTCGTGAATTAGATCAAAGGAGAATGGGAGACGAATCAACCCGGTTTGATACCATATAGAGACTATGCAAGGAGGATTTCAACTTTCCTTACGAAGGTCGAATTTCATCATATCCCTCGAGATGAAAACCGGATGGCAGATACTCTTGCAACGTTGGCTTCAATGATTATCGTGAAGTTTTGGAATGAAGTTCCCAATTTGACTATGATGCGTCTTGATAGGCCAACTCGTGTGTTTGTTGTTGAAGAAGCTAAAGATGAAAATCTGTGGTATTTTGATATCAAATGTTTCCTCCAAAGTCAGATTTACCCGTCTGGGGCATCTTTGAAAGATAAGAAGACTTTGAGGAGATTAGCTAGAAATTTCTACCTAAATCGGGATGTGTTGTACAAGAGAAACTTCGATATGGTTCTGCTCGGATGTATGGATAGACACGAAGCAGACTTATTGATGTCTTAAGTGCATGAAGGTTCCTTTGGTACTCACTCCAATGGACATGGTATGGCGAACAAGATGTTGAGAGCAGGTTACTATTGGCTGACAATGGAATCTGATTGTTGCAAGTTTGTGAAGAAATGCCACAAGTGTCAAATTTATGCAGATAAGATTCATGTTCCTCCGACACTATTGAATGTCATTTCCTCTGCATGGCCCTTCTCCATGTGGGGAATTGATATGATTGGCATGATTGAGCCTAAAGCTTCGAACAAACATCGTTTCATTCTAGTGGCAATTTACTACTTCACAAGGTGGGTTGAAGCGGCATCGTATGCGAATGTAACCAAGCAAGTTATTGTGAGGTTTATCAAGAATCAGATTATATGCCGGTATGGTGTGCCAAGTAATATCATTACTGATAATGGATCTAACTTGAACAATAATATGGTGGAAGATCTCTTCAAGATAGCACATCATAATTCTTCTCCCTACAGACCTAAGATAAATGGGGATGTTGAAGCTGCAAATAAGAATATTAAGAAGATCATTCAGAAAATGGTTATAACATACAAGGATTGGCATGAGATGCTCCCATTTACTTTGCATGGGTACCATACATTCATCCTCACTTCAACAGGGGCAACCCCTTTCTCACTCGTTTATGGCATGGAAGTTGTGCTCCCGGTAGAGGTTGAGATCTCATCATTGCGTGTGTTGATGGAAGCCAAGTTGACAGAAGCTGACTGGTGTCAGACCAGGTATGACCAGTTGAATTTGATCGAAGAGAAGAGGTTAACTGCCATGTGTCATGGTCAGTTATGTCAGCAGAGAATGAAGAAAGCTTTTGATAAGAAGGTCAGGCCTCGTGTATTCAGAGAAGGTGACCTTGTGCTCAAGAAGATTCTATCTTTCAAGCCAGACTCTAGGGGCAAATGGACTCCTAATTATGAAGGCCCGTATGTTGTTAAGAGAGCCTTTTTAGGCGGTGCTTTGATTCTTACAACTATGGACGGTGAAGAGTTCACTCGTCCTGTGAATGCCGATGCAGTCAAGAAATACTTCGCCTAAAAAGAAAAGAACAACTCGCTAAGTTGAAAACCCGAAAGGGCGGCTTAGGCAAAAATGAGCGTCTCGGTGGACTGAAAACCCGAAAGGGCAATCCAGGCAAAAGTTAGAGACATAAAATAGAAAGAATTATCCCGATAAATTGAGTACCCCACCTTGGGGAAATTTATGCAAAAATTAGGGATTATGGCAAGTAACTGCAAGCTGCCGATCTCCAGTCTTGAAGACTTTCTTGAGCGCAACGTTTGGTTCCAATTCATCTTCAGCCAAAGCCAAGAGCATAGTGGATATCAAATTCGGTAGAAGGATTAATGATCATTGTATCCGATGTATCCCTTTTCCATGAAAATTACCATTTTTCAACTTTTGTAAAGATCTATGGAGTCTTGTCATTTACAGACTACCATCCTATTAAATAAAGTTGAGTTTTTTATCCAATTGTTTCTACTCTTATTTATTAAGCTAAATAGAATTAAATTTTTATTGTGATTATTTTGAAATTAAAGTTTTAAAATAAAAAATCACATTTTCTTAAATAATAAAAGCAATTATTTTTTAAAGAGCAATCAATTTCATTTAAGAAATATCCACAACGGTCCGAGAACAGGTAAGCCCTAAAATGAAAAGCATTGTTGGTTTTATCCCCAAGCAGTTGGTGTGATCTCTATTTCTTCCCCATCAACTTTGAAATCTCCAGCCGAGTTTTGATGGTTTCCCCCCAACTGAGTTCGTAATTGTCTCCCTCGAATTGTAGGCGCATTATCGCAACACGTTGCATAGATTCAGGAAATTTTGTTTCCCCTCAAGTCGCCAACAGAGCTGTCCCTGACCCCAGTTAGCCCTGATTCTTGAGCAGTATTTTCAGTCCTCTGCAAGGTTGTCTCCCATTTGATATGGTATTGACCTAAAATTCCCCGTAGAGTTGATGGTGCAGATTTTCGGAAAACCTTTTCCTGTTCCCCAATCGGGGTTGAGCCTTTGAGATAAATGATTCCCGTTCATCCTTCGCAACCCTTTTTCTCTCCAACGGATGCTTCCCTCCTGTGAGGATTGGATGAGTATTGTATTGATTATGCAGACCAGTGACATTTGTATCCTTTGTGATTGTTTTGTCAGTATAATCATCATATATACATATACATATACATATACATATACATTCATAGATTTCATTATTGCATTAATAATACACTTTGTGATTCACTATTTTTTCTGATCCTCTACTACGATGGTATCCTTTCCCCTACGCAGATTTGGTGTGTTTGTCCTCTTTCAATTGTAGAGTGTCAGCCCCTTAAGCAGAAAGAGTTTAACTTTTCTTATTCCCCACTTAGTTACTTCCTCGTGGATGATCATTATTTCAGATTCCTCCCCAGTTGATTATCTGGATGGAATCACTCCCCCTAAGTTATATCCTCATTGGGTTGAGTCTTTGATTGACCGTTTCTTTCTGGATCTTACCTAGAGAGATGCTTTTGGGTCCCCTGAGAGTCTATTACCCAGTAACTGGCAATATTCTTCTCAATTTGCAAGCATTTCACTTCTGCCCAATACCCGACAAAAGTAACCTTTTTCTCCCCAGCGGATTCGTTTTCACGTCTCCCAGGAAGTTTATCCTTGATATGTTCATCTTAATCGATGATGAATACTCTTTCCTTTCTGAGTCTATCATTGATATGTTCATCTTAACCGATGACGGATATTCTCGTTTTGGTATTCTACCCAGTAAAGGTAGTTGTAATCCCTATTTTATTCCCCAGAAGGTTAATCCTTGATATGTTCATCCTAACCGATGACGAATTTCCTCTTCTTTGCAGTCTTCTTTCCAGTACCAGTAGTTATAAATCTTGTTTCCCCTTTCATGGAGTCTATCCTTGATATGTTCATCTTAACCGATGACGGATATTCTCTTTCCAGTATTCTATCCAGTAACTGATAGATGTAATTCCTATTTCTCCCCTCGGAGTCTATCCTTGATATGTTCATCTTAACCGATGATGGATATTCTCTTTTCGATATTCTATCTAGTAGCCGATAGATATAATTCCTACTTTTTCAGGAAATTTATCCTTGATATGTTTACCCTAACCGATAACGGATATTCTTCCTAATGTCCCCAGGTGAGTCTATCCTTGATATGTTCATCTTAACCGATGACGGATATTCTTCCCTTTGAGTTTATCCTTGATATGTTCACTTTAACCAGTGACGAATATTCTCTTTCTTTATGGTCTTCCGCCCAGTACTGGTAGTTGTAAATCGTATTTGATTTGGTTCTTTCCTCAGCGAGTCATCCTTGATATGTTTACCCTAACCGGTAACAGATGTACTCTCTGACAGATTTTGTTATCTCCTTACCCAGTAACTGGTAATGGATAATATACTTCTGTTACTCATGTGTTGAAGATCATTTCTTCCCCAGTTGAGTCTGAGTGCGTATTTCCTCAGTAAGATCACCATTTCCTGTTTGGTTCGACTATTTCAGCTTTGATCTGGTCTACCCGTTTCCCCTGCAGATGTTTCTTTTACCCCCCGACTGAGTCTTTCCATTGATTTATTTTCGTGGAATCCCTCGAGTCCCCCAGAAGTTTTAGAGTCGTAGCCTGGTCTACGCACGACCTTTTATCCCCCAGAGTCTCTTTCTCCCCAATGAGTTTTCCTTACGGAATGCATTATACTCCTGCGGACTTTCGGTCTCTCTGGATTCTTTTCCTTTGTGGCAACATTCTCCCCACAAAGATTATTTTTAGCATTTAATATCATATGCATCATGAGGTCTCTTAGGGACCAAAATTTGTTTCTATATGTTGTTATTTAAGTCCATTCTACTGAGTCGATGCGAAGATTTTAACCTTCATCTCCTTAGCTAGAACTTCCTTAAATAGGGGTAGCTGTAAGACCCCAATTTTGACCGTAAGATCCCTCATGCTATATCATCATATGCATTAGCATTGGGATCACACCTTGGCATCCTCCTTACCCCTCATTCATTGGGTTTGCATTGGGAGAGATCACCAAGCACACTTAATTATATCATACTTCAGTTTTCTTTATTTACTAACCAAAATACCAAAAATATGTCATTTGTATAGTTTAACTGCTTTTGTAGGTAGTGTCTACGCTCACCTTTGATTTATCAAGCTCATATCTAGGGTTCAAGTCCCTCAATGCAAGGAACTCAATCAAGAAATGGTTTACTATGGATGTAAGTTTCATATATGGATCCCCATGATCTTCACATGTTATTTTGATCAAGAAATCATCAAGAGTTTGAAGCTTGTTTTCCTTGGAAACCCTAATTCATCTAGGTATCTTGTGCGACTTCTTCAACAAGTTTCTTTATCAATTGGTCAAATATATCAAGGGATATTTCATATTTCATCATCTTATGCATATATTATCCTTCATGAGTCCCAAAAGTCAAGAGAATATCAAGCTAGCAAGTTGGTTCATGTTGGTTGACAAGAGGAATTCAACTGGTCAAAACTGGGGTTCCCTAGACCCTATATCCTACACATTTTATCATATGAAAATGATTCCAAGATAAAAGTTACTCTAAGTTACATTCCAAACAACTTTCATGTTGAGGTCAAGAGCTAGTTTTGCTTGTAAAGTCATTTTGTATGATGAAAGATTATAGGTCATTTTGTCTAAACCCTAGTTTGGAGGTCAACTTCCCAAGACCATAACTTGCTCATTTTAAATGATATGAAAGCCATTCCAATTCTATGATCAATTTCAATGTGTCTACTTCTACTTTTATGTTTGTAATAAGTGCAAATTCAACTTGAAAATCCATGTGCCAAGAGGAAACATTATAGGTCATTTTGGGCCAATACCATTGAACAAGTGATTTTCCTCAACTTCTAAAATGCATAACTTCTTCATGATAAATCCAAATGAGGTCAAATATGTGACTAAATTGAAGGTGTTTGAAAGAGATACAACTTTGATGAAGGAACATTTCTCATTTGAGGTCCATAGAAAATATTATTCAAGGTGGAAGAAGTGAACATATGGCTTGGTACTTAGAATTTTTTTTTATATGTTTGATTTTCCAAACTTCCACCTCACAATTCATCATTATTCAAGCTTCAAATGAAAAGGTGTTCAGCATGAAAGTTGTTCCTTTTGATCTAACCTTTCCAAAAAGTCCAAAATCTTCTCATTTGGACAAAGTATGAGGCACTTGCACATGGCTTAAAGTTGAAGGACCATTTGGAATATTTCAAGTTCCACTTTTCATACACGAATGCATGGCTTCACAACATGATTTCAACATGGATTACACTCATTTTTGGACCTTGGTGCATCACTTGATGGTCCTATCACACGCCCATGCAAGCATGCAAGAGAGATTTTCAAGTTTTGCCAAAAATGGAAGTGTGCAAATATCATTGACATTGGCCTACAAATAGAAGCTCTCTTGCTCAGAAATAAGGACCTCGTGCGCTAGCTTTGATTCAGCATCCTTAGACCCTCACCATTAAAGGATAAGCTTGAAGATTTTCTTTGAAAATTGAGTTTGAATCTCCCACTGTTTTTGAGATTGAAACTCCAACAGTCCATCCCTTTCCTTGATTCATTTCCATTCCATCAAACATCTGAAACAAGGCCAAACATAATTGAGAGCAAGATCGTGCCAATCTGAAGCTCCATTGAGGTTGAATTTCTAGATTTTTCCACTCTTCTATTCTCTCTTATTTATCCATTATTCTTGTTGATTTTTGGTTGTCTTAGTTCCTACCAATGTAGGCAACAAGATTGAGTTGCTTAGAGGTCAAATCGAAGCAACTCAGATCATGATCCTCAAACCCTTAAAAAAATGTTAGTGTGGACTGTTGGATTTTATCTGAGACTTGGACTTAGAATTAGGCAACATTTCCTATGCAAAAGGACTTGGCCAATGCCAACTTTTCTGAAGCCAAGTCATTGTGAATTGAACATTCATCTAATGCAAGTATTGAGATCCCCTTTGAGTTCATCTGCTACATGGTCTTGATGCAAGTGTTACTTTGAACCTGTGTCTAATGCCTATTTCTGAGCCATCCAAGGAGTATGCCATCTGATACATGGGGAAGATTATGAAGAAGACTATGAAGTTTCTAACTTGGATGTGGCATTCTTTATTTGATGCCTTGCTCTTCATCTTACTTGCTTATTGATATTGCTTGATTTCTAAAGTCCAAAAGGAAAAGTGGGTTTCTATATGACATTCTTGTATATTGGATTGCATCCCATTGGTTAGATCTTTTGAACTCTTAACTTTTAAATTTTCGTTTAGGATTAGTCTTTTCATCTCCTCCCACTTCTTAAATTTCAAATCCCCCCCTTTCAAAATATGCTTTGCTTTTGATTTTTAAACTTTGACTTTATTGCAAATTAGAAACTTTGGCCTTATGCCATTGCATTTTTAAACTTCTTTTTCTTAATAAAACTTGTAAATGAACTTAACCATACTTGACTTAAAATTTCAAAAGACAAAAATAACTAACACTCATTCAAACTCTTTTAGGCCTTTTGTGCCTCTTTTAAACTTAATTTTTTGTTAGAAGCAATCCACTCATTTTGAAATTGATACCACGAATTACGAGGTTTTGATCCTTCATTTTATGTTGGTACGTAGGCACAAGTCTGAAGGTCTTGTCAAACACAAAACTATAATTAATGAATTCTGTTCTCATCCCCCTACTCTATTTATTGTAAGCATCTTTTATACCAAAACAAATACACACCTAAAAATGGGCTCTGTAGGAGTACCTAGGACACTTTGGGTGCTAACACCTTCCCTCTGTGTAACCAACCCCCTTACCTGTAATCTCTGGCATTTTATTAGTTTTGATTTGAAAACTTATTATCTTTGGGTTTTGTTCATACTTTTTCCTTTTCCTTTGGAAACAATAAAAGCGCGGTGGCGACTCTGGTTTTATTGACGTTAAGTTTATCCATAGCTTAATGGTCATGAATTTACCGCTACACCATTACTTGTCATTGTCCTATTGTGATTCACCGGGTATTATAGGCCATTAATTCCTACTTCATCCATGTATCTTAGTCCACTTAATTCATGTGATTCAAATCTTTAAAGATGGTTGACTCATGCATATATTAAACTTGGTTTTTAGTTGAAATTCATCCAAAAGTCAAACTTTGCTTCACATTCGATCTTGATCATTTCACTCAAACAATTGATGATTCATTCATGCATTAGAATACATTTTTTATTACAAAGAGAGAAATAAAAAAATTGAAAAGTTGACTTTTGGTCAACTGTTCACTTTTTGGTCAACTAGTTGACCAAAGTCAACCATTACTTTTTTCCCCTAAAACTTAACTCTCATTACATCTTCATATTTCCATGAGTTTCCATCATTGTTATGAGCAAGAAATCCCTTTTCAAGTTGGTCATGCCTTGATTTCACTTTGATTTTCCTTTATCACCTTGATGTTCTTGTTAAGCTAAGCCAATTCCAAACATGACCATTACTATCATGCATCATGTAACATTCAGATCAGCAATACATCACACATTACATGGGTGCATCCAATTAAACTAAGGCCTAACTCAAGGTACATCAATCCTAATCAGATGGCTCATGGTAGCATGGACCAAACCAAAGGGCCTTGATTCTACAAACATTAGTACCTTTTTACTACATTAAGTGCTAAAAGTAAGAAGCATGAGTAGACTATGAGCCAGTCTGCAAACCATGGTCGTGAACCCCACACAACTAGCAAGCCAAGTCAGAATATGCGTTAACAAAAAACTCAGGAAATCGCAAAGAGAAATTCCAGACGGATTCAGTTCAACTCAATGAATTTTCCCTACTAGTTTTACATTACAAAAATACCCAGATGAGTTTATCAAGTCACAGCCCGTAACTCAGTAATGCATTCAACTTTTAAGTTCAAAAATTAACTTTAGGTTCACTTCCAATCATCCTAAATGACCCGCAAGTGTATTACAAATTCAAACCAAATTGACAAACCTGTTCATTCCCAAATTGACTTTAATCTCAATCAATTAACCTCAAGTTTGCTTCCAAGCTAGACTCAAATTCAGACCTAACAGAAGTTGGGATAAAATATTTGAGCCTTTCAAAACATGTAAGGATCAATTCAAAAGCTGACAAGAAACTTCTTATGTAGATTGTTTCTAGGGGAAAGCATGAGCAAGCTCGATTCCGATTTGACCTGAAACTGATTTAACATAATACTCTAAAATTTTCTGTAGAATGGTTGCAAGGTTATTTAAGTTAGAATTCGAATAAATAATCACATTCCAACAAACACCAATCCAAATAACTCCAAATTCAAATCAAATTGGCCAACAAACTTCACTTTAAATTCGACTTCAAATTCAGTTTTAAATGACATTCTAATTGATTTTTCAAGCTAACTAAATTTCACTTAAAACTTAGCTCCAAAATTCTTTAATTTCATCTGCATTTCGTTTAGATTTTAAGGTGAATTTGAGTGATAACTAACTAGTTGCATTTCTAACCGAAAATGAATTACAGATGAATTTCGTTAGAATTTCATTTGGATTTCATAACAGAAATTGATTTCTATAAAATCAGTCATCACGAATCAAAATGGAGAACTTTTTTTCACCGTAGTTAATTCAATACTCAGAGCAAATCAGAATGCTCTCGACCTCTCCCCCTTCTCACTTAGAGATCTATTCAAAACTCCATTGAAGCTTCATCTTGAAGCTTCAAGAAGGGCGAGCTAAACCATCTCACCACTCATAATCCGATTTGGAAGAAGGTGTAGAAGATAGAAGGAACATCGAACATTTTTAAGGAGAAGAGCGACCCAAAACGCATCGGAATTTAAAAAAATTCTCCTTTAGTGATCCTTACGAATGGGCATGATCAGTGATAGAATCGTTACCTCTTGTGGCGATTGAAACCTTTGATGCAGATCTACGGAGCGATCACGAATGTTGAATGGTGCCAACGCCTCTACTCGGTCCACACGAACGGATTCCTTCAATCTCAGTGCTAGCTGCTACGAATGAAGGTTTTGAGTGAGTGAGAGAGAGAGAGAGAGAAAGAGAGAGAGAGAAACGAAATTGCAACTGCACAAATGCTTCTGCACAAGGGTTCTATTTATAGAACCACTTGTGTGGGCTTCAAGCTAAAAAGCCCACTTAAGTGTATATGGCCCATATCTTATGATATGCCAAAATCACTTAAGCATGTTGTACCTTACCATATTTTATATTCTACTTAAGTACACCGTACCTTACGATGTTCTACAATTCACTTAAGTGCACCGTACCTTACGGTGTTCCTTAGTTACTCTATCTCTCATCAATCCGTCCTTTTGTGTGTGACCCTGTAGGTTTTCATAACATTAGCAATTATATTAAATCACGTATTTAACATAATAAACAGTGAGCGGTATCTAGCAACACATCACTGCTACCCAAGACACGAAAATGTCATGTGATCTGACAAATCCTTTTGTGATAATACTTATGTGTATAATTACCCTTTTTCCCTTATGTCTATATTGAACACAAGGCATAAACCGTGTCATCCTTGTCCAGTTCAATATTGGGCCCGTAGACATTTATCCTGTTACGCAGGATGGGAAAATTCCATCTAGGTCACTCATGTCCCTCAGCATGCTTCTTGGAGTACCCATCAACTGTCTTTATGGTTATCCAGTTACGGACAATGTTTGATCAGCAATAAGGCACTCGACTCTACATCTAGGATCCATAGTGGTTTCAGGTCGAAGGGTGGTATACACCATTATCACCATGAGAATAACTTATGACACTTTGCATAACATTCTATATAGTAGTCTCATCGCGGGTCAATCCAGTATAAATATTACTCTTAATATTCATACCTATGTTTAAGACTTGATAACTCCTTATCCATAATCCATGAGATATGATCATCAGTCTATATACATAATAGTCTTAATGTTGTAATGTTATCCCATTTCACAATAAAGCTCGACTACAGATACTTTAAGAATAGTGTCCTTATGATTAATGGGATCTCATGATTAAGTCACACTTGATACATTAAACAGACTAACTATTCTAGGAACTTTATTAAACAAACATAATAAAGAAAAATCCTTTTATTATTAATAAATAATTAGATACAAGTACCAAAAGTATTGGCCTCTAGGGCTTAAACCAACAATCTCCCACTAGCACTAGAGCTAATCAGGCATACCCCTAATGCCTATAGATCTAGTATGGTCATCATGCTTCTGTTGCGCAAGAGGCTTTGCCAGTGGGTCTGCAATATTGTCAAGTGTAGGTACTCTGGATATTTTCACATCTCTTTTACTATTATCTCTCGAATGAGGTGATAATGCCTAAGTATGTGTTTGGATCGTTCGTGAGATTTATGCTCCTTAGCTTGTGCGATAGCACCATTTAATCATAATAGAGACCAATGGGAACCACAATGCTAGGAACTATGCCAAGTTCACTAATGAACTTTTTGGTCCAAACAACTTCCTTTGTTGCACTTAAGTAAGCAATATACTCGGCCTCGGTTGTAGAATCAGGAACTGTATCTTGCTTTGAACTTTTCCAGCTCACAGCGCCACCGTTTAAGCAAAACACATAACCAGATTGCGATCTAAAGTCATCCTTATCTGTCTGGAAGTTAGCATCGGTGTATCCAATTACAGCAAGCTCTTCCTGACCTCCCTATATCAAGAATGAGTCCTTAGTCCTTCTCAAATACTTAAGGATATTCTTGATAGCTACCTAATGAGCATCAACGGGATCAGATTGGTACCTAGTCATTGCACTTAAAGCATACGAGACATCTGGTCGAGTACATAACATGGCATACATGATAGATCCTATTGCAGATGCATATGGAATCTTATTCATGCGATCACTTTCTTCCTTAGTTGAAGGGGATTGTGTTTTTGATAGACTCACGCCATGTTGCATAGGTATAAATCCTTTCTTTGAATTATGCATATTAAAGCGTCTCAGCACTTTGTCTATGTATGTACTCTAACTTAGGCCAAGTAGTTTTTGTGATCTATCTCTATAGATCCTGATTCCTAATATATAGTCTGCTTCACCTAGGTCCTTCATAGAAAAGCATTTCCCCAACCAAGACTTTACTTGTTGCAGGGTAGGAACATCGTTTCCAATGAGTAATATGTCATCTACATATAATACCAGGAAAACGATCATGCTCCCACTAACCTTCTTGTAGAAACAAGGCTCATCTTCGTTCTTGATGGATCCATATTGTTTTACTGTTTCATCATAACGAAGATTTCATCTTATGGAAGCTTGCTTCAATCCATAAATTGATCTTTGTAACTTACATATCTTTTGGGCTTCTTCTGGTATGTCAAATCCTTCAGGCTTTGTCATGCACACATCCTCAAGAAGATTCCCATTAAGGAAAGCAGTTTTGACATCCATCTGCCATGTTTCATAATCATGATATGCAGCGATAGCAAGTAAAATCCGAACAGATTTAAGCATTGTAACTGGTGAAAAGGTTTCATCATAGTCAACCCCATGAATTTGTTTATATCCTTTTGCAACCAATCTTGCCTTATAAGTATGTCCCTTACCATCCATGTCAGTCTTCTTTTTGAAGACCCACTTGCATCCTATAGGGTTAACTCCTACAGGAGGCTCTACCAAGGTCCAAACTTGGTTTGTGTACATGGAATCCATTTCAGATTTCATGGCTTCTAGCCACTTCTCAGACTCTGGACCAGTTATGGCCTTTTGGTAGGTCACAGGCTAATCTTGATCCATGAGTAATACATCACCTTGATCAGTTATGAGATATCCATATCTCTCAGGTAGGTGACGTATCCTGCTTGACCTACGTTGGTCTTGTTTTACTTGAGCAGGTTGCTCTTCCACAACTACTTGCGTTTCCTGCTCTAATTCCTCCATAGGTGTATCAATGATTTGTGATTCTTGAATTTCTTCAAGCTCTACTTTCCTCCCACTGATTCCTTTGGAAATAAAATCCTTTTCTAGGAAAACTCTAGTTCAAGCGACAAACACTTTGCCCTCAGAAGGATTGTAGAAGTAATACCCTCTTGTTTCTTTAGGATACCCCACAAATAAGCATTTGTCAGATTTGGGCTCAAGCTTAGTTGAAATTTGTCGTTTCACATAAACTTTGCAACCCCAAAACTTCATGTAAGACATATGTGGTTTCTTACCACTCCATATCTCACATGGTGTCTTCTCAACCTTTTTGGATGGAACACGGTTAAGTGTGTAAGCTGCTGTCAATAGTGCATGTCCCTAAAAGGAGTTTAGAAGATCGGCGTGACTCATCATGGATTGGACCATGTCTAACAAGGTTCAATTTCTTATCTCAGATACACCGTTCCATTGGGGTGTTCCAGGAGGAGTAAGTTGGGATAGGATCCCACACTCTTTCAGATGGTCATCAAACTCTAGGCTTAAATATTCACCACCTCGATCTGATCGAAGAGTTTTAATATTCTTACCTAGTTGGTTTTGTACTTCATTCTTGAATTCCTTGAACTTTTCAAAGGACTCTGATTTGTGTTTCATTAAATACACATAACCATATCTACTGAAATCATCAGTAAATGTGATGAAGTACTGAAAACCTCCTCTGGCTGGTATGTTCAGTGGTCCACATACATCAGTATGTATGAGGGACAAAAGGTCATTAGCTCTTTCACTTTTTCCTGTGAATGGAGACTTTGTCATCTTTCCAATTAAACAAGATCTGCATGTCTCATATGATTCATAATCAAAAGAGTCCAAGAGTCCATCTTTATGGAGTTTGGAAATGTGTTTCTCATTTATGTAGCCTAATCGACAATGCCAAAGGTAAGTTGGATTTAACTCATTAGGTTTCATCCATTTAGTATTAATGTTTTAAATAGGCATTTCAAGATCAAGGACATATAGTCCATTGTTCATTTGTGCAGTAGCATAGAATGTATCATTCAAATAAATGGACCAACAATTGTTCTTTATTATATATGAAAAACCAAACTTGTCTAAACAAGAAATAGAAATAATATTCCTGCTAATTGCAGGTACATAATAACAGTTCTCTAACTGAATCATTAAACCACTAGGTAGAGTCAATACATAAGTTCCTACAGCTAAAGCAGCAACCTTTGTTCCATTGCCAACTCGTAGGTCAACTTCACCTTTTACCAAATCTCTACTCCTCTTTAGCCCCTGCATATTGGTACAAATGTGAGAACCGCATCCAGTATCTAATATCCATGATGCATAAGTAGATAAATTAATTTCAATAACAAAAATACCTGAAGTTGAAGTCTCTACTCCATTCTTCTTATCTTCTAGGTACTTTGGGCAGTTTCTCTTCCAGTGTCCGATCTTACCGCAGTGGAAGCAGGTGTCTTCCTTTGCTATGCCTCCACTAGGCTTCAAAGCAGGAGCAGTGGGTTTGGGTTTGGCAACTTCCTTGCCTTTCCCTTTATCACCCTGCTTGGTGGGTATTTTGTTCTGTCTCTTTCCATTTCCGATCATCAGAATGGACTTCCCTTTTGACTTCAGATTCTGCTCAGCAGTTCTTAACATGGCTAGCAGTCCAGGAAGATATTTGTCCATATCATTCATATTGAAATTAAGGACAAATTGACTGAATCTATCTGGAAACGATTGCAATCGATGTTATTTTTCGCATCAACACTTGATACTTTAAAGCACAACTCTTGCACAGTCACAACCCTAATCGCATAACTCTTTGACAACACAACCCTTGTGTCGTCATGAACCCTAATTCACCAATTTCAGACCGTCAAACACACCTCGATTGTTAATTCAGTATGATTGATCAACACGTCATTGCTTCACCATACTAATGTCGGATCAAGAAGCAAATAACCATTGATTGCTCAAAGGAAAACAACCATTAAGTGTTTGAATGAACGAAACAGAAACAGTATATCATATATACCGTATTTTGCAGCAGGATTACTTATATCATATATATAACTTGATCAATCTCAATTGCGTAACCTATGGATGATCGTTGTATTGCTGCTTCACCATACTAACGTCGGATTCCAAAGCATAGTCAACATCAATCATCCAAATCGTACACACATGATACCAAATTTAATGACTCATTTATTCTTTGATTCATTCTGTCTTTTAATCGTATTAATACAAAAAATATAAAAAATAAACAACTATCAGATGCATGATTTCGTAAGTGGCTCTGATACCACTGGAGGAGAAGAGCGATCCAAAACGCAGTGGAATTTAAAAAATTTCTCCTTTAGTGATCCTTACGAATGGGCATGATCAGTGATAGAATAGTTACCTCTTGTGGCGATTGAAACCTTTGATGCAGATCTACGGAGCAATCACGAACGTTGAATGGTGACAACACCTCTACTCAGTCCACACGAATGGATTCCTTCAATCTCAGTGCTAGCTGCTACGAATGAAGGCTTTGAGTGTGTGTGTGTGTGTGTGTGTGTGTGTGTGTGTGTGTGTGTGTGAGAGAGAGAGAGAGAGAGAGAGAGAGAGAGAGAGAAATGAAATTGCAACTGCACAAATACTCCTGCACAAGGGTTCTATTTATAGAACCACTTGTGTGGGCTGCAAGCTAAAAAGCCCACTTAAGTGTATGTGGCCCATATCTTATGATATGGCAAAATCACTTAAGCATGTGGTACCTTACCATATTTCGTATTCTACTTAAGTACACCGTACCTTACGATGTTCTACAATTCACTTAAGTGCACCGTACCTTACGGTGTTCCTTAGTTACTCTATCTCTCATTAATTCGTCCTTTTGTGTGTGACCCTATAGGTATTCGCGACATTAGTAATTATAGTAAATCATGTATTTAACATAATAAACAGTGAGCGGTATCTAGCAACACATCACTGCTACCCAAGACACGAAAATGTCATGTGATCTGACAAATCCTTTTATGATAATACTTATGTGTATAATTACCCTTTTGCCCTTATGTCTATATTGAACACAAGGCATAAACCGTGCCATCCTTATCCAGTTCAATATTGGGCCCGTAGACATTTATCCTATTACGCAGGATGGGCAAATTCCATCTAGGTCACTCATGTCCCTCAGCATGCTTCGTGGAGTACCCATCAACTGTCTTTATGCTCATCCAGTTACAGACAATGTTTGATCAGGAATAAGGCACTCGACTCTACATCTAGGGTCCACAGTGGTTTCTGGTCGAATGGTGCTATACACCATTATCACCATGAGAATAACTTATGACACTTTGCATAACATCTATATAGTATTCTCATAGCGGGTCAATCCAGTTTAAATATTACTCGTAATATTCATACCTATGTTTAAGACTTGATAACTCCTTATCCATGATCCATGAGATGTGATCATCAGTCTATATACATAATAGTCTTAATGCTTTAATGTTATCCCATTTCATAATAAAGCTCGACTACAGATACTTTAAGAATAGTGTCCTTATGTTTAATGGGATCTCATGATTAAGTAACACTTGATACATTAACCAGACTAACTATTCTAGGGACTTTATTAAACAAACATAATAAAGAAAAAGCCTTTTATTATTAATAAATAATTCGATACAAGTACCAAAAGTATTAGCCTCTAGGGCTTACACCAACACATTTAAGGAAGAAGTGAATCATGAACGTTACCTGGTTGATCAAGCGTGGTTCATTCATATCTCGTCTCCTCTGATCAATACTCGCCAGAATATTTTGCCGTTTCAGAGGTAAATTTTCTTTCCTCCGTTTTCTTCAGAATCGACCACCAACATGTAATAAGAATCCTTAGCATCATTAACCCCATGGTTTTCATGAAGATCCATTCCTTGACACTAGTTAGTTGGACTTTGGTGCGTTAGGGTTCTTGACTGATTACCTTCGTTTGGACCGATTCAAGTTGATTTTAGACTTTTTCATTGACGTATTTGGATTTAGGGGATGGAACAGAGTAGAAATATGGGTTCAGCGTAAGTTTTTATGGTGTCTCCGCCATCGAGGGAGCCTCTGGTGTGGCGGAGACGGTGGCGAAGGAGAGAGAGCTGAGTGGAAGGATATGAGTGGTCACAAAGTTTTGATTGGATTTTATTCATCACTATTCCGCGTGTATCATTATGGAATCTGCTTTTGGGCCACGAGAAATCAGTTTTTGGAAAAGTGCAGGCATTGATTATAGAGTTCCTAGGCTAACTAATCCTTTTCCCAATTCATCTTAGATTCCGTCAATTCCCCTTGGCTGGTGAACCCTGAATTTCATTGGGCTTTGTTTTGGGCCCAAAGCCAGTTTGTTTCGCCCATGGCCTGTCACACACCCCTTCAATGCATTTATCACCCTCTGTTCCTCTAGATGATAACGAGTCGGGCTTGGTTTCAATAGGAATGCGCCCACTGTTTCCTACACCCTATTGCAAGGTTTTCACCCCCAAGGCCCATGATCATCTTTCTTTTGGGCTCAACTCTATTTTTTTTCTTTAGTTGTTTTGTTAGTAATTGATTAGGATATGTTAATTAGGGTTAATAGAAGTAAATTAGAATTTTTAATCTTGATTAGTTAGATAGATATTAGAATTAGAGTTTGAGAAATATCATAATTTGATTAATTTTGATCAATCTTAAAAATATTAAATTTTAGTTTAATTAAGTTTATTAGACTTTATAATTGACTTTAGAAAATAGTTTAATGTTTTTAGAATTAGAGCTAATTAGAATTGTTTAGGATTTAGAATTGATTAATTAGACTTTTCATGAATAGAAATTAATTCAATATCAATATCCTTGTAAAATGATCATTTTACCCCTTAGGGGTTTATTTTGTTATTTTGACCAATTGCATGCTCCCTTAGGAATAGCCTTTGAATTTAATTCTAACCATTAGATTAGGATTAAACATAATTTCCAAACTAGTTCAAACCTTCAATTCAAGTTGATCAAAAGAAATTTTGATCAACTAAATCTTTTAATCTTGTATAACCCCACAATCCATTTAAGTGATCAAAAGTCACTTGATAGGATTATTTCTAACGTTGTGGATCTCTAAGCTTCAAGACCAGTCTTCCATACAAGATATCCCAATCACAT